>NC_081852.1:18917103-19554398 GCF_963259705.1 Myotis daubentonii
TATGTAGGATTATATAGGATAGGATTGTTTATTATGCTCTACCCATTCCCCTGACTCTCTAGGATGACAGTTTCCTGGAAACAAGGTTTTCTGATTCTGTGGTATATCTGGCATCTAGCATATAGTATGGACTCACTTAATATTTGTTGTTGAAACTGTAAATGCCAAATGGATTTAGGATAGAGAATATTTTAAATGGAACTGACCAAGTTAGGAAGTGATGATAGACGAAATCTGGTGGAACAGTAGAGATAACTAAGTAAAGGAAGGTAGAAATGTGAAAGCGTTGATCTAGCAGAGAATAAATCTGAAAGTCCTGTGTGTTTGGAACACAAAGAACACTGTATAAAGACAGGTAAGAGGTAAGTAGAAACTAGATAAGAAAAGGCCTTTTTTGGACTTAAAAAAGATTTTTAAATTAAATTCTCCCTTAAAGATTTGCTTAGAGGAAGAGGCAGAGAATAGTTTTGTGCATTTCAGAGCTAGGTCATTGCAATGCACAATAATAAAAATCACTCAGAAATATTCATTTAATTTAGATGAAGCAATATTTTTCAAAAAGAAAGTTAAATATTTCCTATGTTACATGAATAAAAGTCACTTATGAGTCACAAAAATCAAACCTGGAGCTTCTGATCATATCATTTGAATTAAATCATTTTACTTCTTGTATAAATAAGAATGTGTCAGCTTTCTAAGGCAGTGATTTTCTACCTTTGTTATCTCATGGCACACAGAGTAATTACTAAAATTCTGTGATACACCAAAACATATATTTTTTGCCAATTTGACAAAAATATAGGTGTAATTTTAATTTATTCACACTGGATGGTTATTGTTGTATTGGCTGTTGTCATTTTTTAACTTGACAATCCAAGGGAAAAAAGGTCAGTGCCCCTGACTAAATAGTCAGGTACTGCATGTTTTAAAAATTCTTGTGGCACACCAGTTGCAAATCGCTGCCCTAAGGTGTTCCTGAACAGCCAAGCAACAGGCAGGTGCTATTTACTCAATATAACTCAATCATAAATGCAAGAGTTAACTACCTTTTCAAAATTCTGAGGTTGCATTGTACATAGTTCTAAGTCCAAAGAACTATAAAGAACTGTCTCTATAAAGAACCAAATAAACAACTTGTTAAATGTGTTCTTTTATGTATATTTTTTATTGGGATTCAGCTTCTCTCTTTGACATTTCTTTGACTTAATTTTGGAATAAACATATATAAATTTAACATAGAGTCTGTCAAATAATAAAAATATCTCCTTAGCAAACATTTGATGAATGTTTCTTGTGGGCTACAGACTTTGCTAGCAACTTACATATATTATCTCGTTTTATTCTTACAAGATAGGTATTGTCATCCCCATTTTGCCAATGAAGAAAGTGAAGTTAGAATTTAACTTGCTCAAGATCACACAGCTAGTTAGTAATAAAACTTGGATTTATATCCTGATAGTTCAATTCCAAGACATTTCCTCTGAACCAATATGGTATATTCTTGCCTTTACATCGCATGAAGTTAAGTTCATAATAAACACTATTTTCACAAATATTTAAAAATAAAAAGTATAAAACATTAAGACTTTCTATAAATGAATGACATTTCATAAACTTATTGCCAATGCTTTAAATTGTTTCCAAGTTACCACAAATGTACTCTCCTGATGGTTTTTCTTCACAATAATTAAGTACACTAATGAAACAAGTTGAATCAAATACTGCAATAGAAACTATGCCATTGACAAACACCAGGAAAACAACTCCAATACACAATTTAAAAATGGGGAAAGAATAGAGAAATGGTACCAATGATTTCCAATATATATAAATGAAGCCAAAAGATTTTTTCTTATTTAATCAATGCTATAGCATTTCTAAGACTTACAAAGTCTTTATTTAACATTCGTATTTCTGATGTGTTAAAGAAAGATCCATTCACTGGAAAAGCTAAAAAAACAAAACAAAAATATGGGCATATGCTAGGTATGAGAAAATTTTAAGATATTAATAAAGCTCCAATTTAGAAAGAGTTCTGCCTCATTAAAAACCAAAAGTCTAATATATGTGTGTATGTTAAGTTTTATAGCAATTACTAATTTTTAGATTCAATTCTTGTCCTTGTTCTCTAAATTCATTATGGCTTCTATTATGAATATCCATAAGCTTAAAGCAAACAGGTATTATAAAAACAAACCCCAAAATTTCATTAGTCCTATAAAAATTGTGTTAATTAAAATATTATTAAGTTATTAAATTACAAGTTTATAAGTTGTTATTTTTTATGAAATTAATCAATGAAGTGGTTGTTTCAATCCTTTTTTCTAGGATTTTACAGGTTGGGGACAGGAGAGAAATGAGAAGGAAAGGAAATAACCATAAAATGATGAAGTAATTTTCAAAAGCAAAATCACTGAAAGACCACTAATAACTTCAAGTGAAATGCCATATAAAAGCTTTTAATTGCCTTAAATTTGTGAAAAACTACCCAGGAGATCAACAAATTCACATCAATGAACTGCATTATTCTAATAAGAGACCCCTGGCCTGTAGCCAGAGAGAACAAACAAAATGAACCATTCCAACATAGCTGTAAATTATCCAAAAGGAAGAGAAAGAGACAGAGTCAAAGTAACATGTTTGCACAGTAGGAAAAAGATCAAATATTGATCAGTCCAAACTGAGGTAATTAGAGCCACAGTCAAAGAGATGGGATGCATGTTCTTAGTCCTATAGAATTGCATCTTAAATGCTGAACAAATTAGCTATTTGCTTGTTAGACTTTTTTTGTTTAAAAAAATTCAATGAAATATCTGAATTATACCATGTGTTTATACTTTTAAAATGTAATAACTTTTTTACCCTTTAAGAAATCATCTAATTTGTGTGATTTTCAGAAAGATTTATAAGAATGCTTGAATTTTAGTTAAACATATCTCTTTTACCATGAGACTAATCACCTGTCCATATGGTAGTGCAATTAATCAAAGTAAAATAATTGCAAAATGAGGACAACTTGAAAATTAGTACATCTTATTAAGTATCTATTTATACACATCTCTAAAATTCAAGGCTTAAAAGTGTTTCTAATTTTTATTTATCGTAAAATCTAGACACTTCCTTTTTAAAAAATGTATTTTTATTGATTTCAGAGAGAAAAGGAGAGGGAAAGATAGAAACATCAATGATGAGAGAGAATCATTGATCGGCTGCCTCCTGCACGCCCTGAGGTTCCAGCCCACAACCCGGTCATGTGCCCTGACCGGGTACTAAACTGTGACCTTCTGATTCATAGGTCAACACTCAACTATTGAGCCATGTCGGCTGGGCTAGACACTTCCTTTTTTATGAGGACATTACCACTATCATTTTTGAAAACTTTAGAAGTTATAGTAACCTTAAAAATTGGATAAAGTTCTTAATAGTCTATGGCAAGAAGCAAACCAGAAATTTGTCTATTACTTGTTCAAAATGAAATTTTTATTTAAGAGCTATTCAATTATAACCACTAAAAGTATAGTATATGGCAGTTAAAATCAAATGTACATATTAAAACTGTGGCCAGTCATAACATGCACTAGAATTAAGATAAAAATGTCCTCTCAGAATCAACTTGCCACAAGAGACTGTTCTAGAAAACACCTGAATAGAATTATTATTACTGTCCTGGAAAAACATTAAGCTCTCATATATAAATTTCCTGATATATATCCAAAGGAGTGTGTTTTCATATCTATTTATAAATTCATGGTTTTATAATGTTGAAATAAAAATAAAGTTTGTGTGCCTAACCTCATTTCTTCCCACATTTATGTGTTGATCAATTATGAACTGACTTAAAAAATTCTGTAAGAAACAGCAAATCATTAACAATTCTGAAAAAGGCAGCACCACAAAGCTTTTATATCATAAATTCAGTACTTTAGAAGCTGTTGATAAGTAGAATGACTGCCTATTTTCACATTCTAGCGAATGACATGTTCCAAATGCAGATAATTGTAGGTTAATTTGAAATTTTAAAATTTATTTGTCTAAAATATCTTTCATGTTTTCTTGTCAACAAGTCTATTAGTTGAAATTTACTAAAATAATGATTATTTGTTCAAGGTAAGGTATATCCTTCTTTTAATCATGCATGATTATATGTTGCTTAATTTTTGTGTAACACATCACATCTACACTGAGCAATTAGTTATAACTGGCTTACCATGAACAAACAAAACAGGCATTAAAATGTTTAATCAGTATATTGGTTCTGATCAAGTTCTTACAAGTTCCTTTTTAGAAAGTACCGAAGACAGGAAAAAGTAAGTGAATAGTCATTAATATAATCATTATTTTCACATTGAGTTCAATTACTATTTTTTTCCCCTTTCCATCTTTCTGACATTTTACTCTTTTATTTTAGGACAGTGCTGTTCTATAATTTACTTCTTTGTAAAGAAAACAAAAAAAGAACTACATCTATTTGTGCCAAGTTCTTAATCCCAGATAAGCTTTGACAGATGGAATGAAATACTCAAACAGTCAATGTACTAGCTTTGCTATTATATTAGCTCTTACACCCCCACATACCCTTTTTGCTTAATTGCTGGAAAAAGTGGATCCCACTCAATGAAAATGGACTGAAAATCTGGATGTCACCTCAGAAAAATAGGTTTAATTTTGAAATTTTTAGTCACATTTCAAGGAACAACAATTATATTTCAGCTTAATATTTTTCACTATATCTATAATTCTATATAATAAAACTCTAATATGCAAATCAACCCAACGGTGGAATGACCAGTCGCTATCATGCATGCTGACCACCAGGGGGAGCACCGCTCAGCCAGAAGTCGGGCTCACAACTGGCAAGCACAGTGTTGGTGGCAGGAGCCGCTCCCGCCTCTGCGGCAGCGCTAAGGACCCCCACGGGGGATGTCCGCTGAGGGTTCCTGGACTGCGAGAGGGGCCCATCCCCGCCCCCAGTGTACGAATGTTGTGTGCACCGGGCTCTAGTCATGTGATAAAAGTTACCAGTACTCCCTAAGAAAAAAACTCAGAAAAATGTTCCACTGGAACACTGCTTTTATTGTCTCTTTGGGAAAAAGTAGAAAAGTAAATACACTACTTTGCCTTCTGTTACCTAGTTTGCAGACAACTTTACTGACTAAAATAAACAATAAAGCAATGTTTATTTTTCTAGTAATAAAATCACTAAAAGCCATCAGAGTAAGATATTCTTTGCTTCCTTCTACCCCCCACAAGGAAATCTCTGCATGTCATCAATTGACTAGATATTTAAAAAATCAGGACAAATTAAAAAGAAAATCATAAACTAGAACTATTATTTTACTTTTTTCACAAAATCCCAGGAAAAATTAATTTTACTAAAAGAAAAAGCAGTAGAGCCAAAATTCTTACAAATTTTGGAAAGCTCATAAAAGAGAAAGGACGTCTAATTGTTTCATTGACATTTTTCTAATACTTAGAAGTGGAAACAGTGTGAAATAAAGCAATTTCTATGTATTAATAGACCACTAGCCTACAAATGAGATAGGAAGATAAAAATATAACACAGTTAATTAATCTTTACACCCTTTATCTAATAAACTTTTAATCCCCCAAACAAATATTTGTACTCTGTAGGATAAAACGGCAGCAATTTTCTTTTATATTCAGTTGCTTTGCGCCTTGTTCTACAGAAAAACTGTAAAGATGTCTTGTTCACTGAAAGATACCAAACCAGCCCTGGCCAGTGTTACTAAGTGATTATAGAGTGCTGGCCTGTGCACCAAAGAAGGGTCAAGGATTTGATTCTAGGTCAAGGGCTGCAGGTTTGATCCCCAACCCCAGATGGGTATGTGTGGAGGCAACCAATCCATGTGTCTCTTTCACACTAATGTTTCTCTTTCTCTATCTCCCCCTACCTCCCTCCCTTCCACGCTCTCTAAAAAAGTTAATGAAAAAATATATTCTGGGGTGAGGATTTAAAAAAAGGGAGGGAAAGAAAAAAAAAAGGTGCCAAACCAGAAAGATTTTATAATTCTTTAACACAAAATAACTAAACATAAATTTTAAATACATAAAAAGCAAGAACACTGAAAATAAATCATTTACTATTCCTTGTTCAATTACATGATATAGTTCAAATATTTCGGTTTCTCTTAGTCTCAAAAGAGATGTATTACAAAACTCCAAATACAATCAGATCTGGATGCATATGATGGATCACACTATAACATAGATAGATTTTAAATTATGTTTTTGTTCATTACTTAACCACTTAAATAACAAGTGGTTGTTAAATACTTTTCCCCCCAGGTACTGGGCCAGATCATGGGATGCAGGGATAAATAATACAATAACAACTTTTAGAAAGCTCATAGTCTAGTACTCTTCATATTGTTATTTTTTTATCCTCTTAGTCACCATACATATCCATGCCTCAATCTATGCTTAATCATACACTGGAACAGATCAATCCATTTCTGTCAATCTAAATCATATTTATAATTCAAGTTCTACATCTTCTATCAATACTTATAATAATTTCAGGCAGTGTTTGAACCCTAAGATATTAAGATTTGAAAAAAACTTATAGACAAACCTCTATTTCCTTTAAACTCTCAGCAGGATACTAGGCACATAACAGATTCTTAAAAAATTAAAAGTTAAAAATTTCAATTCATGTAAAATAAAGACCAAATACTTAAAAGTTGCTATCTATTTCTTTCATAAAAATTTATCCTTTGTGATAATGTTTTGACATGACAACTTGACTAGGCTAACGGGCTCCAGTTACTTGATCAAGCACTAATTTAGACGCTGCTGTGAAGATATTTTCAAGATGTAGGTAAAGGTCCCAATCAGTTGACATCCAGTAAAGAAGTATTCTGGACTAGAGGCCCGGTGCACGAAATTCATCCACTGGGGAGGGAGGCCCTCAGCATGGCCTGCACCCTCACGCAGTCTGAAACCCCTTGGGGGATGTCCACCTGCTGGCTTAGGCCCGCTCCCCCTGGGGATCGGGCCTAAGCCAGCAGTCAGACATCCCTCTCACAGTCCAGGGCTCTTGCTCCTCACCACCTGCCTGCAGTAGAAGTGGGAGAGGCTCCCGCCACTGCCGCGCTGCACATGCCAACCATGAGCCCGGCTTCTGGCTGAGCGGCCCTCCCGTGGGAGTGCACTGACCACCAGGGGGCAGCTCCTGTGTTGACAATCTGCCCCCTGGTGGTCAGTGCACATCATAGCAACCGATGGTTCCCCCGTTCAATTTGCATATTAGGGTTTTATTATCTATACATATAAAAGCCTAAGTGACTGAAAGACTGGTCGACCGATCACTATGATGCACACTGACCACCAGGGGGCAGATGCTGAATGCTGGAGCTGCCCCCTGGTGGTCAGTGTGCTCTCTCAGCCCCCCCCCCCCCCCCCGCCCCCAGCCAACCTCCTGTGGCCCCAATCAGCCCTAATTGCCAGCCAGGCCGAGGGACACCAAAGTGCACGAATACGTGCACTGGGCCTCTAGTATAGGATAATTGGGGAGGGCCACACTGAATCAGTTGGAAGGCCTTAAAACCATAGCCAAGGGTTCCCTGACCGAATAAATTCTATCTGTAGGAGATAGCTTTGGCCCATGCCTGTGGAGTTCAAGCCTGCTGGTGAGCTTCCCTTTCTGGTTTCATGCCCTCTGGTTTTTGGACTGCTTAGCCATTTTCCACAATGATGTAGGCCAATTCCTTGAAATCTCAATCTCTCTCTTAAACTCTTTCTTAATATCTCTCTGTCTCTGTCTCTATCTATCTCACTTATTGGTCTGCTTTTCTGGTTGAACCTAGACCAACACAATCTCATTATTTTAATTATATAATTACTAGAGGCCCGGTGCACAAAAATTTGTGCACTCGGGGGAAGGGGGGTCCCTCGGCCTGGCCTGTGCCCTCTCGCAGTCTGGGACCCCTCGGAGATAATGACCTGCTGGCTTAGGCCTGCTCCTGGGTGGCAGAGGGCAGGCTCAATCCCTAGGTGCAGCCCCTGGTCGGGCTCAGAGCAAGGCCGAATGGGGAGTTGGGGCGCCGCCCCCTGTCATGCACAGAGCAGGGCAGATCGGGAGATTGAGATGCCACCCCTAGTCACGCTCAGGGTAGGGCCGATTGTTGGGTTGGGGCACCGCCCCCTGTCACACTTAAGGCAGGGCCGATAGGGAGGTTGCGGCACCATCCCGTCATGCACAGAGCAGGGCTGATCAGGGGGTTGGGGCGCAGCCCCCTGTCACGCACAGAGCAGGGCCCATCAGGGGGGTTGGGGCTCTGTACCCTGTCACGCACAGAGCAGGGCCGATAGGGGAGTTGGGGCACCGTCCCGTCACACACAGAGCAGGGTGGATCAGGGGGTTGGGGCACCGCCACTGTCACACTCAGGGCAGGACCGATGGGGAGGTTATGGCTCTACCCCGTCACACACAGAGCAGGGCCGATCAGGGGGTTGGGGCGCCACACCCTGTCACACACAGAGCAGCAGGGCGATCAGGGAGTTGGGGAGCTCCCCCCCTATCAGGCACAGAGCAGGGCTGATCAGAGGGCTGGGGCGCCTTCCCCTGTCACGAACAGAGCAGGGCGGATAGGGAGGTTGTGGCCCCACCCCCTGTCACACACGGAGCCACAGGGCGATCAGGGGGTTTGGTCGCTGCCCCGTCATACTAATCCCGGTGCCGGGAGGCCTTGCGGCTCTGCTGATCCCGGTGCTGGGAGGCCTCGCTGCTCTGCTGATTCCGGTGCTGGGAGGCATATTACCCTTTTACTATATAGGATAGAGGCCTGGTGCATGGGTGGGGCTGGCTGGTTTGCCCTGAAGGGTGTCCTGGATCAGGGTGGGGTTCCCCACTGGGGTGCCTGGCCAGCCTGGATGAGAGGATGATGGCTGTTTGCAGCTGGTCACACACCCTTCAGGGTGGGGTTCCCCACTGGGGTGCCTGGCCAGCCTGGATGAGAGGATGATGGCTGTTTGCAGCTGGTCACACACCCTTCAGGGTGGGGGTCCCCACTGGGGTGGCTGGCCAGTTTGGGTGAGGGGCTGAGGCTGTTTTCAGGCTGGCGGGTGACTGAAGCTCCCAACCTGTCCTTTTTTTCTTTTTTTTTTTATTCTGGGCCAGCTTTAGCTCTGAGGCTTGGCTCCAGCTCTGAGGCCTTGGCTCCTAAAAGCAGGTATCTGGTTTGTTGGGTTCTATAATTCTAACACTGTTGCGGTCCTGCTCACTCCAGCTCTGAGATCCCGGCTGGCTGAAAGCAGCGATCTGTGTTTGTTCTATAATTGAAACAATGTTGCGGTCCTGCTGGCTGAAGCCCGGCTGGCTGAAAGCAGGTTTCTGGGGTTTTGTTTAGCTTCTATATTTGTAACAATGTTTCTTAAACTGCTCAGAAGCCGGCAGCAGCAGGTGGGGAACATCACTGGCTTCCTCTGTCACTGAAGCAAGCAAGCCTCCTGTTCGCTTCAAGCTGCCTGGCTGCCAGCCGCCATCTTGGTTGGCAGTTAATTTGCATATTGCCCTGATTAGCCAATGGGAAGGGTAGTGGAGGTATGGCAAATTGCCATGTTTCTCTATTATTAGGTAGGAGGATTATACCAATACATTTTCAATGAATGTGTGCCTCTGCTTTATAATTAGACAAATGGACATTTTATCAATTATAGAAGTTAGTATATATTATTGTATGTGAGTATATAGAGTAAAGTGTATACACAAGTTTGAATTGGGGTGAATGTGATATCAGGTATAAACCTGAGTAGGGATTTTAACAACTCTTGGCTTAAACTTCAGCTTTCAATTAAAGTTGCCTAGTTCTAGAAAAAAACTGAAGAGGAGTTCTAAACAGTCTGTCAACATATACTTTGTCTTCTTTGTGAACAGAGCATTCACTAGGCATTGGGGCGTATCACAAGGAAAAAGAGGACATGGTTTTATGCAAAAGTTGCTTAATGTTCTGAGGCAAGGCAAAAGGCTGAGAAAGTATATAGAGGAGGTGGTGACATGTCATATTTATCATATGCCAGACATTACATATATGCTGCTCATCTAGCCTCCTAATAAGGTGAAGTAAACATTATTATTATTCCTATTTCCAGATAGGAAAAATGAGACATAGAGTTGTCCAAGGTTACATAGATAATAGATGACAGAATCAGAATTTGAACACAAGCTTATCTAACTGTAAAGCCCCCAACTTTTTCTTCTGCACTATAGATTTATAGAAGAAAATGATTCCTTAAAAGTACAGTGAATCATGTACTGATCACTTGCCATGTATTAGAAAATGATATTAAGGTCTATGTTAGATCATTATATTTTTACATTTGCTATGTGTTAGACCACTAAATTAAGCACATTCATTCCTTCATTCATTCTTCAATCCTCACTGGAGTTCATGTTCACTAATTCCAGAGAGAGGGGGAAGGAAAGAGGGAGAAAGGGAAACATCAATGTGAGAGAGAAACATTGATTCATTGTCTCCTGTACGCACCCTGACTGGGGATCAAACCCACAACCTAGGCATGTGCCTGACTGATAATCAAACCCACAACCAGTGAGCCATCTGGCCAGGGCTATTTAATTTTTTTTACTGACTTTTTACAACCCTTCAAGGTAAGTACTATCATTAATTCCCATTTCATAGATGAGGGAACTAAGTCGGGAAATTGATACAGTAATAGTATATTAGTCAAAGCTTAAGAATCACCTGAATTCAGCACCCTGCTATCTGGAGTAGTTTGTAGACAATCTAACCTCTTCTGAAGGGATGTTTAAGTAAATATACAAATAGAATAGATGCAAATTTAATAGTCAGCATGACCATAATAAAGAATGTTTGATAGAAATTATTAATGGAAGGATAGAAGATCTGATTTCAGAAAAGCATTAGAAAACAAAAACCCAAAGCTTCCTCAATGAAAATCAGTAAGTGAGGAAATGGGAAGCTTTCATATATACTTTGGCTTACAAAATCTATATATAAATTAGAGCAAATGTAGTTAATGAAACAATTGTCTCTTCTCTCCACCACACACACACCCTGCCAAATTCAAGTGGTTAGAATGAATAAGGAGATTATAAGTCTTGAATCAATATATACGAAAAAGTTTAACCCCTTTAAAGTACATAACATCCATTTTAGCATTCACCTGACAGAATCTACTCCCAAATTTACTGGATTTTGGCTAACCTACTATTTAAATGTAATAAAAAATATGTTTAAGCTGTATGCTTCAATTAATTCAAAATTGCTATCAAAGTGACAAATCAAAACACTATATATATATATTCATTTATGTATTTATATTTAAATCACCCTTTTTTTAAAAAAGGTAGAAGTTTTAAAAATGACAGAAGTTCAATGAGTGAATTGCAATTCCTTAGAGAGGCGAGCAGTTATAACTCTTTCATTTACACTTGACATTTTCCATTACCCTTTCTTAGAATTCGCAGTAAACAATTACTTGCACTCACTTTATGATTTAGGTAAGGCTCAACAGCCACTTCCTCTAAATAAGGAATCCAAGGTTAAGAGAGGTTAAATGCTTCAGAGCAGATCAGAGGTGGAACTAGCTACACAACTGTGGGGTTCTCAGGAAATGATTTACTCTTTCCTTCAAGCAGGTGTAAACATACGAAGACACATGATATTATAGACATTCCAAGTAGTTTCTTTTACATTTCAACCACTTTCTTTTACACAAAGGCATCTAAAAAGTATAGTATAAAGATAAATAAATGTATAAAAGAATAGTATGAAAAGATGTTATAAGTAAATATAAGAATTATCAATATTATCAGCAGCACTTTGTTTTACTTTATTAAATAAAAATTATATAATTGCCATTTAGTTGTCATTTTGAAAACTCTTAGAGAAATGAATAATAAAATGTAAGGTATTAATAGAGAAATTAATTATAGATACATTAATAATATTCACACTTGTGATTAACTTGTTAATCACTAATTACTCAAGGTGTGGCAAGCTAAGGGCAGCTGATTTTAACAAAAGGTCTTTCAACAGAGGTTGTGCACAACATCTTTAAGTTTCCTGTCAGAATAGGGAGAAAACATTTTTTGGAAAAATTTATGGGTAAGTGTGTAAAAACTAAATGTTCATCTAATGAATTAATTCTTTAGGAGAATATTGAACAAACTATTTACAACCCATTGTTTGCATTTATTTTTTTAAATTTATGATTATAAGATTTAAAAAATAAATTCTACTAAGATGTTTATTCTCAATGTCTTCTTATACTTCTTTTCTAACATATATCTTTAATCTTCTTTATGTGCCACTATAATCAGATGTTGTGAAAACTATTATACTGTCACAAGAAATAGATTTCATGATTTCTGGTGGGAAATAAACCAGTCAGACAAATGAACCATTACAAGAAAAAAAATCATATTTTTTATGAAAAGTGATGGCTCTAGATATTAATGACCATCACCCCTGAACTCACTGCTGGGTGCTGAAGAAAAAGGATCTAAAAACCCTTAATTCTCTATTTAAATGGAATGGCTTCTTTTAGAGACCAAACCTCCTTTTTTTTCATATTATAAATCATATGTTTATAGTACAGTCATAGGAGAGCTGTTGTCAGATGGAGAAGCTGCTTAGAGTATATTTCCTCCATCCCTTGCTACTTGTTTTAATAAACACTTCAAAATACTCCAGAAACTGAGAACCCTTTCTTTTTTAACATGGAAGGCTAGAGAATAACTTAAAGATTTTACTCTTTAAAGGTTGATATCAGCTGTTTGATCGGGATCAAACAGAAGATGAACAAGGCTACTAACTCCCAAGTACGCGATTATCACAAAACAGACAAATATGCCCATTAAAATTGCAAAACCTCAGGCCAGGATTTATCCTCAGGAAAGAGACCTTTCTTCCACCTCTTTCATTAAAGGTCCACCACTTTCTACCTAATTAATGCTTCAACTTGGCTACATGAAGTGTATGGAATATTGTAGGAAATTAAACAGCATTTGTACAAAGGGCTAATTTCTGTGGGTAAATATGTCTTAAGCTCTAAATAACTAAATTACAAATAAACTTTGGGCATATTGCTCATTTTGTTCACACTGGATGGACTGGCAAAGGACTGATGAAGTGCCAAAAAGATGATCATATTAATAGATAGTAAGTTGTATATGCCTGAAATGGAGAGGCAAGTGATAGGTGATCTATAACATTCTGATATAGATTCTTCCTCATTGGATTGCCGTTTGAGTTTCATCCTAAATACTGTAATGTATTTAACCAATAGGGACTACAGTGGAATGAATAAACTAACAAAACCAGTGTTTGATGAAAATAATAAGTAAACCAGCAATAATAATACTTTCACATTACATACATTTCTTCAAGGTGTCCCTCTATAAATCTGCATTTAATACTACAAATAAATATATCAATTTCTTGGATACTTTGTTCTTAGGTGTGCAAAGTGGTCTATAAAGTCTAAAAGTTCTATAACACCATCTGATTGTTTAAATAACAGCTTTATTGGGATTGAATTCACACACCATACAGTGCACACATTTAAAGTGCACGTCAGTGGTTTTTAGTACCGTATATTCAAAGATGTGCAATCATCACCATCATCAATATCATAATACTTTCCTAACTCCCACAGAAACCTTGTACCCATCCGTACTTCCCGCCCCTTGCAAAAAAAGAAACGTTTCAGCCTTAGGCAACTACCACTGTAACTTCTGTCTCTGTGTATTAATTATTCTGGACTTTTCACATAAATGGTATTAGACAATATGTCACCCTTTGTAAATGGCTTCATTTGTTTATCATAATGTTTTCGAGGTTTATCCATTTGTAACATGTGTCAGTACTCCATCCTCTTTATTGCTGAATAACACTCATTGTTTTGATATAATAAGCTTTATTTATCCATTTATCAGCTGATAGACATTTTAGTTGTTTCTACATTTTCGCTATTATGAATAATAGCTGTTATGAACATTCATATACAAATTTTTGTATAGACACAGGCTTTCATTTCTTATATATATATATATACACCCACGAGTGAAACTGCTGGGTCATATGGTAATTGTGCTCAGCCTTTTGAGTAGCTGCTAACATTCCCATCAGCATGCATGCAGGTTTTACTTTATCCACATCCTTGTCAATACTTGTTATCTCTCTTTTGATTATAGCCATCCTAGTAAGTGTGAAGTTGAATTTCATTGTGGTTTTGATTTGCATTTCTCTGATGGCTAATGATGTTGAGCATTTTTTCAAGTGCTTATTAACACCTCTGTTTTGTGTATATGTGTATGTAAGCATTTTCAGAAAGTGGATATAAGGTCATGAGTTTTAAAGCTATAAGATTAACTGTGATGAAATTACTGTTAACTTGTTAACTTTGACATCTTAGCTGAGGAAAACCTCACAATGCTAAGCACTTATCACTCTAATTTATATTGGAATAGATCTTATTCTTTCTAGAAGATTGGCATTTCCATAAAGACAGCACCCATGTTTTCTTTAGATATGTACCTGTCACATTAATTAATAGGATACACACATTAGGTACGCTAAATGAATGACAGTTAAATTAATAAATTTAACATCTGATATCATATTACCTTCACACATCTCCACTCAGATAGATTGGACAGACTGTATTCAACCTTCTTTTGAAAAATGATGATCATATACAACTATGCTTTGAATTAGTAAAACCATTACAAAACTCCAGGTTTCCTTAATTCTAAATTTAGTAATTAGTATGTCTTTGCTTAGGACAGATATTTTTAAAGTTTGGATGATCTAAGTTTTAAAATATTCCTATCTACAATAATGCAATGTCTTTGCTTTGGTATATGAACATGAATAGGTAGTTCAATTATGTTAAACAAAGTGAACATGAAACTAGATATCCTCTCATTAGGATATAGTAAAGCTTAATTAATTTCCTCATTAATTGTGAAGTATGTGGTTAATGAAGTTTTTATTTCTCTTAAATATAAGAGACAAACTGGAGAATGAATGTTTACTGGATGAACCCATAATGAGGGCCTGAGTTCCAGTCCCAAATCTATTACTTGAGTGACATTTAGGTGACATTTAGCAAATTATTTAACCTCTTTGAGCTTTAGTTTCCGCATTTTTAAAAAAATATATTTTATTGCTTTTTTACAGAGAGAAAGGGAGAGGGATAGAGAGTTAGAAACATCGATGAGAGAGAAGCATCAATCAGCTGTCTCCTGCACATCCCCCACTGGGGATGTGCCCGCAACCAAGGTACATGCTCCCTGACCGGAACTGAACCTGGGACCCTTCAGTCCCCAGGCCGACGCTCTATCCAGGGAGCCAAACCGGCTAGGGCAGTTTCTGCATTTTTCAACATGATTGGATAACAAAATTTAACTCAAGGGCATATTGATGGGACTAAATATGCAATGTATTAGCATGCATTAAAATTTTATTACTCAAGGAAACATTGTTAACACATTGCGGACGAGTAGTTTTATTGCTAGCTTTAACCAGTGACCAGATAAGTGACTGGCCACAAGCCTTAGAACAGAAAACACGAGAATTCTCGTGATCTGCCCACAATGTGTATGACCAATGTGCATCAATTTTCAAATAAAAAAATTCTTTAACCTATACCAAGCTACTAGGATTAATCTCAATTTCTTAGCTTGGTGGGGAACTAGGTGACAGAGATGGGAAAAAGATGATGTGTATCTTCTGAATTACATATTATCTATATATATAAAACCCTAATATGCAAATAGACCGAACAGCGGAACAACCAAACAACCGGTCACTATGACGTGCACTGACCACCAGGGGGCGTGTGTGGAACATGGCAGGCATCAGCAGCAGGCGGCAGAGCGTGGAACATGACAGGCTAGGCAGCGGTCAGATGGTGGAGCAGGTGAGTGGAGGCGCCAGAAGCTGTCATTGGGGCGAGCCTCTGGTGGTTACTGAAAATTCTTTGCTCCCACATGCTGCGGTCCGACCTGATGCTCGCACCTGCTGCCAGTGCCAGCCCTACTCACACCCGCTGCCAGTGCTGGAGCTACCACTTGCACCTGCTGCCGGTGCCGGAGCTGCTGCTCACACCCACTGCCAGCACCCGGTGCTGGTCCCAATCACTCGGTGCTGTCAGTGGGTGCGAGCGGCGGCTGCTGGCCCTGGTCGCCCCTGAGGGCTTCTCCACCTCACCCTGCTCCTGAGGGGCAATCGGGGCAGCAGCCACCACTTGCACCTGCTGCTAGCGCCGGCCCTAATCGCTCCGCGCTGTCAGCGTGTGGGAGCAGTAAAGGCAGGAGCGATGCTGCCAGCAGACAGGGGACCGGGGGCTGTGGTGGGAGGGGCCAGGTGGGGGCACGGAGGATAGGCCGAGACCCACCCCTGTGCCAACTGCAGCCTCGTGGCCCACAGTTATTTTCAAGGTGCACGAACTCATGCACTGGGCCCCTAGTTTGTACATATTATTATATTCAAAATAAGTCTACAAAAAAGCCCAAGTAACTTTGATATTTGACTATTAAAAGAAATATATGTTATGATAAAATTATTTTTATATTATAAGTGGACAGAAGAGTTTATATGACCTATAACATAAAAGTATTAATACCAAATAAATACGGTTACATGAAAGCAAATGTGTTATTTCAATTTCGGACATTAATTGGAACATTAAACAAACATAAAATGGTTTAACATTAGTGATTTAATTTTATGTGATATCCCTATTATGTTTATTTGACTCAGTGTCTATCACACATTTTATAAATATGAAACCCTTATTTGCTGACTTAAGTAAACATTTTCAATATTAAGGCGAACTTTCTTTTGGAAGCCAAGACAGATTATAATCCATTAATATATCTTTCAACAAAAAGAATGAAATCTTCCATTGGTTAGGCTGATAAACTCTTCCGTGTCAAAACTAAGCCTCTTTATCATGATAACCCAGAATAATGGTCGGCTGCTCTAGGCATTTTATCTACTTTACAGATGAAAAATCAGCTCTACTTTCATGGAATTAGATTAATGCCATAACAGGAAATACTTCTGGGGCTGAACTTGCTTCATGCCTTCAAAGCTGCCTGTAAATTTAAAGTACTTCCTGAACTCAAAAGATAAGACAGGAGAAGTAAAAAGGAAAAACAGTACAGTGACCCCTTTACTGAAGGAAAATATTGCTTCCTGAAAAAGCTGTTGAAAGCTACTTGGTAAGGGCATTATGCTCTAGAAAGCCTACGGCAAGTCTGTTTTAGTTGAACATGGGGATTTTGTTCATATATCAGACAGTTACTATAAATCTGTTCTTTCTATAATCCCTTTTGATACACTTTCTTTAAGTCATTTTGGTGAAAGCTAAAGTAATAACTTTCTCAGCTTTTAGTACATACAAATTGCTCATTATTTTACATATAACATTTTATAAAGGATTACAGTTTAACACATTTGGAAAAATGCTGACACCAAGGTGCAGAATTAAATTTTGGTTCAGAATGTGTACCAAGGCAGCAAATCCAGTCTACATCCAATTGGGTAGTCAGACATAACATTCCCCCCACCCCCAACTTTTTTTTAAATGAGGCAATATTTGCAATATATAAAAGTTTTTCAAAAGGTGATCATGATATGAAGATGACAATTTTTATACAGGAGACACATAATGAGGGTCAAAAGAAAGCACACTGGCTATAGATTTGCATTTGAACATGTTCACATGAAATTGAAGATAAAGCCAATAAAATATAATCATCATATGATCTAAAAGAGAAAGGAGAAATGAGGAAATAGGCCCACTAAGAACACAACAAAGAAAATCAAGGGAAATACAACATCTATCAATTTATATATACTTGGCTATTTACAATGTGATCAGCACGGTGGAGGATACAAAAAAGAAGTAGACTCTACAGATGCATAACTGAGCATTCATTAAATACTAGGCACTATGCTAATTGCTAGAGATAATATGGTTTTAAGACAGGCAAGGACTTTCTCATCTAGCTAGCATTCTAGGAGGAATTAGCAAAGATAATTAAGTCAACAAGCTTGATTATATGACAGCTTGGGAGTGGGCGAAAGGTATACAATGAGACTAGCTCATGGAAAAGCAAGAGAAGCTATTTTAGATAGGTGACCAGAAAGTCTTACTTGAAGTTTGGACTTTATTCTAGGAGCAACTGGCAGTTTTGCAAGGAATTTAAACACCAAAGTACTGTATGCCGACTTGCATTTTAAAAAGGTCACTCCTGAGAGGAGGGTCAAGATGGCAGCGTATGTAAATGCCACACTCACCTCCTCCCACAAGCACCTCAAAATTATAACTAAACTACATTCAGAATAACCAGCATTCAGAACCACCTGTAATCTGGCTGAATGGAAATCCTACTAGAGTAGTGGTCAGCAAACCGCGGCTCACGAGCCACATGCAGCTCTTTGGCCCCTTGAGTGTGGCTCTTCCACAAAATACTGGCTCTTCCACAAAATACCGACTTCTGCACGAAGGGCCACGAAGTTTCAATCGCACTGTACGTGCACGCCCGCACGTGGTATTTTGTGGAAGAGCCACACTCAATGGGCCAAAGAGCGGCATGTGGTTTGCGAGCTGCAGTTTGCCGACCACGGTAATAGAGAATTAAAGGAGAAAGCACACTGAAACTGGTAGGAGGGGTGAAGACTCGGTTGTAACTGGGAGGGATATCTTGGCTGCAGAGGTCCCCCATGAGAAGGGGTCGCAGGCCCACACCAGACCCCTCAGCCCAGGGTTCCAGTGCTAGCAAGAGAAGTCCCCATAACTTTGGGCTGTAAAAACCAGTGGGGATAGTGGCTGAGTGACAAGGAGGCTTTTGGAATCCCAGGCAGTTCCTCTTATAGGGCCCATGCATAGACTTACACAGACGAATTCCCTCTGAGCTATAGCACTGGGGCAGCAGCTTGAAAGGATCCAGGGACACACAGGGAGAAACTGAATTATCTGGTATCAGAGCAAGAACTGGGGGGAAGCTGTCTCGCAGGCAAAAGCCTTGGCCGAGATCTCTGTTCCTTTACTGAGACCTCCCCAAAAAGCCCACAGGTAGGCACCATATCTGAGTCTCAATCAACCTGGTCCACACAGTTCATCCTGCCCTGGTGATTCCCTGAGACCCCACCCCACCTGATTTGCAGCCCCACCCAAGCTGTTTCCAGTTGTTTTTCCATATGAATGGGCTGTCCTGGCTCTGGCTCCAGACTTTCCTAAAATCTCTCAAACAAGCAATAACTGGCCTCAGCATGCCCCATACCACTTGATAAATGGCTCCAGGTATGGTAGCAGCAGCAGCCTACCTTGGTTAACAGCTGGGCCTCTCCTGGGCACCTCTAAACATAATATAAGTAGCCGCCATCTATAAATTACTCTGTAGCCAGGCAGGGCACAGACAGTAGCTGACTTTGCACCTCCTGGGAAGCCACAGAGTTAGTGCACCTGGCAGTCAGCTTCAGACCACGCCAGTTTACAACCTGACCACTGCCACACTCAAGGGGCGTACTTGGTGAGCACCAAAGTCCCACTGAAGCAAGTCCTGCTCTATAGGGACATGTCCTGCACAGCATCTGTTCCACTGTAGTCTGGTCTTCACAGTTGATTGGCCTGGGACCATGGTCGGCAAACTGCGGCTCGCGAGACACATGCGGCTCTTTGGCCTCTTGAGTGTGGCTCTTCCTAAGCCTTAGGAGTACCCTAATTAAGTTAATAACAATGTACCTACCTATATAGTTTAAGTTTAAAAAATTTGGCTCTCAAAAGAAATTTCAATCGTTGTACTGTTGATATTTGGCTCTGTTGACTAATGAGTTTGCTGACCACTGCCCTGGGAGAATCAATCTCTCCCAGTGATGGCAAGAGCAATCAAGGCTCAATTAACAATAGGGCAATAAACACAGCCCACACAGGGGGCACACCTAGAGTGCCCAGTTAGGTGACTGGGGAGGCTGAGCCACTGGACCCTACAGAAAGGCCTACTACACAGGGCCATTCTACCAATTCCAGGAGACATAGCAGCTCTACCTAAAACAGAGAAATAAGCACAGGGAAGCAGCCAAATTGCAGAGATAAAGAAACAGGTCTCAAATGAAAGAAAAGAAGAAATCTCCAGAAAAATAATAAAATGAAATGGAAGCAAGCAAACTACCAAATACAGAGCTCAAAACAATGGTTATAAAGATGCTCAAGAAACTTAATGAGAACTTCCAGAAACTTAGTGAAAACTTCAAGGAACATATTGAGAACTTCAAGGAACTTAGTGAGAACACCAACATAAAAAAGGACCAGTCAGGAATGAAGGATACATGAACTGAAATGAAGAACTTACAGAGAATCAACAGTACACAATACTGAGAATCAAATTAGCAATTTGTAATATAAGGAAGCAAAAAACACCCAATCAGAACAGCAAAAAGAAAAATAAGACAAAAAAATATGAAGACAGTGAAAGCAGCCTCTGGGACAACTTCAAGAGTACCAACATTCACATCATGATGGTGCCTGAAGAAGAGGGATCAAGAAATTGAAAACCTATTTGAAAAAAATGATAGAAAGCTTCTCATACTTAGTGAAAGAAATAGACATACAAGTTCAGGAAGTACAGAGAATCCCAAACAAAATGAACTCAAAGAGGACCACACCAAGACATATCATAATTAAAATGCCAAATGTTAAAGACAGAAATAATAATAAAAGCATCAAGAGAAAAGCAATTAGTTACCTACAAGGGAGTGCCCATACCACTATCAGCTGATTTCTCAATAGAAACTTTGCAGGCCAGAAGGAAGTGGCAAGAAATATTCAAAGTGACAACAAGCAGGTACCTACAACTAAGATTACTCTACCCAGCAAAACTATCATTTACAATTGAAGGTCAGATGAAGAGCTTTCCAGAAAAGAAAAAGCTAAAGGAGTTCAACACTACCAAACCAGTATTACATGAAATATTAAAGGGCCTTCTTTAAGAAGAAAAAAGATTAAAATATAGACAATAAAATGACAATAAATACTATCTATCAACAATTGAATCTAAAAATAAAAATAAGGAATCTAATGAACAAAATGAACTGATGAATGAAACAGAACCAGAGGCATGGAAACATGGAATAAGCTGATGAATTTCACAGGGAACTGGGGAGGAGGGAACCCTAAGAGATTAATCAAAGAACTTATATGCATCTATATATACCCATGGACACAGACAATAGGGTGGTGAAGGCCAGGGATGGGGCGGGATCTGGGTGGTTGGGGGCTAAAGGTGCTCAACAATAAATATTTTTTAAAAAGAAAATAAAAAGGTCACCCCTGCCCTAGCTGGTGTGTCTCAATGCTTAGAGCAGGGGTCCTCAAACTACGGCCCGCAGGTCACATGTGGCCCGCCGAAAACATTTGTTTTTTTACTTCAAAATAAGATATGTGCAGTGTGCATAGGAATTTGTTCATAGTTTTTTTTTAAACTATAATCCGGCCCTCCAACGGTCTGAGGGACAGTGAAGTGGCCCCCTGTTTAAAAAGTTTGAGGATCCCTGGCTTAGAGTGTCAGCCTGCACACTGGAGGTCCATGTGTTCAATTCCCAGTCAAGAGCACGTATCTGGGTTGCAGGTCTAATCCTTGCCCCCAGTTGGGGCATGTGTGGGAGGCAACTAATCAATGTGTCTCTGTCACATTGATGTTTCTCTCTCAATCTTTCTCTCTCCTCCTCCCCTCACCCTTCCACTCTCTCTCAAATGAAAAAAATATCCTCACTCCTCAGGTGAGAATTAAAGAAGAAAAAAAGGTCACTATGGGGTTATTCTGGTGAGAATGGCTTGGGAAGAGTTAAAAAGTAAAAGTAAGGAGACAAGTTATTGCAGTAGGCCAGGAGTAAATAAATAATGTCTTAACATAAGCCCTTGCCAGTATGTCTTAGTTGGTTGGAGTATTGTCCTGTGCACTAAAGGATCGTGGGTTTGATTCCTAGTCACCAGTTTGCCGGTTTGATTCCTGGTCTGAGTGCATGCAGGAGGGAACAGATCAATGTTTCTCTCTCACATCAATATTTCTCTCTCTTCCTCTAAAATATATGGAAACATAGCCTCGGTGAGGATTAAGATAATAATCTATCTATATAAAAGCCTAAGTGACCAAATGACCGATCACTATGACACGCACTGACCGCCAGGGGGCAGGCACTCAATGCAGGAGCTTCCCCCTAGTGGTCAGTGCGCTCCCACAGCGGGAGCACTGCTCAGCTGACCAATGGGTGGCAGATGCCGAGGTCACAGCTGGCAAGCGCAGCTGTGGCAGCACTAAGCAGTGGAGGCAGGCACAGTGGGCCAGGATGAGTGGAAGTGGTGCGAGCACAGGCTCCCCCTGGCTGCCTGCCACTTCACACACTACTATATCCCTCAGGGGATGTAGGACTGCTGGTTTTGGCTGATCTGAGGGGTCCCGGATTGCGAGAGGGTGCAGGCCAGCTAATGGACCCCATTGGTGCACAAATCCGTACACTGGGCCTTCTAATAATAATAATAATAATAATAATAATAGTCTTAAGTAGAATTGTAATTGCTTATAAATTAAGAATAAATGGATTCCAGATATACTGTAAAGCTAGAGACTTCCTGAAGGAAAAGGAATAATCAAGGATGACTCCTAGAATTTGGCCAGAGATTCCTAAGCCAAACCCTACAGCGATGCCATATACATAGATGTGTTAGACATGAGGGAGAAGTAGGGTCGACAATGTACATCAAGACATCTGTGTGGATATAATCAAGTAACCAGTTGAATATTACAGTTGAAGATCAGAAAAGATGTGTACTATAAAAGTACATTTGGAAATCATCACCCTGTGAATAATTTTTATAGCCACGATTACGGCTAAGATCAACTATGACAATAATGAATGAATAAATGAGAAAATCCAGAATGTATCAAACTTTTAAATTTATTGGTCTATATTTCTTCCTAGAATTATTTACTGAGTAAACATTTTTTTTTTCATTTCTAATAATGCTAGTATGTCTTTTCTTTTTTTACTTGATGAATATTACAAGCACTTAGTTTATTTCCTTAATCTTTTTAAAAAGCAAAGTTTTAGATTTCAATCTCTCATTTTCTATTTCATTAGTTTCTGTACTTATCTTTATCATTTCTCTTCTTTCATTTGATTCTTAATGGATGCTTTAAGATTTTCTATATTCAAAATTTTAACTGCAAATATACTGTTTTGGTCCAGTTAGGCTGCTACAACAAAAATACCATAGACTGGGTGATTTGTAAACAATAGGAATTTATTTCTCACAGTTCTGGAGTCTGGGAAGACCGAGATCAAGTGTTTGGTGAGGGCCCACTTCCGGTTTCAGAGATGCCCATCTTTCCCTGTGTCCTTATGTTGTAGAAGGGGTAAGTAATCTCTCTGGAGAATCTTTTTTAGGAGCACAAATCCCACTTCTGAGAGTTCTACTCTCAAGACCTAATCACTTACCAAAGGTCCCTACTCCAAATACCAAAACATTAAGGATTAGATTTCAACATATGCATTTGTAGGGACACAGTCTACAGCAGATAGACGTTTACTTATCAGTTTTACGTCTTCCTTTTTAATCTAGATGCCTTTTATTTTTCTTGGTTAATTTCTATGGTTAGAACCTCTAGTACAATGTAGAATAGAAATTGCTTAGCTCTACATCCAAAATATTTTCTTCCATGTTTTTATCCCTAAAAATTTATAGTGTGCACTTTATTTTACATTTAATTCTGTGATCCCTTTTGATTTGATTTTTGTATGAGGTATGGGATTTAAGTCAGAGTTCATTTTTTGACTCATGGATGTCCAATTCCTGAAGCAACATTTTGAAAATGATATCCTTCCTCCACTGAAACGTTTTGTACCTCTTGCACAAATCAGTTGAACCTATTTGCAAAAGTCAGTAAACTATAACTTTTAATTAATTTCTCATTGGTTGTCCTAAGGTGTACAATATACATCTAATCTATAATAATCTACTTCAGATTCACATAAACTTAATTCCAGTAAAATATGTAAATGTTATTCCTATACATTTACATATAGTATGAAAATGTACATATAGGAGGCTCTAGTGCCTCCTCCCTCTTGTTCTATTATTATACATAGGGTCTATATGTATGTTATAAACCCAGCAATACATTTTTATATGGACTATGTTAACTAATTTTATGTCTTTTAGAGAATAGAGAGGAAATATATATTTATAGAATTTGTTATATTAACCTTCTTATTTAACACTAGAGGCCCGGTGCATGAAATTTGTGCACTGGGGAGTGGGGTGGGGGACTGGGAATGTCCCTCAGCCCGGCCTGTGCCCTCTCACAGTTCAGGGATGTACTTCTTGTAAGGCACATCTGTTAGCAACAAATTATCTTGGATTTGTTTGTGTAGGAAAGTATTTCACCTTCAATTTTGAGATATTTCTGTTGGACAGAAGATTATTTGTTATTTTTTTTTTTCTTTCAGCACTTTAAATGTGTCATCCCACTGCCTTCTGATCTCCATTGATTCTGATGAGAAATCAGTAAAAAATCTTATTGGTGTTCCCTATTACGTAATGACTTTTTTTCCCTTGCTGCTTTCACGATGTCTTTCTACATTTTGACTTTATATGTTTTTGCATTTATCCTAGTTAACATTCTGTGAGATTATGAGATGTGTAGATTAATGTTTTTCATTACTTTGGGAAGTTTTCAACCATCATTTCTTCAAATATCTTTTCTGTCTTTATTTTCAGACATGATAATTATAGTGCAGAACAAGGCATCAAAATATTTCAATTTTCTTAACTATGTGATTAGGAATAAGATGCTTCACTTTTTTTGTCTCTTACATGGATCAATTATACTTCACCTGGCTCACTGGATTCCTGTGAGGACCAAATTACATGCTATCTAGTAAAAACGACACACAAATATTAAGCAAAACTTTCCCCCCAAGGATAAAGCCTTTATCTATATGCCTTTGATCTCATTCCTTCCATTAGTTATCATTTTTTTCATACTGCACCATCAGACTCTTCTGTTCTATGATAACTCAAAATTTCTTATGTCTTTAAACAAACCTTCTTTCTCATCCAACACTCTTATTATTATTGATTTCAGAGAGGAAGGGAGAGGGACAGAGAGAGATAGAAACATCAATGATGAGAGAGAATCATTGATCGGTTGCCTCCTGCACGCCCACACTGAGGATCAAGCCTGCAACCCAGGCATATGCCCTGACCGGGAATTGAACCATGACCTCCTGGTTCATAGGCTGACACTCAAGCACTGAGCCATGCCAGCCAGGCCCAACACTCTTTAACTCTGTGTAGTCTGCCTACGATCACCATCTCTTTGGTATAGATCTTCTTAAATTCTCTGTCATGAAGGACAAGTTGGTTTTTTTAACTCAGTTCAACATGGACCCATATACAGTACTATTTTTCCAAGACTTGTCTACAAATTGTACCACAAGACATTCACCACAGATGTTTCCCAACATTTGAAATTCCCTGTTCAAAGAGGAAGCAATGTCAACTTGATAAAAAGTTTCTAAATACTTACTCTAGATTTCAGTATTTAAGTCATTGAAGACTGGGATCAAATGTTTCCCAGACCACATCTTGCTGTAGTGTTTTGTTGTTTTAACTGTCACAGGTGATATATCCAAGTCTATTAGCTGGTTCACTCAGTGATGCACTCTTACCTTTCAGAACCATCCTCTATCTCCTCTCTTGATTTTATTTTCTTCCTCCACCATTTAGGAAGCATTCCCCCAAATGCTGCTTTTGGAATTCTTTGTATGTTCTTTCTCCTTGGTAATCTCAATGCTCTAGAAGCTTTACCAAACCCATCATATGCTGACTTCCAAATCTGTACCTTTAGCTCTGATTCACTTCCCAGGAACTATAATTGCATTTTAGATCACCTGTGGGTATCTCCGTTGCATTTCTATTTCAACATGTCCTAAATCAAACTCATTGTGTAGCTCCTAGACGATCATTTCTTCCTCTGGAAATGGAGCCTTGATTTTCTCAAGTCATCCAAGATGGTAACCTCTAACTTGTTTTACTCTGCCACACACGTTCCTTTCCGAAGACTCGTATATTTCTCTCCCGATTTCTTACTGGTTTCTTGGTTAAGGTTCTCCTACCTTGACCTAGACTGAATTAACACTTTCCTAATTAATGTCCCTGTAACTAATCTCTCTCACCCTAGGCCAGCACAATTTTGATCATATTACTTTTCTATCTACTCAAAAACTGTCAGTAATACTTCATTGCTTTAGCACTCCATGACATAGTATCCATTTCAAATTTTACCGCTAACCTATACTATACTAATCAATTTTGACAAGTCAACCGTTACCTAAACATGCCTAACAACTGTAAACATCAATAAAGTTATTGAATGACTAACTTAAATGATTAAGATATTTTGACTCAAAATAATTTTAAAAATAGTCACTCCCTATACTGTTAATATGATTATGCTTTTATATTACTATTTTTCTTTTACTAAAAACCATTCCATAACCAATGCTATTTTCACATGTCTAATAATATTGCTGCCGGTTTTACTCTTGGATGAACTACATTCTAACCTCCTGCTGTTACTGAGAAATGCATTAAAGCGGGTCACGTGGTTTTTCTCATGTCAACAAATGATGGCTCAATTAGGCAGATAAGTATCTACAGCCCTCAGCAGAATTTTTCAGTCCATTCTCAGCAGTTTAGAAAAGCACTCTGGTTAGCATTAGAGCTAAGGAAAGGAACACTTGTAATTCTTTAAGCATTTAATTAAATTTTTTAATTCAAGACTGGCTATTGAATGTTTTCAAACACAAACAGTGTGGAAGTAGAGTTTCATCATGAATGAGCACTCTAAAATCTGATGTGTATGTAAATTTCTTAATGAAATGAGATTATGACATTTCTGATGCACTGTTTGCAGTAATAAACTCTTACAAATGATCCATTTTGCTAATTTTCTCATCAGCAGAATTAATCTATGTCAGGCTGCTAATTAATGGGCAGAGTGTGCTTGCATTGAACCAAAGGAGTTCCAACTGAAAGATACATGGAGCTATTGCTGAGTCACCGTATAGAAAGGAAATGTCAGGAATGCAGAGTATAAAAGAGAAACAGGGCCCTGGCCCAGTTAGAGCATCGTCCCACTATGTCAAGGTTGCAGGTTTATTCCCCGGACAGGGTACATACAAGGAACAACCAATGAATGCATAAACAAGTGGGACAACAAATTGATCTCTCTCTCTCTCTCTCTTTCTCTCTTTTCCCCTCCCTTTTTCTCTCTCCGTCCCTGTCCCCCCCCCCCCCCCCCCGCCCCCGGCCGCCTCGCTAAAAAAATCAATTTAAAGAGAGAGACAACCAGCTGAAAAGGTCCCAGAGTAGTCAAATGTCTAAATATTTAGAACTCAATTTATTTACTCTTTTCTTCTAAAAATGCTACCTAATTAGATTTTCACACCCTAAAAAATTAGAAATAATAAGAAAACAAGGAGTTTAAAAATGATACATTTACATATCCAGAAGTGATAAAATTATTACAAACTATCTATATGCACTCAAAAATACACAGCAGTTTCAAGCCACTTAAATAAAAGCAAATAAATGTACCATAGACTAGCCCAGCGGTCAGCAAACTCATTAGTCCGCAGAGCCAAATATCAACAGTACAACGACTGAAATTTCTTTTGAGAGCCAAATTTTTTAAACTATATAGGTATAGGTGCATTGTTATTAACTTAATTAATAATTTTGGATTGAGTAATTAGTATTAACAACATGAGTTCAATACACTAATATATTTATGGAATGCCTATTATGTGTCTAAGGCTGGAGATAACATGACATCCTTCTGGAACTTACATTCTAGTGAGGAAGATCAACTTTAAATAAATAAATAGTCACATCAAATAATTGCAGTTGTCATGAGTGCTAAGGAAGGAAATAAATAGTAAGCGAGAGAAGTTATTTAGCAAGGTTAGGCATTTAAACCCCTCTAAGCAGATGTTTCATTTTATAATAATAAAGCCACCAACACAAAATAATTATAATTGTTAAATTGATGACAAAAATACCTGTAGGATTTGCAGCTGGTTGGAAAAATACAGGTAACTTTATGCTTCGAGTAGGTACTTTTGTCACCCGCGCGCGATTTGCAGACGCGACTAGCACTAACCACTGCTGACTGACTGGCTCACTCAACTCGTGCATAAATCGCACACGCCACCTCTGTGCTGTGTATCCTGCGGCCCGCCTGCGCCGCGTCTCCTGTCGCCCCGACCGACACCCCCAATTCCGAACCACTTCTTCAAAATAGGCTCGCCCAGGCCGAAAACCGACTTCTGCGCAGGGCCCACGAAGTTTCAATTGCCCTGCCCCCCAGCTCTTTGCCCTGCCCCCCACGAAGTTTCAATTGCACTGTATATGCGCTCCCGCACGTGGTATTTTGTGGAAGAGCCACACTGAAGGGGCCAAAGAGCTGCATGTGGCTCATGAGCCGCAGTTTGCTGACCATAGGCCTAAGCCATCAGTTGGACATCCTTAGCGCTGCCACGGAGGCGGGCTGCTGTGCTTGCCAGCCATCAGCCTGGCTTGTGGCTGAGCGGCGCTCCCCCTGTGGGAGTGCACTGACCACCAGGGGGCAGCTCCTGAATTGAGTGTCTTCCCTCTGGTGGTCAGTGTGCATCACAGCAGCCAGTGGTTCCGACGTTCAGTCAATTTGCACATTACCCTTTTATTATATAGGATGACCCTTATTCACAGCTATATACTGAATGCCTAAAACACTATTTGGCACATGATAAGCTCTTAATATTTGTTGAACAAATGAATGCCCCTAAAAGATGTATTTGCTTTTAGTGTATTAATAAAGTCACTCTTATAAATCTCCAAGTTTGAGAACACCACTAGTCAAACTTTCTTTTTGTATCATTGATTATGGTTGACCACAAAAATTTTTCTCTGTATTAGTGAGTTCTCCTTATCCTCCTTTTTCTTCCTGTCTAATGAAACCTTTTTTGGCTTAAAAACCATTAATATTGCATTCAAAGTGATCAGAAAAGCTGATGGATATATTTTTATTCTCTCCTTCCCTACTTCTACTACACATATGAATTGTAGTAATAATGTGACTTGTGTAAAGATTTTGCAGGTAGCTTCAAATAATTCTTTTACATGCATATAAAAAATTGTTCAGAACTGAATTAAGATCTGTTGTTGCAAGTTATAACTACATATTAACTATACATTTAAAAACTACATGGAACTGTTACCCAAAATAACTATTTATAATGTATATTAACTATATATAATGTGTAAACTACATATTAAATTGCAATTTGGTGTTATGTCTCAAGGTGACTCTAAATAAGATAATTTAATGCTGTAAGGAGCATAAAGGCAACATAATATGACATTTCACAATGAACACAAAATCGTTTTCCTAACTAAATATTTTGAATTACAGTCACTTAGACTGAGTCCATTTTAAGATTTTTCTACTCATTTTTTCCTTTACAACTTAAGGACAATTTATGTAAATTTTTAGTAAGAAATAATTTCAAATGTACGAAAAGCCCCCAAAATAAAAATAGTACAGGTAACACTCATATATAGACATCCTTTACACAGATTTTCCTGTTAACGTTTTCATCTCATGTGCTTTATTATTTGTGTTTGCTAGTACTGTCTTGCTCTATGTATGTGTGTATTTTTCTACTATTTCCCTGTGATTAGATTGAAATTATACATTCTGAGCCAGAATACTTCATAGGTAGTGCTGTGTCCGTTTCAGAAACCTCGCCAAGAAGCACAAATCGCCCTCTGACCTTCATTAATGATGAGAATTTTGATCACCAGGTCAGGTGTTGTCTGACTTCTCCACTGCATTACTGCTGTTTCTCTACAACTGATTAACGTTCTATGGGGACACTATGCAAATATCCCGTTCTTCATCAATGTGTCTTCTTAGATGTATCCACTGATGATTTTTGCCAGACCTAATCTTTACCCTGGTAGCTGCAAAATAATGTTTTTCTTTGTTTTTACTTTTTTTCCAACTCCAGCACAACTTCCACATTTGCCAATCAACTTTTGGCATTCTACTGTAAGCCAGATACCTTCTCTTATCTCTCCCTTCCATCTATTATTGGTATAGTCTCATAAAGCTTTCCCGCCCCTAATGGTCTATAATTCATTGCTGTATTTAATTATTTCAAAGCTCAAACTGTTCCAGATTTAGCTAGTGGGAAACCCCTCCAGTGAGCTCCCATATAGTTATGGTAAACCACCCATTATTGTTTTGAGTACTTCATTTGTAACATTACAAGATGTCTATCTTGTATCTACTTGGCCCTACACCCAGAGCCAGCCATTTCAATGAGGAATCTTGGTTCCTTTGACTGGGTGTTGCAGGTTGAATTCTGTTAATCAAAAAGGTATGTTTAAGGCTTACGCCCTGGTATCCGTGAATGTAGGCTTATTTGGAAGTAAGGTTTTTGCAGATGTATTCAAGATGAGGTCACACTGGATTAGGGAGGACCCTAATCCAATTATTGGTGGTCTTATAAGAAGAAATTTGGGCTCAGACACACAGGGAGAATGTCATATGAAAATAGAAGCAGATATAAGAGTTATTTGCCATAGCCAAGAAAGACAAAGGATTACAGGCAACACAAAATAGGAGAGGGAGGCATGGAACAGATTCTCCCTCTGCCCCTCCAAGAATTAACCAACCTTGCCAACACCTTCATTTTAACTTCTGGACTCCTGAACTATGCTGGAATTTATTTTAGGTTTATGGTAATTTGTCATGGCACCCCTGGTAAACTAACAGAGTGGGAAATGGTACTAGCTATGTCATTACTATTTGAATGACTGCTTCTTTGCTCATTTGGCAATAGAGCTAAATACACACACACACACACACACACACACACACACACACAACTGATACACATAAACATATACATTTACACAGATACCTCTAACCAGTGGTTCTCAACCTTCTGGCCCTTTAAAACAGTTCCTCATGTTGTGACCCACAACCATAAAATTATTTTCATTGCTACTTCATAACTGTGATTTTGCTACTGTTATGAATTGTAATGTAAATATCTGATATGCAGGATGGTCTTAGGCGACCCCTGTGAAAGGGTTGTTCGACCACCAAAGGGGTCACAACCCACAGGTTGAGAACCGCTGTGTCTAACCCAATCCATCCCCACAGTGTTTTTTCCTGTCTTCTCCCATTCTATATTTATACATCTTTTTTTCCACAGTGAGAACATGGGTTCCTATCAATATCAACCAACTGGTCATTTGCTCAATATAGTTTCAGAATTAGTTTTCCCATTCCACTAAAATAAACCAACTAAAAGACTTCAGGATTTGTTTGTGACACTTTCTTCCTCTCCTACTCTGCCCCAAACAGGGTAGTCCAATAGTGTGTCCATAAATTACTTGAATTAGTCCTCCTTTTTTCCTCCACTTCTTTTTTATTTTCAGCATAGTTGTAGTATTTTTTTTTTACTTTTGACAATAAAGTTCATTTGTTTCAGTCTGCTTATAGTTTTTTTAAAAATATATTTTATTGATTTTTTACAGAGAGGAAAGGAGAGAGATAGAGAGTCAGAGACATCGATCAGCTGCCTCCTGCACAGCCCCCACTGGGGATGAGCCTGCAACCAAGGTACATGCCCTTGACCAGAATCAAACCCGGGACCCTTCAGTCCGCAGGCCAACGTTCCATCCACTAAGCCAAACCGGTTAGGGCTGCTTATAGTTTTAAGTCCCCTATCGTACTGGTACTGTTTTTATTTAACCTTTTGAATAAGTGGGATATTAACATGCTATCAAAATTCAAAAATGGTATCCCAAAAACTATATTCCAAGAAGCATCATGCCCTTTCGTATCTCATCCATCCCACATTCTTTTCTAACCTGTGTAGATTACTGATTTGTTTTCTGCTTTATCCTTCCCGCATATGTTTCCTTTTCCCTTTTAATTACATAAAAGGTAGCATTATATATGCTCTTTTGTGCTTTCTTTTTTTAATATATTTTCTCCTAGAAATCACTCCAGATCTGTTTATTCAACAAAACACCTATGACTGGTTATTTATATAATTTCTAATACTTTGCAATTATTAATAATGCTGCAATAAAAAATATTAGCAAAATTATTTTTATATGCCATAAGAACTGGATTCCTGGATAAACTATAACTCTGATCTGTGCAGATTTTTACCTTTACTCTCAGGTATATTTAGGTGGGGGTAGTGTGGGGGATATTTAATTACTTAAGCAAACATTTAATATTAAGAAACAAAAATTGTATTATGAAATAGTAAGATAGAGTATGATACAAATTACATGAAAACTCGAAGAGATGCAAATATGCACAAAATGAGGATTTTAATATTCTTCTCTGTACCTCTTTATATTTCTCAAGTTTAATGTAATCATCATATATTATGTTTAAAATAAAAACAAATTATGTGTATTTGTAAACCATAAGGAGGGATTCTATTTCCGGCAGTGAAACTGACTTAGACACCATGATACTGTCCTTTTGCTGAAAACGACAAATGATGAGTTAAAATAAAACAAAATAGTCTATAGTCTTTTTTGTTTTGAAATCTATTGGGTTGACACAGGATACTCACTGGTTAAAACATGATAAAAATGGAAATACGGGGAGGTAGGCATACACTCACATGTCTTCCAGGGGAGATGCCAACAGGGGTGGGCAAACTTTTTGACTCGAGGGCCACAGTGGGTTCTTAAACTGGACCGGAGGGCCGGAACAAAAGCATGGATGGAATGTTTGTGTGAACTAATATAAATTCAAAGTAAACATCATTACATAAAAGGGTACGGTCTTTTTTTTTTTTTTAGTTGTATTCATTTCAAACGGGCCGTAGTTTGCCCACGGCTGTGCCAACCCTATAACTTATCCTCTTTTCACAGCCATGTACCGAGCAGGCAGTGGTTTGCTAGAGCTGATCTGTGAAAAGCCAACTATACACATCTTTTCCCAAATTCACATTCAGTGACTTCATGTTGGTAGCCTGAAATCAGCCATAATATGAAATTGGAAAATATTACAAGTTGGGACATTTTTTTTTTCTGCTCTCGAGAGTCAATATTTTAAAGTATTTAACAGCACATCACTGAGCCCAAGGTTGAGAGAAACCCTGGGTATACTGAAGATAGGGAGTCTAATTAGAGATCTCCACATAAAACTGCGATTCTGAAGAACTGCATACTTAGGGTAAGAGTGGAATAGAATTATGCTGGAGAAAGAATCAGCAAGAAAATTTGCCGGTTTCAAACTTGATGCTGGGTGGAAATACAAATATCTTCCCTGAAAATTTAACTACAAGCCCATCCTCATGAAAGTTTATGGACCTGGAACTCATGCTACCTATGCAGGTCACAAAACTTTAAGTCTAAAATTTACTTCACTGTGTTCCTAGGTTGACTGTATCCCCAGGCTTTAGGCAGATTCAAATGGAAATCCTTTCTTTGGAAATCCATCTTCGTCTTTGCCTCAGAAATTACAAGAAATAATGAAAATGAGCTCACACACACACACAAAATAAGGCAGCTGGAGTAAGAGCTAGCAAGAACAACAGACATCAAAATCTGAACTGCAAAATTAAAGTAAATGGTTGCCTTTGGGGTAGAGAGAGACATGGAATCATAGGGGCACACAGACATTCAAAGACACTGCTCATGTTCTGTTTCTTAATATGGGTGACAGGTACACAGGTATTTTATTTTTAAATAAAGCTATTATTTGGGAATACTTCTGGAAGTACAGAAAAAAACTCCAAACATAATGATGAGAGTTTCCATATACCCCTCCCCAGTTTACCCTAATTTTAACATTTTATGTTAGCATGGTACATATGTCCAAGCTAAGAAAGCAACCTTGGTGCAGTACTATTCACTGAAGTCCAAACGTAATTCAGATTTCACCTATTTTTATACCAACGTCCTTTTTTGTTCTGGATCCAACCCAGGAAACCACTTTGCATTTAGTTGCCATGTCTTCCTAGTCTCTTCCTGTCAGCGACCAGTTCTTAGTCTTTCCTTGCTTTTCTTGACCTCGGCACAGTTCTGAGGAATACTTGTTAGGTATGTTGTAGAATGAACATTAGTTTGGATTTGTCTGATGTTTTCCTTATAATTAGATTGAGTCTATACATTTGGGTAAAGAACACAAGATAGTCCATGCTCATGTTGTATTTTTCTTGCCCCAGCCATAGAATCAGACATTTCTCCAAGGATCCCTGGATCTTTTTACTGGAGAATAGTATTTACAAATCCAGATCTAAGCCTTCTCAGTGGACAAAGACAGAAAATAGATGTATGGATACTAATATATTTATACAGATATATCTGTAATTATTTCTGCATCTATCCATTTATACTTATTATACTAAACATAAGTTTATACTATTATCTCCAACTGTAATCCAGGGCCTACAATAGGATATATTTTATATTCCCCGCCCCCCCCCTTTTTTTGAGAGAGTGGAAGGGAGAGTGAGAGAGAGAAACATTGATGTGAGAGAAACACGTCAATTGGTTGCTTCCCCACATGCCCTGACCAGGGCTGGGGATTGAGCCTGCAACCAAAGTATGTGCCCTTGACCAGAATTGAACCCGGGACCCTTCTGTCCTCAGGCTGACATTCTACCCACTGAGTCAAACCGGCTAGGACAGGGTTTATTCTAGCCGTGCCCCCCTCTTGTTTGTCTTATAACACCCCTCTCTGAAAGCACCTATTTTTAGCATTTAAAAATATTCTCCAAGGAAGGAAGCTGCAAGCTTTGCTCACACAAATGTATAGACTGAATTTTTAATGGTTTACTAAAGAAATATAAAAAACAGAAACTACATTGTTGTGACAATAAACTACAAAACTATCTTTACATGCTATATCTAGTATGTGATTAATAGCTAAGCTATATAGCTGTCCAGTATCCTAGATCTATTCTAAAGCATTTAATTTCAGAAGGATAGCGCCTCAAATTGATTGACAGATAAGAGAAGAATAAAATACTTCAGGTTGCTTATTTGCACTCTCTCTTTAAAAACAACAGAACAGAAGGCTTGGAAGTTTTCATTTTATTTACATTTAAATAGTGTGTTAAGTCTGTACAGATTTCACATACAATTTGAGAATCATGTCCCCAAAGGCAGAGTCATCTGGGGAAGCGGTTAACTATACAGGTCTGAGCAGCACAATTACTTGGTGGAAGTATTACCAGCAGTTAAAGACTTTTAGTTTAGCTTTCTCCCCCTGGTGGTAGTGTCTGCATTGATAACATTTTTAAAACCACTAGGATAGTATCTTAATGTTTATGGCTGCTACAGTCAATTATAGGTAGGCAATTCTGGGATAGAAGTAGATTTAAATGAAATAGAAGCAGATCTCAAAACTCTTCTAAAAGAAGCACTTGTCTCCTATAGTTACTCTTTTTTTTTGTCTAAAATGCAATTATAACCATTACATCATTGTAAATTACATGCTGGGGTTATCTCAGTAGGTATCTGCCAAATGTAAAACTTACAGAAGGTCTTCAATGTAATAATGATGTTTTATCATTTTAATTACAAACTCTTTTAAAAACTCCCTAAAGTGTACCAATTGGGGTGGTCTAAATTAACAGTATCTTTGTAGCCCAAGGGTAGTAAAAATAAATTGAACTACCAAATTTCATCATACTTATAGCAGCTGTCTTCCTGCCTCTAGGAAGCTAAGTATTTAACAAAGCAGACAGCTTGGCATTGGCATCTGATTAGCAGTGTGTGCGTATTGTCAGATAGAATGTGCTTAGCTCTTTTGTTCTGAGGTTTGATTAGAAATCTGGAGAGCAATGCATTATGTAACTTTATTCTTAAGTCTTCTGAAAGGGTAAATAAACTGTGATGCTCCCTCAGGTATTGTACAGGAAAGCTTAATCAGTGCTTTTTTGGTTAATATGCTTTATCAAAACCTGGAAAATCAAATAAAATACTATTTTCCTTGAAAACCACATCAAAGATTGATTAAACAGGCAAATTTTAAAATAATTTTAGTTAAATATTTTATATATTAAAAATGTTTTTACAATAGGGTGCTTTGAGTTATATTGAGTCCTGTAATACAAATACTGTGGGTGGGGAGGAAGAACGGTCACTTTAAAGCACCTGATGATAAGATTCTATTTTTAAAAATATCAAGTCTAAATGAAGATTCAGAAATTTTTTTTTAATGCATATGGACATCTTATTGGAAAAAATAACACTGTCTTATAAGAATAATACTGTTTTGATGCAGGTGCTCAAACATTAAACTATAAAAGGGTGACTCTAATTACCTTCTCCCCACAAATTTCTTTGAAAATTTATTACAAATGATTGTGCTTATTGGCAGAGTTCAAAATCAGCAGAGTCCATGCAAACAATCTACTTCAAAAAGAAGTACATTCTTTTACTCTCAAATCCATCGAGGTAATCAGACTGGATGTTTTATTCAACAGGACTGAAGAAAATTGTTCTACAATAGGTTAATTCAAAATGGCAGCATAGAAAATGCATCTGTCAGTGGGGATCAAATTACAGGGCAAGCTCCTCTCAATGCTTAGAAAAACAAGTCTGCAGTTCTACAGATTATGTGCCTGTGTGTGTTTAAAGGGGTGGGAAAGGAGCTAAATATCTGAGCTAACCTCCAATTAAAGTCAATCATAAAAACAGCCAATTTAATGAGTGCGGATTTCTTTGGGTAATTATAACACCAACCACTTTTTTCTCTTTTAAATCTGTAATTCTGCCTTCTTGTTATTGCTTGCTTTGTCATTAATCGCCTCAGGACCTTGATTTCCTAGCAACAGACTGCCACCAAACATTTGGCTCCTGTTCAACATTTTCTTTGTGAAAAATGGCACTGCTGTTGCCGCCTGGGCTGCTGCAGCTAGACTGGCTGTGTAAGTGCTCTAATAATGTATTCCACGGAAGAAAAAAAAATCACATGATATGGGGTGCAATGACTGAGCTCAGTTAATTACTGAGCTGGGAAGTTTATCTACAATCTAAAAGCTGTGTTGAGGGGAAAGAGGATATAAGGATTAAAAAGGTGCTCCTCCCATTATCAATAATTTGCAGGTGAGAATTTACATAGAAATATTTTATTCTTGAGTCGACAGGTTTCTGTTTAAGTTTATTTAGGAAAGGGTACAAAAGGCCAATGTCCTTCAAATGTTGCTTGACAAATTCATTCTCTAGAAAATAGCCCCAAATGCACAAAGAATCACAGAACATTTAGCTGCAATTTTAAAAAGCAAATTAACCCATGTATCTGTCAGCTGTTTCTTTTCTACGTAAGGCAAAAATCATGTGCATATGTAAACATTCTATGAAATGGCAGAATGAAGTTTTCATTCACAACACGAACACTAGACATGAGGAAAACAGAATTCAAAATACTGTGTTGTGATGTACTGTACGTTTAAATAACTATTTTATAATCCATAATGGGGGGAAAGGTACTTATCATTATTTCTGAAATGATTCAATTGAGATTGAAAAAAATCAGACTTCATAATTGGAAACTTAGTGACAAAGTAGATATTTTGCCACTTTTTACTTGGTAGATTTATCGAGATTCTCCATGCCTTAGAAATACCACCATTCCCAGTAATGATAGTTATGGAAATTAACATGGCATGTCAGATACGGTTCATTGATACCTTGCTTTAGTTCTCAGGAATATGGCTTTTTAAGACTGGCATGTTTCAGGATAGCTGTCAGGATATGATAATTTAATATACCCAAGAGTACACTAAGTATTATGGAAGCATCTGTGAAATTAATAAATCAGTGGACATGCCAATTCTTACTAATGCCTACATATTGTATAAAAACTTCCCACAAAGTATAGCCCCAATTCAGCTCATTTTAGGAAGTGAAAATGCTACAGTCTACCTGAACACATCACAATGACCACCTTGACAAAATGAAATAAAAATGACATTAGGAGATATTTATAAAGGAGCACTAAGCATTAAGAGATCATTGGTTACGTTCAAGTAGTTAAAATATACAGATATTTTTAGAACAAATCAAATGAATTAAAGATATTCAGATCATTTTTATAGAATTCTGCTTGCTGTTGGCACTAAACCACATCATTTCACAATTGAGTCTGATTCCTCACTTTAATACATTTTTACAAAAACCAATTCTTGGTTGATATAAGAAAGCAAGTGTACATTCACAATCATAAGAGTTTTAAAAATCCAGCACGGGTTTTCAAAAACTCCACAATTTCTAATATGGAACTATAACTGGAATTACATATCCGTTATCCGTTTAATTCGCTATTTACTATATGACAGAGGTTCTTTTTTTTTTTTTTTAACTTCAGGAGTTTGTTGATTTAAAAAACACACATATATTTTATTGATATTTTAAAGAGCGGAAGGGAGAAGGATAGAGAGTTAGAAACATCGATCAGCTGCCTCCTGCACACCCCCTACTGGGGATGTGCCCGCAACCAAGGTACATGCCCTTGGCCGGAATCGAACCTGTCCGCAGGCTGATGCTCTACCCACTGACCCAAACCAGTCAGGACTATATGACTGAGGTTCTTGACCTGGACTCCATGAATAAGCAAAAAGCTTTTTGAAATATATGAACTTGGGAAAATTTTATTAGTAAATAAATTTGGGGGTGAGAAGGGTATAAAACTCAGAATAGATTAAAAAAAACCCATTAGACTAAGCATATCAATATACCTGAGAAATGCTAGTTGACACTTGCAAGTAAAATAATATTTTAAATTCAATTTATTCCATTATAGCTGCCAAATAAATGTTAACCTTACAAGGAGCTACATATGTATAAAATAATTATTTTTGAGGGATTAATAAGGGAATACAGTGTTCTTTTACGTTATTACATGTGTATCTTTCTGGAAAAAAACAAATTAAAAATTTGGTGGGTAATTCTAAATTTTATATTTTATTTGATTGGGACTTCCTATAACAGTAATATAATAATACACAGTAATTGTAAATTCTTTATAAAATGAAAAAAGAAAGGAATAGTTAGGAAAATACACAAAATGACTAGTCGGGACAGCAGAGTTTAACAGGGTTGGAAGGTTGGGCAAAAAGTAGATGTTTGGGTGAGGGTATTATATGGGAAGATGGGAGATACAGAGAAAAGTATTCAAGAGTTCTCACAACTAAAGAAAAACTTGTGCCAGAAATATGTATAGAAGAAGAATGTAATTTGTAAAAGCAGCAATCTATCTTTCAGAGTGTCTTCAACTATTTAGAATTTACTAATGTTCCTAATTATATTAGGACAATGTCAGTGAAAATAATAATATATGTCCTAGAAGTTTAAAAGGTTCCCTATAGCTGCAAGAAGCTATTTTCAAGGGATACAGAGAAAACATCTGAGAAACACTAAATTGTACATTTTAAACACGTGAACTTCATGGTAAATAGACATCACAATAAGCTGTTATAAAAAGATTAAATCCAGTTTTACTTAGGATAGGGACAACAGAACATATGGGTTAAACCACTATAAACTGTAGAGATTCTATAATGTGTACAGTAAAATGTTGGAAAATAGATACAATTCTGCAGATACTAGAATGTTTATGTCCAGTTTATATACAATTTCAAAAATATGACAACTAGAATGTAAAAATGTACATTGCCGTCAAAATATTTATAAATTATCCCTCTCTTAATCATGTTTATTAAAGAGATTTAGTAAACAGTTCATTTTCCCAAGCAACTGCTGTATGGTCTGAAATATATAAATAACATAAATGAAGTGGAAACATTTCAGTAGATGGTTTGTTAATTCATTTTGGGCTCTGTATAAGGGCCTACTGTCTTAACAACTAAGTGCTATACATATGTTTATTTTCTTAAAATTCTAAGGCAATTAGCACATAGCGTGGTTTCCAACTTCACATAAAATTCCAAGGCTTCATTATAATGCCATAAGTCTAAAACACAAAAACTTCCAATCTTTATCTTTAAAGCTCAAAGCTTCTTTAGCCAATGCTATCTTACTCATACTGAGTAAGTAGAAAGATTATGCTGCTTAACTAAAAATAACCTTACTTTAATATTCCATATATCTCTCCCGTTTAGTAGAGAGCTTTACTTTAGATAGCTGCCAAAAATAAGACTTAAGAAAAATTACAGAAATATAGGAATAAATTGCTCAACTTGAATAAAGTATCTATAAAAATCACAGAGTATTAGTATCACTAAAAAATGATACTGTTAGACTTTACCTGGAGGGGGGGGGGGGAAGAAACAATTCTAGGCAAATTGGAAATGAATACAAATAGAATTTCTATAATTGCACTATCATTTAAAGAAATTTCTAGCAACAAAGATTGTCACTGTAAAGGAAGAAGTAAGAACAATACTCATTTGTGTAACTAACTGAACATTAATAACATACGGCTAATTTTTTAGAGTTAAAAATTGAACTCTAATGCTAACATTTAAGAAGAAACATAATTAACAGTCTTTTTCTTATATCTCTCTATATTATATCCGAGTTAAAGAAAGATGTCTTTATCACATAGTTTTGGGCTTTACTTAAAGGGGTGTCAAATTGGCACACAAAATTCTAAACTCATGCATGATGAAGACTTGTGTACAGGAAGTGTCAGGAATTATACACAAACATGAAATTCTCCAGATATATAGAATCATATATTTCTTCTCATTTTATTTTTTGAATTTATAAATGTAATAGTTAAGGTCACTTGCAAGGACTTTTTCATATGAAGGATTACCAATTCACAGGTAATCCTTAATTGAAGCAGTTCAGAACAGGATGATCAAAAACTTGAGCAAAAAATACCATGAAAAAGTCAAATGGTGATCAATGATTTGACCAACATAATAGGAATTCCAACACACAAGAGTTCAAAAATTGAATTTAGAACAGGGATAAAATGGAAAGTCAGAAGAAGTTCAACCATCCTACCTCCTCTTTATGTAATAATCTCAGAATATTATAAAGATTAAGAAATTCCAAAATTGCTTTGAATTCTATCTAAATGTCTTATAAAGAACTGTAACATCTTAAATCATCATTCATAAAATAGCTCATATTTTAACCCCTTTTGGTCCAACGTGGAGGCTGACTCGACAGACCAGGTGCTAGGAGCAGGTCCAACGTCCAGTTGAGGTCTAGTGAGACAGATAACTTCAACATTCAATCCCATCAATGAATTTGGACCATACTGTTTGAATTCCAAAAATAAAATTGGACTGCAAAGGGTTAAAAATCCATCAGTTTCCATACTCTCTGACAAAGTATATATCCTTTCTAATAAAGAGGGAATATGCAAATTGACCATCACACCCTTGCAGAAGATGGCCACACCCATGTGCGCACAAGATGGGCAGCAAGGGAGGGCAGTTGTGGGCGATCAGGCCTGCAGGGGAGGGCAGTTGGGGGGGGCTAGGTCAGGAGTGGAGGGCAGTAAGGGGTGACCAGGTCAGCAAGGGAGGGCAGTTGAGAGGAACCAGGCCTGTTGGGGAGAGCAGTTGGGAGCGATCAGGACTGCAGGGGAGGGCAGTTGGGGGAACCAGACCTGCAGGGGAGGGCAGTTAGGGGGGACCAGACCAACAGGGGAGGGCAGTTGGGTGAGCAGGGGAGCAGTGAGGTGTCAATCAGGCTGGCAGGAGAGCAGTTAGGGCAGCCGTGGGCAAACTACGGCCCGTGGGCCGGATCGGCCCGTTTGAAATGAATAAAACTAAAAAAAAAAAAAGACCATACCCTTTTATGTAATGATGTTTACTTTGAATTTATATTAGTTCACACAAACACTCCATCCATGCTTTTGTTCCGGCCCTCCGGTCCAGTTTAAGAACCCATTGTGGCCCTCGAGTCAAAAAGTTTGCCCACCCCTGCGTTAGGGGGTGATTAGGCTGGCAGGCAGAAGCGGTTAGGGGCAACCGCAGTAGAGCGGTTGGGAGCCAGCTTTCCCGGATTGTCTGACTGCCGGTTTAGGCCCAATTCCACAGGGATCAGGCCTAAACTGGCAGTCGGACATCCCCCGAGGGGTCTCAGATTGGAGAGGGTGCAGGCTGGGCTGAGGGACAGCCCCCCCCAAGTGCACAAATTTTGTGCACCAGGCCTCTAGTATCCTATCTAATAATAGACAAACATGGTAATTGACCGTACCTCCAACATGCTTCCCATTGGCTAATCAGGGTGATATGCAAATAAACTGCCAACTAAGATGGCGGCCAGCAGCCAGGCAGCTGAAGCGAACAGGAGGCTTGGTTGCTCCAGTGATGGAGGAAGCCAAGGTTCCCCGCCTGCCGCTGCCGGCCTCTGAGCTGCACTCTAAGAAACGATGTTGCAATTATAGAACCTAAAAAAACCCTAGAAACCCACTTTCAGCCAGCTGGGACTCAGAGCTGGAGCTGCAACAGTGTTTCAATTATAGATGCCAAACAAACCCAGATACCTGCTTTCAGCAGCCGAGTTCTTAGAGCTGGAGCCGAGCCTCAGAGCTAAAGCCGGCTCTCAGTTCCAGTGACAGCCATAGAAGGTAAATAAATCCCAGAATAAAAAAGAAAAAAAGGAGAGTTTGGGAGCTATAGTCACCCGCCAGCCTGAAAACGGCCCTCAGCCCCCCACCCAGACTGGCCAGGCACCCCAGTGGGGCACCCCACACTGAAGGGGGTGTGACCAGCTGCAAACAGCCATCATCCCCTCATCCAGGCTGGCCAGGCACCCAAGCGGGACCCCCACCCTGATCCGGGACACCCTTCAGGGAAAACCAGCTGGCCACCACCTGTGCATCAGGCCTCTATCCTATATAGTAAAAGGGTAATATGCAAACTGACCCTAACAGCAGAAGGACTGGGAATGAGTGGTCACTATGACACACACTGACCACCAGGGGGCAGATTCTCAATGCAGGAGCTGCCCTCTGGTGGTCAGGGCACTCTCACATGGGGAGCTCTGCTCAGCCACAAGCCAGGCTGATGGCTGCCAGTACAGCAGTGGTGGTGGGAGCCTCTCCTGCCTCCTCAGCAGTGCTAAGGATGTCCAACTGCAGTTTAGGCCTGCTCCCTGCTGGCAAGTAGACATCCCCCGAGGGCTGCCAGGCTGCCAGAGGGATGTCTGACTGCCAGCTTACACCCAATCCCCTGGGGAGCGGGCCTAAGCCAGCAGGTCCCAGGCTGCGAGAGGGCACAGGCCGGGCTGAGGGATCCCCCCGAGGGCACAAATTTTTGTGCACCGGGCCTCTAGTATATATATAAAAGGCTAAGCGACTGGCCGACCAGCTGATAGGTATAATGTGCACTGACCACCAGGGGGCAGACACTCAATGCAGGAGTTGCTCAGCAATAGCAATTTTGCATAGTGCTCTCTCCCACTCTGGGACCCTTCAGGGGATGTTGCAGAGCCACCTGCTGGAGGGACCCTGCTCACTCCGCAGATGCCCTTTGAGCCACGGTGCGCCCCATGTGTGGCTGGCTGGGGAGGGACTGCAGGAGGTTGGCTTCAGGGTGTGTCCGGCCCATCTCACCCAGTTCTGCCCTGTTGCCACCTTCTAATTAATTTCCTTTGAATGTGCAGGAATCTGTGCACCGGGCCACTATTATTCATTATAATAGCATAATTTTAAAGGATGATGTAACAAGGGCTTTTTCTATGGTCTAATAAGGTTTAAGGCAATGAGGTTATATAATTGTCTATATGTTAATAAGATTCCTTTAACTGAAAAAAAATTTGGGAGGGAGGATAGTAAATCTCAAATATATATAGTCATTGCTATCTTTCATTTCCTTTTATAGTATTCCAAATTTCTAATAGGTTAACATTCTAAGACAAATTCATCCACTTTCACTATAAGCCTTTAAAATCTTTTCATGACAAAGGTAAAAATGCCAGGTGACACATTATTCTTTAGCATAATCAAAAGAATCTTTCATAATTTCTAATAAAGTTTTATGTAAACATATTTTTTTTCCTTTTTAGATATATTTTTAGTAATTTCAGAGAGGAAGGGAGAGGGAGAGATAGAAACATCAATGATGAGAGAATCATTGATTGGCTGCCTCCTGTATGCCCTCTACTGGGGGTTGAGCCTGCAATGCAGGCATGTGCCCTGACCGGGAATCAAACCGTGACCTCCTGGTTCATAGGTAAATGCTCAACAACTGAGTCACACCAGCCAGGCACATATCTTAATCCTCATCCTAGGATATGTTTGTTGATTTTAGAGAGAGAAGGTGGAGGGGGGAGAGGGAAAGGGGAGAAGGGGGGGAGAGAAAGAGAGACAGAGAGAGAGAGAGAGAGAGAGAGAGATCCATCAGTTGCTTCCCATACCCACACTGACTGGGATTGAACCACAACCTAGGTATGTGCCCTGACCAGGAATCTAATTCACAACCTTTTTGATGTACAGGATGATGCTCCAAAAAAAGTAAGCAACCCAGCTGGGCTGTAAGCATAACTTTTTGTAAATATTGTGAACCGGTAAACAAATCCAAAAAAATAGCAATTGTATATTTCATGATACAATTTGTTATTCAACATTTTACCTTTTTAACATGTAAAATTTCCAGTATATGATTTTTTAGATTAGATTTCTTACAGTTTATCATGTCACTTCATTTTAAGTACTTTAGTTATTACTTTCAGATTACTGATAAAGATACTGAAACTGAGTCTAAGTAACAGTTCTAATAAAAATTATTATTCATGGTGTCAATAAAAATTTTAGTAGAAAACCAAACCAGAGCAAAGAGACAGAAAACCCAAAAATTATTACTGATTACTACCTGTCTTTTATAAACAAATACTCCTTTTTTTCCAAGTATGAATTCTATTCCTTTCCTCTAAAATTTTATACTTCTCCAAATTATAATTCCTGCACCTGCCTATAATCATACCTTTCTTGATCCCAGAGGTAAACACTAGTAACACTTGAAAACCATACCCTCACAAAAACTATATTCCCTGAAATGGTAAGATTTTAGGCTGAGGAGAGATAAAACCAAGATGGAGTTACAACATAAATACAGACAGAGAAAAAGAAGATCTACAATAAACCATGGGAACTGAAAAAAAATCACAGAAAGAAGCAAGCAAGCATAGGTACCAAAGGAAAATTCAAACTCCAAGTCCCATATTCTCAGATAATTATTGACAAACTATAATTCACTAGTCTTTCATTTATAGTCAAAAGAAAGCTGGACTGGCTATATTAATATCAGTGTTTCACACAGAGTACATTTTGGGACAAAATCTATTACCAGGAATAAATAAATGGTAATGGGCCAAATAATCAATCCTACACACTTTTATGCACTTAACAGAGTTTCAAAACACAAGAAGAAAAGTCTGATAGAACTGTGAAAGGAATATACAAATTTATAATGTATAGGAGGAAGTTCTCCATGTTTAGAAAAGAAACAACACACTTCAAAGAAGAAAGCAAAGAGGAAGTAGGAAGTATTACAAGCTGAATGAAAATGAAATGTCAAAATTTGTGGGAGGCAGCCAAATCAATGTTTAGAGAAAACTTTATGTAGCACTAGAAGTCTATAGTAAAAATGAAAAGTCTCAAATCAAGGAATTTCATTTTCTTTTACCTTTTTATTGAATTTACTAGGGTGACATTGGTTAATAAAATTATAAAGGTTTCAGGCGTGTAGTAATTAATTTTTCAATGAATAAGAAAGGACACACATGCAGCTGACTTAGTTTATGTAAAATAAGTCACAAGGTACTGAAAGCTTTTGTTAAACCTATTTCTTAAAAATCTGATTAATCTCCAATGTTTAAAATTCTTCCTATAATAAGCCTAAACTTGCAAGCTAATTTGTGCTTTACAGTGTAGTTGAAACTTGTAAGGAAACTTTTTCTCATAAAAAAAGAATTATTAGAAATAATGCATAGATTTCTATGCAAAATTCTACTGTTGATATTATGGTATATCTTTTTCCACCCTTTTACTTAAAACCTACTAATATTTTTATTTTAACATGTATTTATTTTTAACATGTGTGTATTTATTTTACCATAACTTATTTGTGTTTATTTGTGTGCATGTCTTATAGGCAACATATTGTTGGATCTTATTATTTTGTAAAATGTTACAATGTCAACCTTTAAGTTGGGATGTCAGAATGACTGTCATTAATAAATCAACAAACAGTAAGTGTTGGCAAAGGTGTGGAGAAAAGGGAATACTCATGCACTCCACTCTTTGTGGGAATGCAGATTGGTATAGCCACTATGGGAAGCAGTATGGAGTCACCACAAAAATTAAATATGGAAGTGCTTTATGACCTAGCAATTCCACTTCTTGAAATATATCCAAAGAAACCTAAAACACTAATTTGAAAGAATATATGCGCCCCTATGTTCATTGCAATTATTTACAATAGCCATGATTTAGAAGCAGCCCAAGTGCCCATCAGTAGATGAGTGGATAAAAAAGCTGTGGTACATTTACAAAAGGAAAACTACTCAGTGGTAAAAAAGGAGACCTTACCTTTTTCAATAAAATTCACATAGCAGGGGGTGGGGGAGACAAAGGAAGAAGAAGATTAAAAGAGGAGCAAAAGAAATCCAAAATAAGCAGAAAAGAGGGTTAATAAAGAAAAAAATCAACCTGGACTTAGATTTCCCATAAAACATGCTAGAAGACAATAAAGCAATGTCTACAGAGTACTTTGTTTCACAAAATATTACACCAAACATGTCATCTATGTATATAAATGGCTAAGTGTCCATCCGTCCGACCAGTAGCTATGATGCACACTGACCACCAGGGGGAAGACGCTCAATGCAGGAGCTGCCATGACACGCACTGGCCATTTAAAAATAAACATCACCACAGATCTGGCACGGACAAACCAACACTAGGCTTCTCCCAAGTGGGACACAGGCCCCACCACGAGCCCAGAGCCACACCCCACCAAATCGCAGCCAATGCTGCCAAGACCCTATGGCAGAAAATATGGCCCAGAGCCAGACCAACCCATAAACGGTGGCTGTGGGTGCCGGGTAATGATGTCACATAGCAACTCCCAGCTTCCTCTCCCTAGCCATGACTAGTCTCCTTGTAGTTTCTTCAGCCCAGGAACCTGACTTGCTTTATACCCAGGTGGAAACATTTTATTTTAACCAAATGTCTGTGAAATGTTTTCCTGTGCCTCATCTCATTTAATCCTCACAGAAGTCCTGGAGTAGGTAGATAGGAGACTCGATGGAATCCTATTTTCTTTTCATTAGACAGAAAACGGAGATTTAGAACACTTAGAAACCTGACCCGACTGAAAAGAAGTAAGAAATGGTGGAACTTGAAAATGACTTCAGGTTTTTCCATGCGCAGAATATAGTCAAACACTGCTACAGTTAAATATTTTACCCTTTGTTCTCCCTACATGATCTACAATAATAATCTGATGCGTGTGGATATTTACTTCTGTGTTGTGGACAATTACCTGAAAGAGAAGTTGGGGTGCTTCACTGGGCTGGAAAAAGTTTAGGTAAATCAGAAAGCAGGTTTAATTAAGCAAATTTATTCTATAGATATAAAAGGCTAAGTTGACTTGCACATGCGCGATACATATAAAGCTCTAGCTGGTGCCAATTGCACATGTGTGTTTCAATCTGTCATTGTTGATTGTAAATTTGGTTGACATTTCTATTATAGAGAAAGGGCAAATAGCAATATTAAAATATTTCTTCTAATTAATTTCCTTTCAATGTGCATGAATCCATGTACCAGGACACTAGTTCCTATATAAAAGCAACAAAAAGTAAATAAAAACTCAGGAACACAGGAGCTCTGAGTCCTTCCTTAGGGAAAAACTGATGATAAAATGCAGCTAATTGAGGGTAATAAAAATAAACAATAAAGAAATGGGGGTAATTAGTTGGAAAGCATTTAACTCATGTAAATGTAGAATTGAAGCTGTAAGAATTATGGTTATAAAACAGAATGCAAGTGTTTAAAAACTGAAAATGCAAAAATAAAATTATAACTACTCCAAATCAAGAGGAGGTTGAAACACAGTGCTAATTTTCATATGTTTTTTTTTTGTTTGTTTAAGATTTCTACTGTTTTTTAGAAAGAGAGGAAGGGAGAGGGAGCGAGAGAAACATGAAACATCGAGGTGAGAATGAAACATTAATCAGCTACCTCCTGCACACCCCCTACCAGGGATTGAAATTCACATGCCCTGACTGAGAATCAAACCGGCAACCTTTCAATGCACAACTTAGCCACACCAACCAGGGCTAATTTTCTTGTTTTTCATAGCACATAAATATTGCCTTAACAAGGAAACACAAAGTTTAGAAAAATTAATGTCTCTAATTTCCTATCTTGTTCATAAAACTTTCCTAAATATCGTAGTCTTAGGGGGGTATAAGAAATATTTCCTGGAAGACAAGAAAATTATAGATATATATATGCCAATCTGCTGCTCAGATGAAGAGTATCTTGAGATTTATATTTTTAAAAATGTAATTAGCTATCACATAACTAGTAATCCTTAATCACCAACTAACAAGGAATTTGGTTTAAACATGAAAAAAACTGAGTTTACATGCCATAAATAGTGTACTTGTTATAAAGGTAAAAAAAAAAAAAGAAAAGGAAAAAAAAATAGATGCCAACACTTTATTTTAAACCAAAGAAGAATGTTGAATGGAGCACATTCCATTTCAGTTTTTTTTAAAATCAGGAAAATTTTTGATGTGAACTCTGCATTTTAGCTTCACTACATCATGTGACAAAGAAAATGATTAAGGTTTTGAATTATCTTAATGCTCACTACTAATTTTTGGAATAGTGGGAAGAAGAATTGTTGAATATGTAGATCTGGTTTATCCTATATAATAAAACCCTAACATGCAAATCGACCCAATGGTGAACAACCGGTTGCTATGCAGGCGCTGCTCCCTGGTGGTCAGGTGCTCCCACAAGGGGAGCACGGCTCAGCCAGAAGCCGGGCTCACGGCTGGGGAGCCAGCAGCAGTGGCAGGAGCCTCTCTCGCCTCCACTGCAGGTGGGCGGTAAGGAGTGAGGGGTCCTGTACTGCAGGAGTCCCAGATTGCAAGAGGGATGTCTGACTGATGGGAGGCGGACATCCCCTGAGGGTCTCGGACTGCAAGAGGGCGCAGGCCTGGCTGAGGTACACCCTCTCCCCCGAGTACATGAATTTTGTGCACCAGGCCTCTAGTTTTATATAATGCAGACAGATGTCTTAATTTTGGAAACTTGTTGAATAGACATATTGAGTTGCTTCCTTAGATTAAGAACTTTTTGTAATTAAAGGGCTCCCAGAAATTCAACTTGTTAAAACCTCAGGAGTTTAAAATGATGATGTGAGAAGACTGCTGATTCTATGGAACTTAAAAGTAGGAAGGAGTCCATCTATTTGATTAAGTACAGCTACACCTACTCAATCTAAAAATTTTTGTTTTGAAAATAGGCTAAGAAAAGACTAAACTGGATGCTCTGTGCTCAATGGGAATTAAAGATTTAAAAGAACTGCAGAATGTCTACATGAAAATAATACTACATTTCAGAAGATATTTCACAGATTTTAATAAATAAAAATTATGCTCTTAGGTGTTAGCAAAATAAATATTTGTTGAACGTCCACCAACAGTAACAGCATCCCAAGTATCTAATATATGTCTACTATTTTCAGGAGTATTTTAAAATAGCCAAACTCTGAGAAATTTATAGATTTACCTGGCAATGTAAAAGAGCATTCTTTTTATGAAATTGTTAAAATAGAAGCTAAAGGCTAACAGCTATCATCAGAGATATCAACCAGAATCCATTCTGATATTTGTTTCTGGCTAATACACTACACATGTTTCAAGAATAATTCTATTTTCTTTATTAACTTGTCCAAAACTAATCACTCCGTACTTTATACAAAATAGCACTTGTATAAACAGTTAATACTCTTACAAAAATTTCATTCACCCTAAGTCAGCTAGATGCATTATAGTACATAATTGCTAAAACTATGAGTTGTTTGCAAGTTAGGTCCATGCTGCTATAAAAATTCCCCATTCACTCAAACTTGGCAATATGGCTTACATGTGCATAACTGTTAAAACATGAGTTGTTTCCAAGTTGGTTCATGATCTGGGGTCCAATTACTATACATTTTAATAGAGACAATTGTAACTGTCAGTTAAAATACTTTTCCATCATAATATATTGTCATATATCATAGTCAATATAAATAATATAACATAATTAATGTCACAATTTAAATCATGTACTCTTTGAAAATCAGACTTTCAAATGTAAGGTGGTTTGAAATACTTAATAAATCTCCCTAAAAACCTTCACTACAAAAATATGCTACCAAGACATTAACAAAAAAAAGAGAACATTTTGCAAAATAAAATGAAATAGAAGATGATTAACAGAGAAAATTTTTTAGTTTTGAAATGTTTTTCTCATATACTGGCAGAAGAGGTAAAATGTCTTTCCTCTAAATAATCCTCTCAATGTAAGCATTTATTTGACATTTATAAAGGGGTAGGGTTTGCTATACACTGGAATCAATAACAACCTTGTAAAGCCTACAGCAGTGCACATAAACATGCTGTAGGAGACATTAACACTAGACTGAAAGAAATAATTATATTTTCAATAAGCACGTTCCTATTAGAAAATCAATTTTTTACACGTGTTACCAGCAGTTTCACAGATCAGGTAGTGAGTGGCAGAGGCTGTTATATCAAAATCATATATTATATGCTTATAAGGTACTTTTAATTTTCAAAGGTATCTACTTATTTTTGGTCAGCCACATTTAACTCAGGTTATATAAAAACAAAATATTCGTGGGGTGAATAATTCAGGAGGATTTTTGTATCAGTCTTATCTTAGAAATAAATTCTTAACCAATTACTTTCATGTCAGAAGACTTAATAATTCTAATTACATGCTGCCCTTATTCCCAGATTTAAGAGATTTGTCACAATCAATATTTCTGAAATATTAAATTAAAAGGTATCATGATAATTACTATGGAATAAATAGCAATTAGGATTTTTTAGGTAAATAAGCTCAAACTGTTTGCAGTGAATATTTAGAATACTAATATTTCTCCATACAATGCATGCATTATTCAGAAGTAGCCTAAAAATATAAAATGTAAATTCACAGAATTACTTCAAAAGACCTTAAGAAACAGATTTTACAGGAATTTGATACTTGGTTAAGAAATATCTATGTATAATGTAACCCAAAAGAGGTAGACTTGAAGGTAAATAATACAAATTATGTTACCATAGAATGATCATATTACTATTCTGCATGTTAAATAGTGAACATATGCTTTGAGATGGGTAATTTGCAGGATAAGTAAAAGACAATTATTTAAAAATTTACATCAGCTAACAACTATAATTTATAGTGTAAACATGTACCGGAAATTTGAATTAGGTAAATACTTACTGCTATATAATAAACTCTTGCCTTTTCTACTAACATCCAATTTTTCTCCATATCAAGATGTTTTTCTTTTTTATAACAATTGGCAGCAGCAAGATTAGCTACAAGGGACCTAAAACAACAACAAAAAGCAAAGTAAGTTTTTTTGCCCCAGATATACAACTTATTCCTTTTATTGCAAACTTGTCATATACTTCTATACAGTCAATTAACAATATTTTTTGCAACTTATATTTTATTTCTTCAAAACTGTTGTATATTGATTTTAATAAATGTAAATAAAATGAATTTTGTTTTGAGAACTCCTGAGACTTCTATGTTGCCTGTGAGATAAACAGAGATATTAATCCTTGTTCTAAATACCACCTGGTATTTTGAGAAACTGGCATTTAAGTTTCTTTTTAATATTTAAATGCTAAGATTATCTACTGTCTACATTTTAATAGTTCAAAATGCAGTTACGAAACAAAGCTATAATGCCATTATGCATAAAAAATATTCAAATAAAAACTTCAGTTTTTAAGTATCAATACACTATACATTTCTTCTTTAACCTAATGCTTTAAAAGCCAAGTATGGGATTAATTTTACAAAATACATATAAAGACTATATTTACTATGTGAAATTAATTTGCCAAGCATTAAATGTTAACAACTGGAATAAATTTAAATTAGTTTCTACAGTTGAAACCTCCCTGCCCTGGTCCAGTTTTGCAGTAGAAAAATCTAAGCAGGATACTACATTTAAAATCTTGCTACAAGTGCCTCATAGAGCTTTTTATTATTGCTCAACAATTAAACTTAATAATTATTTACATTACATATGAAATTAATAAAAATATTTTTCCTCCTCAGAATTTAGAAAATAATGACAGTTTTTCATTTTTATTTGTTAATTTTTAAATATATATGTGTGTGTGTGTGTGTGTGTGTGTGTGTGTATGTATATATATATATTTAATTGACTTCAGAAAGTATGGGTGAGGATGAGAGAGACAGAAACATCAGTGATGAGAATCATTGATCAGCTGCTTCCTACTGGGGATAGAGCCCAAAAACCAGGCATGTGCCCTGACAGGGAATCAAACTGTGACCTCCTGGTTCATAGGTTGATGCTCAACCAATGAACCACACCAGCCTGGCAGTTTTCCACTTTTGTAATCAATAGTATTTACGGTACAAAAATCCTCACAAATGAAATATCATCTCATTACTTAAGATTGTGGTAATATGATTGGTTCCTCTTGTTAAGAAAAAAGTAAATCAATTCTCTTCCAAAACATATTTCTGTTCATATGCCAACTGACTACTGAGAATATTTGTTTATGTTCAATTAGATGAATGAAAATAAGAGTAATATGCATCAATATATTTATATGTAAATAACTATATTATAAAATCAGAATAATTAGTCCTGATTTATACAGAATATTTAAGTAATCATGTCTTTAGCAAAATTTTGACAAAAATGGTTACTAAATAAAAGCAAACACTTGTGGTATCAATTACTAAACTGTATTTTGATAATAAAACTACTCTTTGATAGGAAACTACTCAGTTTCTCCAAAAGAAAAATACAAGTATTCTTACTATCCAAATGTGTTTGGTTCAGAGTTTGGAGAATGAGAACTTGGATTAAGAAAATTATTGCATTATCTAAACTCTTTGATTCCTGCGTGTTGGACAGTGGTACTGAGAGTTACCACCCCTATCTAAAACAATTTATCCAAATATGTTAGGTTCCACAATTTGGATAATGAATTAGATAGGGAGGGTTTCCCTCAGTTTCAAATTTCCAAAATTATCTGCACAATAGTGAGCAACATAACCATAATATCAGTATATAAATCAAGCTGTTAACATCTGGGAAACCTAATATTATCATATTGCTCTTTAGCATACAAAAATAATTTCTCAATTTTGCTCTAGCTTGAGTGGTATCAGAGGCAAAACTTGACCCATTTCTGTCTTTGCACCTGCATATTAATGTTGGTTTTAGAAAAACTAAAAAACGAAAAGGTTTAAATAAGTATATTTCAAATATGTTTGAACAATAGTGGTTTATTCATTGAAACCTTAAAATCATAACTTTTTTAAAAATATATTTTATTGATTTTTTTACAGAGAGGAAGGGAGAGGGACAGAGAGCTAGAAATATCGATGAGAGAGAAACATCGATCAGCTGCCTCCTGCACACTCCCCACTGGGGATGAGCCTGCAACCAAGGTACATGTCCTTGACAGGAATCAAACCTGGGACCCTTCCGTCTGTAGGCCGATGCTCTATCTACTGAGCCAAACCGGTCAGGGCAAAATCATAACTTTTTTATACATAAAAAATATAGTTATAAGAAAGGTTTGGAAGATTCTGGCACTCTATTTTTGAAAGTTATATTTTATTTATTTAATGATTACTGCCATAATAGTGTCAGATACTTAACATACATTTTCTGGAGGTCAAAGACTGAGAAAAAATAAAAGGAACTAAAAAAAAAGGAAATGACCAAGGGGAAGAGAGAGAAGGGAAGAAATAAAGGAAGAGAAAGAGGCAAATAAAAAGGGTGGGAAAGGAAGGGAGACAAGAAATGGAAGAGAATAGACTAAATACTTCTAGCTATAAGGAACATAAAATATCCAATGAATCACTATTTCAAAAAGATCAGCTTTGGTGATTCTAAGAATATAACAGTTAGAAAAGTTATTTTATTTCTCCCTTGCTGATGAGTAATATGGTAACAATATTGTCAGCGATGTATGAATGTACTGAAAGAAAACCTCCATGTAGTTGCAAAAGGCACAAATACAACCAATGCATGGGAGGCCCTGAAGTATATATTCAAAGGTCACTTACAGAAAAATTTTTAATAAGTAAAATTTTATAGAAATGCAATGGGTTGTTTCTTGAGTGGTACATTACCCATGACTAAAGTTGTTTAATATGGATGAATGACTATTTGCCAGAAATGCTTTAGATGACCTAATTCATATGAGACTGGATATAACATTATATTGTATACTAGAGGCCCGGTGCACAAAAATTTGTGCACTCGGGGGGAGAGGGGGTCCCTCAGCCCGGCCTGTGCCCTCTCGCAGTCTGTGACCCCTCGGGAGATAATGACCTGCTGGCTTAGGCCCGCTCCCGGGTGGCAGAGGGCAGGCCCAATCCCTAGGTGCAGCCCCTGGTCGGGCTCAGAGCAGGGCCGATTGGGGAGTTGGGGCACCGCACCCTGTCATGCAGAGAGCAGGGCAGATTTGGAAGTTGTGATGCCACCCCTAGTCACGCTCAGGGTACGGCCGATTGGGGGGTTGGGGCACCGTCCCCTGTCACACTCAAGGCAGGGTCGATAGGGAAGTTGCGGGGCCACCCCCTGTCACGCAGAGCAGGGTGGATCAGGGGGGTGGGGCGCTGCCCCCTGTCACGCACAGAGTAGGGCCAATAGGGGTGTTGGGGCGCCGCCCTCTATCACCCACAGAGCAGGGCCGATCAGGTGGTTGGGGCGCCACCACTGTCACATTCAGGGCAGGGCCGATGGGGAGGTTAATGGATCTACCCCATCACACACAGAGCAGGGCCCATGGGGGGGGGGGTGTTGGGGGCACCGCCCTCTATCACCCACAGAGCAGGGCTGATCAGGGGGTTGGGGCGCTGCACCCTGTCACACACAGAGCCACAGGGCGATCAGGGGGTTTGGGCACTGCCCCCTGTCACGCTGATCCCGATGCCGGGAGGCCTCGCGGCTCCACTGATCCCTGTGTCAGGAGGCATATTACTCTTTTACTATATAGAATAGAGGCCTGGTACACGGGTGGGGGCTGGCTGGTTTGCCCTGAAGGGTGTCCTGGATCAGGGTGGGAGTCCTCACTGGGGTGCCTGGCCAGTCTGGCTGTGGGGCTGAGGGCCATTTTCAGGCTGACGGGTGACTGAAGCTCCCAACCGCTCCTTTTTTTCTTTTCTTTTTTTTTTTATTCTGGGCCAGCTTTAGCTCTGAGGCCTCAGCTGACAGTTAATTTGCATATCTCCCTGATTAGCCAATGGGAAGGGTAGCGGTCGTACACCAATTACCATCTTTCTCTTTTATTAGATAGGATGTTAAAAATACATATGAATATGTACATGTATCCAAACTCAGGATATGGTGAAAAGAACATTTCTTTTTAATCCCAGTTTAGCAAAATGCTTGCTATAAGACATTGAATAAAATGTTTTCCTTCTCTGATCCTAATTATAAGGAGTAGATGCTAGATTAGATAACCTCAAAAATTTCATTCCACTATACCACATGAAGACCACAGCAGATTCAACAAGGGCAATTTAAAAGAAAAAGAAAAAATGATACAAGGAAGAGTTTATCAAACATTAAAAGCAATTATAAACGAGAGATCTAAATTCCAAAATTAGATTGGAATTCAGATTTTACCAATATTGCAATAGCCAGTTAGTATAAGCTTCCCTGGGAATTACGCTGACCTGTTGCCACCAGTGATGCATGCAGCACAAGTTCCTGTTGGCTGCTCATTCTGCTCGTAGTAATGAGCATCCACATGCGCTTCGGCAGTTTTTCTCTTCAGGATCTCCCCAAATTTATCTGTCCCAATGCAACCAAAAAATGTTGCTGCTTTGTGTGGCTTCTGAATCATCCACTGAAAAACAGGAACATAAATAATTTTAATGTGTCAGAAAATGGTACACCATAGTTCAGTATTCTGTTGTAGATAGTGGCATAAAAGAGATACCTTATTAGAAACTGTGGCTGTTATGAATGGAATTCCAATCCTGTACTACCATTTATGATAACAAATTTGACATAACAATCACATAAAATCTTATTATACTACTTTTGGGGAGAGAAATAGAGCACAGTGGTTACAAACTCAGAATCTAAAGTCAAATAGACCTTAGGGCAATGATGGCTTGATACAGAAAAATAATAGCAATTCCCAATAGAAGTAGTATAGCAATATCATTAAAAGCCCAGCATCTACTAGGTGTACCAGTTCATAATGCGGATTTTTTAAATAGATGGAGTTACACATATGTTGGTATATAAGCGATTTGATACGTATGCTATTTTGTTGTATTGACAGCAAGCTTCAAAACTTCATATGTCAAATTTGCTGACGGTGTTAACATCATAGATATTTTTACGCTTAAAAACGTTGAATTTCGTGCCAAAAAAAGAGAGCATTTGCGGGAAGTTTTAATTCATTGCTTTATTTTAAAGAAAAAGTTATCGTATACTTCGGGAAGCTTATGGTAAACATGCTCCATCTCAAGATACATGTGAACACTGGTTTAAACGCTTTAAAAGTGATGATTTCGATGTGAAAGACAAAGAACGTCCAGGTCAACCAAAAAAGTTTGAAGACCAACAATTACAAGCATTATTGGATAAAGATCGGCCTGTCAAACTCAAAAACAATTTGCAGAAAGATTAAACGTTGTTCAGCAAACCATTTCCGATCATTTAAAAGCAATGGAAAAGACTTTAAAGGAAGGAAAATGGGTGCCACATCAAATGAATGAAAGACAAATGAAAAACCAAAAAGTCACCAGTAAAATGTTGCTTCAACGGCATGAAAGAAAGTCTTTTTTGCAACGAATTATGACTGGTGATGAAAAGTGGATTTATTTTGAGAATTCCAAATGCACAAAATCATGGGTTGATCCAGGTCAACCATCAACATCTTTGCAAGGCCAAATCACTTCAGAAAGAAGACACTGCTCTGCGTTTGGTGGGATCAGGAAGGTGTGGTGTATTATGAGCTTCTAAAACCAGGTGAAACCGTTAAAACTGATGGCTACCAACAACAAATAATCAATTTGAACCACGCTTCAATCGTGAACCGATCAGAATGTGCCAGAAGACACGCAAAATAATTTTGCTTCATGATGACACACCATCACTTCAAAACCAGTTAAAGACACGTTAAAAGATCTTGCTTGGGAAGTATTAACCACCCACTATATTCACCAGACCTTGCTCCTTCAGATTATCACTTGTTCTGATCAATGGCACATGCACTTTCTGAGGCAGCACTTCAAAATATACGAAGAAGTGGAAAATTGGGTCTCTGAATGGTCTGCCCCAAAATAAGAGAAGTTCTATTGGGATGGTATCCACAAATTACCTGAAAGATGGGGGAAATGTGTAGCTAGCGATGGACATTACTTTGAATAAAGCACTTCTGATGTTTCTCTTGAAATTATCGTGTTTTCTTTGATTACAAAATCCGCATTATTAACCAGTACACCTAGTATATTGAGACAGTCTGGATTCAAATCTTGCCTCTGCCACTTACTAGCTGTACGAGTAAGAATGTCACTTAGGCATTTCTATGCCTTATTTTCCTCATCTGTAAATTTAAAAATATATATAAATACACCTCATAAAGTTGTTGAAAATTAAATTAAATACTTTAAACCAGACATACGAAAACTACAGACATAACAGCCAAGAATATGTCTTGTTCTACACATTACTTTTGTTCATGTAGAAAGTCTAAATACTCTGGCTATTTTTGATATCTAGGACACTGACAAAATGTGAGACTTTTACTCTTAATCAGTGATTTCTACTCAAAAGTTAGTCAACTTAAAATAAGAGTTTAGTAAGCCAAAGCAGACACATAAAAGAAGTAGAAGCCATGCTCATGGCTTGAAAGCACTTAATAACCTAGCTGAGAAAGTGTTTTCAAGAAAGTTGAAAGATTAAAAAATCTTTTTTGAAAGTTTATAAATTAATCAGCTAATAGTTCTGTTAAAATTTTAGTACATGTCTAACATTACCTCCAACATAATATGTTACCAACACCTAAGCAATCTGTTTTTGACCATTCTGACATCCAATCAATAAACACTTAATGCATGTCTACTAGAGGAAAATGACAGTGACCATAATACAAAGACACAACCACATTTTCAAATTCTCCAGGAAAGAGATGCAATCGTGCTCAAAGCTTCTTGTTATGTTCCTTCTTTTAGCCAAAATAAATTGTTCAACCTCTCTTTGTTTAGGTATGTTTAGTACATCTTTAAATACCCATCTTTAACTTCTATCCTAGCCCTGAGGGAGTAAGAAGGTCCAGAATTACTCTTGTGTTGTGTATACTTAAAAATCAAAACTAAAAGGAAACAACTATAGAATTTTCAGACACTGGACAGGGCAGGACTATGATTCTGACAGAAAACAAGGTGAGCCCTGATATCATGCAGGCTGTCTGCCAGGAGGCAATTTCCAGGCTACAGTGCCAGGAGGAAGAAACCAAACGGAGCCTGGCATTCTCACTGAAATGAGGGACCAGAGATAAAGTGAAAAAGAGTCTCAGAGAGGAATGAGCTGAAATCCATATAAAGTAGCTTTTGAGGCTTTGGCAGGACACCAATCTGTGCGTGTTTAAGGAAATCGTAAGAATCTACATAAATTTTCTAGGATTAAAAAGTGACTTTATCAAAGTCTCAGTATTTAAGATCACTGTACACAAATCTAATGTAATTCTATATACTATCAAGGAATAGTTGAAAATTAGGAAAACAATGTCATTTACAATAGCATCAAAAATTGAAACATAATGGGACCAATTTAAGAAAACATGTGTAAGACCTATACACAGAACACTACCAAAAAAAAACAAAAACAAAAAACAAAACAAAAAAAAAAACTAAAAAAACCCACCACCAACTATATAAAGTGATACTATGTGCGTGAATTAGAAAACTCAATATTCTTAAGATAGCAATTCTCCCCAAATTTATTCATAGATTCACTGCAACACTAATCAAAATCTCAACAGGATTTCTGAAGATACCAAAAAGCTGATTCTATACTCAAGAGTAAAAGAAAAAGGAACTAGAATAGCTAAAGGTTAGGAGGTATGTCAATGTTCTGGAAACCAACAGTGATAAATCCCAATTTCTTCAAATATAATGTTGATAATACAACCTATGATCTTGGGAGCATGTTTTAAGAATTAGAAATAGACTAACAAGAAATGTACTTTAGATCAGTAAATGATACCTATTATTATAATTGGGTCACTTTCATACAGAGAATGAAAGGGTTCTCACTACACTGTAAGTAACTACACCTAACTTAATGAATAAGAAAACTACAGCAATAATTGATTACTTAAAATAAATACATGAAATTAGTTGAATTCAATTTTAAAAGCAATAGTAAAGGCAGAATACCACCAGGAAACACTCAGGAGGGCAATTAAATATAAGCGAAGGGAGATCAGAAAAGGCATCCAGAGATGGGTGACATTATCAACTAGTCTCTGAAAGATGGGTGTAACTTTCAAAAATGGCTGTGAACTGGAAGTAGAGGCACAGCACAGAGCACATGCCTCCTCTCCTGTTGGGAATTTTATCATGGTGTTCTTAAGGTAAAATAAATTCTATTTAGTAAGTAGCTAGTTCCAAACAATCTAGTATTTATTTCCTAATAATTGAGAGCCTATTGCGCACTGTAAAATTCTCAAAACTTGGAATCAGACTGGTCACCACTCTTATTTGCTGTGTCACAATGATTTTTGTGTAGTACTTGTTTTGTTTTTTTAATCACAGAAGCTACCCAAACCCCAGTTTTCCAAGGTATCTGATACCACCAAGAGGAAAGTAGCAATGCAATGTTAAAACAGAAAAATCTGCAGTTAGTGGTTCAAATGTTGAACCTAATAGATGTCACATGTTTTCCTAGAAATTTTGAAATGACCTGCAGACTCCATGTGGATTTGCTAAAGCACCCAACGGGTCTTAGCACACAGTTGAGGAATAATAGTAAAAGAGTATAATGTTAACAAAAAACAATGAAAAGAGAAATAAAGGACTATTAGGAGTATAATGACAGAGCACAATGTGGGAGGGAACAGACTAATGTGAAAAGTAGATCTAGGCCAGATCATTAAATGACACTTTAATAAATTAGGGAGCATTCTGTATGTAGACGGGCACAAATGAGGATTTTGAGTAAAGGAGTCAGATGATGAGAGATGAGGCCTCATTAAGAAAGCAGGAAGAGGCCTGGCTGGTTTGCTCAGTGGATAGAACATTGGCCTGCAGACTAAAGGGTCCAGGGTTCGATTCTGGTCACGGGAACATGCCTGAGGTGCAGGCTTGTTTCCCAGTAGGGGGCATGCAGGAAGGCAGCCAATCAATGATTCTCTCTCATCATTGTTTCTATCTCTCCCTCTCCCTCTCTGAAATCAATAAGAATATAGAAAGAAAGGAAGGAAGGAAGGAAGGCAGGAAGAAAATTTATAATTGAAATTAAATGGAGCTAAATAAATATCTTATTAAGCTTCACATCAAGAGTCTTTAACCACATATGGAAAGATTTCTATTAATATTAACTTCATCTGCCAGATGAATTTCCTCTTTGTCACCTAAATGGAATATTTAGAACAATATAATTGACAATGATGCTCAAGCGACAGTCACTTCTAAAGCAATGGTATATACTTTAATTCAATTCATAATAGAATGCTGAAGAATGGTACCTAGATACTAAAATAATAGCAAGATAAGCCAAACGTAAGAAATTTTATATCAGAAATCCAATGAGGCGTTTCAGAAAAACTGGAGCACAACTGAAAGAGATTAAATGTCAAAACTGGGTAATAACAGCAACAAACGGATTGCAAAGGGTGGTGAGGAAATTGTAAGTGAAGTAGTTGGTTAGGAAAATAGCATCTATCACATAGCTTAAAGGATTGGTTCTTTCAAAGGATTGCTGTGCTCCCAAGTGAGGCGGTGGAACACAAAGATTTTTATAAATATTATTAAGAATCCATTCTCCCTCAATAACTAGTATGCTATGCTCCTTTCCTGCCAAAACTGCTCCATTTCCCCTGTTGGCAAACATACTATTAATAAAAATTGGTTCCCAAGATTCCTACTATTATACCAACAATGGTTCTTTTGTTATTCTTATTGTTAAATACCTGTTCACATCTAGTTTTCAGGAAAGATTTTGGGAATTTTGGTCTAGTAGAAAGATAAACTTTAGGACACAGATAGTTCATCTTGTCCTGTGATAGTAAATTACATAGTCTATTAAAGATTGTATTTCTTATAGAATTATTGTAAGAATTGAGTAAGATAATGTATGCAAAGTGTCTGTTAAAGAGTACTGATGATGATGATAATATCAGGGCACTAAAATATAAAGTACGTTTTAGTCTAATCTCATTAAACTCATTGCATAAATATTTTCTGATCATCTACCATTTGTTGAATATTATTGTAGTAAATAATAGATAGCTGCGGACTGAAAGGTCCCCGGTTTGATTCCGGTCAAGGGCATGTACCTGGGTTGCGGGCACATCCCCGGTAGGAGGTGTGCAGGAGGCAGCTGACCGATGTTTCTCTCTCATCGATGTTTCTAACTCTCTATCCCTCTCCCTTCCTCTCTGTAAAAAAAATCAATGAAATATATTAAAAACATTAAATTTAAAAAAAAAACCAGATAGAGCAGCATTTCTCTAGCTCTTTTGTAGGCTTCTTTTCTTTATTGATCCCTTAGTGTTCTATAGGCCTGGATCCAAGGATCGCCCACTCTTCTCATCCTACACAATTTTTCTGGATCTGATCTAATCTATTCCCAGGGTGTGCGATATATATATCAGCACATGAGAGTAGCACATATGTTAGACTTTGGGGAGTGGCCAAAGAAATTTCCTAAGGAATATATGTGAAACTGTGGCCATGCTGAAACTTGTAGAAACTAAGGGACCTGGTAGATTTTGTGCGAGATAGTTAATTTTCAGAGGAAGAAGGATGACAAAGAGGCTCAGAAGCAAAAAAATGAGGCTATTGGAATTAGAGAACTGAAAGTAAATTCAGTATTCCACACAGGATTTTGGTACCTTACAAATGCAATGAATGAAGATGAATAAGAAAAGTGTCAAAATGCTATAATCTCTTCCTTAAATCTGTATTCTAAAGATAGAGTATTTTCTAAAACACACAATAAATGCTTACTGAATATATGTCACTTGGAGATATTAATAATATAACCAATGACCCAGGTTCAAGTTTTAGTATAGAACCTGGCATAAAGTTGGTACAGAATATATTTTAACTATTGTTATAATTACCACTAATGCAATTATTATGTGGGTACCAAAACCACTATTTTATTGTTATTTCTAAGGCAAACTATTAAATATTTAGAATACTAAGGAGTTTGAATTTTATCTTCTAAGAAGATTTGTAGTCTGCATGAGACCCATAGGCTGCTATCAGGTCAAGGCATGTGTGGGAGGAAGCGGGGGAATCCATGAATTCCCTGGAATTATAAGGAAACTCTGATGTACTTTTCTGAGAAGAGGATTCAATAGATTTCACCAGATTCCTAAAAGGTGAGAAGGCACATATATGGAGAACACTAATATAGCCAGGAAGGAAGCCTTTTTTCCTTTTAAGGAGAAGATTAACAGGTTATATAGGATTGCACTGAATGAACCAATAAAACTATTTAAACTAAAGGTATTTATCCAAATTTAAAAATGCTGTGTAAGTTATGTTTTTAAAATGCAATTGTTACACAATTAGTTTCTTAGCTATCTACAATAAGTAGCCTAGATATATTTCCAAAGGTCTCCAAAACTAGATGATAAAAATTAGCATAGCACCCAAATATGCTTTAGGTTTTTATTCAAACCGACTTTCACCAGAAGCCTTTAAGCAACATGATTTCTGTCAAAAATGGATAGTATACATTCTTCTTCTATTTCTTCTTCTATGTTCTCCCAAGATTTTAAAAAAATCATGCCAACTTTAACTTTTAGTTTCTTGCTATGCACAAAAAAAGAGTCTTTCTTTTAGGTTGGAATACAAAGAGTTTTCTTAAGGAGAAATCTGATCTTATTTTTAAAAGAAAACAACCTTCTAGAAAATGTTTTTAGAAATAGAGTTTAATAGATACCATTTTCACATTATTTGAAACAGTTAAATTGCCTTACAGAGTGAAATGCTGTAATATATAAAGGAATATACTAATGGGGATCAGGACACACTATTCCAAATTATAGCACAATGGCTAAAAAAAAAACCTGAGGAAATGCAGAAGCAGGAAGGTACTCTGACCTCCCCTTTACTTCTCCCTTGAAGCAGCTCATAAAAATCCTCGTGTGGGAAGTACTCCCCCCCCCCACCCCCCAATACCTGGAGGAAGAGAATATCTTCATCCTACAGACAAAGGGACATGAGAATCCTAACAAAAGTTCACCCAGTTTTACTCATCCGCTGACCTATCATGTTTCTACAAGACTTCCCACTCTTTATCAAACCTAGCATAAAAATACTCAAGTCAAATTGTTTCTCTGAGTCTTCATTTCTTTATGAAGGCTCCTGTGTTGCATAAAACTTACATTAAACAAATGTGTATGCTTTGTCAGTTTATCTTTCAGAGATACTAAGAGGGTCGAGGAAAACTTTCCTTTCCTATACCCTCAAGCAACTTCAACTTACTGGTAGCAATGGCTGCCCTTGTTTAGAGGACATATGATTAATCCACATATTTATCACAATTTCAAAATCACTTCTAGAATTATTTTATCATTTTTTCATTATACTCCAGACATTTCCCCCTGACAATTTGAGAAAAAAATTGTGCTAAAACTAAATATAAATAAAAGGTTCAGCGAAGTTAACACTATAATTAGCTGAAGATGAGTTAGAAAGAACAATATAATTAGGAGCTAAATTAGCAAGTACTTACTATAATTTGGGCATTATGCTAGTCCTTTACTTACTATGTTACCCCAGTTAATCTGAACTACCAAACATGAGATAAATACTCACTACTCCAATTTCACGGGTGAGGAAAGTAAGTCAATGGCAGAGCTCAACTCTGTATGGTTTTATAAAGTAAATTCTCAATCATTACTTCAGATAGGAGGAAAGAAAGGGAAATAAAGAAAATCATATTGGAAGGAGTATCATCAAATATGACTGTCGTCATGTATAAGTAACTTCGTTTCTCTAGCTATCATTATCCTTAGTTGTAAAAGTCAAGAAATTATGATGATTTTCTAAGAGATCCATCAGTTCAAGCTATAAAAAAAAACAACACAGAATATAAAATAAGAAAAAAAATCACCATATAAGTTATTGTGGCCAAATTAAACTGGGACATAGAGGTGAAGATAGTAAGAAAGTGGGTCTTTAGAAGTAAGTATGTCACTCAGCTGCATTCACCCAGAAATTCTACAAAATCTACAAAGAAGCATGCTTATTAAATACAAAAGAACAAGAGAAAATTGGAGAAAAAATCCTTCTCTTTTACTGTTTTTAGCATATGTGTTATAAAAAGCAAAATCCCTTAAAGGCAGTAAACATCTGCCCATAGACACATATTAGAAGCAACATCAAAAATATAAGGCAAAGGTCAAGTCAAAGTTTATTGACAATGATAAACTATGACAGCGTCTATTAAATTAGCCCTTCCTTCAAGGTGTATGTGATCAAAGCAGCAAAGATATTTTCACTCAGTCACATAACAAGCTATTTGTTGAGATTGAAACATCTGGTCAATATCTCCTAACACTGCAATTTCATGCACAGTTAGCATTAGGGCACATTTCTTCTCCTCTTCTTACAGGGTCCATAAGGGTGGCACATATGGTTCATCATTTCATTGAAAAAAGGATTCAATTCAAGGCATTACATACAATCGTCTGTGCTTTATGATGTTTTAAGTCTACCTGCCATCATTTTCCATCATCATTGCTCACTGCTGTTCTTTTCTACTATAAAAGCCTGCAAATATGACAGAGCACTTAAAGCTTAACAGCCTTCCTCCACTGGAGTTAGAAAGCATTTTCTAGTAGGGCAAAGGAATCTATAAAATGGCAGGTCGTTTTCTATTGCCCAAAACTCCCAATATATTAAACTGTTTATCACTTTATTTACCATTTAAGCAAAGATCTAGTACAGATTAGAAAACTAATGTTTATTATCAAATCAATAAGTGACTTGAAAAATTTACAATAAAAACATTTAAAAATTAATTTTAACAGGGGTTTTCAGAATTCTTTTAATTTGACAAAGAACAATTTTATACTAAGAGAATAGGGATGCTACAAAATATTATCATCTGATGAAAAATTTCCACTTAAAATCCATGCATCAGTTGTCATGGTAATAGGACCCTTTCTTAAACACTTACTGTGGTAAACCTGAACTCACAACATAGATTTCTCTTTTTCCCCCCTTTCTTCCTTTAGGGTAATAGCTTTAAGAGAAAAACAGAGTGTGGGTAGAGGACATCTTTAAAGCTACTGTTTCACATTTCTTTGATACATTTCCATGACAGGTAGTATAACTATATGAATACAGGTAATCTGCTAAAAATAAGAATTTACCTAGATGTTAATAGCTGAATGGATTTCAATGAGGAAATATTTTTCTGGTGATAAAGAATCACTTATGGCCATCTTACAATAAGCAATATGCAATGACTGATTAAGGAAGGAGAATATAAGAATAATTAGATTTAACTGAAATCTAAGTAAGATGTAATGTCCAGCTCTGCTACTGTGGCATATAATGTAAATATTTTGTTTATTAATTTAGTCAGTCAATCCAATCTAAATGTATTTAATGAATAGTTCTATGGAGCAGAAATCATGCTAGCACTGAAACACAGTCTTGAACAAGTCACACATGGTCTCTATCTAATGGAGATTCCACACAAAACAAAATATAAAGCAAACAAAACAGAAACATGAAACAGAGAAATAAAATAACTGTAAGAAGCACTATGAAGAAAAAAACAAATGGCTGAGGACAGTGGGGAGTGAAGAGGTGCAAGGACAGAGTCTACTTTGAATAGGCCTAAGATATTTAACAAACAAAAATATTCACATGAGCTAATCATGCAAAGAACGAGCATGTGGTTGGAGAAAGAGAGAAAGAGCCGAGTGCAAAAATTCTAAGAGGGTTGGCATATTTAAAAAATGTGAAAATCAGTGTGGCTACAGAATTGTGAGGAAGATGGAGAGTAGCTAAGTAAGTTTGTAAAAATATGCTGGTCCCAGATCATGCATACCTTGTTGGGTATGGTAAGAAGAGTAACTTTTACTCAGGGTGCAACAGGATGCCACTGCAGGGTTTTAAGCAAGAAAGTGAAATTACTGAATTTAAATATGGATCACTTTTGTTACTATACATAAAGGTATGTTTATTCTGTATAATAAAGAAGAAGCAAGAAGGAGATAAGTTGGGAAAATATTATTCACCCCACACACATCCAGTCCTTTGAAAAAGCTATTAGCTCTGAAGGGTAACAAAATGTACCACCCCAAACGTGCCCCTTCGGCATGTGGATTAGTTTAAGCAGAAGGCAATCAAGACCCAGGCAAATCAAGAAAAACTTTTACCTCTCCCTACCACCTACAAGAATTTAGATAGGGGGCCTGACTCAGGAAGGGAACTATTATCAGAGATAGCTGTTATCTGAATGACCTATCTACATGGCTGGGCAAGTATTTAATTACCAAACATCTGTACTTCTTATTGTCTTGTGAACTACCCGCCTCCTCTTTAAGTCCCCAGACCTCTATCAGACCCCTATCCCATTCCTTAGCTCAGGATGGCACAAAAGCCTCAACTGCCTGACTTGCCTTTGGGTCTCATATTTTTATAAGGCTCCTATACATGTGGAATTAAAAATTTGTTTTTCTTCTGTTAATCTAGCTTATTTTTATTTTTTTGACCATCTAATTATTAGACCAGCCAAAGAACCTAGAAGGGTAGAAGAAAAAAAATTTCTTGTCCAGTAGCTCTATCCTAAAATTATTTCCAGATTTTAACCTTTTTTGCATCCACTTTTCAGTAATTCCACTAATATCACCCATTCAACTTATTAAGACTTCTTGCCTGGACTGTTGCAATCACTTCCTAATCTTCTTACTTCCATCCTTGGCATTTTCCTTTAAACTGCAAGTCAGTGAGCTTATCATCCCCTTACTCAAAACCCTCAATGCTCTCCACATCACTCAGCAAAAAGCAAAAATCCTTATGAGGTCTATGAAGCCCTACAGAAACAAGCCACTCTTCTTTACCGCCTATTGCCTCTCTCACCTCATTTCCTGTTGTTCTTCGTATTCTGCTCCAAGCAGACTTAACTCCTTGCAAAATTTTGAAACATGCCAAGCCTGTGCTCTATTAGGAAATGCTGACATCTCTACTATACTAGACATCCCCTTAAACCCTGTTGCTCTTCCTTCATCTTGAAAGCCTTTACTTAAGGTCTTATTTTCTCAACAAAACTGTTCCACACACCCTATGTAATATTGTAAATAAAATGCTCTTTTTGTTCCAACATTGCCAATACCACAACAAAACTTCTACTTTTTACTCCCTTTCTTTAACACCTTCTAATTTGTTTACATACCACATTCATTATATTTCTCCCTCCCACTAAAATATGAGCTCCATGAAAGCAGGGATTTTCATGTTTTACTCATCAATGCATCTCCAGCACTTGACCTCCTATAGTAGATAACAGTATGTATTTAATGAATTGCATTGTATTAATATATCAATACATCCCCATAGACCTCATAAGTGAGATCAACAGATACCAAAAATTTATTTTGGTGATTATTCACCATATTCCTAAAACATACTTAATTGTTGTAAAACAAGAATAAAATCAGAATAACACAAGAATAAAATAATACTTCAATAAATATTAGCTACTAATAATATTGAAGGATTCATGTTATCGCTGCCATTATTAAACAGTGCATGACCAGTATAATTATAGTATACAATTAAATAAAGCACTAAAAATATTATAAAGGCGAAAACATAATGTCACAGTCTACAAATGAAATGGGAATTTTTAAAAAAAACATACTTAATTTCTGCATATTATGGGAAATAACTCATTTACTCTCCCTTTCACAGATGAAGAAAGTGATGCAAAGAAAGGGTAAATGAGGACCCAGGACTTAAAATCTAGACATTCTACAAAAAAAGCCCAAGGTTGAACCACTCTTCTGTAATAGTCACTGGAGGGAATACAGTAAAAAAGTACTAGAAATAATTGTTAGGTAAGATGTTCAGTTACTAAAATGAACATTCTCATATACCAATAATAACTTATTAGACAAAAAATACGGAGATGTAATATACAACATGATGATTATATATATGAAAGTTGCTGAGAATAAATGCTAAGAGTTTTCATTATAAAGAAAAACTGTTTTTTCTTTGTTAATCCTCAGGTGAGGATATTTTCTCCATTGATTTTCAGAGAGAGTGGAAGGGAGGGAGCGAGACAGAGAAACATTGATGTGAGAGAGACAGATAGATTGGTTGCCTCCTTCTCGTGCCCCAACCAGGGCCTGGGATTGAGCCTGCAACCAAGGTCCATGTGTGCCCTTGAACAGAATCGAACCTGTGACTTTTCAGTTCTCAGGTCAACCAACACTCCAACCACTGAACCGAACCGGCTAGGGCACAAGGAAAAACTTCTTTTCCTATTTCATTTATTGTATGTATATGAGATGACAGATGTTAACTGTGTTGATCTCTCAGGCTCCTGACCTCCACTGTGTGCTTTTCTCTCCCTTTTGCTGTGGCCAGGGTGGGGTGCTGCCTGCAGGCTGCGCTTTCCTGCTCATGGATCACCGGATCACTTCAGAGACCCGGGGCAGGCCCTGCTGGGTGCTGCCTGTGGGAACTTTCCTGCTTTGGGATCGCCATGGCATCCCAAAAGCAGGCCCACCTGGGGCCCCGCCACCCTCCACAATTGCCTGCTCTGGGATGGCCATGGCATCCCAGGAGCAGGCCAACCTGGGGGCCCACAGCCCTCTGCACTTGCCTGCTCTGGGATCGCCATGGCATCCCAGGAGCAGGCCAACCTGGGGGCCCACAGCCCTCTGCACTTGCCTCCTCTGGGATCACCATGGCACCCCAGGAGCAGGCCAACCTGGGGGCCACTTGCCCTCTGCACTTGCCTGCTCTGGGATTGCCATAGCGATCCCAGGAGCAGGCCCATCTGGGGGCCACCGCCTTCTACACTTGCCTGCTCTGGGATCTCAATGGGGTCCCGGCTGGGGGCGGGGCTTAGGTGCACGGGGCTTAGGTGGCACACAGGGGTCCCGGCTTTGGCGGGGCTTAGGTGATGCGATCGTGCTGCCTAAGCCCTGCCGCCCATGGCTGCACCCAGCCCGGATGGTGTCTAATTTGCATATGGCACTGATTAGCCAATGGGAAGCGTAGCAGAGGCACAGTTAATTACCCTTTTTGTCTTTTATTAGATAGGATTATTTAAGCTAGATCATTAGTACATGGAGTTCATTATAATATTCTTTCTACTTCTGTTTAGATTTGAAATTTTCTACAATAAAAAATTTAAATACACACACATAAACAAAATGGAGAATTAAAATCTTGATGTAAGACAAAAAGAAGACATTTATCCTAAAAAATGATTATGAAAATATTATTTCTCCTCAATGAACCTATAAATTCCAATGTGATATTTTGAAAACATCAATATGATCCTTAAACCTGAGAGGATAATAGGAAAATACATCCTGAAAAAGGTGAATAATAATGATGGGGGGAGAGTGAAGGATTTACTACCAGGTATTATGAAATCAACAGAAAAAAATAAAGTTTAAATACAGACCCAAGTATCAATGACAAAAGAGTATAGAATACAGATGACACTTCATTGAGATGACAAAAGAGGGAATTATTGAATAGAGTGCACTGGGATAAGTATATAGCCATTGAGGGGAGTATTCTTTCCCCTCATACTTTAACCAAAAATGTAAAAATAAACCACTCAGAAAGGTAGAAAATTCAGCTTATTTTAATAACTTTAAAACAGATTTCCTAACCATGACAAGAATGCCAAATAATATAAAGGAAGTACTGATAGTTGTAACTAGATATAAACTTAAGATCACTCACTATACAGGAAAAAAGTTGAGCATGTGGCAGGGGGTTGGGGGAAGTCAGTATCCTTAATGGATGAAGCACTCTCAAAAATCTGAAGAAAAAGATGGGCAAGGTTGTCATAATGATGTGATGCTTCATAGTGTGATGTCCACAGATATAGGCAATCATACATATACTCCTTTAATGTAAGTAAAGAATTAAGAATTTAAAATACTGAGAGGGCTGTACCTATTAAAGAAAATCAGCAGCACTTTGCAAATACAAGAGCAATCTTTAATGGCTTTCAAATTTGCATTAAGGAAGCTATTGTTGAGGCTGTTCACAGTGAGGATGGCATAAGGTCTTTCAAAGAGCCCCCCCCCCCCTGTCATTCTCTTCATACTGCTGAGATGCTTATGCCATTATAGCCCCTCCTAACTGACTCTAGTAGGAGACTTTATTTAAGCTTTGAGCTTTCCTATCCACAAAGTGTAAGTAACTGGTCACAACTGTATCATAGTCCTGAGTGCTGGTTTGTGAGGCCAGGTGACTCAAAGGACAATTTCCTAGTCAAATATTTATCTGATGGGGCCATACTTAGCCCACCTGTATCTATTCTCACAATGAAATAACAGCAATGGACAATAAACATTTATTTTTTGCACAGTAACATAAAATAATTACACAGTAACATCAGAACAAAAAGTTTGCAAAAGACCAATAATTCTAAAATGTATAGAATTATTTTAGGAAAAAAGATTTACATTCAGAGAGTTCAAGGATAATCTTATCAGTGGCTCAGTTACAATGTCATCAAAATAAAATGTTACTGGGCACCCACCATAAAATTATACACTTGTTAATCCAACACACTTATATTAACTTCTTAACATCTAAAGTACTCTATGAGGGATACAATCTTGAATAAGACCTTGAGGAGTTCACAGTGTCCGTGCAGGAGGCAGCATGGAAACAATTCAGGTTCAATAAGTGTTACAATAGAGATACATACAAAATATTCTGAGAGCATCAGGAAGTTTGGGGAGTTATGAAAAAGTCAAAGAGAAAATGACAAATAGGCCAGTTCTTGAAGGTTAAATATTTTACCAAGCTGAGAACAAGAAAAATAAAAGTAAATTATACACAGATAAATATGCAGTGCAAAAACGGAGGGATACTGGGTCCCTGGCTTACTGAGGGAATCAGTAAAACATGCAGCCCATAATAGCATATTTTATGAAAGAGAAGTAATCCATAATACTGAAAATCAGGCTGGGATCAGAGAGTTACATGACAAAATATATTTTACAAAGATAACTTTGGCACAAATGTTCAGAAAACAAACAAACTGATGAGAGAAAATTGCCATAGTTCTAAGATGTCTCTGTGAATCTTTATCAGATTTTGTTTTCTCTTTTTAAGGATATTTATATATCAAACATCCTTAGGTAAAAATACTGGCTTAATCTCATTGTAAAGGTTAGGCAGGTTTCCAATAAACCACCTTTAAAGATTGAGGTTTTCTAGATTCAGGATTCATCAATTGTGATGCAAACTCGGTGAGCACAGCTTCCACCTGCATCAACCTCCATGTTGCTCCTGAGTGATAGGGATGCAATCTGAACCATTGGGAATGTGAAACGCATGCTGCTTGTTGTGCCTGAGTAAAAAAATTCCTTTATCTCCAACACAGTAGGTTCTAGTCTTCTATCAACACCTATAAAACTGTGGCAGACTAGTTGGTTAGTTTGCAAGTGGGGTGAAATCCAAGACACTTCATAGTTATTGAAAAATACTTCTTAAAAAAGAAGAGGACCAGGACAGAAAAAGGCCATGTGGTATTACAGAAAAAGAGAAAAGGATCTCAACCTTAAGAATTTTGCGGAAAGGAGGAAATATGCAAGAAAAAAATTTTTGAGGCAAAAAGGACAATAGTTGGGACTAACTAGGTGAGGGAGAGTGTAAGTTAGTCTGACTATGATGTAATTGGATGACTAATGGATAGTTATGTCATTAAGAGAGAAAGATAATTTAAGAACATAGGAGCAAGTACAATGTAAAAAGCCAGAGAACAGTGAGTTGAGTTTGAACATATGGAATTTTGCAAATAAATCTTTAGAGATATTTACTGAAACACTGGAAATACAAGTTTGTAGTTCCAGAAAGAGGTCATGAATAGAGAAAAAGCATTGACCTTACAGAAAGGTCTGCAGTCCCCTGGAAGGTCCTGAGAACTTTTCAGAGGATCCACAAAGTCAAGTTAATTTTCACAATAATATTAAGATGTCATTAGCATTTTCACTACGTTGACATTTGCTTTCAAATTAAAAAGATACCAATTTAAGAATTTTTTTAAGCAGCAAAAATCATTGATTTTTATTAAATATAACACTTAAATACACATCTTTTAAATACCCTGTGTAGGGAAATGGGAAGTATGAATGAAATACAATGGTTTCCTGAGGAAAAGTACTTGTGCATTTGAGTTTTTATATGAACTGCTTTTTTTAATGAAAAAATATTTTTATTTAAAAAAAGAAATGACTGACAGACAAATGACAATTATTCAGACTTGGGTATTTGGCAGACATTTTACTGAAAATGAAAAAGTAAGCCTGTCACTTACAAAAATAACTGTAAGGATTTATTGCTAATAATAAAATTTGAGCTTTCAAATGAAAATTATAATTGGGTAAAACTCTTATCCACCATGATGAGATCCCCAATACATAAAAGACTATTTTCTTGAGATTAGTAGTGATATAAAATTTTACATCTGCAAAATCTGCATAATTTAATTAACAAAAAGTTTGCAAAACGACCAATGTATTATAGTAAAATTCACATATGGGTTAAAGGTCCACTCAAAGAATTAAACAAATCAGTGCATATATATTTTATAACATAATAGTTTTGTTGAGATACAAATCACATACCATACATTTCACATTTAAAGTCTAAAATTCAATGGCATTTAATATATTCTCAGAGTGTGCAAGCATCACCACATCAATTTTAGAACATTTTCAACACTAAAAGAACCCCTCATCACTTAGACATCATACCCCAAAACCCCTATTGCCACAAGCACCACTAATGTATTTTCTGCAGCTAAAAATATGCACATTCAGGACATTTCACAGAGATGGAATCATAAAATATGTGGACTTTTGTGAGAGGTTTTCACTTTGCATAATGTTTTCAAGGTTCATCTATATTGTGGCATGAATCAGTACTTCATTTCTTTTTATTGCCAATATTCTATCATATAAATACTCTACATTTGTTTATCCATTCAGCAGTTGATAGACATTTGGGTTACTTCCACTTTTTTGCTATTACGAACAATACTGCTATGAACATTCATGTGCAAGTTTTTTTATGTAAACATATGTTTTCATTTGTCTTGGGCTATATGCCTAGAATTGCTGGGTCATATGGTAAATCATTACTCATCATATCCTTTGTCTACTTTTTCAGTTGGGTTTTCATTTTCTTCTTAATGATGTCAAGTCTGTTTATATACTAGAGAGATTAACTCTTTGATATATCTTGCAGATATTTGATATATCTTGCAGATATTTTCTTCCATTTCACCTTTTGTTTATGATGTCTTTTACCCACTTTTTTTTGCATTTTATGTAATTTAATCTTTAAAATTTGTGAGATTAAAAACAACAATGAGAAATTGACAGAGAAAGATAAGCCAGTGAAGGGTATAGAGAAAGGATGACTCAAAGAGTTAACAAACAAAAAAAGAACAAAGAAAAAGTGCTATCCCTCCTGAAAGCTAATGAAGAAAGTTTCAAAACTGAGGGAGTAATAGACAGATGAAACAACCTTAATTGGATCAAGTAGGACCCAGATTTTTAAATGGCCATTGGATTTGGCAATTATTTTATTAATGTCTTTTGCAACAACAACAAAAAATATTTTCAAAGAGAAATAAGGATGAGGTTCCACATGGCAGTTAGTGAATAAAGAATAAGTTGGAGGTACAGCACTGGTAATAATGAATATATTCTACTCTATCTACGGTAGACATCTGAAAGTGAAGGGAAGGTGGGGAAGGATAATAAATTTGAAGTTCTAGAGAAAAGAAAAAATGGAATAGAGTTAAAAAGGCAAAATTACGTAAACATGTTTCAAGACAATGGGGAGAGAAGTTAAGTACTTGATATCCAATAATTTCCTTTATATTTACAGAGAAGAATATGAAGTCACTTGCTAAGATTAGGGTAAAGTAGGATAAGAGATTGTGAAAAATCTGAATAAACACAAAGGAAAATAAGAATTGGAATAGAAACTGAAAATAATGTAGATGCAGACATGATGAGTCCCTTATAATGCCTAGAAAATATGCCCTGCATATAGACAAACTCAATAAATATGTATAAAACCTGAGAAACCAAGATGGCTGCATAAGTTAATGCCGGAGATTGCTGCCTCGAACAACCACTTCAGAGATATAACTAAAGGACAGAACAGACATCATCCAGAACCACAGGAAGGCTGGCTGAGTGGAAATTCTACAACTAGGAGGAAAGAGAATATCATACCCAGACTCAGAGGAGGCGCAGTGCTGAAGTGAAATACTCAGTTGCGGAGTGCGCGCGGAGCGGGCTGGCGGCGGAGGGCGAGGTTGTTGTTTTCAATTGGGAGGGAGTTTCAGACTCTGAGCTCCAGATCCAGGCGAGTCTCTGGGGACCCAGACTCAAACGGGAGAAGCGGGACTGTCTGGCTTCGGTCGGAACTCGAAGGCAGCTTTCTCTCCGAGGTTTGCAGCAGTTGCCGGGACTCTGAGAGGCAGAGCCCCTAGGGACGGAACTGAGAGCAGCTATAACTGCTCGCTCCGCCCGCCCAGTAGATCCCCCAGGACCCGCCCCGCCCAAGCCCTGCGCAGAGCCATATGCCGGATAGCCTCAGGCAAACGCTAGATTAGCACTGCCCTAGAGATCCAGCACAGAAGCTCTCCCACTGCAGACACACCTGACTCTCATGGCCAGTTAGCCTGGAGGTCAAATCACCCCTGGTATTACCAACAACAATCAAGGCTTAACTACAAGACTGCGCACAAAGACCACTAGGGGGTGCACCAAGAAAAGATAAAAAAATGCGGAGACAAAGAAACAGGACGCAAATGTCAGAAATGGAAGATATAGAGCTCAAAACCACACTTTTAAGGTCTCTCAAGAACTGTCTAGAAGCTGCCGATAAACTTAGTAAGGCCCTCGAAAAGACTGGTGAGACCACCGATAAATGTAGTGAGATCCTCAAGAAATCTAATGAGCCCCTCGATGTTGTGATAAAGAACCAACTAGAAATTAAGCATACACGGACTGAAATAAAGAATATTATACAGACACCCAACAGCAGACCAGAGGAGCGCAAGAATCAAGTCAATGATTTGAAATGCGAGGAAGCAAAAAACACCCAACCGGAAAAGCAAAATGAAAAAAGAATCCGAAAATACGAAGATAGTGTAAGGAGCCTCTGGGACAGCTTCAAGCGTACCAACATCAGAATTATAGGGGTGCCAGAAGATGAAAGAGAGCAAGATATTGAAAACCTATTTGAAGAAATAATGATGGAAAACTTCCCCCACCTGGTGAAAGAAATAGACTTACAGGTCCAGGAAGTGCAGAGAACCCCAAACAAAAGGAATCCAAAGAGGACCACACCAAGACACATCATAATTAAAATGCCAAGAGCAAAAGACAAAGAGAGAATCTTAAAAGCAGCAAGAGAAAGAAACCCAGTTACCTACAAGGGAATACCCATATGCTGTCAGCTGATTTCTCAACAGAAACTTTGCAGGCCAGAAGGAAATGGCAAGAAATATTCAAAGTGATGAATAGCAAGAACCTACAACCAAGATTACTTTATCCAGCAAAGCTATCATTCAGAACGGAAGGTCAGATAAAGAGCTTCACAGATAAGGAAAAGCTAAAGGAGTTCATCACCACCAAACCAGTATTATATGAAATGCTGAAAGGTATCCTTTAAGAAGAGGAAGAAGAAGAAAAAGGTAAAGATGCAAATTATGAACAACAAATATGCATCTATCAACAAGTGAATCTAAGAATCAAGTGAATAAATAATCTGATGAACAGAATGAACTGTTGATTATAATAGAATCAGGGACATAGAAAGGGAATGGACTGACTATTCTTGGGGGGGGGAAGGGGTGTGGGACATGCGGAAAGAGACTGGACAAAAATCGTGCACCTATGGAAGAGGACAGTGGGTGGGGAGTGACGGCGTAGGGTGGGGCGGGAACTGGGAGGAGGGGAGTTATGGGGGGAAAAAAGAGGAACAAATGTAATAATTTGAACAAAAAAGATTTAATTAAAAAAAAAAATAAAATGGTACAGCCAAAAAATAAATAAATAAATAAATAAATATGTATAAAACCTAATAAATTTCTGATAATAAAAAATATAAATGCTAGAAAAAAATTAGTTTTTATATAAGCTTTAAGTATGCTTTATGTAAAACAGTATACTAATAAGATATTTTGTGACATGATTTCCCAAAGAGAATATATAATTCCATTTATTCAATTTCTATAGTCAAATAATTTCCAAAATAAAAGCAAAAGTAAGAAGTACTAAAATTGTTAAATGGTAAAACTTGTGTTTAAATAGAGTTAGCATGAAGACTATACTCAGTGCTTCTAAATGCACTCTGAAAATGATTTTTTTTAATTAATAAACTAACACTTGGGGGAAACTGGATGAATATTATATGGGAATTCTGTACTATCTTTGAAATTTTTCTATAAATCTAAAATTATTCCAAATAAAGTTATTTTTTAACTTTATTTTTATGGTTAACACTATTACAGATGTCCCAATCGCCCCTTTGCCCACTTCCACCCAGCCTACCTCCTCCACGCCACATCTCTCTGGCCATCACCACACTGTGTCCGTCTTTGGCTAATCCCAAATAAAAAGTTTATTTTTAAAAACTAACATTGAGCTAGTTGTTTTATATTTTTAGATTTTTATTTTGAAATAAGTTTATACTTATACAAAAGTTAAATACTACAGAAAATTCCCATATATCTTTCGAACAGCTTCCCCTAATGTTAATATGTTATATAACAATAATATAATTATCAGAATCATGAAATTGCTTTTATATTTTCAAGTTTTGTCCCCCATATCAGAAAAGTCTTCTGTTTCATAAGGTAGTATTTTTACTGCAAAATTTCTTTGACATCGTTTATTGTTAATCATTTCAGGTGACAAATAAAAGGACACATTTCCATAAGCAAGCAGTGTAAAATATAGTGTTTTCACCTATCAATTATATTCTTCAACTTTCTAGAACGTATTTCTATTTTGTAAATGGCAAACCTCTAAGCCAGTGATGGCGAACCTATGACACGCAAACTCATTTTATTGGTTGATTTTTCTTTGTTAAATGGCATTTAAATATATAAAATAAATATCAAAAATATAAGTCTTTGTTTTACTATGGTTGCAAATATCAAAAAATTTCTATATGTGACACGGCACCAGAGTTAAGTTAGGGTTTTTCAAAATGCTGACATGCCGAACTCAAAAGGTTCGCCATCACTGCTCTATGGGAACATAATCTGATCTAAGAAGGATGAGAGCCTTGAGAAGCAACATAGAGCCTGAAGCTCAAAGCTTGGAGTCCAGCACAGACAGGAAATTGGCCATCATCTGTAGACCATGAGCCTGCAGATTACTGGGTTCTCCTAAAACACACGCCTAATGAACTGTGGAAACACATTTTTAACCCAGTGTCTAGTACAGGGGTCCTCAAACTTTTTAAACAGGGGGCCAGTTCACTGTCCCTCAGACCGTTGGAGGGCCGGACTATAGTTTTAAAAAAAACTATGAACAAATTCCTATGCACACTGCACATATCTTATTTTGAAGTAAAAAAACAAAATGGGAACAAATACAATATTTGTATTTGCATGTGGCCCGCAGGCCGTAGTTTGAGGACCCCTGAATTAGACCGTCAAACCTGAGGGAAGGCAGGGGAGGGTGGGGGGAAGAGGTGAGATCAACCCAAGAACTTATATCATGCATATAAGCATAACCAATGGACACAGACACTAGGGGGGCTGAGGGTACAAACTGAGGGGTGGTGGGGGGATGGGGGGATAAGGACACATATGTAATACCTTAATCAATAAAGAATAATTTAAAAAAAAGAAGTAGATGTTGGATTTTGTCAAATGCCTTTTCTGTATCTATATAAATGATCATGTGGTTTTTGAGATGGGAGAGTAAATCCAGTATTGTTACTCCATCTTGTTAGAAAGAGGGAACCTCAAATTCCTTTAGTTTTGAATAATAAAAAATATGATTTGATTCAATGAATACAGTCAAGTATGCATATTTATAAGAAAAAGACGCGCTTCTAACTTTTCATCTATTATGAATTAGTATGCCCTTAGATAAAATGGCTAACCTCAGTCTAAATGGTATCAATACCCCATAGATCAGTGGTTCTCAACCTTTGCTGCACTTTAGAATCACCTGGGAATCTTTTTGAAATCCTGATTTCTGGGCCTCATCCTCCGGAAATTCTGTTTCTTCGTTACTAATGTTGTGGCCCCACCCCATAACAAAGAAACAGAATTTCCAGAGGATGAGGCCCATAAATCAGGATTTTAAAAAGATTCCCAGGTGATTCTAATGTGCAGCCAAGGTTGAGAACCACTGCCATAGATGTTATATTCTAATATACTGTATGATGAACAATAACAACATTTAAGACAGAACTGTGAAGTAGACCAGTGAACTCTTGCAGAGCTAGAAAGTGTAAATATGAATAACACTTAAATCAATAGCATCTATCACGGTTATGTTAGAGGCATCTGATGTGATATTAAGACATAAAAGATGCCTAGCCTATTTTAATGTCAGTATATGTTTACAAAAATATAAATTAAGAAATATTACGTTTAAATAGAAAAGACTTCAAAAGGTCAACTGAATTGGTTTCTCTGGCTCTTACCAATTACAGCTGATTCTCGTTATCATGGTATTTGTGTTGCACAAAGTTGCCATGAACATTGAATTTGTGAAACTGAACCACTGCTCCTAAGAAAAATACAGGATTAAGTTCCTGTAATCCTTTGGTTAGATTTTTGTTAACCAATCAATATCAATTCATAACTTTGTTTTATGTGTGTTGCTCCTTATAGGGGCACTAGACAGCATTTCAACACTATGCTTGAGGGCCACAAAAGGCACAAAATACAGAAAGGCATGGTACTAAATACACCACCAAAGGACACTTGTTTATGGTATGAGAGCTGAAACAAAAAGGCAGAGTGTTGCCTTGTTTGACCTCGGATGGTAATCTGCACATCAGGCAACTCAAACTTTTTTGCTGCTCTACGTATGTATGTCTGTGAATAATTGCAAAAATGCTCTGAGTACTGATTTGGGATTTACAAATAAATTTTTACAGGGTAGGTGAACTTGCAAATACAAAATCTACAAATAATGAGGATCAATTGTATATGTAGTGGGATTCCCTGAGGCCTTTATCAACATTTTAAATCAATGCTTCTTTATTATTTTTTAAGTTTTGAATTCTTTTGAGATAATGTATCCTCCCTCCATTCCAACTGATAATTCGTGAACCACAGTTTAAAAATGCCAGCTTTAGAGTTTCCAGGCAAAGACTTTTTAAAGCATTCTTTGATAACCATTTTAGATTTCAACTCCTGCTGAACTCTTCATATTTACAGATAGTAATTGCTGTGCCTGTTATCAACTTAGTACATTTTCTGAACGCACAGCCTAGTACAACAATAATAGGGGTTTACCAATTAGAATTTATAGAATATACAATGTAATAAAGGGTAAAATGCATACGCAGTTTCAAATTTTCCAGAGCAAATTTTTCTTGCCTTTCTTGCAGAATTACTATTTTTTAAAAATCTACAAAACCTAAGCAGAAAAACAATATCCTATATGTAATAAAGAGTTAATATGCAAATGGTTGTCATGCCCTCATGCCATCACACTGTCACAATCTATCACCAGGAGGCTGCGTGAGCGGCGAGGCACGCATGGGTGGGCAGGGACTTGATGCTGCATGCACAGCGTGGAGGCGGGTCCTGGTGGCTCTGTGCAGCGAGGCCTGGGGGTCCTGGTGGCTCCACGTGGCGACGCCTGGAGGTCCCGCTACTTCTCGCGGCATGGAGGAGGTGGGGCCCAGCATCTCCACACGGCAAGTCCTGGGGGTCCTGCGGCTCTGCAAGGCATTGAGGCGGGCGGGACCCCCGGCTCCAGCCTACATCTTTGGGGCAATCCATCGAGGAGCCCTGGATGGGTGGGAGGGGCCTACCTCTTTGGGGTGATCGACTGTGGGGCTCCTGCACTGAGAGAGGGCACAGGTCAGGCTGGGGGACCCCCCCCCAAGTGCACAAATTTTATGCACCAGGCCTCTAGCACATTGATTTATATCAACCTTAAGTTTTGTTTGGTTCTCTACATTTGAAATACCTAAAAATGTTGATTGCAATCTGTATCCCTTTAGTCTCAAAGAAAAAGTTTGACTGTCAGAAACACTTTTGTATCTAATTTACAACTGACACATTAACCCGGTAAATGTTTGTGAAATTCTAGCAAGCAATATTTTTTAAGGAGAGAAAAAAGTAAACAACAGAGAAAACAAATACCAGCAATTACTTCAGCATTAACCAATGAAGCTAGTTAATCAATTGAGGAAATTTCAACTTTTTTTTTTGCAATTGTATATTGGAGTATGAAGAACTAAGTGGAAATGTTCTAAATTAAATTCTTCATAAAATACTGTATAGTTTAGTATAAAGATTTAAAAAAGGACACTGCTTTTTAACTATAGAGAGTCCAGAGTTGCTGATAATATTCATGTAATTATAAGAAAGGAGACTAATAATAGAGAACTTCAAAGGTCAAAATGTGGCTCTGCTTCAATAACCATTAAATCAAGCAAAATCCTGGATCTGATCATTTAAAAGATATTTCTGGGTTAAAAACAGAAAGACTAATAACCAAATAAAAAATGGTTAAATAAGTTGAAATGACATTTCAATTAAAGAAAATACACACAGGACCAAGCATTTAAAAAGATGTTCAATATCATTATTCAGTAGGAAAATACAAATCAAAAGTACATGAAATACTACTTCATACCTAGCAAGTAGGCCATATTAAAAAAGGAAGGAAGGAAGGGAGGAAGGAAGGAAGGAAGGAAGGAAGGAAGGAAGGAAGGAAGGAAGGAAGGAAGGAAGGAAGGAAGGAAAGAGTTGGCAAGGATGAGCAAAAATTTTAACACTCCTACGTTGCTGGGTAAAACGTAAATGAGTGTAGTCACTGTGGAAACCAGTTTGGGGTTCCTTGTAAAGTTAAATGTAGATTTACCAATGACCTAGCAATTAAACTCCCAGGTATATACGGAAACAAATAAAAAACAGGCATTCTAAAGACAGAAACAGCTTTTTACCATTTATAAAGGAATTGTGTAGAGGCGTCATAATGATGCAATTTTTCCAGAAAAAAAAAATTCACATAGATACTGGAATATTTCTATGAGAGTTAATGAGGCTATGCATGTGATTCCATTCAGGGCAGCATACGATTTGTGCTAGTAATAAGGAGGTAAAAATTACTATCTTGCCTCTGGCTGGAACTTATTCCAGATGCTCAAGAGAATGATGAGTTCACTTTTTCCTATTCCTGTATGAAACTTCTGGTGGATACTAGCGTTCAGTAGAGACGCTAACCAAAGACAAAGGTTTAGATGCCTTTGTTACAATTTATACCCCAATTTGTACAATATATATTTTAAAAGATTGATTTCTTTAAAAAAGAAATCTTCCTTGCAGAAGGATTGAAAGCATGTTTTGTTGTCAATCCTCACCTGAGGATATATATTTTTAATCAATTAAATAAAGGGAGGGAGGGAAGGAGGGGGAAGGAAAAGAGGGAGGGAGGGAGAGAAATGTCAATGTGAAAGAAACATCAATTGGTTGCCTCCAGCACCTGCCTGACAGGGCGGGATCAAACCTGCAACCCAGGTATATGCCCTTGACCAGGAATGGAACCCAGGGCCTTTTGGGGCACGAACCAAAACTCTAACCACTGGCTGGGGTTTAAAGCATTTTTAAAACTTTATTTTTGTTCTATGGCTTTTTTCCCCCTTTGTAATTCAGAAAAACATTTTTTTTAAGTCCCCATAGAACTCTACACACACAACCAAATAAAGTGAACATTTCAAAACCAAAATTTCTCTTTTTTACATTATGAAACACTTTAACTTTGCATTTAAGTTATTTTAGTACTTCCTTCCCACTTTTAAGAGGTTTTATTAGAAAAAAATATATAAGAAACAACTCAAGTCAGACTGATTAGAAACTGGAAATCAGTGAAAATTTAGACTTAACTTGTATTAATTACAAGCTAATTAATCAATTACATTGGATGAGGCCCACCCATATTATAATTATACTGTTTTATAATTGTAAAACACTTATCAATATCATTAATGGCATGCAATTCTATATGGCAATAAACTATATAACATTTTAATCTCAGAGAAAAACCTAAGTGGTATGTAAGCTTAATTTAAAAGTTGTTTAAATTTAATACTTATTTCCCCATGCCAGAAAATAAACTTATAAAACGTAACTACTACATCCATTATTCAATTAAAATCAAGTAGTCATAGACCTAGAAATCACTATTTTTACTTATTTTCGTAGTATGTACCATGGCAGAAAAGTAAGGGAAGTAAACATGAACTTTTGACCCATTAGATAACAAATTTTTGAATGCAATAAAATTTAAGCGTATTCAACTGATTTTCTCAAAGACCTTACTAAACTCAAGCTGGATTTTACATAATGAGTAAATGACGTTTTATGGAATAATACATTTATCCCATGCAAACAGGATAATAGGACAAATTTCACATTTTTACATGAAAAATTCTAATTATACATAGAAGACATTTATGTTTGTCTTGAGGAGACACATTTTAGATTAAAAGTTACAAATTGATTGAAAGTAAGAGTGGAAAAGATATATCATGCAAATAACCACAAGTGAGCTGAAGAAGCTATATTGATATTAAACTAAACAGACACAGAAAACAAATTAGGTAAGTTAGATTAAATGGAAAAAAAATTCCTAGAATGACACAAACTACTGAAACTGACACAAGAATAAATAGGTAATCTGAATAGACCTGTTCGACAAGTGAAGAGATTGGATTAGTACTCAAAAACCTACCCATAAAGAAAAGCCCAGACCCAGGTGGTTTCACCAGTGAATTCTAACAACCACTTAAAGGAAAATGAATACAAATTCTCCACAAACTCTTCCCAAAAGTAGAAAAAAAAACAACACATCCCAAACCACTTAATGAGGCCAGTATTACCATATCAAAACCAGACACAGAAATCACAAGAAATCACAAACTCTAGAACAATATCTCTTATGAATATGATGGGAAAATCCTCAATAAAATACTAACAAAAACTAATCTAGCAACATATAAAAAGATTAAGTACCATGACTTGTGAGATTTATCCCAGTAATGCAAGGTTGGTTTAAATTTCATAATCAATAAATGTAATATATTATATCAATTGAATAGAAAAAATCACAACAGATGCAGAAAAAGCATATGGCAAATACTAACATAGTTTCAAATTAAAACAGTCAACAAACTAAGAACAGAAGGGAACTTCCTCAATCTGATAAAAGACATCTAAGAAAAACCCACAGTAAACATGATGGTGAATAATTGGATGCTTTCGCCCTCAGATGAAAAACAAGACAAATATGTCTTCTCTTATCACTTCTCTTCAACATTATACTAGAGATGTCAGTTAAGGCAATTAAGCAAGAAAAAATATATAAATAAAAATCTTTCAAATTGGGGGGAAAAGAAATAAAACCACCTCATTTGAAGATGACCTGTTTTATATTTAGAAAATGCTAACGAATCCACTGAAAAATATTACATCTAAATGAGTTCAGAGAGGCTACAGCAAATACAGATCAATATTTTAAAAATCAACTGTATCTCTCTATACACTTACTATGAACAATCCAAAAGTAAAATTAAAAAAAAATGTAATTTACAATAACCTCAAAAAGAAAAAATAATTGGGAATACATTTTTAACATGGAAAGACATATATTCTGAAAACTACAAATCATTGTTGAAAAATTTAAAGATCTAAATAAATGAAAAATATATCCCATGTTTATAGATCATTAGACCTAACACTGTTAACATGGCCAATGCTACCCATATTAATCTCCATCAGAATCCAAGCTGTATTCTTTATAGAAATTAACAAGCTGATTCTAAAACTCAGAAGAAATTGCAAGAGATCCAGAATGGGCATGGGTTAGAGCAGTGATGGCGAACCTATGACACGCCTGTCAGAGGTGACACGCGAACTCATTTTTTTTGGTTGCTTTTTCTTTGTTAAATGGCATTTAAATATATAAAATAAATATCAAAAATATAAGTCTTTGTTTTACTATGGTTGCAAATATCAAAAAATTTCTATATGTGACACGGCACCAGAGTTAAGTTAGGGTTTTTCAAAATGCTGACATGCCGAGTTCAAAAGGTTCGCCATCACTGGGTTAGAGGGTACATGTCTAGTGAACAGAATTAGTCTTAACAATCATTAAGAAGTATTTCTTAGGGAAGTAATTTGTGGAAGTTTCTCTTACAAAATATTTGAAAGGCAAGGTTCAATGTTCTATATGTCATACTATTCCTGGTATAATTATATTTTGTAATTGTACAATAATTAAATATTCATTAAATAAATTGCTCCTGTATAAACTTGCCAGCCATTTTACTTTTTCAAAATTACTTATTTAAAATGGGTACTACACAGCAAGTTATACATATGATTAAAACAATAAGAAAGTGCATGGTTTGGAAAACTATTCTCCCACAAATAGCATCTATTCCTCAGTTTTCACCCAATTTTATATATATTCTTACTGAATTTCTATTTCTTGACTACTCCGATCCTCTGATCTATCTGTGGATCCAAATACTACATGTATATGCTGAAACTATATATCCTAGATTTTCCAGAACAGTCCAGAAGTCTATTCATTTTATCAGAGCAAATGGTATATATGCCTTCATTTTCATACAAGATCTATTTGTTTATAGTTTTGAATAGTATCATTCAGATTTCCCAAAATACATAATTTGAAACCTGGTTTAGAAAATATTTTTAAAATGAAAAGTCTCTAGGTACAAAAATGAAAACTGTCACACTACTCAAACTGTAGGAAAGGACATGGAAATATAGGGAACGGAGATTTTCTCACAGTATATAAATGATACAAAATGCAGATAGATGATTAAACATTGAAAACATTTTCTTAGATGTTTAGCCAGTATTCTGTACCTTCCTTCCCCTCACACCCACCAAAAACACTACTTTTCTGAGTTGAATTCTGAGTGGAATCCTAAAATTCTACAAAATGCATATAAATCAGTATGTATTTTAAAATCAAACTAAAGACAATTTATAATAATAGAAAACCCTAATACCAGCTCAAATAGTTTAAATTCCCTCATATGTAAGAGAAAAATGGCCCTTCAAAATGAACAGAAATTTCATCAACTGATTTAAAAATAACAATGAAATAAAAAGCAGAAGAGACAAAACTACTCTTGCCCTCTGGCTTCCTTCAATATAGAAGATATATTATAAATGAAAGGAGTAGGCCAGCATTGATATAGTAAAGAAAACTCCACTTCAATAAATCATTTTTTCAGGAAAAGGAGAAGTCTGCAAAATCTGTGAAAGTGATTTATCTTCAGGTGAATAAAATGAACAGCAATTGATCTTGTACCTAGGGAGTGATTCTTCTTCTACCAGTTACAAATATATCACTGTTAAATATCACTAGAATAGGTTGGGTGGTCTCATGTTTTGAATAATTTATTGTACATTTAAGGTCTAGGATGTATTTTGAAGTTTTATATACCAAATGACACTGCTTCAGTTGTGTTTTTAACTTGTCCATTATTTGGTCACTTTGTACATCTATAAACTGATCCCACCCTCCATAGTAGCAGATCAGAGTCGCACCAAAACCCAGATTTGGGGAAAAGAAGAGTGTCAGAGGTAAGACCGCCCTAAGAAAGTGACTTTTAAGCTGAGACATGCAAAATGAGTACAAATTGTTCAAATGAAGGAAAAGGACATTATAGGCAGAAGAGATTGTTTATGCCAATGAAATGGATGACTACCAAAAATATCAATTTATAGAACAGAATTCTGAAGAAATCAGGAGTCCTCTAATTCAGTCTACAAAGTGGATCATTTTAAAAATAAAATTATTTTATTTATATTTGTAATCCTGGAATTCTATGAAGAGGGGAAATTGCTTACAAATTTATTTCATGCAATTAGTTTTTTAAGTCCTTGCTTGTTATTTTTTTTTTAAAAAAAATATCATGGCCTGGCTGGTGTTTCTCAGTGGTTAGAGCGTCGACCCATTTAGGGCAATCATAAAGCTGCTATAAATATTTGTGTAGCAGGTTTTTGCAGGAACTTAAGTATTAATTTCTCTGTAACAAACATTCAGAAATGATTGCCGAGTCATATAAAAATGTATGTTATGAGAAAGCCAAACTATTTTTCAGAGTGGCTGTGTCATTTTACATTCCCACCAGCAATGTATGAGAGATCCAGTCATACCACATTCTCACCAGCACTTGCTATTGTCAGCATTTTTAAATTTTAGCTGTTCAAATATATGTGCAGTGTTTTCTCATGATTTTATTTTTTTTTAAATATATTTTATTGATTTTTTACAGAGAGGAAGGGAGAGAGATAGAGAGCTAGAAACATCGATGAGATAGAAACATCGATCAGCTGCCTCCTGCACACCTCCCACCGGGGATGTGCCCGCAACCCAGGTACATGCCCTTGACCGGAATCGAACCCGGGACCCTTCAGTCCGCAGGCCGACGCTCTATCCACTGAGCCAAACCGGTCTCGGCTTTTTCTCGTGATTTTAATTTGCATCTCTCTTATGGCTAAAGATACTGAAAATGACTTATAGACTTATATGCCATCTTATATATCCTCTCTTCTCATTTAACATTTTAAAACACATTATCTAAAGCAGGAATATCCTATAATATTTCCAAGTGTGCAGTTAGTAAGCTCATCTAGGTAATTAGATAGCATGACAACAGGGGTAAATATACAAAAAGTTAAAGAAGCTTTATGATTAAAAAGTAGAGATAAGCATAAGTATAGAAAATATCTGATTTATTTAAAAATATAGCTGGAATAATTTTTTATTAAATTTATCGGTTAAGATTATATAAGTTTCAAGTGTACATTTGATTAAAGTTACTTAGGATAATCCAGGAAAGGCACTTAAAAGTCATAGAGCATCAGATGTTGTCAGTGCCCCTCTCATATCCTGTGGGCCTAACCATTTCTCCCCTTGCTCCAGATTACTTCCATCAGCTAGTATCTTTTTAAAAAATAAATCTTTATTGTTGAAAGTATTACGTATGTCCCTTTTTTTCCCCATTGCCCTCTCCCACCCCCTCTTCCCTGAGTCTTTACCACCCTAGTGTCTGTGTCTATGGGTTATGCATATACACATATGAGTTCACTGGTTGATCTCTTCCCCCCTGCCTTCCCTCTGAGGTTTGACAGTCTGGTTCAATGTTTGTATGTCTCTAGACCAACAGCTAGTGCAGGGGTGGGCAAACTTTTTGACTCGAGGGCCACAATGGGTTCTTAAACTGGACCAGAGGGCCAGAACAAAAGCATGGATGGAGTGTTTGTGTGAACTAATATAAATTCAAAGTAAACATCATTACATAAAAGGGTACGGTCTTTTTTTTTTAGTTTTATTCATTTCAAACGGGCCGGATCCAGCCCACGGGCTGTAGTTTGCCCACGGCTGAGCTAGTATCTTCCTCTCTAAGCCTGGGTGCTTTTCCTCTGAACTGCTGAAACTTGCTATGTCAACCTGAGCGCTGAACTGCAATCCACAACCAATAACAGGAAATAAATTCACACTTATGCTGAGTTAATCCTGAGACTAATTTGATACTGATTCTTCTCAAAATTTTCCCAAAAGATTAATTAGGCTCCAGTAACTTATCATGGTAATGACTTGACTTTTATTAGCTGCACTGTCTTCACTGAATCACCCCCTGCCACCCTTGCCCATGTTACCTACATCTCCTAAACAGGCTTTTGTTCTAAAATCCTTGTCCTAGGTTCTCTGTGAAGACCTATTTAATTTAAACCACCTACCACAACAGAGTAAGTCTCATTAAAATAAAAATATTTAAAAGAAAAATGTAGTGACAATGAGATGAATAGGCTTTCCTTTTTCCACCTATTTACTTTTTCTACATATTAGTTACTATTTCAAAACTCAACTGTAAATTAAAAGCACTTTCCTCCATACTGATACATAATTTCTAACATGTACATTATATCAAAATTCAATTGTGAAAATGTATAGATGTCTATGATTATAAATGTAAACATTTTTCAACCTGTGAAATGTAATAATTTCATTTCCAGATTCAATTTAACATGATTATAAAGACCACAAAAAAAAACAAAAACAGAAAAAACACATCAAGGGTTACTGTACAGCTGCACTAATCAGGACAGCATGATATTGGAGAAACAAACATACAAATCAATGGAACAGAATACAGAGTACAGAAATACAGCCATATAATTGATTTTTGAAAAAAGTACAAAGGCAATTAAAGCAATTTAAGTCTTCAGGAAAGAGAGCTAGCTGGAATAATTGGATATGCAAAGACAAAGTGGGATGCGAGACCTTATTCCATACCTCACCCTACATATACAAAAATTAACTCAAAATATAAAAAGTAAAACATAAATTTCTAGAAAAAATACAGTATAAAATCTTTCTGACCCTAGATTAGAGTTTTGGGGTATCACCTAAAAGCATAATCAATAAAAACAAACAAATTTTTAAGAACTTCTGCTCACTGAAAGATACTGTTAAGAAAATGAAAAGATAAGAAAAGAACAGGCTAGGAGAAAATATTTACAAATCACAGGTCTGATAAAAGACTTTTATCCAGAATATATAAAGAATTCTCAAAACTCAATAATAATGAAAATTAACAACTCAATTTTTTCAAAGAAGCAAACATCTGAACAAACTTCTCCAAAGAAGCTTTACAAATAGCAAAACAAACAACCCCAAATCACCCCACATTCAACATCATTAGAAAAGTGTAAATTAAAATAATGAGCTACAACTCTATCCCTATTGTAATGGATAAATTACAAAATCTGATAATACCAACTGCTAACGAGAATGTAGAGCTACTAAAACTCTCACTGACTGCTGCTGGGAATGTAAAATGGCATGGCCACTTTGGCCAACAGTTGGGCAGTTTCTTGTGAAGTTAAACACACACTGACCATATGACCCATCAACCCCTATCCTAGTGAAATAAAAATGTATTTTAATACAAAAACTTACACACAAACATTTATAGCAGCTTTATTCATAATAGCCCAGACTGGATATTCCAAATATTCCTCTACTGTTGATGGATAGACACAGCAGCATTACATCAATATGATGAAGTGCTACTCAGCCATGAAATGAATGAACTACTGAATGATACACAACAAAATGGATGAATCTCATATGCATTTATGGCAACTAAAAAAAGCTAGATTAAAGAGCTACACTGGCTCTGACCAGGTCGCTCAGTTGGTTGTAGCATCACCCATACACCAAAAAGGTTGCAGGTTCAATCTCAGTCGGGCACATTCATATTCTCATTCATTCTCTCTCTCTCTCTCTCTCTCTCTCTCTCTCTCTCTCTCTCTCTCTCTCTCTCTCTCTCATATTCTCTCTCTCTTTTTTTTCTCTCTTTTTCTTCCCCCTTCCCTCCCTCTCTTTCAAATCAATTTTTTAAAAAACACAAGCCAAAATGAAATAACAGTCAACACTTAAATGTGGCAGTATAAGAAAGAGGCTAAACTAGAAAAAGTGACAGCTCCCCACAGTTCCATTTTTCCACAGGTCCCTCACAATAAATAGTCAAAGATCAGGCGGATCAGCACAGATGTAGGGGTTATTTCACCACCAAGGAAGCCCCCAACAAAAATAAAAAATTGCAGTTTTTTGACCCTGGATCCAGAGGAAGGTAGAAGGGCCAGAGCCATGACGATGCTTAGGCTAGGAATATACACGTGTTTAATAAAAGCATGGCTGGCCAGGAGGGCTGAGTGCTTGACTGCAACTCCTTTCAGAGACTGAAATGCCTTGGCTTTACACCAACCCTGGTGTAGGGAAGACACCTTTCCTACATAAAGACCACCCAGTAAACCTTTGGACAAAAAAAAAAATCACACATAGATTTTTGGCCAGGTGCTAGATTCCTCAATGTGAACCACAAGAAAAGACAAAATAATAAAGACAGAAAACTAGAACATGTGGGATCTGATATTACCCTGTTTAAAAACTAACAACAAAAGTCTGTTACTAACTCATGGATGAGGACAGAAGACACGAGACTCCTGGGTCAAAGAGTGTATTACTCATGGCAAGACACAAGAACATAAGCATATTTGTCCGCGTTCCCTTTGCCCCATGTCCTATGGAGGTGAGATGATACGGTTCACTTAGATGCTATGTATGCACTGGGTTTACATTGGCAGGTGAGGAACATCAAACTTAGGGAATCCACAAATTTTATAGCAAACGGTAACAAAGTGTGCTTTTTATCTTAGCAGAGGCAGTTACCTCATATCTTAAGCTATATAAATAACACACGGAAATGTCCCAGGAAAAAGAACAGTCAGAAGCCTTACAGTCTTGGCACATCAAGCAAGGAGGACTGTCTCTGCCAACAAAAACACAGCAGTGATGGCTAGGAGCTAAGGTGGGGGAAAGGCTAATGCCAAAGGGGCGTGGGGAAGTTTGGGGGGGATGGAACTATTCTAGCTTGTTTCTACTATTGGTTAAATGACTGTGTGCATGTCATATCTTACAGAACTATACATTCAAAGGGTCAATTTAACTGTATGTAAATTATACCTAAATCTTTTAATGGAAAAAATACTGAAAAAAGTAAATCTTCAAAGAAAAAGAGCCTAACCAGCTTGGCTCAGTGGTTGAACATTGACCTTTGAACCAGCAGATCCCTAGTGTGGGCACATGCCTGGGTTGGGAGCTCAATCCCCGGTGGGGGGCGTGCAGGAGGCAGCTGATCAATGGATCTCTCTCATCATTGATGTTTTTCTCTCTCTCTTCCTCTCTGAAATCAATAAAAATGTAAAAAAAAAGAAAAAAAAAGAAAAGATATTTAGGACCTTGTGTTAACACCCCCAGTGGCCCTTTCTGCATGTCTACTTTCAGTTGCCAATCACTTAACAATGTTTCTAGCATTCATTTAAAGTTAACTAATTATACTTTAAGATATACTTAAACCAGGACTCACAGTTTCCAAATATCATTTTGTTTGTGAGGTTTTTCTTTTTATAACTTTTGAGAAAGAAAACATTAAATTTGTAAAACATAATAAATAAAACTTAATATAGTTTACTGTTGCCTTTCAGCTTTCTAAATTAAGATATCAAAAAAATATAATAAAAATTGGCAAGCTTCCCTTCACCCTCCCTACTACCAGTATTAACTGACAAGCAGAATAAATTTTCAAAATCATTAAATTGCCATTGTTCATGTTTCTCCCATTGACCAGTGATGTAAACATTCATTTTAGTTAAGAAGGTTTTTAATAGAATGCAACATCTGTTTTATGTTACATGGGAGACAGCAAAATTCTTCCTTTCTGACTGGATTATTAATGCTCATGCCTTCCATGGGGTTATCCTTCATTCCCATCCCCACACTAGCTCTCTAAAGTGCAGCATATCCCCTGATGTAATACATTTTCCTGCTAACTTTACAATACTGTATATACCATAACTTTAATGTGACATGCTGGTATTTCTTTTTAAACCACAAATGCATTTCTTATTCTCAATCACAAATTTAAATTTCCTGTAAACTCCCAGCCTTCCAGGCATTTTGCTTTTAAAACAGCTGAATAAAAATAGGTGATTTCAATTTTTTATGTATCATCTCATTTTTTATAGACCTCTCCCCAATTCTTAGGGTGGAAAGTGAAAAGATATTTGTCTATATCCTTTTACTATTAAATAAACTTAAGCTTAAGAAACATTGTGAACTGCTTCTACCTCTTTTTTTTTAAAAAATATATATTTTTATTGATTTTTTACAGAGAGGAAGGGACAGAGAGAGAGAGTCAGAAACATCGATGAGAGAGAACCATCGATCAGCTGCCTCCTGCACATCTCCTACTGGGGATGTGCCCGCAACCCAGGTACATGCCCTTGACCGGAATCGAACCTGGGACCTTTCAGTCCACAGGCCGACGCTCTATCCACTGAGCCAAACCGGTTTCGGCTGCTTCTACCTCTTAAGGGCGATACAAATAAGTCCATGACACACATAAAATTATTTAAAATAATGTTTGTATTCTTCCAATGTCCAACTCTAGATTTATTTTAATAAGAATATATTTTTGTTTCTAAAAGTCCTCAAACTTGACATATATATTCCTCATTCTGTTTCTAAGATTCACACCAAGACTTATCTGATTAAAATGAAAATAAAATATGCCAAATGGAGGGATTTCTATTACCCTCAGTTTTTCTTGTTGTGCAATATTTTGTTCATTATGAACAGATTCTGACAAAATTGAGAAAAACCACATCACTACTGTTGATTCTCAATTAGTTCTTCAGTTCATTTCCCTTGCCTAACTCTAAGAAAACTACATATGGTTTAAACCACTGGTATTTTTTACTTTCTGCCAATACACAAACCATGCTTTTTTGTGTGTGCTGAAAACATTCCCATGGATAATTATAATAGTCTCCAAAGAGACCAGATGGCAATAAACTCTAAAACAGATCTGGAAACTAACCATAAATTTACCTTTTCATAGTCTCACCATCATAATACAGTTCTTTGTGCTATGCCATTAAAAAAAATTGGTGATAGAAGCAACATGAGTATACACTGTACTTAAATAAAAAGACATATAATGTTAGGAGGGCCTTTCATAACTACGCACAACCCTCATCTTATGTTGTTATCAATAATTTTTAAGACAGCATCAGGTTGATGGACTATAGCATTACTAATCACATTGTACAGGGTTTTTACATTAGCAAAATTACTATCAAAGCAAAACAAAAAATATGACCCAGCTAATGGCAACAAACGATTTGAAGTTAAAGAGATCAAAATATAAGTCAACATTATACAAAATTGCCAAGATTTTTATTTTGTTATTCTTCTGGGAAACAAATTATGCTGGCCTTGCTATTTCAATTGAAGTAAAATGACTTGTATAATCATTTATCACTCTATTTATTTAAGAGTATCATATTGTGCCCTAACTGGTTTGGCTCAGTGGATTGAGCGTTGGCCTGCAGACTGAAAGGTCCCAGGTTCGATTCCGGTCAGGGGCATGTATCTTGGTTGCGGGCACATCCCCAGTAGGAGATGTGCAGGAGGCAGCTGATCGATGTTTCTCTCTCATCGATGTTTCTAACTCTCTATCCCTCTCCCTCCCTCTCTGTAAAAAATCAATAAAATATATTTTTTTAAAAAGTATCATATTGTGAAAAAAATCAAGAATGGTTTTTAAATCTAGAAGCATGATTCTTATATTGTTTAAAACACATTGTGGTATATAAAATTAAATTTTAAGCATTTTCCTGCATCTGTATAAAACCCAAGTAAGCCAAAAAGTAGCTTATTTTTGTACTTTTCAATTTAAGCTACAATATTAATATGTAAAATAAGCTGTATTTTCTGTATTCATTGTAATGTTGTGATCTATAATGTTTCTGGTATGATGATGATGATGATGATGATGATGATGATGATAGCTCAAAACAATGAATATATTAAATTACATGGCAATGGGAGAATAAAGAAAGACAACAGAAAAATAAAAACAAGAGGAAGATAAAGAAAGTTTAAATAGAAAAAAAAAGAAAGTTTAAATAGAAACAGAAAATATAAATGTGGGTAGAGGGCAGAGATTACAGAAAACAGGAATAAAAACAATTATCTGTCCAAAAGGTATTTTATCTTTTGGTTTTTTAATGTAAATGAGGTTTATGGTTAGTCTATTAAGTTAAGTGCCTCAATATTTCAATTTAAAATCCAGCTAATTTATAGTTTCTTTGTTTATAACAGTTTTCACTTCATTTTATTGAGATTTTCCACAACAGAATCAACAAAGACAGTGTTACTTTATTTCCATATTTTATCAATAAAATATGATGCTGGCATTGGAGAAATAGGTTCTATCATGTTAAAGGAAGCATATACCTATATTATCATGAATGGATGGTTTTTTGGCATCTCCAGTGAAGATCTATTTCCCTCTTGTTTTATTGGTAGGTGACCAAAATAATAGATTTTATAATATTGAACTATCTTTGCATTCGCAGAATTAACCGTACTTCCCAACTCTGTCACTAATTATTATTAAAGTGGTACTAGATTCTATTTCCAAATATTTTATCTGGGATTTTTACAATAGTCCTGAATAGTATTACTCTATACTTTTCCTTTTTGTTTTATGCTTGCTTATATATTTTTCTTTCTGCTATCCTTGTTGGGTTATGGTATCAATGTGAGACCACTTTGAAAAAAAAAAAAGCTTTTATTCTTCTATGTTGCTGAATGATTTAGAATTATCTGCTCTTCATAGGTTTGGAGTATTTTCCCAGTGCAGTCATCTAGGCCTATTATTCTTGAGGAGAGGAAGCCATTTGATAAGATGCTCTATTTCTTGTATAAGCATTATCCCAGATGTTCTATCTCTTTTCAGCTAATTTGGCAATTTATTTCTATTGCAAAATAGTTTACTTAATCCCAGTAATTCTATTGCATCCAGGGAAATATAAATGTAAACTTTAAATGAGATATTATTTCTTACATGTCATATTGGTAAAGGACCCTGGATATCTAAATTAGTGAGAATATATTAAAGCAACTGCATTCATTAGTTCTGGTGGAAATAAAAATTGGTAAAATGTTTATGTGAACAAATTTGGAAACGTCTATAAAAATTTGCCATGCCTGTGCTCCTTGAGCCAGCAATTCTATTTCTAGTAATAAATTATAAAGATACATTTACACAGACAAAAAATAACATGTATATTAAAATAATCACTGAAACAACTTTGTAAGCCATCTAAATGTCCAAAATTAGGGGACTCATTAAGCAAATGATATTGTCATAGAATGGACTATTATAACCATGAAAAAGAATTAGCCAGATCAATTTTGTATTGATATGGAACAATCTCCACAATATAATAAATACAAGATATAAAACTGTGCATATTAGAATAACATATGTATACACAAAATATATATTAATACACATATATATACACACATATATATACACTAGAGGCCCGGTGCACAAAAATTTGTGCACTCGGGGGGAGGAGGGATCCCTCAGCCCCGCCTGTGCCCTCTCGCAGTCTGGGACCCCTCGGGGGATGACCACCTGCTGGCTTAGGCCTGCTCCCCGGGGGGATTGGGCCTAAGCTGGCAATCAGATATCCCTCTGACAGCCCGGCAACCCTCGGGGGACGTCCACTTGCCAGCGGGGAGCAGACCTAAGCTGCAGTCAGACATCCTTAGCACTGCTGAGGAGGCAGGAGAGGCTCCCACCACCACCACTGTACTGGCAGCCATCGGCCTGACTTGTGGCTGAGCAGAGCTCCCCCATGTGGGAGCGCACTGACCACCAGAGGGCAGCTCCTGCATTGAGTGTCTGCCCCCTGGTGGTCAGTGTGTGTCATAGTGACCAGTCATTCCCAGTCTTTCTGCTGTTAGGGTCAGCTTGCATATTACCCTTTTACTATATAGGATAGAGGCCTGATGCACAGGTGGTGGCCAGCTGGTTTGCCCTGAAGGGTGTCCCAGATCAGGGTGGGGGTCCCGATGGGGTGTCTGGCCAGCCTGGGTGAGGGGCTGATGGCTGTTTGCAGGTGGTCATACCCCCTTCAGGGTAGGGGTCCCCACTGGGGTGCCTGGCCAGCCTGGGTGAGGGGCTGATGGCTGTTTTCAGGCTGGCCACACCCCCTTTAGGGTGGGGGTTCCCACTGTGGTGCCTGGCCAGTCGGTGAGGGACTGAGGGCCATTTTCAGGCTGGCCGGTGACTGAAGCTCCCAGCCTCTCCATTTTTTCTTTTTTCTTTTTTATTCTGGGATTTATTTACCTTCTGTAATTGAAACTTTATTGCCGTCACTGGAGCTGAGAGCCAGGCTCCTGCTCGCTCCAGCTCTGAGGCCACGGCCTGCTGAAAGCAGGTATCTGGGGTTTGTTTAGCTTCTATAATAGAAACTTTGTTGCTTTTGGAGCTCAGAGTTAGGCCGCGGCAGGCGGGGAACCTTGGCTTCCTCCATCACTGGAGCAAGCAAGCCTCCTGCTCGCTTCAGCTGCGTGGCTGCCGACTGCCATCTTGGTTGGGTTAATTTGCATATCTTGCTGATTAGCCAATGGGAGGCGTAGTGAAGGTACAATCAATTACCATGTTTGTCTATTATTAGCTAGGATATGCATATATATATGCACATAGTTGTAAAGGGATAGAGTATTTCTGAAAGCATGAACAAGAAACTCATTACAGGAATCACATCTAATAAAATGAACTTGGCAAATCAGAAAAAATATGTTCACAGCCAAATTATTTATAATAGCCAAGATCTAGAAACAGCACAAGTGCCCATCAGTAGATGAGTGGATAAAAAAACTGTGGTACATTTATACCATATGCACTGTAAAAAAGAACACTATGGGTGAACATGGAGATTATTATACTAAGCAAAATAAGCCAGTCAGAGAAAGACAAATACCATATGATTTCACTAATATGAGGAATCTAATGAACAAAATAAACTGATGAACAAAATAGTATCAGAGGCATGGATACATGGAAGAGACTGACAAATGTCAGAGGGAAGGGGGGTAAGAGGGACTGGATAAAGGAGGGTGAAGGGATGGGCTAAAGAATATACATGCATGGCGCATGGACACAGACAACAGTGAGGTGAGGACCAGGGGTGGGGATGGTGGGAAGGGGGCTGGGTGGAGGTGGGCAAAGGGGAAAAAATGAGGGACATCTGCAACAGTGTCAACAATAAAAAAATTTAAATTAAAAAAAGAAACTGGGCAAGTGGAATATAGGCACAGGAAAAAAATCCAGACTTTTCACTATATACTCTCTGGTACATTGAAAATTCTGGACTTAGTGCATATTAATTATCTGTTGCTGCCAAACATAGTGGCTTAAAACAAGAAACATAATCTGGCAGATTTTATGAGCCAGGTTAGGTTGCAGTGAGTAAGTTGACCAGGGCTCCAATCATCTGAAGATTTGATTGAAGCTGGCTCCTGCACATGACTAGCATTGTTGTAGCTGGGATGGTGGGAAGCTTTAGTTCTTCCACGCTTGGGGCTCTCCCTAGGCTGACTGTCCTTATGACACAGCAGTAGATGTTCCCGTCACGGGTGTTCCAGAAGACAACTGTGTGGAAGCAACAATGCCTTTTATGATCTAGCCTCAGAAACAGCACACCATCATTGCCACACATTCTATTTGTTAGAAGCAAGTCACTAAGTTTGACCCATTTTCAAGAGCAGGGAAATTAGACTCCACCTTTTAAATGAAGAAATGTCCAAGAACTTGTGGGCATACTTTAACCAAAATGTGTGTGTTACATTTTGAAAAACAAAAATATTTTTATAATATTAAATCAAAAGATTCACTCAATTCTGTGGTAGACATACTTTCATCTTTAATCAAAAGGATGATGAAGAGTACTGGGAGATTTAAGTTGTATGAAATGACAATACAAGATGAACATATGCTGATATCTAAAATCCAACCATAATTCTGTGCTTCTGAGAGGACACAGTAGGCAGAGCAGCAATTTCATAAATATACAACTAAAAATAACTTTAGAAGTGTTTGGGAATCCAAATACAGGACTATTTTGAAACTGGAATTGGCCAGTGCAATTTAGCAATGCGCGTCACCTACTTCATATAAAAATTTCATTAAAATACTAAGAAATTAAATCACAATTTTAATGATGCTAATTATCACACTGAAACCCAATAACACTGTCATAACACTTTTATGTGCCAGCACTTTACCTACTAGTGCATACTATTCATATCTTTATTTTACACTTTACCCTCACACTCCCACAAGTGTACAAATGAGCAAACTGAAGCACAGGAAGACTAAACAAAGTTGCCCAAAGTCATATATTCTAAAATATATCGTTCCCAGAACTGAGCACCACACCCAAGTGCTCAAGAAATATACTATCCTTAGTCCATTTCCCTTTATTTGGAATACTATTTTTACATTATTTTCCCTAAGACTGTGTTTTGGTGGATCTGTAAAACTACATGATGCAAATTGAATTTACTTAAAAAAAAAAAAGCAGCAAAATGTTAAGTTCTATGTTGGTAAGATACAACATCCATTTATGATTAAAACACTCAATAAAATAGGTATAGAATGAAAGTACCTCAACATAATAAAGGTCATATATGACAAACCCTCAACGAATATCATACTCAATGATGAAAAACTGAAAGCTTTTCTTCTAAAATCAGGAACAAGACAAGGATGTCCATTCTCACCACTCTTACTCAACATAGTACTAGAAGTCCTAGCTAGAGCAATCAGGCAAGAGAAAGAAATGAAAGGCATCCAAATTGTCACTTTTTGCAGATGACAGAATTTTTTATATAGAAAAGCTATTAGAAACAATAAAGAAATAAAGTTGCAGGATACAAAATCAACAAAGAAAAATCAACTGCATTCCTATATACTCACAACAAAATTTCAGAAAAAGAAATGAAAAAATTCCTTTTACAACTGGAACAAAAAGAATAAAATATCTAGGAATAAACTTAATAAAGGATGTGAAGGACCTATATAGTAAAAATTTTAAAGCATTATTAAAAGTGACTGAAAAAGACACAATAAAATAGAAAGATATTTCGTGCTCATGGAAGAATCAACACAGCTAAAATGTCCATATTACCCATATTTAGAGATTTAATGCAATCCCTGTCAACATCCCAATGACATTTTTTAAAGAACTAGAAGAAAAACTTATCAGATTTGTATGAAACCACAAAAGACCCCAAATAGTGAAAGCAATACTCAAGAAAAAACAAAAAAAGCTGGATCTATCACACTACCTGACTTCAAACTACATGACTGAGCAACGATAATCAAAACAGCATGGTATGAAACACAGATACACATACCAATGGAACAAAACTGAGAGCCCAGAAATAAAACCACATGTGTTTGGGCAAATAATTTTTTTACAAAGGAGCCAAAAAGTTACAATGGAGAAAAGAAAGCCTCTTCAGGAAATGGTGCTGGGGCCCTGGATGGTGTGTGACTCAGCTGAGCATCATCCCATGCAACAAGGGGTCACAGTTTTGATTTCCAGTCAGAGCACATAATCAGGTTGCAAGTTTGATCCTGGTGGACATGTATAATGGAAGGCAACCAATCAATGTTTCCCTTTCACATTAATGTTTCTGTTTCTCCATCTCTCTTTAAAATCAATAAAAACCACACAGCCTGGCTGGTGTGGTTCAGCGGTTGAGTATCAACCTATGAACCTGGAGGTTAGGGTTCCATTACCAGTCAGGGCACATGTCTAGGTTGTGGGCCTAATCTCTAGTGGGAGGCATACAGGAGGCAGCTGACCAATGACTCTCTCTCATCGCTGATATTTCTCTCTCTTCCTCTCTGAAATCAATAAAAATATATTAAAATAAAATAAAAACATATTTAAAATAAATTAATGGCGCTCTGAAAATTAGAAAGCCACATGCAAAAGAAAGAAACTAGACTAGTTTGTCCCCATGTACAAAAATTAATTCAAAATGAATGAAAGACCTAAATATAAGATCTGAAAGAATCAACTGCATATAAAAAATATAGGTACTAAATTTATGGATCTTGGACTTAGAGAAAATTTTATGAATTTGACCTCAAAGGCAGTTCTGGGAAGTAAGGGCAAAAATAAATGAATGAGGCTATATCAAACTAAAAAGCTTCTGCACAGCAAACGAGTTCACCAACAAAATAAAAATGCAACCAACTGAATGGGAAAAGATATTTTGTAAACAGCAGCTCCAACAAGGGGTTAATATCCAAATTATATAAAGAACTCATACAACTCAACAACAAACAAACAAAAAAATCCAGTAAAATAATGGACAGAGGACCTGAACAAACACTTCTCCCAATAAGAAATAAAAATTAAAAAAATGGACAGACAACCTGAACAAACACTTCTCCCAAGAAAGCCAACAGATATATGAAAAGATGCTCAACTTCACTAGCAATTAGGGAAATGCAAATCACAGCTACAATGAGATATCACCTCACACCTGGTAGAATGGCTATTATAAACAAGACAAATAATAACCAGTGTTGGAGAGGTGGTGGAAAAAAGGAAACCTCATTCACTGCTGGTGGGAATGTAAACTGGTATAGACACCATGGAAAACAGTATGGAGGTTCCTCAAAAAATTAAGAATAGAGTTACCATATGACCCAGGAATCCCTCTTCTAGGTATTTACCTGAAAAATTTAAAAACATTTATTTGTGAAGATATATGCACCTCCACCCCATGTTCATTGCAGCATTATTCACAGTGACTAAGACATGGAAACTACCAAAGTGTCCTTTGATAAATGATTAAAGATGTGGTACATAAATACAATGGAATACTACTCAGCTATAAGAAAAGATGAAATAATACCATTTGGGACATGGATGGACCTTGAGAAAATTGTGCTAAGCAAAATAAGTCAGTCAGAAAAAGCTAAGAACCATATGATTTCATTCCTATGTAGGATATAAAACTGAAACTCATAGACACAGACAACAGCGTGGTACCAGAGAGAAGAATGTGAGGGGTAGTAAAAGGGGCCAAGTATATGGTGATGGAAGATGATTTGACTTTGGGTAGTGAGCACACAATGCAATATACAGAATATGTATTTAAAAATGTACACTTGAAACCTATGTAATCTTATTAATCAATGTCACCCCAATAAATTTAAATAAATAAAAATAAAATTCTATAACTATGTAAATATGCACATTTACTCAAATACTACTGGAAGAAAACAAAAATGAGATTGTCATTTTCCCCTTTATTTTTCAATTTTCTAATGTGTTTTGTTTAACAATTAAAATGATTAAAAAATGTAAGGAGTTCTACTGATTCCAATATGATGATAAAATGTAAATCTGCCACTGCTTCTTAGATGTCAGGTTTAATTAAGTGTCAGAGTCCAAGAGCAAAGTTTGCTTCTCTACCTGCTACTCAGTCTCTCCAAAAGTATAAGCTCTGTCAAATCAGAAGCTTTGTACATTGTCCCATATCCTGTACATTACTTGTAGCCAATGCTGCTATAAAATTAAGATTCATCCCTTAGGGGCATAAAGGAAATGGTTAAGAATTGATAGTAACTGCTTTTTAAAAAAAAATGCAGCACTGGCTATATTATTAGTGACTATTATCTTTCACATTTAGTAAAATTTTCCTCAGGGTAGGATTGCATCTGTAAGTTTTGAGAAGGGAAAATGACCCATTTAAAATAATTTAAATAAGTACTAGTCTATATACTTAAAGTTTTAAAATTTTTCATTATTTAAGGCACATGACATATTCATATAAATGCTTCACAAAGATAATTACTTTATGGTTACCCAATATATTTAAATATCTGGAATTTCTCAAATATTAGTTTCCTATACTAATTATGTTAATCCAGCAATTCTCAACCTGTGGGTTGCGACCCCTTTGGGGGTCGAAGGACCCTTTCACAGGGGTTGCCTAAGGTCATCCTGGATATCAGATATTTACATTACAATTCATAACAGTAGCAAAATTACAGTTATGAAGTAGAAACGAAAATAATTTTATGGTTGGGGGTCACAACATGAGGAACTGTATTTAAAGGGCCAGAAGGTTGAGAACCACTGTTAAATCTATCTGATGAACATTTCATTTGATTTAATTTGAATTTTTAATTTGAAAAATGTTACATAAAACTTAAATCCCTAGTTGTCAATAAATATGAATAAATACTATTGTTACAGAACTGGAAAGCAATCTGATTTATTTAAGGAAATATATTATTGTAAATGTTCATATTTACAGCAATGGTATGCCATCTTTATACACTTAACACCTCAACACCGATTCTTTTTTTTTTAATGTATTTTTATTTATTTCTGAGAGGAAGAGAGGGGGAGAGAGATAGAAACATCAATGATAAGAAGAGAAAATCATTGATCAGCTGCCTCCTGCATGCTCCCTACTGGGATCGAGCCCACAACCTGGGCATGTGCCCCGACTGGGAATTGAACTGTCACCTCCTGGTTCATAGGTCAATGCTCAACCACTAAGCACGCCAGCTGGGCTCAACACCAAATTCATGCACGGGTGGGGTCCCTCGGCCCGGCTGGCAATTGGGGATGATCGGGGCTGTCTCACCCAATCCCGACTGGGGCCTATCGGGGCCAGCCAGGGGGAGGGATGCGGGAGGTTGGCTGTGGGAGCGCACTGACCACCAAGGAGCAGCTCCTGTGTTGAGCTTCTGCCCCTGGTGGTCAGTGTGTTGTCATAGCAATCAGTCAACTGGTCATAACTGTCACTTAGGCTTTTATATATATAGATTCTGTATTATTTACTTTTCTGTTACATAAATGCTATTATTTGAACAAAACAATAGAAACCATTAATAGTGGTTATTATTAATGAATAAAGTGGTTATTATTAATAATGAAAAGTAGGACTAATTAACACTAGATTGCCCAAGGAAGTCATTTTGACTGCTTTTTAATTTCAATTAGAAAAACAATTATGTATATAAGGACACAATGTCTTAGAATTTTGTGACTTTTTGTACAACATATAAATGCGTTTATTAATAATTGTAGTTACCTCCCCCTCCTTCATTTCCGGTATATATATATATGTGTGTGTGTTATACCTATATTGCCCAAAAGCAGTCATTTTGACTGCTTGGGAAATTTTAACTCTTATTATTGAATTGAGTAAATTTCTTATATGACCAGTTCGGCTCTGTATTGAAATAACAGTTTTCATTTTTTTTCGATTACCATCACATGATAACATACAAGTACATGATAAATTGTCGATACTTGATAAGTTGCAGTTGCTCAATAAGCTAAACTAGTACTTGTTATTAGAATCTTTATGCAGTGATACTTGTTCTAATAAGTTGTTTATTTTATTTCTTTTGCGCCCTAAATTCATGAAAGAAATGTCGAATAGAAGTGAGTTATTGGAAAAGCTAAGGAACATAAGTGAAGAGTGCTCCGATATTATTCTTTCACAATGCAGTCATTTTGACTGCTTTTGGGCAATATAGGTATATACTAAATTTCAGTCTTTCTAGTGTTAAATAAGTATGAGAAAATATAACAATTGTTATTAATGTTTTTTTGTTACAAAACATACAGCATACAGCAACTTATTTGAAATTTACTTAACTCTTTACTGGATATTTAAATTTTATAGGCCATATGTACCTTCTTAAGATATATAAATGTAAGATTTTTGAAAAGAAGAGTAAGTACAATTTGATTAAACAGATATTACCAATGGTTAGTAAAAAATAACATTTTTCTTTTTGTCCCTTGAAATCCTATCTAATAAAAGAGAAAAATGGTAATTGGCGTACGACGATACCCTTTTCATTGGCTAATCAGGGCTATATGCAAATTAACTGCCAACTATGATTGGCAGTTAACTGCCAACTATGATTGACAGTTAACTGCCAACTAAGATTGGCAGTTAACTGCCAACAAGATGGCGGTTAATTTGCATATGTAGGCACAATGCAGGGAGGCGAAAGGGAAAGCAGGAAGAAGCCCCCTGCCACTGACAGTGATCGGAAACCCAGGGGGGAGCTAAGAGCTGGGGGGCAGGGCAAAGGCGGCCCTGGGGCCACCTTTGCCCTGCCCCCCAGCCATGATCAGAGAATCAGGTGCCTTTTCCACCCTGGCCAGTGATAGCAGGAAGTAGGGGTGGAGCCAGCGATGGGAGCTGGACACGGTCGAAGCTGGCAGTCCCGGGAGCTAGGGGTCCCTTGCCTGGGCCTAAAGCGGAGCCCACGATCGCGGGGCCGCTGCAGCTGTGGGTCCCCGCTGCCCGGGCTGGACACCTAGGTCAGAGGCGTTAGGCCTGGTCAAGGGGCCGATCCGGTGATTGGTGATCGGAGGGTGATGAAGGTCAACTCCTCTGGCCAAGGCATCAGGCCTGGGTGGGGGGCGGAGCCGGGGATTGGGGGGATATGATGGTCCCCTTGCCCAGGCCTGAAGCCTGGGTCAGAGGCGTCAGGCTTGGGCGAGGAGTGGAGCAAGCGATCAGAGGGAGATGGGGGTCCCCTGCCCAGGCATGATTCCTGGGCCAGAGGCCTCAGGCCTGGGCGGGGGCCAGAGCCAGTGATCAGGGGGATATGGGGGTCCCCTGTCCAAGCCTGACACCTCTGTCAGAGGCGTCAGGCCTGGGCAAGGGGCCGATCAGGCGATCGGAGGGTGATGGGGGTCTACGCCTCTGGCCGAGGCATCAGGCCTGGGCAAGGGGCCGATCCTGCGATTGGAGGGTGATGGGGGTCAACGCCTGAGGGCTCCCAGTATGTGAGAGGGGGCAGGCTGGGCTGAGGGACACTCCCCCCCACACACACCCAGTGCACGAATTTCGTGCACTGGGCCCCTAGTAATATAATAATATAATATTTTTACTCTTTGTGATTCTTTTCCAATACTATTTCTCTGAACTATTACCATTAGGACTAGACCCATTAGGACATCCTTCTTTTATGTGTGGTAAAATAATATAGTTAAATGTATATTTCACTTTTACTTACAGCTCTGCTCTTATCAAGTCTACATTCTTGCTTTTACTCCAAATGTGATGACATCAAGCTAAGTCTTGTTCCAACCAAAGCATTTAAGCATGGAATACTTAGGATTTTACTTATTAGCAACAGCTGGTATTTAGATATATAAGAATTAGTTTCTAGCTCTACAAAATAATCATCTAACTTGAATCTAAATGCTTGTTTTGGTATCCAATTTTTTATCAATCATGTTTATAGATTCTGTTTATAGATTCATTATATATGCTATCCATCTCTAAAATAAACATCATTTCAAAACACTCCGAAGCACCTTAGTAATTTCAACTTGTGCTGTCAAAATTGGATTCCAAATAAGTTACAATTCTAGTAAAGAAATTGAGAAAGTTTTATTTAACTTGCCCGCCCTTTTGTGATAACCTTTCCCCCCACTTAAGTTATAAAGCAATCATATTACACACAAAAATGAGTCATTTGTTTGTTGTATGTATGTCATCGATACTTTAGAAGAAATGGCATATAAATTTGTTTTACTGTAATCTTTTTCTCCATTTTCATCTTTTATGTATTACCAAATGAGACAAAGACATTCTTCTTGTCTCACGTTTAAAAAATATTTTACTGCCGACATCTTAGCTAAGTCCAGCAACAACTATAGCCATTGTTTAGGCGTATGCCCAAGAAGGCTGTCTCCCTCCATATCTTTAAAATAAAAATCACATTAAGTACATCTATACATTTTGATAAAATTGAAAAGTGACCAAAACGTTCACTAGGAAAGCATCAATATCACAGGTAAGCAGATCACATCCCCTTTCCGCACTGTGATATACAAGGTGTGCAGGATATTTAGCAGATAATAGCTTTTTATTTCATTAAGAAGTTTACACTGAATGGTATTTGCCAAAATTTAAATTTGTACTCTGTCAAATATGCAGATGAAAAAAAGTTTAGGATTGTATTTGGATGTGATATCCACAATATTTTATTTTATGTTGCCTGTGGTTTCATTAAAAATAACAAAACAAAAATATCTACGAGCTAATGGGAACAATTTCTTGCTGACATAATTTGCCACATCACTTAATATATCAAAGTATGATTGTTGGTAAGATCTGATAGAATTAGCTTTACATTGTAAAGTGTTGACCTTTACTTTCCGTATTACTTTCAGTTCCTATTTCATAAAGATGATGACTTTTTCAAATAATGTTCCCTTTCAATGTCTCTGCATATTTTTCCATAGCTACCATGTAGTTATTGTTAAATTACTGAACAAGGAGAAACCTATCTAATCCTGGAGTACCTTGAAGCCCTGTTAGCCTCCATGTACATAAGCAAGCAAGCTATCCTAGAGGTCACAGAACAGAAAGGGCCTACCAACCAAATTAAGATATGAAATCACAGATTTATCCATTTAAGACACAGCAAGAAGCAAAGGAAAGAGCTGGGTAAGTTAATACTTTAGGGTGCAATCAAGTACTACAAGGACTATGCTACTTGAATGTTCAAATGTCCTGCCTCTTCTCCACCTCATCAACTTTTCCTGATAGTGATGGTGTGGTTATGAAAATAGGGTCACAATATGAGGAAGGGGGCACATGACTAGTGCTTAGGAACAAAGAAGTGTACTCACTTGCTTTCTGGGGGAGATTCAAAAGCAAGTATGTTAAAGCTTGGGAAATAGCTTGCTGAATAGACATGGTTTTAATTTCCTTTCCTGGGTACAGTGCATGTGGGGCCAGAATTAGAACATACTGTCACTAATGAGTGATCTATTTGAAGGTGATATAACTAACTGTCAGCCCAGTGGGACATGATCATGATATGATCTTTCCATTCTGTTCTATCTATGAGTAATAATCCTGTTTGTTACAACAGTTTTACTTTGTGCTATCTTTAGCAGTCTTAAAGGTTACACACTTACTTGCTATTAATATTTAACACATCTTGTCAAGTTTGCCTGTTTCTCAAACTAGTTGCTTATTTATTATATATACTTATAATATCCTGTGAGTTTTGCCTAATTCTTATAAGCTACCCATTTACTATCTATGAATTTCATCCATCCTGTTTGTTTTTCTTATCTTTCTATAAGAATTTAATATTTTTAAAATACATATTGCAGAAAACACATATTACACATGGTATATAGCAACAAAATTTATAGAATTAAATTATATATGAATACTTGAATGATGACTGAATTCTTATTATGGATCTTATTCTATTTTAGATATACAGTTCATAGACACTCAACTAGTATATTTCTATTGCATTAATATTTTTGTCCAATATTTGGATAAAATTTTCAATAATCTAGAGTAATAGAGGAAAGCTGTAATCCAGTTGTTTCCTGGGGTGAAGGATAATTCAAATGAATAAGAAAAGAAGACAATGACCCCAAAACATCCAATCAAACACACTAACATTAATAAAACCCAGCACCATCCCTGGTGGGCTGTCCCTGTCAACTCCTTTCTATTTTATTTGCCTAGACTTTTTGGACAGCTTTAAGCCAATTTCAATGCCCTCATTCATTCACCACATACAACCAAGGCTATTTTAGGATTGTTGCCTCTAAGGCTCTAAATACTTTTTTCAGATTTTACTCAAAATTTAGACAGGACAGCTTAGGTTACCACAATGACTAAAACATAGCAGATGCTCAATGTACAATGCACAATCTGCTTTACATACAATGGAATCAGTTCTTCCTGTTAATGACTGCCAATGAAAAATCTGAGAAATTCTCCTTCTAAAAGAATATTTTTCAAACTGTGTGGTTATCCTAGTCATAAATTACAATTTGGCAGTTATGTAGTTGGCTCATCAATCAGATAGAAAGGAAAAGTACTCTCAAAATATTAGAAGAACTGAAAAGTTAAACAAGATGTTCAATTGAGGGCTAGACTGAAATACTAGTAAATATTTTTAAGTGGATGAGAGCCACAAACCTGGTTGTACTGTCCATGAATGGGTAAATGTAGTTTTGTTAAAGTAAACTCAGAAAAAATGGGGGGGGGGGGATGACCTTCAACCTTAGAGGTTTCTAAACTTTCCTTTGAAAGTACTATAATTTTTTTTAACATTCATTATCTCTTTAATCCTTACAACTTCCATCTGAGGTAAGCTTTTAACCCCACATTTAAATATGAAAGGCCCCAAAAAGTTGACTAAATTGACCAGCCAGTAAAGTGACAAATTAAACCCAGTTCTAATGAACTATCATGATCCCAAGATCAAGCCCATACTCTGGTTATGTTGCCTCTCTGATTGCTGAATAAGCAAATGAAATCTATAAATGCATCAGGCTGATATCATTCCCTACTGAAGCATTTCTAGAATCTATTTTTTATTTTTTATTGTGCTAAAACAGACATAACACAACATTTACCTTTTTAATCATTTTTAATTATATGAGTACAATGGCATTAGGTAGAATCACATTGTTTACAACCATCACTACTATCGATTTCTAGAACTCTTTTCATCTTGTAAAACTGAAACTCTACCCATTAGGCAGTAATTCTGCATTTCCCCTTCCTGCCACCCCCTGGCAACCACCCTTCTACTTTCCAGCTCTATGAATTTGACTACTCTAAGTACTTCATGACTAGCTTATTTCACTTAGCATTAATGCCTTTAAGATTCTTACAGGACTGTATTATGTCAGAATTTTTTTCCTTTCTAAGGCTGAATAGTATTCCATTGTGTCTATATACTGTATACATACATATATGGGTATATGTACACACACACACATTTTGTTTATTCATTCATCCACTGAAGAACACTTTGGGCTATTGTGAATAATACTGCTTTTAATTCTTTTGAGTATGTAACCTGTCTTAGTCTGCTTAGGCTGCCATACAAAATATCATAAACTGGATCACTTAAAGCAATAGAAAATTTATTCCTCACAGTTCTGGAGTTTGAGAAATCCAAGATCAAGGTGTAGTTGGTTCAGACCCTAGTGAGAACACTCTATCCTCATGTGGTAGAGAGGAAGGGAGGAAAAGGGGGAGAGGGAGAGACACAAAGAGAGAGCAAGCTTTGTGGTGTCTCTTCTTATAAGGGGATCCCTCATGATCTCATTTAGCCATAGTAACCTCTCAAAGGCCTCATCTCCAAATACGATCATATTGGGTGTTAGGGCTTCAATATGTGGACACAAACATTCAGTCCATAACATACTCAGAAGTGAAATCGCTGGATCAGATAGTAATTCTGTTTGTTAATTGTCTGAGAAATAGCCACACTGTTTCCATAGTGGCTACACAACTGCACATTCCCACAAATAGTATAAAGGTTCCCAATTTCTCTACATCCTTGCCAACACTTGGTATTTCATGTTTATGTGATAGAAACCATCCTAATGGATATGTGGTGGGCAGTAAAACTTTTAAAAGCTAATATACAAAACAGAAAAAAAAGAGAACTGCTTGACTTTAAAGCAAAAAAATCTAGAACAAATCTAACATTACCCTTGCCACCTTATGACAGTCTCTGAAAGGTTTCACAAAAAGTTTGAAAAAAAAAATCTTAGGAAACAGACTGATAAGCCAGTCTTATAATGGGGAGTGGGGCTCAAGTTGGGTAGAGAAACACTGTTATTCAGGGTATCTCTGTTTTCCTAGTTCAAATGTAAAACTTCCTAAAATCTAGGACATGAGATAAAAATCCTACTGAGAAAATGGGAATTATTGTGAGTCAACTAGGAATAGAACATCACACTGGAGGTGTACTTAGGAAGATACACAGTTTTGCCTTCAAGTTTCCAGAAACTGAAGAAATCACATATATATCATGTGAGTACAGATATATTTTTATTCTGGTTCTTATAAATTTGTTTGTATTCTAGAGATAAAGAGGGTTGCTCCTACAACATTATATTATACTTAATAGTTTATAATTCTCTCTCCCCATCCCTATATCCCCATCCCCAGGTACATTTTCACTACAATAAACACTTCAACAGTGTGAGCCACGTAGATTATTAGCTTTTGCATCACCAACATCTAACAGACTACCTGGAACACAGTAGAAATTTAATAAACGACAAGAAATAAAGGGAGAAAAGGGAAAAACAAAAAAGAACATTTCTTGTACATATTGGCTGAGCTGATCCGAACTGAATGCTCTCCCTATGATATCAAAGAAAGACTGCTAGTCTGGCAATTAGGTCAACTACAAAAATATCACTAATAAGATAAAAATACTGGATGAGCCACTCAAAACTTTGAATTCCATATACTTCCATGCTAAAGATAGGAATAAATAAAGCATTACTAGAGTACACTGTTACAATGCACATGGAATATTATAAAAATTGTAAAATAATAACTGTTGGACAATGATTATTTTATTAATGAGAACAATATCAGCCAGAAATCCAATAAGGTCATGATATTAATTATGTAAGCAATAAACTTTGGAAAGGTAGAGATTGATGAAAATGCTCAAGAAAGGAGAGAATTTATTAGTGGACAGCTAATAGTCTCCCAGATCTAGAAAGAGAAACAACTGAAGAGGTATTAGAATGTGTTTTTGATAGACTGAGGCTTTAAAAAAGGTATCACTTATGGACAGAATTGAGTCCCCACGCTGAAATTCATATGTTGAAGTGCTAAACCAGTGACTTCTTTGGAGATAGGGCCTTTCAGAAAATAATTAAGTTAAATGAGGTCCCAGGGGTAGGGCCCTTATCCAATAGGACTGGTGTCTACATAAGAGGAAGAAACACAAGAGATGTCTGTCTCAATGTGGGCACAGAAGAAAGGTCATGTAAAAATACAGTAAGAAGGCAGCCATCTACAAGGCAGGAAGGAGACCTCTCCAAAAACTAACCCTGATGGAACTTTGATCTTGGACTTAAAGTCTAGAACTATAAGAATATAAATTTCTCCTTTATGCCATCCAGTCCGTGGTATTTTATTATGGCAGCCTGAGTGAACTAATACATTATCCCTTTTCTGTTAACCTGAGCTCACAAAGTAGAAATGTCCTTCCTAAGCACTATATGAAATGCAGAAGCCATAAAGCTTAATTATATTAAAAAAAACTAAACACTTCAGCACAGTAAAAGCCACTAGAAGAGTTAAAGTACAAATAATCCTTTCAATTTATAGGATAAAAAGCTATCAAATGAGGAATTTCTACAAACAAGTACATGAACATTCAAAAAATAATAATCAAAGAATTTGATAATTAAGAAAGAAAAAATGTAAATAAACAATAAACACATTAAAGATGTGCAAACTTACCCGTAACCAAAAAAATACCAATTAAAATAATTTTTGTTGATTAGATGGAAAATGACTTATAAAATCCGAATTCAGAACTAACAAAACTATTCAATAGCAACAAAATATAGATTGGAAAAATTATGCAATGACCGAAAGTCTAGAATCAGTTTGAATCTATTTCTTTATAACTTAAAAAAAAAAAAGAATTAACCAACCTGGGCCACTTTCATTGAATTCTGAGTAGAACCACCAGCATGATATTCGACTTTGAATTTTTTTACAAGTTCATTAAACCTGTAAGGAAACCACAGTAGAAAAAGTAAGTTAGCATATGTCAGTTGTCACAATGCAAATTTCTGATTAGAAGCACATTAAATTGCAATTAGTGGAATTTTTAATTATATAATTATGATGCATAAATGAATTAAATATTGTATAAAAAACTTTGCTACTACCCATACTTAAGAAATTTATTATACAAATGTACAACTATAAGAATTTAAAATATATAGGCTTTCCATTATTAATCATTAAACTAAAGTTAGAAATAACAATTCATAATAAGCAATGCATATTTTCCTACATTAAGTGTTGCTCCCTAAAGTCTTTATAAATGTATATTCTAATAAGTTTTAAAAGTTTTACATATTATGAGGACTAACGGTTTATAATTTAAAGAATCAGGAAACTGCATTGGGTTGTATGATTATAGGCAAGTTGCTTGGTGACAATTTCTGTATCTGACAAATACACGCACAGAGAGAGATGATTTAAGCTTTGATACCTCATTATTTTGGAATCTGATAAAAGCTAACTTCTCTTCAGGAAAATATATACATAGTTAATATACATGTAACTTTTCATACAAGAGGATCCATGTACACCCCTCCTATTACACACCCTCAGCCAGGGGACTTTGGACACTGACTGGAATAAGGGTTACATTAGATGGCATTTACTAATGTGGATCACAAGTCAGTATTCCCGACTACATGTCTCGAGGATGTGAGTAGAATATTCAAGGAAGATTTCAGACTTGAAAATATTTTCAAAACTTGTAGTAGATCCTGCTATTCAAGTGAAACATTTTACAGAACTTTAAAATATATGTATATAAAAAAAGATAAATTCAAAGATGGTTAGATTTGGGATAGAGAAAAGGGAGTTATAGCCAGTCGCATATTCAAATTGCCTTGGGGTTCCATCTGTAAAACCTGAGATGCCAATGAACACAATTAGCAAACCTGCTCAGACCTGCTCAGAACTCTGACAGCAATATTTATCTACCACTAATACTACTAATGTAATAACAGTAGAAAAGCAAAGTACATGAGACACAGATACATATACTAGTAGGTGGGTGGTTTGGGTAATCACAGGAAGTTCTCTAATTACTTTATTAACTAGGTAACAGCTAAGAGTAATATTAGAGATTGGAGGAGAAAGGGGGAGAATGACAAAGTAAACAGAGAGTGATCAATTGCCTTAATGCAGAGATGAGCACCTGCAATCTTAATTGCATAGAGAAAATATTTGTACAATACAATGCAACAAAATTACAATATACATATGTATATTGCAAACAAAATTACCCAGTATACACATGTACTAAAAAGAACCAGGAAGATTACAACCAAGGTGTTAACAGTGGTTAGCTCCAAATTAGAAGCAATTAGGAATATTATATAAATTTATTGAATGTGTAATAAGCACATAAACTATTTTGTAATAAAAACATTTTTAAGTATACTTCATTTTATAATGGAAGAACATAGCAACTTTCCATACAATTATTTAAAAAGAACTATATATATAGAACAAAGTCAAACAAAAAGCATAAAGCAGAAAAGTAAGTGATTCTGAATGAAACAGGCAAGGAAAGTTTAACATCTGGAACTGGAATTTGACAGATAAGGAAGAAAAATTATTCAGGAAGGTAAATAAAAAAGACCTGACATATTCAGAGAATCAGGTTAAACACAGACTAAAATGTAGGTCAAAATAAAAGTAGTAAAAACTGACAAAGAAAAGATAGGTTGTTCTCTCTGCCAGGCTAATAAATTTAGACATTATTCAGTAGACAACTAGGAATTATTAAAATCTGTTTACTACTAGTGTGAAAGGCAGCTGGTTTGTTTTTAAATGATGATAGCACTGTTTGGAGGACAGGATGGACTAAAGAAAGGAAGTATGTCAATTCACTATTGTAAACCTGAAATTAATATAACAAATATAAGAGTGTATACCTACTATACTTATATAAAAAAATAATAAAAAAGAGGTAGATCACCTGACTAGAAGAGTTCATACCAAAGATCAGATACTGAGCTAACAGCTGGAGAAAAGTGATCAAGCTAAGGAATCATTTCTGATGTTAAAGACATAGCATGTGATAAATAACTGCAAATGGAAGATATGGCAGAGGAATGACAATTCTGAGATTTGTACTTTGGATAACTGGTTGGATGGTATTTGAAAAGGAGATACAGGAAAGAAGAAAAATCATATGCAGCAAAGAAAAATCCTAAATGGTTGACTGACAAACCAAAAACATTTCCAGCCCTAGCTGGCTTGGCGCAGTGGAGAGAGCACTGGCCTGCAGGCTAAAGGGTCCTGGGTTCAATTCCAGTCAAGGACACATGCCCGGATTGCAGGCTCAATCCCTATGCAGGAGGCAGCCAATCCATGATTCTCTGTCATCATTGATATTTCTATCGCTCACTCTTCCTTCCTCTCTAAAATTAAAAAAATTATTTTTAAAGAAACACACAAAAAAATATTTCCACTTAGGGAATTTTTTGCAATGAGGCAAGATTTGTTCCCTTTAATCTTCTATAATTTGATCATGTGCTTATTTCAATTTATAGTGAAAGCATTTTTATTAAGGGTAACTTTTAAATAAAAATGAGTATCACTGGGGTTTAATTCAGAATTTCTTGCGGACTAATCTTATGGAAAAAAGCAAAAAACAATATACTGTATATTTCTAAAGAAGTTTTAGAATTTATTCTGATAGTGTATAGGGGAATTTAAATTCTAAGTAATGCTTTCCGCTCTCATATCACATATTACTAAATACCTAATAAACAATTTAGAATTCCTGACAATTAATATGATGGCTATCTATCTATCTATCTATATCTATATTTATGCTTTGCTTTTGATAAGAAAAGTAAAATACAGGGAAGTAGAGAAGGTTTCAAACACTAATGTGGTAGGTAAAACTGTGACTAAATACTAGTCTTTAATCCTAGTTTAATATTAAATTTCTGGAGACACAGTAACCCCCTCAGAGTGGTAATGTGCACAAGAAAAGGTATCAGATCAAATAATCAAATATAGAAATTTTTAATTCAATTTATTGGAGTGACATTGGTTAATAAAATTATACAGGTTTCAGGTATACAATTCTACAATACATAATCTGTATGCTGTATTGTGTTTACAACCCCAACTCAAGTCTCCCTCCATCACCATTTATCCCCCCTTGAAAACGAAACCATTTTTATTAAGGATAACTTTTAAATAAAAATAAGTGTCACTGGAGTTTAATTCAGAATTTTTTGCTATTCAATTTCCTTGAATTGCTTCAAAAAGGAATAAAATGCCTAATTATACATTTAACCAAGGACGTAAAAGACCTGCACTCGAAAAATTATAAGACACTGAAGAAAATATCGAAGAAGACACAATAAAGTGGAAGCATATGCCAAGTTAATGGGTAGAAAAATTGAAATCATTAAAATGTTCATGCTATCCAAAATAACCTATAGATTCAATGCAATCTCTATCAAGATACCAATGGCATATTTCACAGATTTAGAGTAAATATTTTAAAAGTTTATATGGAACCACAAAAGATCACGAATAGCAACAGCAATATTGAGAAATAAGAACAAAGTTGGAGAAATTATGCTACCTGATATCAAACTATACAAGGCCATAGTAATCAAAACAGCATGGTACGGGCATAAAAACAGACATAGAAGAGAGGATAAATAGTGGTGGAAGGAGACTTTACTGGAGGTGTTAAACACACAATACAATATACAGATGATAATTTTATTAACCAGTCACCCCAAGAAATGGAATAAATTTAAAAATATATATATAGATCAGTGGAACAGAATAGAGGGCCCAGAAATAAACCCATGCCTTTATGTCAATATTTGACAATGGAGCCAAAAACACACAAGGGGGTAAAGACAGTCTATTCAATAAATGGTGCTGGGAAAATTGGACAGATAACATGCAAAAAAAAAAAAAATGAAACTAGACCACCTTCTTACTACACAAAAACTTAAAATAGATTAAAGACTTAAATGTTAGACTCGAATCCATAAAAACCCTAAAGAGAACACAGGCAGTAAAATCTCAGACATTTCTCATAGCAAAAGTTTTACTGGTTGATGAGAGAGAGAGAGAGAGAGAGAGAGAGAGAGAGAGAGAGAGAGAGAGAGAGAGAGAGAGAGAGACAGACATGGATTTGTTGTGCCACTTATTTATGCATTCATTGGTTGCTTCTTGTATGTGCCCTCATTGGAGATCAAACCCACAACCTTGGCATATTAGAATAATACTCTATCCAACTGAGCTACCTGACCAGGGTTATTTTTTCTGTTATATAGTTTCAGGCAAAAATAAAAAATAAGATAAATAAAAATAAACAAATGGACTACATTAAACTAAAAAGTTTTGCACAGGAAAGGAAACCATAAACAAAATCAAAGGACAACCCACTGAATGGGAGAATAAATTCACCGATATATCTGATAAGGGCTTAATATCCAGAATTTATAAAGAAGTTATATAACTCGAACACCAAAAAACCACACCAAACAAACAAAAAACAACTAATCCAATCAAAAATGTGCAATGGATAGACACTTCTCCAAAGAGGACATACAGATGGCCAATAGACATATGAAAAAAATGCTCAGTGTCACTAATGATCAGAGCTATGCAAATTAAAACCACAATGAGATATCACCTCACATCTATCAGAATAGCTATCATCATTAAATCAACAAACAACAAGTATTGTCAAGGACAGGGAGAAAAGGGAACTCTTGTGCACTGTTGGTGGGAATGCAGATTGATGCAGCCACTGTGGAAAGCAGTACAGAGTTTACCTCGAGAAATTAAAAATAGAACTGTCTTATGACCCCAGTGATTCTTCTTCTGAGAGTTTACCCAAAGAAATACTAACTTGAAAGAATATATGTGCCCCTATGCTCATTGCCGCATTATTTACAATAGCCATGATTTGGAAGCAGCCCAAGTGTCCATCAGTAGGTAAGTGGATAAAAAAGCTGTGGTACATTTGCATAATGGGATACTACTAATCGGTCAAAAAAGAAGGAAATCTTACCTTTTGCAATTGCATGGATGGATCTGGAGAGCATTATGCTAAGTGAAATAAGCCAGTCAGAGAAAGACAAGTACCATATGATTTCACTCATATGTGGAATCTAATGAACAAAATGAACTAACAAGCAAAATAGAGACAGACTCATAGATAGCAAGCAGGCTGACAGATGTCCATGGTTGGGGGTGGGAGGAATTCAGTACAGAGGTAGAAGGGTTGAGCAAAAAAAAATTTAAAAATGAGAGAAAAAACTCATGGACGCAGCCAAGTGTGGTAATTGCCTGGGGGAGGGACATGGGGAGAGGTAGAAGGAGGAATAGGGGAGATAAATGGTGATGGAAGGAGACTTGACTTGTGGTGAACACACAATACAGTGTACAAATGTTGTGTTATGGAATTACGCACCTGAAACCTGTATAATTTTGTTAACCAGTGTCACCCAATAAATTCAATAAAAAGAGAAAAAACAGTATTTGTTGGAAGATGCCAATATAACCATGTATAGTTACCATACCCTAGAAAAATAATCAGAGGACTCTTAATTCCACTGACTGAGATCCACACATAAGGATCTGAATGAAAAAGTAAGTCTTACTCCCAATCTGAGGACCAAGTATGGTTTAGTTCAATTTTTAAGATTTAAAGGTTTTAAAATCTAGAGCATTTTGAATTCCTATCTTCATTTGGTTTTTGGTTAAATAATTTCTTCCAAAATACCTTTTTAAACCTTACACGAATTACCCATAAATCAGCAAAACAAATGGCAAAGTTATATAAATGTGAGAAATTGAATATAAAATTTTAGAAATACTAACTTATTTTCTGACATTCCTAAAAAACACTGACTTAACAGCAATGATATTTTTCATATTACATAAAATTAATCCCTGACAAGTCTGACATCCTATGACATAGAGTCTGAATATGTCACAGAGATTCTAGTGATTAAGGATACAAAAGCACAGTTCATAATTTCTGACTTAAACATAATTGATCAACTATTTTTAAAATAGACTTATTGTTATAGAAATACTTTTTACTAAAATTATTAACTTTGAGAAGGTTATACTATCCAGAATATTATCAAGAACTCTCAAAATAAAAAATTGGGCAAAATATTAATAGTAACAAAGAAAAGATACAGATGGCAAATAAGCATAAATTTTTAATATCATTACTCATTAGGAAATCCAAATTAAAACCATATGGAGATGTATCTATTAGAATGACTTAAAAAACTGACAATACTAAGTGCTGAAAAGGATGTAAAGCAATTGAAATGCTCCTAAAATAAAAATGAAAATGGTATAGCCTCTTTAGAAAATAATTTGGCAATCTCTTTAAAAAGTAAACATGTAGTTACAAGACAACTCAGGCACATGACGGGTAATAAAAGCCTTATTTATAATCACCAAACACTTCAAACAACCCACATATCCCTCAATTAGTGAATGGATAAACAAATTGTAGTACATTCATACAAGAAATACTATTAAGCAATGAAAAGAAACAACGAATACATTCAAGAACATGACTGAATCCCAGAAATATTAGGCTATGTTAAAGAAAGCCAGACATAAAAGGGCTACATAAAATATGATCCCATTCATTTGACATTCTGGGTAAGGTAAAGCTACAGGAATAGAAATCAGAGTAGTGATTGCCAGCAGCTTATGGGAGAGAAGAGACTGACTATAAAGAAATGTGAATTTGAGGGGCAATGGAAATATTCTATTTTGGTGATGGTTACACTAATTGTATGCACTTGTCCAAACTCATGAATTGTACACATAAAAAAATAAATTTCACTCCATATAGCTTATACCTCAATATATCTTATTTTTTAAATACACACACACACACACACACACACACACCTAGGTAACCAATTAAGGAAATTCCAAAGAACAATCTGTCCCTCTCTGCATTTATGTATACACATATGTACATCTCTACCTATACAGAAAGACATAAACATGGACACACAGAGACATACATAAACCACATTTGAAACTCAAAATAATCCTAAAATACCCCAATTTTCTAAGTAAAGGCACCAATTTTGAATTTTAGTGACTCATTTCTAAACTTTGTATTTTGAAATTAGTTTCAAAGTATGAAAAGGCTGCAAGAATAAGAGAACACCTGTATACTTTTTGCCAAGATCACCAATTTTTGCAGGTTTTTCATTTTTCTATAGATACATAAATATTTAGTTATTCCAAATCATTTTGGAATAGGTTGCATATATAACATGCTTTTATTTGTAATACTTCCGTGAAAATTTTCTCAGAAGATAAAGTTTATGTCTATGAAATCATTTAATTTGGGGGTTACTATTGATATGTTCAATTAATTCAACACAATCCAAAGCTATTGTCTTACCTCATTTCTTGTCACCTCCTTTTCCATTATGTATCTCTCTTCCAGCGAGATCCCTTGCTCTGTACAGGACAAAGCTCAGGGCTCCTACTGGACAAGCTCCTTACAGGGCAAAAAACAGGCTAACTAGAATACTAGTAGACTGGGGACAATATACTGAAAAGAGGGCTTGCCTGATCCTGCTCTATGTCCAAAACACAAGTCTGAGACCTGTGTGTTAGACTTTTTCTTTTCAGGAGTGATTGTGTCTGATCTTGAACTACACTCTCCATATCTCCCTTCTTTTTCACAGTCTCTTAAGCCTCCCATTCACCTCTACTCTCCTAAGGTACAGACATACAGAAGCAATAAGAGTTCTATTGGAATATGATACTTCTTCCTCTACTTATAAGAAATTTGAATTCTTAGTATATTCTGTCTCCTAGCAATTTTAATGGTACAGGTTATATGTGATTATATTTGTGTCCCTTGTTTCAAGAATGTTGAGAAAATTCATATTTATTATTCTCCAAGCCCAGTTTAAGTGACTTTTGATGAGTTTCCCTTTTACAAGTGGCAGACTTGGGACATATTAAAAAAGATCCAGCCAATAATTAAGACAATGTTAAAAACATATACAACAAAAACATTTAGAATAAAAACCTTATGGCCTGAAACTAAACAAATTACTTTTTAATAAAAGAGAGTTGTTGACTAATAATTTTTAAGTTAATGCATTCAGAAGATGCATTAAGATAAGAAAAGGAGAATAAAAAAAGGAGAATAAAAAAGGAGAAAATTAAAGAACAGAAATAGCTTTTTAAAGTATAATGGTAATTTTTCTAGTTATCTGATATTATGTAAATACTAGTTGAAATGAGAAAGATTTTATTATTATACTCTATAACTAAGCACCAATAATTCTTAAATCAAAAAGTCCTTATAAATAAGATATAAGAAACATTATGAACAGGAAAATGTACGCAAAACCACCCTCTACAATTTCTAGTTTATTCTTAGGGCAATTGCTTTCCACTTTCACAGTAACTAAAAACCTTTCCTATTCCAGTCTTGGGGAGAAAATTAGAGTTCAGGATATATCAGTAGATAAAGAATATCTCACATTGTGCTAACATCACCACAGCACAGAAACAAACATCAACAATTTTGAACATTTCATAAAGAAAGATATATGAGGGGTAAGACATAAGTAAAGTTTTTAGAGTAAAACTAAAAGAAAAAAAAATTAACTCCCTTAAGAACACATTCATAACTGCCAAGTCATGTTTTTGATGAAGTTCTTTCCTGAACTTATCTAAACAAATAATAAATGAAAAAAACATCAGTTAATTCTAAACAGGTTATAGTTATTAAGACCAAATGCTAATATAATAACACGGGGGTGGGGTGGGGGATCCATAGGCAAATTGTAAGATTCAAAGCTTTGAAATCTTTTACCACAAATGTTTAGTGAAGTAAAAAAAAATTCACTTAAATGTCAGTTTGATAAAAGCCAAAAGAACATATCCCACATGTGTTTACATTTAAGCATATTTTTAAAAGATGGAAAAAGTAACAGTCATTCAAAACTGAGGTTAAGCTATTAGTTCATAAGGGTTGTAATTTAAAGGTATTGCTCCGACCTCTAACTTCATTTTCTTTGATAAGAAAGCAGTTTTAAGCATGTGTTACTTAGATAACTCCTTATTCAAATCTAAAATGACTAAAAGGTTTAAGTGTTCCCATTTATAACACTGAAAATGAATGAAGTTTTTGCACGAGACAATAAAAAATACTGTTGACAAGCACTTTGTATATAAGTAGGTGGGGCCTTGACTTACGAGTGTCCCGACTAACGAGTTTTTTGAGATACCAGCTGTCTCTCGGCCGATTTTTTTGCATTGAGTTGACAGAGTAATTTGAGTTAATGAGCTCCTTAACGAGCTCGGTCTCGGAATGAATTAAACTCGTAAGTCAAGGCCCCACCCCACTGTATATATATAAAGCCTCAGCAACCCTTATGTCGGAACAACCAGAATGACCAGTCAGCCAGTCACTATGATGCGCACTCACCACCAGGGGGCAGATGCTCAATGCAGGAACTGCCCCCTGGTGGTCAGTGCGCTCCCACAGCCAACCTCCCATGACTGGCCAACTTCCCGCAGCCACCCACCCCAATAGGCCTTGATCGCCAGCCAGGCTGAGGAACCCCACTCGTGCACAAATTTGTGCACTGGGCCTCTAGTAGATTATTAAAATAAAATGAATTATACCTAAACTCGGATGCATGATATGTGCATTAGGTTTCTACCCATTATAAAAACACACAACAAAATTTTATTAAACCAACTTAAAATTTTCATTAAATAATAAAATTGTTTGACATTTATATTTAAATATAAAGGAAAAAGCCATATATAAGTAGAAGAGAAATATTGTAAGACAGGGGTTTTCAAAACGAGCTATGTAGTCTTCTGGTAAATCTAACATGCCATCTGTATGTACATAGTTCTAAAACCTAAGTTATATCTCCTTCCTTCATTATTGGTTTGATTTCAGCTGTTATTCCTATCACAGAATCCATGGTTTATAATGGGGCCTTAGTGTCTCTGATCACAGAAAAATTCTAGAAACATATGCTAACAGATATGCAGAAAATGTATTCAAGCAACAATTATTTTTCCTCTAAAAAAAATCACAATCAGAGGCATTAAAACTTTTAAATATCTTCTCAAAACATAACATATGAAATTTTTGATATTGAGTAGCATATAGAGGGACACAGCCAGAATTCCTGCTTGCAAGAACTAGAAAAGTCATATTAATTACAATCATTAAAGGTACAAAAGAGCTGTGGAAGCAACAAGGACCAAATGAATACATTCCCAGGGAGGTGAGAACTGTTTAGAGGGAAGGCCAGAACTGTTTGTTTGACCTGTCCAAATTTATAGTCAGTAACATGGGGTTAGAGAGACAAAATTTGACATATCGGGGATTGCAAACATTTGACATATGGTTTGCCCAATAACACATTTGCTCAATTCTGAAAGTGGATGGAAAGCTAAGAAGGTTAACCAAAATCACCTGAAAAGCAGAACGTTCTCCCAGTCAAGCAGTGCTTATTACAAAACAAAAACCAGGAGAAAAGGAACTAAAAACATAATGGGAAAGAAATGAAAGTCTTAGCAGAAGTGTAGATACATGGACACTTTACCTTTAAGCACCGAGAGAGGACATGTATCTATACTGATTACATCTAGAAGCTGAAAATTCAGATTTTGGTATAAGCAGAATACTAGAATGGGGGTGGAGACCAAGGTTAAAAAAAAAAAAAAAAAAAAGTAGGGATTTCAGCCATTACAAAGTACGTACTAAAGTGATAAAATTGGAAATTGAGGGCCTATGCTGACATAAGGTCAGTCTCCCACTTGAGATATTTGCCAAATTTTGAAGGTGGGCAGGCAGGAGGATAAAGAACTAAACTGTAAACTCTTGGAGCAGTACTGGTGCCCTTGTTCTGGTGGACTGTTTCAGAGCTGATGAGACAAGACCTGATGATCTCAATTAAAAGTCCTAGAGGGTCAAGTTCTAGAAACAAACAGTAGGAGTCTATCAAAACTGAAAATCAAATTTGACCTACCTTAATCCTTGATTACTTGCCTCATAAAGAAAAGAGTGAACACTCTAATAGAAGATGAAATCTGAAGGATCTACAGTTCTTAAATAAACAGTGTCTGGCAAGCAAAGCAACTGATAGTTATACAAAGAGGCAAAATAATTAGACAAAAAAGGGGCGAAACAAAAGAAATAGTTTCAGAAATGATTCAGACATTGGAAATAAAGGGATCTCAAAGTAATCATAATTAATATTTTTAAGGAAACAAAGGAAAGGATGCATCAACTAGATAAAAGAATGAAGAATTTCAACAGAGTTGAAATTATAATAAAAAGAATAAAATAAACATCTAGAACTGAATAATTTGAAATGAGTTTAAGAATTCACTGAATAAGTTTCAATTTAGACTATTCTCTCTGTATCTTCCCACTACTTAGCCAGACATCGGCTCAGTCATGGAAATCTTGGCAGAACTGGGAAAATAAAGTGCCATTTCTCTGGCTAGAGGACCAAAAAGGAGAACTCTGGGAATCACAAAGTACTGGGACTCTTGAAATATCTGAAAAAAAAAATGAAAGAATCAGCAAAGAAACAGAAGATACAGAGAACACCAAATAAAAATAGAATGAACGAAATTTTAAAACTCACTAGATAGAGAAACCAAGAAGGCGGCAGAGGTAAACACCAGAAATTGCTGCCTCCCACAACAAATTCAAAAATACAACTAAAATACAAAACGGACATCATCCAGAACTACAGGAAGGCTGGCTGAGTGGAAATTCTACAACTAGAAGGAAAGAAAAAAGCACACTAAGACTCAGAGGAGCTGCGGAGGTGGAGTGCAGAGGTACGGAGGAGCATGCGGCAAGGGCTGGCAACTGAGGACGGCGCTGTCTTTTTGAATCAGGAGCCACAAGCCCCCGACTGCTCTGAACTCCGGTTCCAGGAAGTCTCTGGGGACCTGGACTTGTGTGGGGAGAGCCTGGACGGTCTGGCAGCGGGCAGAACTCAGAACTCCAGGGGGGCTTTCTCTCGGAGGTGCTTGCAGCAATTACCGGGACACTGAGACACGGGGCCCCTTAGGGCAGGGCTGAGGATCAGCCATAGCTGCTTGCTCTGCCCTGTTGATCCCCTGAGACCCCGCTCCACCCAAGCTGTGAGCAGAGGCTTTTGCATATGAATGCCCTGGCCCTTTGCAATCTGAAAATTATCTAACAAACTGCACCTGGGCCAGACAGACCCAGAACTTCCAAGAGAAGGCCCAAGGCCCCACAGAAGCTTGCATTGCTTCACAGCTGGGCTTCATTTGGGCACCTCCAAACCCCAAACAAGGAAGGGGAATCTGCAGATTTCTTCGTAGCCTCAGGCAGAGGCTAAATTAGCACCTCCTTAGAGATCCAAGAGCCAGTGTACCCAGTGGTCAGAGTGGGACCATCCAGATTACAACTCCTCAGATCCATAAGGGACACACTCAGGGGGCAGACTCAGTGAGCACCAAAGCCCCACTGAAGCAAGTCTTGCCCCAGAAGGGTGTCTCCAGTACAAAAGTTCTCCCACTGCAGACACAGCTGATTCTCACAGCCAATGGCCTAGAGGTCAATTCCTCCCAGTGATACCTACAACAATCAAGCTGTGCACAAAGCCCACAAAGGGGTGCTCCAAGAGTGTCCTCTTCAGGTAACTGGGGAGGCTGAGCCACTGGGCCCTATAGGATACCTAGCACAGAAAGCCATTCTATCAACACAGGGAAGCATAAAAAATGTGGAGACAAAGAAACAGGTCACAAATGACAGAAATGGAGGAAAGCAAACTACTGGATATAGAGTTCAAAACCAAACTTACAAGGTTTTTCAAGAATTTTCTAGAAACCGCCGATAAACTTAATGAGACCCTCAAAAAATCTAGTGAGACCCTCGAGGTTGTGATAAAGGACCAACTAGAAATTAAGCATACACTGACTGAAATAAAGAATATTATACAGAGTTCCAATAGCAGACTAGAGGATTGCAAGAATCAATTCAAAGATTTGAAATACGAAGAAACAAAAAACACTCAACTGGAAAAGCAAAATGAAAAAAGAATCCAAAAATACGAAGATAGTGTAAGGAGCCTCTGGGACAGCTTCAAACGTACCAACATCAGAATTATAGGGGTGCCAGAAGATGAGAGAGACCAAGATATTGAAAACCTATTTGAAGAAATAATGACAGAAAACTTCCCCTACCTGGTGAAAGAAATAGACTTACAAGTCCAGGAAGCGCAGAGAACCCCAAACAAAAGGAATCCAAAGAGGACCACACCAAGACACATCATATTTAAAATGCCAAGAGCAAAAGACAAAGAGAGAATCTTAAAAGCAGCAGGAGAAAAAAAGTCAGTTACCTACAAGGGAGTACACATACAACTGTCAGCTGATTTCTCAACAGAAACTTTGCAGGCCAGAAGGAAGTGGCAAGAAATATCCAAAGTAATGAATGCCAAGAACCTACAACCAAGATTACTTTATCCAGCAAAGCTATCATTCAGAATTGAAGGTCAGATAAAGAGCTTCACAGATAAGGAAAAGCTAAAGGAGTTCATCACCACCAAACCAGGATTACATGAAATGCTGAAAGGTATCCTTTAAGAAGAGGAAGAAGAAGAAAAAGGTAAAGATACAAATTATGAACAACAAATACACATCTATCAACAAGTGAATCTAAAAATCAAGTGAATAAATAATCTGATGAACAGAATAAACTGGTGATTATAATAGAATCAGGGGCATAGAAAGGGAGTGGACTGACTATTCTTGGGGGAAAAGGGGAGTGGGGGATGCGGGAAGAGACTGGACAATAATCGTGTACCTATAGATGAGGACAGTGGGGGGGGGGGGGTGGTAAGGGTGGAGGGGTGGTGGGAACCGGGTGGAGGGGAGCTATGGGGGGAAAAAGAGGAACAACTGTAATAATCTGAACAATAAAGATTTAATTTAAAAAAATAAAAAGAAATAAATAAAAAATTAGTAAAAAAAACAAAACAAAAAACTCACTAGATAGGCTTAGTAGGAAAATGGAGAAGACAGAATTAAGACCCTATACCTGAAGACGGATCAATAAAAAAGTTTTAATCTGAACATCACAGGCAAAACTGATTTTCAAAAAATGAACCAAAGACTTAGACATCTATGGAATAACTCTAGACGATCTAACATTTATGACATCATAGTACCAGAAGAAGACAGAAAAAAAACTGCAAAAAATTTTTTTGAAGAAATTATGTCTTCATACCTCCCAAATTTGATTAAACACACTTCTACAGGCTTAAGAAGATCAGAAACCCCAAATAAAATAAGCCCAAATAAATTCATGCCCAGACCCAGGAGAAGAACCCAAAGAGTGGAAGTGGGTGGAATATCAACATGTAAGAGGAAAAGGTTCTAGCAGAAAGAAAGGAAAACAAACACCCACCTCCAAAAAAAGGAGAACCGGAATAAAATGAGACTTCAGGAAGGAAGGCAGGAATATCCAGCATTGCCAAATTCCTTACTAAGGACATATAAGACAAATTTGATATTAATATGATCAAAATATGATTTCATATTACAATCCATCAGAGTAGAAAGCATTTCTTAATGGTGTCAAGACAGATCTGACTAATTTCATGTTCACCAAATTGTTTGGTCTGACATGGGACAAGTAATTTAAATTATTTGAGATTAGGTTTTCTGAGTTTTTATTTCCTAAGGTATCCTTAGTTTTTCTCAAATATCTTTAAAAAGAATTTGACATTGATTGGGATTTTGCCTATGTCTCGATACCTACTGAACACTAGGTAAAAAACGAAGGCAAAAGAACTGAAAAAAAAATAAGAACATAGAATATAGTTATTAGAAACTTAGCTATAAGATATAAATTTTAGGTTAACACTTAGATATGATATTACATGGTAAAAAACAAAATCAAATTGTTTCTAAACAACTGAGATCAGATGAGGTGCTCCTAAATGCTTCCCCTACAATAGGCTCAAGATGAGGAAAAAGGATGTGAGTGTGCGTGCACTCGTGCGTGTGTGTGTGTGTGTGTGTGTGTGTGTGTGTGTAGTGCACTACTATTTCACTCTTTCATTTAATAACTCCTGATCTTTCACTTAATACAAGACAATACCACTCTGTTGTGAGGATTACGCCAGTGCTTTGAAGACAATAAGCACTCAAATGTTACCAACTATTTTTATAATTGTAGAGGAATAAGTTAGTTGCTGATTTTGCAGAGAATATCGATTCACCTATCCTCTTATGAAAAACTACATTCTTGACATCTTTAAAACTTTATGTTCAAACTTCCCAACATTTAGGAAAATACCTGGTGCAAAACACTCTCAATCTCTACTTTAGTAAGTTATGTATAAAATCTACTGCATAACCCATTAAGCAACTAATTAAATGTTACAGCTATAAAAACATCTTTTAAAAGCAAGGATTTTGAAAATTCGTCAGTATGAAAGTTTTATCTTATGTATGTCTTTGCAGCAGAAGACATTGAAATCAATGTGAAAAGTGTTTAGATACTGCAGAGATGTTTTCTTTCATCTTCTGAATACTACCAACAGAGATTACACTAAAGAAAACCACAAGTGTGCTGAAGTTTAAAACATCTGGGAAATATCTTAAGATATTCATTTTTAAGAGCTCCATGTTAAAGAACAGCCTGAAGAGCAGATGATAAATCTGCTCTAAAAGTAGGTGTGTTTTTAATCCCATTGAATATAAACAGACTTTTTTAAAAAAGAAAGAAAAAAGAAACTATAATTCAGGACAAAAGTGCCAAGAGACAAAAATGCTCTATAAAAGGAAACTTCAAAAATAAACACTAGGGCATAGCAGATTTTTCCTAGTGGTTAGAGCATCATCCCGAGGACTGTATGGGTCCCGGGTTCAATTATGGTCAAGGGCATGTACCTCAGTTGCATGCTTGATCCGCAACCCTGGTAGGGACAGGTCCAGGAGGCAACTAATCGATGTCTCTTGCTTACATCGACGTTTTTCTCTCTCTGTTTCTCCCCCTCCCTCCCACTATTTCTAAAAATCAATGGGGAAAAAATATGCTCGGATGAGGATTAACAAAAACAAACAAAACAAAAAAACTCTGCAATAAAAGTAGTAATAAGAGGGAAGTTTATATCATTACAGACCTATCTCAAGAAACAAGAGAAATCTCAAGTAAATAACCTAACATTGCATTGTAAAGAACTAGACAAAGCACAAAAGCAGCCCCAAGTCAGCAAAATAAAGGGAATAAAAAAAATAAAAAAAAAATAAACACTAGGGCTCAATTATAAAAACATAGAGCTTAATTCTAAAATAATGAGACTACAATGGTTTTAGAGATATTAGCAACCAGATAACAACTGTCAATATCCTTTGTATGTATTGCTTAACTGAAGAATACTGGGTGATCGCTTCAGATTACAAATATACTTTTATGAAAGATGTTTCCCCAGCTTTAAATTCTCCAGAGATAATAATAAACTCTCAGAAAGCTATTGAAAGGAATAAATGGCTTAATTTATATTTTTTTAAAAACTGAAAATGTATCTTTTGCAGTTAATATTAGGTAGTTATAAAAGAAGAGAGAAAACAAATTTCAAAAAAAACTGCTGATGAAATTAAAATATAATTGAATAATTTTGAGGGTTTTTTTGTAATTCAGGTCTGTTGATAAGAGGGGTAATTCTTTGGGGGGTTAATAACATTTCATTTAATTGGTGTTCAAAATTACTGTTCCCTATCAAAAATTAATACAAATGTTCACCTGTTAACATTGATCTGTAATAAGATTTTACATGTTTCAACTCTGAAAATGACTTTTCACACAGATAGGCACTGCCAAATACTGATATCAATCCACATGCATATGATTTTAATTGAGCATATTATCACTTAGAAGACATTTATAGAATTCTACAATAGTAGTCTCTTGATATTTGCCTTCTAGTATGTCACTACATTGTAAATTACAGGTTAGGTGGAGGCTCCTCAACTGCACTGGTTAGAGGATTTTGAAATTAAGTTTCCTTTGCACCTTCACGAGGGTCTGAAAAATACTGCAGTTTCAGCCTGGAATATATATCTGTTACAAATGTATGTGGGAAGGGAGAGATCACTTCTTGTTTTAACTTCTGACAGAATGAGACATATATAAAGTAGTTTGATATTACTTGTAATTCAAACTACATTTAGTTGCTGTCAAATGACTAGCATAGTGTAAGTTTCACACATAACACCTGTTTTTCCTCCCAATTAGGAAACACTATTAATTATATCATTAAGAAACAATATAAAGACAGGAACAAAAGGTAATTTTCAAAGTCATTCGATGTTCAAAAAAAGTTATTGGAGCTTTTTTTTTTTTTTTTGTCTAGAAAAATTTGAACCTTAACTATGAGCTCAAAAAAACTGTAATAAACTGGTAAGTGATAGAGCAAGCCAAATAGCTCAAATTTTTGATGAAAACATATGGAACTATCTCTTCATGAGATCAAATGAAGCTCACAGTTTATATTACCAGTTGAGTCTACGGCCATACCACCCTGAACGCGCCCGATCTCGTCTGGTATATTACCAGTTGAATAACAAGTAACAGATACAAATATTTCCTATAATTTTTAATTGTAATAATACAATAATCATAAGCTTAAAATGTACATTTTCACAAACTTAGTAAATGTGTCCAATTAACTTTTTGTTCCACACATTTTTACCACCATCAGTTATAACACATCTTAACTTCAGACTACATATGTTAAAATAGTGTTATCTAAACTTCTTTGAAAATAATATTGCCTGCAGTTTTTCTACAAACTTTTCATGGAGACTAATTTTTCAGTTACTTGAAACTTGGCATTACCTCTTTGAATAAATGAAAACTGAGCAGCATCAGTAAACATCTGTGGACTCATCAAGAGCCAAGGAAAATCACTCAAAGTCATTATCTTCTTTAATTGACTACTGCTGTTGCTAGCAATGTTCTCAATTCTTAAAACCTAATAGTCTTAAACAAATTTATTGTCTGAACACATTTCTTCAGTTACTACAATATAATCCTATAATAAAAGGCTAATATGCAAATTGACTGAACAGCGGAACAACAGGTCACTATGACGCAAAGTGACCACCAAGGGGCAGACGCTCAACGCAGGAGCTGTTCGCTGGTGGTCAGTGCACTCCCACAGGGGAAGCATCGATCAGCCAGGAGCCCTGAACCAGGCTCATGGCTGGCGAGAGCTCAGCGGCAGTGGAGGGAGCCTCTCCTGCCTACGTGGCAGCACTAAGGATGTCCGACTGACGGCAGGCCCTCTCCCCACGGGAAGCGGGCCTAGGCCATCTGTCAGATACCCCCCAAGGGCTCCCAGACTGCGAGAGGGTGCAGGCCAGGCTGAGGGACCCCCCAAGTGCATGAATCTTGTGCACTAGGCCTCTAGTACATTATAATTAACTCACCACTGGTAAAAGGCTATCTTTGGGCTAACAAATGGGCCACCCCAAACCTCACTTGGGGTGCAGCCTCATTTTCACTTTTTTTGTGTTTGTGAAAAAAAAATTCTGCTGTGATGAGATAGTATATTTTAAATTTTCTAATTTTTATGAGAGTTGCTGTTTGTGAATTTGGAATACTACAAGTGCTTAGCTTGGTAATGGCAATTATTGTATTCTTTTAATAGAGCATACTAAGCCAAATGTTTTACCATCGAACGTAATAAAATAACCCACGGTCCACTCTCCCTTAACACTATGAGATTCAAAGTCCCCTTTTCTGTTTTGACATAATAGGTATAGATTAGTAATAACATCTAAAGTGTTATGACACAGCAATACATACAACACTTGAAACATTATTGAATTACAACTGTATCACTGAGATGTGTAGTGTGCCAAGCGACAGTGTGAATGAAGCAACTACTCAACATTGCCACAGTGGGAAAGCAGCCATAGATAATACACCATTAACAGGCACGAGTGTCTTCTAACAAACTTTAATTACAAACAATGAAATTAAAATTTAGTATAACCTACATGTCATGGAATAATATTATTTTTTTAACCAATCATTAAAAAATATAAAAAACATTCTAGCTTATAGACTATACAAAAACAAGTGATGGGGAAGATCTGACCCACAGACTATAGTTTGTCAACCTCTGCTTAAAAGAAGTTACTTATTCATGTGAGCTCACTTCACTCTTCTGAAACATGTAAATAAAATAATGATTGTACCTATCATAGGGGACTATGAAAAAGATTATCAAAGGTAATGTGTCAACAGATTCTGAAACTGTAAAACAAATGCATGTGAACTAATTCTATTTTGCATTCATAAAATATTTATTGTACAACATTCAGTGTGTACTATGCCAGGCAGTATAGAGCACATAATGTGTATATGGCATGGTCCATATCTTCTATTTTCTGAGTTTGCAATATAAGTGAGAAAATACAAAAATGCTCAATAGCCTATGTTAAACACCAGAAGTCAATACAATCCCATAAACATGATGAAACACAGTTCCATAAACATTATACAGTTAGGCATTTCAGAAATTCACTGTGCATATACAAAACACAAACATTTTACCCACAAACTATTTTAATAAAATATATGTTTCAGCAAACAATCCTTTTCAAAGCTTATTCCATAACAACCAACACCTATAGCTTACCTCTTTCTAGTGGCTTCATTGTTTTCATTGTATAGCTACAACCTAATCTCTAGTCTAAACATTTAGGTTTTGCCTATTTTTTTGTTTTGTCTTTACAGGTAATATGAAAACAGACATCCTTACCCATACATATAATTCATAAATCAAAGGCATTTATGATTTTGATTTAAATAACATACACACTGTTCCTTAAAAGAGACTGTGGCAATTTTTACCTCCCCATATTATGGAAGTACCTATTCTCTATAACCTCTTCAATATAATATATAGAAATTATCATAATATGTTTATTTTGAATTCCTCTTATGAGAAAGAATAAACATCCTTTCATATGTTTAAGTGCCATTACTATTAACTTTTCTATCCATCATCGGTTCACAGGCATTGCTCATTCTTAATATGTAATCACTGCTCTTCCTGATTTCTAGAAGCTGTTTACATATAAAAAGGAGGACTTGGACTCTGATGTAACTGGCAATTATTTTTATCAATTTGTAAATTGGATTCTGACTTTATGCAAACTTTCTTGCCATGTATCAAAAATTTGTTTTATATGGTCTAGCATCCATTGCAAGGATGTAAAAAAACAAACAAAAAAACCTGCAAAATAAAATAGGAGAAAATAACAAAGAGAAGAGATAAATATGTAGAAATAGAAAATAAGCATGTTCTACAGTAGAACAACAAAGCCAAACTTGGTTCTTTGAAAAGGCTATAAAACTGATGAACCCTTACAAAAAAAAAGGAACAAATAACCATTAGCAGAAATGCAAGAGTACATCTCCATAGATCCATACATCTTAAAAGATAACAAAAAATATTATAAACAAGGGTATGCCCATATATTGTAACATTTGGACAAAATGTACCCATACTTATAAAGACAAATCTTACCAAAGCTGATAAAGGAATAAGTGGAAAACTAAAAAACCCTTTTTATTTGTAATCCTCACCTGAGGATATGCTTGGAGGAAGGGAGGGAGGAAGAAGAAGAGGGAAAGAGGGAGAGAAGGAGAGGAGGAGGGAGAGAAGGAGAGAAAGAGGGAGAGGGAGAGGAAGAGAGAAACATTAATTGGTTGCTTTCCCTATGCTTCCTGACCAGGAATCAAACGCACAACCCAGGTATGGGCCCTGACCAGAATAGAACCAACAACTTTTGGGTGCACAGGACACTAAACCAACTGAGCCACTCTGGCTGGGCCTTTTAACTATTTTTAGTGAAATATTTTCACAAAGAAACCTCCAGGTCTAGATAGCATTATTAGTGAATTCTATCAAACATTTAAGAAGGAAATAAAAACCAACCATAGACAAAATTATCCAAAGAGTAAAAACAGATAGGGGCAGCAAAAAGAGTATCCACATTAAAATGAACATCTACTCATGAAAATATACCATTAAGAGAGTGAAAAAGGAATTCTGTGTCAGAGAAGGCATTTACCAATCAAAATGGATCACAGCCTGAATATATACAGAATTCTTATAAATTGCTAAAAAAAAAAAAAAAATAAGTACCCAATTGAAAAATGGGAAAAGAGAATTTAAACATGAAATAAAAAAAAAAAAGTATATCCAGCTCTAGCTGGTTTGTTCAGTGGTTAGAGCATCGGCCTGGGTACCAAAGGATCACGGGTTCAATTCCTGTTCAAGTACATGTACCTAAGTTGCAGGCTCAATCCCTAGCCTGGGTCTCTCTCACATCTATCTTCCCGTCCCTTCCCCCTTCCCTTCCCCCTTCCCTTCCCCCTTCTCTCTCTCGCGCTCTCTCTCTCTCTCTCTCTCTCCTCCCTCCCTCCCTAAAAAAAAAAAAAAAAAAAAAAAAAAAATCAATGGAACTGAATACAACCAGTGGAACTGAAATTCTCAGCCCTGCTGATGGGAATACAAAACTTTGGAAATTTTTTTGACAGTTTAAGACACGCATACCCAATAACCCAGTATTTCCATTCCTACCTATAACTCCAACAGAACTGTGTGCACATGATCACCAAAAGATGCATGCAAGAATGTTCATTACTATGATTATTTGTAATAAAGCCAAACTAGAAACAACCGAAATATCCATCAACAGTAGAATATAAAAGTGAATTGTGATAGATCTATACCATGGAATAGGACACAGAAAAAAGGAACAAAGCACTACTACTACATGCAATAATGTGGATAAGTAACACAAACAAAGATGAGCCAGAGAAGCCAGAGACAAAAAATATACACTTATGATTTCATTTATTTAAAGTTCAAAAACTGCAAAGCTAATCACTGGTGTTATAAAAGTCAAGATAGTGGATACCTTTTGGGAAGGGGGCCCAGGGGTACTTCTGGGCTGTTGGCCAAGTTCTATTTCTAGAAATGGATGGTGGTTAAACAAGTATGTTTACTTTGAGATAATTCTTTCAGCTGTACACTTATGATTTGCATACTTTTCTATGGTTATACTTCAATTCATAAAAAGTTAATAAAAGAAGAATGAATGTAGAATTTTGTAAATGCATTTATAGTATCTATGAAAATAATCATTTAAAATTTATCAAAAAATCTATTAATATGGTATATTAGTCTGGGTCCAAACAGAAAATTAAAACCACACAGCAAGTTAAATAGGAGAAATTTAACATATAAGAATTTTTTAACTGTGATAAGAATATCTGTAAGATATAAGAAAGCTCTATATGGTTTTCTAGGGCTGACTAAAGAGAATCCCAGGAAGGAAGAACTTATAAAAGATCGGACCTCATTTGAGAAGGTGTGGTTCAGCCTCCAGATAGGAGAGTGCATTAGTTTAGCTGGTCTGGAGTTGCTAAGCAAACTATAGAAACCCTCTGGGAAGCAGTTGAGGGGAGCATGTTAAATCATATTAATAGACTCCCTAATTCTAAACTATACTTTCATTTTGGAATAAGCCCCACTTGTACTAGCCTCTTGGTATATGGTTGTATTCTGTTTATACTGCTATTGATTTATCACTTGTGACTCTTTGTACAAAGAAAAGTATAAAAAATACATTGGCTCTATCATCTATAACTTCCCACCAAGTAAATGTTCTTATTTCTAATTATTTTCCCTTGATATTTTTTGAGATTTACAATAATGCAATCATTCCAACTGCAAATATTTCCTTTCTTTACCATATCTGTACCTTACTTATTTTTACCAGTCATAATCGACTTGTTTTTAAAAAGTCAACCTGCCTGCTGTGCTAAGAATATAACATAGGGCCCTGGCTGGTGTGGCTCAGTTAGTTGAAGTGATGTCCCATACACAGAAGGTCTCGGGTTCAATTCCTGGTCAGAGCACATACCAGGGCTGCAGGTTCCAACCCCGGTTGGGGCGCATATGGGAGGCAACTCATCTCTCTCTCTCTCTCTCTCTCTCTCTCTCTCTCTCTCTCTCTCTCTCATCTCTCATCTCTATCTCCCCCTCCCTCCCTAAAATCAATAAAACCATATCCTCGGATGATGGTTTTAAAAAGAATATAATAGGTGGAAAGAGAGAAACTAGTTAAAAGGCTTCTGTAAAAATGCAGGCAAAGGCACAAAGCGGGGAGCAGAGAAGTGTAGCAGTATAGATAAGAAGTTACTGGATTCAGGGTATGTTTCAACGGTGGTTCAGTAAGATGTCTGAAAGACTGAACATGTGCTATGACAAAAGAAGAAGAATCAAAAATAACTGAGGTTTTTTAGCCTGAACAACCCAGAAGGGTAAAGTTGCTGTCAGGTGAAACAGAGTAGGCTGCAGATGGAGCAAGTTTGGGGGGATAGATTAAGAGTTTAGTTTTGATGAGTTTAAGATATCAAAAATATAAGCACATTCATTAAATAAATGCTGAATGAAGAGATCAATTAATTAATCTCTCAAACATGACTGATTCTCCAATATTCCAAAATTTCTATGATTAAGGACACAGAGTTATGCCACAGGACACACTTCTCTGCGAAGAAATGATTCTCTGAGGCTCGCAGAAAAGACAGAGACTTCACAGCAGGTGCCATCTTCCCATGGCAGAAACTGGCCTATATCCTCACTGTCATGTGCAGGGAGAACCAAAATACAGGCTTTACTAAGGCAAAACCAAAAAGCTCAAATTCCCCTCCCATATCCAATATAATAAAAGCCTAATATGCAAATTGTCCCCTCTGACGGTCATTTGACCAGGAGTTTGAATGGGAGTTCGACCTGGAATTCGACCGCTCACTATGACGAGTGCTGACCACCAGGGGGCAGCGTGGAACACAGCAGGCTTCAGCGACGTGGCGCTGGCAACAGGTGGCAGTGGAGGCGCTGCTGGCCCCGATGAGAACGGGACCACAGCGGGATAGTGGAGCAGTTGAGCAGGCAGTGCCAGGTCAAGGCCAATGCGAGCAGGAGCCCAATTGCCCCACCAATTGGCAGGGGGTGGGGCCACCACTCAGCTCCCAGGCACTGACAGAGCAGGGTTGGGGGGCCTGACCCGGATCAATCGCCCCGCAGGTGGGATGGTGGAGCAGAGCAGGTGAGGGGGCGGTACCAGGCCAAAGCGGGGTGCGAGGCTGGGGGTGTGAGCTGGGGCTGCAAGGCTGGAGGTGCGAACTTGGGCCTGATCTCCACAGGCCACCCCGAGGGACCCCACCTGTGCACGAATTTGTGCACTGTGCCTCTAGTATTCCATATGATCTTTGTAAATGAATAAAACAAGGAAAGGGCTGGTATCTTGGAATAGCAGGTAACACTAAGCTCACAATAGTTCTAGATAGGTAGGTCAATAGGTAGGTAGATGATAGGTAGTTTAATAAATAAATAAATTTATTTATTATAAATTTGAGTAAAAGGAAAAATTCCACAGTTCATGGTACTAGCGATATAGTCTTCTGTGCCCAAGGAAGACCTGACAAGTTTACTTCAAATAGACATCTTGCATAAAAAATTTGAACTCTAAGACTTCAAAATTTCCCATTTTTTTCAGTATGATTTACTTTATTTCATGTTAGTGCATCTCATTTCTGCAAGTAAGGAGGAACAAAATATTGTGTACATGAGAAAATTAAAGTCTGCAATCTCTGTGACATATATAATATAAAAAAATAGCCAAAATTAGAATTGGTATCTCCCACATCCTTTGCCAACTCTCAAATAATTTCTACATTTGTTTTTTGTTTTGTTTTTTTGAAATGAGGACAAAGATAACAAAAAATTGATTGAGAAATAAAGATATTAGGGTTCTTGGACTGCAGCCTTCCTCTTAGACTGATATCAGGTCATTCTGCCTTCCTGTCCTTATCCATCGGTGGAAGGGCAGGATGTTGCTGGACCCCATACACAGGTCTCTTCACCCTAATGCAAACCCTGCCGTCTTTAATGTACATGCAGTCATTCCCTGGAAAATTTACTGCAGTATGTGTAAAACAGAGACCATCCCAATGTATCCTCTATGCTCTTTCTCCTACCCTTCCCACCCTCTTCTCCATCCACACTTCCTACTATACAGTGGCCAACTGGTTTCCCACACCCTTCCATAAGCATTGGATCCTTTCTAACTTTGGTCAGTCCAAGTTAGAAAGGCAAGGTTTTCAGGGTAATAAAGGAAGATGCTACACAAGTCAGAATTCATTTTTCCTAATACAAATAATTCCCACTGCTATTTTCATACCTTACTGGTCAGGAGTACAAGTAGAAATAGAAGAAAATAATATATGGGTCTCAATTTCATTGATGAGGATATTACACTGTGCAAGTTCTTAGAAGTTAAAGGGAAGAGTTACCAGCAGCAGGTCAATAAATATTATTATTTACAATAGTAATGACGACATCATATAGCATGTGAATGATGTTCAAGCTCAGTACAAATTAAGCAGTAGGTATAGATTTTCTCCCTTCTAAATCATATAGGTTAACCCATGAGCTTCTGTTAGATCTGAGAGGAATGGAAGAGAGTTGTTTCTGTTGTGTAGCTTCTCACAGTTCCCATTTGAGGTCAACAGATCCTTCACTATGGATCAAAATATTTCTAATATTGTAAAGCTTTCATACTAAATTATATACTCAATAACAGAGACAATCATAAAATTTAGCACATTATCAAAATCCCAATGACTTTTTTTTTTTTTTGCAGAAATAGAAAAACCTTTCTTAAAATTCATATGGAATTTCAAGGGACCCCAAATAGCCAAAACAAACTAAAAAAAACAACAACAATGAACAAAGCTGAGGACTTATACTTCCTGATTTCAAAACTTACTACAAAGCTATGATAGTCAAAACAGTATGCATTGGCATAAAGACAGACTTATAGGAAGAAGCCAGCAATGAATCCTCACGTGGGATACTCAATGAGATTTCTGACAATAGTGCTAACACCATCCAATAGGGAAAGGGCAGTCTTTTCAACATATGGTACTGAAGAAAATGGATTATCTACATACAAAATCATGAAGTTTGAACCTAACAGCATATACAAAAATTAATTCAAAATGGACAAAGACCTAAATTTAAGAGCTAAAATTATAAAACTCTTCGGAGAAACCATAAGCCAAAAAAAGCTTCAACACCTTGGACTTGGCAATGATTTCTTGGGTATGACACCAAGAGCACAGACAACAACAACAAAATAGATAAACTGGACTTCAACCACATGCTCCATTAGGCATTAATTAATATATAGAGAGAACTGTTAAAACACAACAATAACAAAAAAACCAAACAGCCTGATTCAAAAATGGGCAAAGGACTTGAATAAACAGTTCTCCAAAGCACATATACAAATGGCCAATAAGCGCAAGTAAAAATGTTCAACATCACTAATCATTAGGAAAATGTAAATGAAAATTATAATGACATACTATCTCACACCCACAGCATTAGGATGGCTACTATAAAACACACACACACCAACCAAAAAAAGAAGGAAATACTTACCTGGCAGGGGAAATAACACAATAAAAAATAAATAAATAACAAGTGATGGCAAAGCTATGGAAAAATTGGGACTTTTGTAGTATGGTTGATTGGAATGTAAAATGGTATAGCCACTGTGAAAACAGTATAGTGGTTCCTCAAAAAAAATAAAATAAAAATAGAATTACCATATGATGTAGCAATTTTATTTTGTGGTATATACTCTAAAGAATTGAAATCAGGGTCTCAAAGAGATATTTATACATCCATGTTCACAGCAGCATTATTGACAATTGCTAAAATGTGGAAGCAACTCAAGTGTTCATAGACGGTTGAATGCATATGCAAAATGCGGTATATACATACAATGGGATATTATTTAGCTTTAAAAAGAAAGGTAATTCTGAAATATGTTATAACATGGATGAACCTTGAGGATATTATGCTAATGTAATAAGCCAATCACAAAATTAAAACAAATACTGTATAATTCTACTTCCATGAGATATGTAGAGTAGTCAAAATCGTAGATAAAAAAAAGTAGTGTGGTGGTTCCATGGGCTGAAGAAAAGGGGGGAAGAGGAGCTACTGTTTAATGGGTATAGAGATTCAGTTTTACAAGATGAAAAGAGTTATGAGATGGATGACAGTGATGGTTGCACAGCACTACTAGTATGTATGTATTTAATACCACTGAACTATACACTTAAAAATGGTTAAGATGGGGGAGTGCCCTTCTAGTTACTAGAGGGGATTCTGCTCAATTCATGAAATAAAGCCAATTAGGTCTTCAAATTTTTTAAATATTTTTATTATTGATTACAGAGAGAAAGGGAGAGGGAGAGAGATAGAAACACCAATGACCAGAGAGAATCATTGACCAGCTTCCTCCTGCACCCCGCGTAATGGGGATCAAGCCCGCAACCTGGACATGTGCCAGACCGGGAATTGAACCGTGACCTCCTGGTTCAAAGGTCAACGTTCAACCACTGAGCCACACAAGTGGGCCAAAATTTTTGTTAAATGGTCAAGATGGGAAATTTTATGTGTATTTTACAACAAATATTAGAGAAAAAATTAAGCAGATGTAATATTGATTTTTTTAAAATCAATACTTTAATACTCAAAATATTTATCTCAGTTACTGACAATTATCATTAAGACTTGACCACTCTTCTGTAACTGTATATAAAAGAATTTCATAGAGCTTATTACCCTGGCTTCCCACTTGTCTATAACTCATAAAAATCTACAGAATGCTTTAACAGAAAATGCTTTCTTTTTGTTACATCTGACATCAGTATTATTATTTCTTTGTTTTTATCAGCTAAAGATAATAATAAGCACAATGCTTCTATATCCTCTAGCATATATTTTACATATGAGCAATAAAATGTACTACAAAACATTTTCCATTTTAAGTTTATTTGGCAGAAAATCTCCCACAGCGTTTAACTTACTATTTGCTACACTCTTCCTAAAAGCAAGAGGCAGCCCATTTTCTCCAGATGACTCATTAACTAAAGGCACAGTAGAATGAAGTGTTCTAACTTGAAATACCAACAGCTAAATATAACCTCTTCTACAATATTAGAAAATTCAGTGCCTCTCTTAGTCTATAAGAACAATCGTAAAGAGTCATCTTAACAAAACACATTTAGCACATTCAGTGATCAGCAAGAAAAAAAAACCTGGAACAATGTAAAGTGTTTTTTTAAAGCATTCAGCAAAAATGAGGTAAACTTAGTAAATCACATAAAAGTAGTTTTTTCTCATTCTCTAGGTAAAACACTAATCTCTTTCATATATGCATTTTAATACCGTAGGATACAAATACTGGTCACAAATATTAAAATTTATCTATAGGTCCTTTGTGTAAAATGAAAAGTTGTTCTCACCCATTAAACAAATGAGAATCAAATCACGGTTGTTTCACTTGAGATTATTCTTATGAGGAAAAACAGTGAAATACATAGTAAATTTTATAAAAATACTAAACCAAACTATCTTTTTCTGGACATTTATTTTGCATATAAATAAAGTAAAAAACATCTAAAATTACTAGTTAATCAACAGTACTAATAGTTTTTCAAATGAGCAAGAAGAAAAGCTAGCACAAGACCATCACAGGCACAGTAAGTCAAAGTAAAACAAGGAAGAAGTATAAAAACGCAGTCTGACGAACTGAAGATAACTCTCCGAGACAGACAAAGGAAAGAACTGAAGAAAGAAAGCCTGACAGCTTTTGAGTCATTTGATTTAGTATTCCCTAAGGCCCAACTGTACCCATACTTGTATGTGTGTACTAGTACAGTTTAGTGACTTGAGTTATTAAATTCCTTTTTTAGTCTAAGCAGTGATATTTAGGTTTCCTGGCACATGTAACCAAGAATCCTGAGTGTAAAAATATTTTAAGAAAGTGTATACTACCAATTGTGCATCTATCTACAGAAATGCATCAATTTTCAGGTGTACTATGACATAATATATTCTACTTTTCTCCTTTTCCCACAAAGGAGAATATTCTTTCCTTTATTTTCAGCAGAGAGGAGGCTTTCAAAAGTCATCAAAATATGATTCACTATAGGAGACCACTTCAGAGCCAACTTTTTTGAAAGGTACCAATTTAAGTCAACTGATAGCAACTTTTCTGAAGTACTCATCTCTTTAAAAAAAAAATATAGTACCTTTTTAAAAATATTTTTTTTTAATTTCAGAGCGAGGAAGGGAGAGGGAGATAGAGATAGAAACATCAATGATGAGAGAGAGAATCATCCATTGGCTGCCTCTTACACACCCCTTACTGGGGATCGAGCCTGCAACCTGGGCATGTGCCACTGAGTCACACCGGCCAGGCTGTAGGGCCATTTTAACAGAAAAATTAGTTGGAAGTGAATCAGAAATGATAACAGGAGTATTCTATGCATGATAGAATTACTGGATGATCTTTGTATTTTTTCATTTTATTTTAATGTATTGTCTCATCAATCAATAAGAATAATGCTACTTTTTAAATAAGTGTACATTTTAAGTGATTTCAACCATCATGGTTCAAAAGACATGTTTACTTAGGCTTAATCTTCATGTACTTTTCAGAGGTGCAATGTTTATTTAGTTCAATTCAACAAATATCTGCAATATGTAAAGCAAGAATCATAAGAAAAATGATACGCAGTTTAAGAAAGACTTCAGGGAATGTATGTTTGTTTACATAGGGGAGTGTGTGTGTGTGTGTGTGTGTGTGTGTGTGTGTGTGGTGTTTGAATTGCAATAAATTGGCTTAATCCAGGCTTTATGCTACAACATTATTATGGTTCAATTCAACAATCAAGTGTGTGTTGCTTCACTCTGATATTTTCATTTCCAACCTACTGACAATTTTCAAAGTATCCGCCCTCCCCTAATCAGTTGCAACACATGCTTATAAAACATAACTTCCTTTTCATATAAATAACCTATTCAATAATTTAAGGCAAAATAACTTCCATGGATTTAAAAAAAGAAATGTTACCCATTTTAGATCCTATTTACTACTATATTAATACAGGGTATCCCCAAAAAGTGTATACCCACTTTGAATGATTATAAAATATAAAATCAGTGCTTATTAACACAAAGTTCATTTTTAAAAATTAAAAGAACCTACAGAAATGAATAATTTTTTTTTTGTCAATCCCGGTTTTCAAACTGATGACTGTTTTGGTCCAGCACTGCAGATAAAGTGAAGCAATAGAATCACAAACTTCAAGAATAATTTCGTTCAGTATTTGGACCCTCGATTCACCCACTGTTGCTGGTTTTGTACCATAAACTTTATCTTTTATGTATCCATAAAAGAAAGTCTAGTGGCACTTTAGGATAAATTTTCTTTGTTAAAAGCTTAGTCTGGCTTCACCCATTATTTTAAATCTATTAAACCTGAAAAGGAGTGAAAATTAAGTGAGTTATCAGCTGTTAAAGTGTGCATACATTTTTAGGGGAACCTCTAGTTATCAAGGTTTCACTACAAAGGCATGTAAAGATACCTTTACTTACCTCTAGTACAGCTCAACTTCACTATACTATTTTAATAGTTTAATTATACTAGTTTAATTTAGGCAAAAATTTAAAAAATGCAACTTTCAGGTGAATAAATCTATAGTAAAGTTTTAAAAGTTCACTTCTATATATCATGGTCACCTTTTCTTTTTCTTTTTTAAGCCCCAATACAGATTTACAGAATCTCTAGTAAAAGTTTTTTTTCAGTGCTGGAAAATATGGAAACTCGAAGTTCAGAAACTGTTTAAACTAAAAGGTTCACCTAGATGGGTAAGTTCTAGAACTTCTACTGTACCTCCTCTCAGGACCCAGAATGTAAGTGGGCCCTTGGCCATTCAATTAAGGCCTGATAAATGAAAGTCTCAATGCCCACAGTTGGTCAAGATATTTAAACAATACATTTCGATAAAAATCTAGGAGACAATTTAAGAAGTAGCTTATGTAGATTTATTCAGAGCCTATTAAGGTCTTAAGGATGTCCTACATTTTGTACTATATCATTATTAATATATTTTATCTCAGATTGATACATCCACTCTTTCCAGCTGAGTAACCTGAAAAATCATTTCTCTCATTCACTTTTTACACCAGTAGGTCTAGTTGATTCCACATCCCAATAGCTTTGAGTTCTACCTCTTTCCCCTTCAATTTCACTGCCACATTTCAGGGCCTCATTTCTATTTGGGCTAACAGGTCATTTGCAAAATGGCTCTATTCCATCATCTACACCATCTAATCAATTAGTTCTCCTACTTAAAATCATTTCCATCACCCACTAAAAAAAATCTAAACTTCTTAACAGGATATACATATATGTAATACAACCTGGTTTAATGCCTTTATATCTACTAAAATAACTCTCAATGCCCCAACTCACACACTATGCACTTCAGTAATATTTTGGTGTTCTTATAAAATTATTTCTCACATCCCTGCACATCTTTTGCAAAGACTGTCCACAAGTATAACCATGCTACAAACAAGCTTCCTACATGTGTATCACTTTCTTTGTTTAACTAACTTCATAGTTTGTCTTTAAATATTCAGTTTAAGGCATCATCTTCTGTGAAGCCTATCTTAACTGTCAATCTTTTAATCTCAAACTAAGATATCTCTCATCTATGCTCTCAGAGGTACCTTTTCAAGTATTTTTCATAACATATCACATTAAATTACTAGCTGTGTGACTACTCAGAATTCTCTGGGACTCACTTTACTTATCTGTACAGGGACTAACAGTATCCACACTGAAGAACTACTATAAGGAAAATTACAGGAAGTACTTAGCACTTAATAATAAGTCCCAGTAAGTGATAGATGTACTGTGTCATTAATATTTTTCTCAAAGGCAAATACCTTAGCACTCATCTTCCTTACTCCATGGCAAAAAATAAGTGACTATACATCTGTCAAGTGAATGAATGCACACTTCGGAAAGATGACTCCTATAGCACTATAGAGGATGGAACTAGGAATTCCTGCAATAGGCCCTTTAGGACGAAAGAAGGAAAAGAATCATTTGGGGTGTTTTCAAAACCAAATACATGCTACACACAGACCCTGAAGATTTGGCGCATCAATTGAGAAATACTACTGAAGGGAACTGCTCTTAAATAAAGGGGGGATGGTTAGATGAGATCCAATCCCTCTAGTGTGGTTGGGATAGAAGAAGGTGGAGAGAACCACTGGAGAAATGGAGCCAGATTAAGAGAGGACTGTAGTACTTAATGCAAAAGATGATGATTCAGGCAACAAACATGAAAGCAAAGAGGGATGAGATTGGAGATCCATTTCAAATGGTAATAAGAGCTGGAGAAGGTTTATGAAGGTTTAAGGAGCAGGATCAAAGATGGCTGAAAATGTCTAGTATGACAAAGTTAACTGTGATAAAAAGTCATGAAGCAAGGCACACAATTAAACTGACCCAGATTTAGAAAATTGGCAGGGTCAAAAAGAAGAGAGAATTGAAGGTAATGGTAAAATGTAGTTGAAATAACTGACCATGCCACTCAGAGAGTACTGTGAAAATAGGACGATAGGAAGGAGCTAAACAGGAAGCTGATACAGACTTTTTATTTAAAGTAGTTCTGGGCAGGAACTAGGTTCAGAATATGAGAAGATGGTTGCTCAAGTGGAATGGAGAAAAAGGTAGTTAAATAGAGGAGTTTAAGGAAGTGTGAAAACTGGTGCTGGAAATGTCTTCTGCATGAGAACTAAGAAGATAGAAAATATAATATTTGTAAAACAGGTACCAAAGTTTTCAAAGAATGTGAAGAGGTTTAAAAGGGTGACATTCCAAAAGCTTCCCAACAACCTTTTCTTCAGCATGATCTAGTATTCACCTTATGGAATAAGGTAATTCAAGCTTGCTTTTGCTTCCTCTAATTTACTGTCTTCCAGAACAAGACTTACCTAGCTATTATCTGGTATTTTGTTTCAATAGATAATTCTCACATATAATGGCTGGAAGAGTACATTCTACACCAGGTGACTTTCATATATTGTAAAACAAAAATAACAGCAAAATAACCTGATTTTACACTAAACAACGTAAATTTTATATAATCATATACTAAAAGATACCAATGAGCAATTATTCATTCTTTAGGTTCTAGTAAGAGAGTGACAAAGTAAAACAAGAAAAAAGCTTATGTATATATTTGACACAACTGTGAACACTTCGGTAAAAATACATGTTTTCTGGGAAACTTTAGCTATTCTCATAACCATACTGTGTCAATGATTGTTCTTATTACTATATAAAGCTTTAAAAATAACAAAACAGTTTCTTATTAAGGTGATTAAATCCAACAAAGGAATAAAAATAAATCTTACAACCTTTAAAAGCTTAAGGGAATTATTACAGTTGATGGCTCTTCATAATATTTTAGTACATTTTAAATGATCCAACTATGGTGTCTTTTCATAAGTACATTGGTATCACCATGCAATTTTAATCCATATGCTTAAACCTCTTTCACAGTTTACAGAACAAAGCAGTTTTGATTCACAAACAATGCCCTGCAGTCAAATACTCATGAGGTATTAATTTACAACTTCATCTGTGATCAGTTAAACTGCATGTGAAATCTTAAACATCCTTAAAAAGCTCACCACAAATAGTTCAGTAAGAGATTTTTTGGTTAACATTACTTTAACAAAAAACATGTAAGATTAAATTCTATTGTAAAATAAAACCAAATGCCCTTTGCTTTTAAGGATAAACCACTAACAAAACAACCTTTTAAACTGTCACCTTTGCATCGAAAATATTAATTAAAAATGTAACACCATATCAAAAACATATGCTTTTAAAGCTTTGGCAAGACAAGCCACAGATTTAAAAAAAAAAATCTATTTCATGAAGAAAATGTACAGATTTCAAGAAATAAGCTGTTTCTTTAATCAGTCCTAGGAGCCAGATTTATTAAAATGTCAGTTCAACCTGAATCATACCAAAACAAAAAATTGAAATGACCAGTTTATCTAAACAACTAAAATGTCAGATCCACACAAGTCACCGTCAAAGACAACAACAATAAAAAAAAATGATATAAATTTCCAATTCAGCTGATTTTAGTGAAAAACAAGAATCACTTCTCAAAAACCTGCAGTTTTAAGCTTTAATATTTATGAAATTTGAGCCTTGGGATGTTTATTTACTTAGGATTTTTTTTAACTAGCTGCAAGTAATGGTTAAGTTGATTGGTTTTCTATGACAAAGGAGTTATTATGTCATGTCACAAAACATTCAGAGCTACAGCAGCTTGAGGATTAACTAATTTATGACTCAACATCACCAGGGGCCTGACTTCTTTCCAGGTTTTCCCTGTGCCATCCTTACTGTGATGACTTTTGCTCCTTAACAATTTAAAATACCTGCAATAAAGTTTCACTTTATCTAATGTCCAAAGATTAGAAGACAGATCGCCAAACTTCTCAGTGTTATTGGACACATATTACTAAATCAATCACTGGCAAAGGGAATTAAATATCCATGATTGGCTTAGATTCAGCCTATGAAGGTGCAGAAGAATCCAGCTTCTCATAAAGCACATGGGTGATTAAAAAAATAAAGTATAAAATTAGCATAACCAATGGACACAAGACACTAGGGCAGTGGGGGCTTGCCCGGGGTGCAAATGGTTCAAGGGTTCGCGGTGGGGGGGTTCAATTGGGGAAAAAGGAGACATATGTAAAACTTTAGACAATAAAAAAATAGTAAAATTTAAAAAATAAAGTATAATATCAACTGGATCAAAAGTGAAGCATCAAATCAACACAATTTTCATGCACTGCATACAAAAATACACAAGTCATAAATTTCTTTACATGCTTCAAATGAACATTATATGTACCAATGTAGCAAACTCTTTTTTTAAAAATATATTTTATTGATTTTTTACAGAGAGGAAGGGAGAGGGATAGAGAGTTAGAAACATCGATCAGCTGCCTCCTGCACACTCCCTACTGGGGATGTGCCCGCAACAAAGGTACATGCCCTTGACCGGAATCAAACCTGGGACCTTTCAGTCTGCAGGCCGTTGCTCTATCCACTGAGCCAAACTAGTTAGGCGGCAAACTCTTCTTGTAACCCTTAATATCTCAATTCTGATCAACTGAATATCTCACTAGAAAATATAATTATAGAATGCAATAACTTACCATCTAAATAAAGATACACAAATAATATAAAAGCAAGAATTCAAACTATGTCTCAGACTTTCAGTAAAACCCAAAGGATTGAATACATGCACGAACTTCTGATTCCTCCTGTACCCCACTAAAACTACTATCAAAGACAAAAATGACAGGGGGGGAAAAAAACACAAGAGTGACAAAAATTTGGATACTGGAAAAGAGAGTGAGGAGTAATGATTAACTCAACAGACTCAAGAAAGTTAAATCCTAAACAGCAGTGGAGAAAGGTAGAACAAAGTTGGGAAGCAACTAATTATATTCCCAAAGACACCATGCTGATTGGTATTAGGAATCTCTAGGACTGAGAGTAAAAGTAGGGCATAAAAGTTTATTTAAGCAACAGTTAGAAATGGGGAACATCTATAATACTGTCTACAATAAAAATATGTATATTTTTTTAAAAGAAGCAGCTAGACTTCCAGATCCTGCCCTGTAGTCTGCACATTCTCATCCAGGCAGAAGACCAAAGGTCCATTTTCTAGAGAAAATAAAAAGAGGGTTGGAAAAACATATTGAAAACATAAAGATTAACTGAAAGTTGACACATTAAACTTTGAGACCTCCAATATTCTTCTCCTTCTTGGCTCCAAAATCCAGAAAGCTGGAAAAGAAACCTAACTATATAATTGATCTAGTCTAAGAAACAATGTAATGATATCAACATGGAATACTGCTACAAAAAGCCCAGTAAGATCATTTAATAGTGACACAAACAGCTGACAACTCCTACCCAGGCAATTATTGTTTTTCAATTTCCCATTCTCAAAATTAAGCAGCGGCAAATACTGCCAGACATTTAAAGAAAATCTCTACTATGAAAAGAAACCAAAAACCCCCAAAATTTAAAATGACAACTTGGAGGAAAGTAAGACACGCATCAGGAAAACAGCTTGAGAAAAAAAATACCTTATTATTTTTATCCTCAGAAACATGAGAGAAGATACTATATCCATGAAACAAAAAAGAATGCTACTAAAAAGAGTATCAGAATAAAAAAAGAACCCTTTAAAATTACGAATATGACAGTAGAAATAAAATTTTTTCAAAAGAGTATAAAAGTAGAAGAGAAAAAAATCTTAGATGGACCCATCTAAGATGTCCAATATCTAAATAACTGGAGTTCCCCACAAAAAAAAAAAGAGAGAAAAGAAAATAAGAAAAAATCAAATACACAATTTAAGAAAAGTTCTCAGAACTGAAGGACATGATCCATATCAAAAGAATTCTCCACCAATGGGTATAGCAAAATGGATCAGAATAGACTCATGCAAAAACATTACCAGGATGAAGAGACTAAAACTTTTTGTAGAAAAAAAAAATGTTTAAAACAAAAGATCAAGAATCAAAATGGCACCAGATTTCACCATAGCAACATTGAAAGTTAGAAGACAATGGAACATTGCCTTGAAATTACAAAGGCAATTTTGACAAAAAACAAAAATGAAACACACTACTGAGACTTAGAATAGCTCTGCACCCAAAAATGTCTGCTTTAAGTAGGCTGGTTTTATGATAGCCAGTACCCCAAGAGAGGAATAAGATCACTCAAATCTGAGAAACTCTAAATATTTCAATTCTATACAGAGAAAAAGGAAAATGAAGGCATGGTTTAATTCAAAATGCTCCCAACTCTCAGTTTGAAACTTGTGACTATAACTTCTAATGTTCATGAAATACGTTTTTCCTCCTATTGGAAACCATGCAAAAATTAAGGGAAATGAAAATAGCATTTAACTTTCAGTAAAATTCTAAGACAAATATACTCAGCAGACACTGCAAATTAATAAAGAAAAGATGTAGTAATCAATGATGGTATGGAAGAACTATAAATGTAGATTGTAAGCTCTGTCAAGAGTAGTTGCCATGCAGTAGGAAGAGCAAGTAAAAAATGTGGCAAGAGGACACAGTGGTGGAAATTCATTAAAAAGAACCTATAAAAACATATTTTTGAAGGTGAGAGGAATAAATGAATAACCAGTTATAAAAAAAATACTGTGGGATCTACATCCCATACTGTGTATGAGGATAAATTATAAATGGATCAAATGTTTAACAGTAAAAATCTGAATTTTAAAGTCTTTAAAGAAATAATTCTATTATTTAACAATAAAAAAAGAAATTACCAAAAAAAATCAAAATTATACTCTTGTAAGAATGTTTACAACTCATATATCAAAGGGCATATGTTCCTAATGTACAAAACGCTCCCCCAAAATCACTAAAAACATCATTCTGCCCAGAAAAGGAAGTATGATACAGAAGACTAAGATATGAACAGACATTTCATAGAAAGAGAAAAAGCAATTTTTTTTGTTTCCTTTTTTCAAATGATTTGTACTGTTTTAAAAAAGCAAATGTTTTGGGTTTTTTCTTAATATTTTTTATTTATTTCAGAGAGAAAGGGAAAGGGAGAGGGAGAGGGAGAGGGAGAGGGAGAGAGAGAGAGAGAGAGAGAGAGAGAGAGAGAGAAACATCAATGATGAGAGAGAATCATTGATCGGCTGCTTCCTGCATGCCCTACACTGGGGATCAAGCCCACAACCCGGGCATGTGCCCTGACAGGGAATCGAACCATGACCTCCTTGTTCATAGGTCAACGCTCAACCACTGAGCAATGCTGGCCGGGCAAGCAAATGTTTTTAAGAGAACCTCAACTTCACTTATTAAAAAAACAATATTTATATAGCGTTCTGTTTAAGGATGTACTTCCATTTTAACCAATTCCTTCCACTGTAGACATTTAGCTTGACTCCACCTTTTCCCCCCGTTAGCATCAGAGCTGTAGCTGACATCCTTGTTTCTGCATCTCTGTGCACGAGAGACTGTAATGCAGCCTCCATGGCTGGAGCTGCAAGTGTGAAGACACAGGGCCTCTGTGTTGCTTTTGGTTGCTTTTATCCTTTGTTTTCACAGATCCTCTCAGGCAACTCCCAGATCCATTTTCACCGGCAAGTTTCCTTACGGCTGGAAACCTCAGTCTCCTCACCTGGAACATGAGGCTAATAGTACCCAAAGGGGGTGGTCACAGGGACTAAATGAGGAAGGCTCTGCCTGGCAAACTCCTACTCGGTCTTGCAATCTCAGTTCAAACATCCCTTCCTGGGAAGCCTCCCTGGGTCCCCCAGGCTAAAGGAGATCCGGCCACCATTCGCCCTCATCATGCCCTGTTCACAGTGGGGGGAGTCGATCAATGATTCTCTCTCATCATTGATGTTTCTATCTCTCTCCCTCTCCCTTTCTCTCTGAAATCAATAAAAATCTATTTTAAAATAAAAAGATATTAAATAAGATAGAAAAGGTCACTATATAAGGATATGTCAGTATACATAGTAATTTAAAAAGTATATGCACCTAATAAAATAATCTCAAAAATATTAAGCAAAAATAAATAAATCTGAAAGAGCAACTGAGAAATCTAGCATCACAACTAGCATACAAGTAAACAAAAAAGTATACTCAAGAAGTAATTAACAAGCCAAATCTCGTGTGAATCATACTATTGTAATGTACCCCGCAAATCACACAAGGACGCCTCAAGAAGTCAAATGAAGGAGTCACATTTATTTCAAAGCCGGGACTACGAGGGGGCAATTCGCTCTCCAAATCTCATGGTACTTAAATAGCCCCAACACCAGATATATATATATAGGCAAAAATTCCAAAGGTATTGATTACATTTCAGGGTTTGGAATGAGGAACCTGGTTTGCCAAAAAGCAGTTTGTTACTGAAGCTAGATTGAGCCGATTAGTTATCTACAAAGATCAATTATAGTTTTGGGTCCTGGGACCACTGAGTCGACAGGAACGCATTATCTGGAGCTCTCGGGTCTTGGGGCCACTGAGTCAACGGAAACACATTATCTGGAGCCACTGAGGCAATTTAGAGTAATTGTGCAGTCCTGGCCTCCAGGTACAGAGGAACGTGTTTTCTAAAACTAGTATGACCACAACCAATGGGGTATTCAAATTACAATCAATAGGGTATTCAATCGAATGGGATGATTTATATAATTCAGAAAATCAAAATAACTTTTCTATTATTTCATCAAGAAAATAATGACAGAAGCCAAGTCAACAGGGTTAAAATATTAGACAGCAATTCCCACCAAGCATGACTGCCATCATGCCTCATTATGACATATGGAAAATATGGACTTCTTCATCCAACAATTAGAGATGTATATTCTTATTAAGTACATATAAAAATGTTACAAAAATAGCTATATACTGGTACATAATTTCAAATTTTTCTAAGTGCAGATATCGCCTGGAACTTGTTCTCTAGCCACATTGTGCAATTACATTTACAAAATAAACATAACTCTTTAAAAACCCATATTTCAAATTTTAAAACAATTTCCAAATAATTAATGGGTCAAAAAGAAATCCAAAGTAAAATTTTAAATACTTAGAAATGAATGATAATTATAACACTATCTCTCAAACTCTTGATGGTAGAACACAAAAGGTGTTTTGAGAAAAATGTATAGTCTTTAATTGCAAATATTAGAAAAGAAAAAAAAAGCTATAAATGAGTGAGCTAAGTGTTCATATTAAGATAGCAGTAAAGGAACAATAGAGAAACCCAAAGAAGTAAAAGGAAGGAAATAAGAGCAAAACTATAAAACAGAAAGCAACGGTACAACAGAGATCTGTTTAAAACACACTCATGTAACCAAAAGCAAGTAAACAGAGACCACAGCCCTACAACTCCAACTGAATTCAGCCCAACAACTTGAATGAGAGTAGGAGCATTCATCCTTAGGACACGCTCCGCCCCCGCTCCCCCAGAAATGCAGTCCTACCAATGTTTTGATTTTAGTTTCGTGAATCCTGAAGCAGAGAACCAGCTGAGTGAGACACACTGTACCAACTTCTGACCTGCAGAACTATGAGATAATAAATTGTTGTTTTAAGCTGCCAAATTTGTTCAGCAGCAACAGAAAACTAATATGGTACACCCTCCTTGCTTGACAGATAAATGCTGTTCCTGAGCCTTTACTATTCCACAGTCCTATCAGCCACTTTGCTACCATAGAGTCCAGTTTTATAAAAGCATCTTCGACCATCAGCCCCTACCTACAGTAAGCAGTCACTACTGAGACTCTTCTATGATGCTGGTGCTCACTATCGCATTTCCTCATCACATTACTGATAAACAGTGTCTTATACAGTAGATCCATTCTAACATGCTCACCTCTCTGAGCCTTTGATCCCTTGCTCCACTATCTGCCATACGGGTCTTATAATGTCTACTCATTTAATATGAGCCATCACTTTTTGTAAGTTTCCAAGCAAGAGCTATTGCAGCAGCAAAGTAGTACCAGCTCCAGGGGCCTTTGTCACGGAGATAACTGCCGTGTCACGGAGAGAGAATGCTTCCAAATCAACAGAGCTTTGATTTGAATGTTGATCAAAATCATTGAAATCACTGTCACTGAAACAGTTTGGGCACAAGATGCTTATTAGAGATCAGCCCCTATGGAAGAAAGGGGGAAAAGCAGGATTGCAAAGCAGGAAGGCAAATTCTGATACAGGCCTCACAAAGCCTCAGGCAACCTGTAAGGGATCGCTGGAGGTACACTACTTGTCTGAATCTGTCTCAGGTATGAATAAAATGGCTGGGCCATTATATCTCCAGCTTGATCAACTGCAAGGTGAGAGCTGCCCTGGGAAGGTTGGGACCTTGGGCAAGGAGACTCTACGCAGCAGAGGCCAGCCTGAAGGTGCTGAAAGCTGAAAGCTTCCCGATGACCTTCCTCCCCACAGCTGGGCTGTAATTCTTCCTTGAAGGAGGATCTGGGCTGCATAACTTCATAACTACCACACTTTCACTTACATGCCTGTTTCATCCATTTTAAAATCCTCTCCTCTCTTGTACTATCTACTTCTTCTAATTATACCACTGTGCTTGCTTAAGGCAAAAGCCCAATAATTTGTAGCAGAGAGGATCTACACTATGAAGGCCTCACAAGAGGTACACTCCAGACTGTGGGCAGACTAAAGTTGGACATGGGTGGAAGAAGTCCTACTCAGAGCAACAGGAAGCCCTACTGATCTCAGTTTATTTGTAAACTGCTGGCTAAAGCTGTATAAAATAAGTAATTACATAGGAATAATTAACAAAATGATATAACTGCAAATCTCTGTAAGTAGTAGACTTTTCTACCAAAGTCGATTGGAATTAAACACAACAAGGAGCAGTAAAATATCACTATTTGAGGGCTATAACATTAAGCATGTATAATACTATCTTTTTAATTATAATCAGGATTATAAAATGCGGCATATTTTTTGTGTTTTCATCATACACTATCCTATCTAATAATAGACAAACATGGTAATTGACCATACCTTCACTACGCCTCCCATTGGCTAATGGCAAGATATGCAAATTAACCACCAACAAAGATGGCAGTTAATTTGCATGTGTAGGCGCGAAGCAGCAGAGGGAAGACTGAAGGCGGCTCTAGCCAGAGCAGCGAAGGCTTGAAGGCGGCTCTGGCCGGAGCAAAGGCCTAGGTCCCAGGTGCCGGAGGAAAACCGGTGCCGGCAGCCAAGGGAAAGGAAGGCCTATTGCACGAATCTTTTCGTGCAATAAGCCTCTAGTTTAAATATAACCTTCCTTCATACAACAATATTTAAAGTCCTACTGTGTGCCAACCACTTCCTAGGAGCTGGATACAGAAGTCAAAGGACAAAGCTCCGGCCTTCAAGGAGCTATCAGTCCAGTTAGAGTAGGCAGATAATAAACAAGGACACAGTCACTGCAGATATGGATCAGTAAGTGCTCTGAGAAGTGTCATTTGAACTGAGAATGGAAAGAAGTCCAAAAGAACTATAAGAAAGAACATTCCAGAAAGAGGAAACAACATATGCAAAGGTTCCAAGGTAGGAATGAGCAGAACAGTGTCATGGAAGCATTGTGCACAAGAAGGCTCTTATATGAGGTAAGAATTAAAGTGTCAATGTAAGAATCAATCATCTTTCCTCCTATTTAATCTGTTCTTTACTGTTGGAAAATTATGTAAATGCTGATAAGCAAACACTTTCCCATAACTAATGCTACTTCATAACATTTGTTCAACTCCCCTTATGTCATAAAAAGATTATATCTGCATTTTTCATAGAAACTGTAGAAATAAAAAAGAGAAATGGAAAACTTTCCACATCCAAGGAAAATTATTTTATATGTAACATCCAGAAATGCAAAAGATATTAGCAATACTTTCCAGTTAAACAAATATCTATACATATTTTGACTGAGTCACATTAAAGACAGTAAACAAATCATCTACACATCATAGTATAAGTATATTCTAAATAATTAAGGCTTCCCTGTATGTTAAATTTCAGCAAATAATTTAACATCAATAGATTTGCAGTGTAGTTGGTTTCTGCTAAAAAAAAAAAAAGACAAAACAAAAAAAAGTATTTTTTTGCTGGACTTATAAAGAGAACTTTAAGCTAATATGACAATACAAACTGTCTTAGTCATATCAAATAATTATAATTCTGATAAACACTATTAGAAAGAAAAACAAATGATATATTTAAAACAAAATTGCCTTAGGGAAACAAACAAAAAATGAATACATGGGACTACATCAAACTACAATATTTTTGCGCATTAACAGAATGAAAAGACAGCTCACTGAATGGGAGAAGATATTTGCCAATGATACATCCAATGAGGGGTTAATATCCTTAATTTTTAAAGAACTCATATAACTCAACATCCAAAAAACTCACAATCCAATTAAAAAATGGGCAAGGGACATCAATTGACACTTCTCCAAACAGGACATACAGATGGCCAAGAGACATAAAAAGACGCTCAACATCACTAGTCATCAGAGAAATGCAAATTAAAACCACAATGGGATATCACCTCAGACCTGTCAGATTTGCTTCCATCGATAAATCAACAAACAGGTATTGGCAAGGATATGGAAAAAAGGGAACCCTCATGCACTGTTGGTGGGAATGCAAATAGATTTGTGCAGCCACTATGGAACTGCTTTATGACCCAGAATTCTACTTCTGAGAATTTATCTGAAGAAACCCAAACACTAATTCAAGAGGACATATGGACCCCTATGTTTATTGCAGCATAATTTATAATAGCCAAGATATGGAAACAACCCAGGTGCCCATCAATAGACAAGTGAATAAAAAAGCTGTGGTACATATATACAATGAAATATTGCTTAGCCCTAAAAAAAAAGAATGAAGCCGTACCATTTGCAACAGCATGGATGGACCTAGAGGGCATTGTGCTAAGTAAAATAAGTCAGTCAGAGAAAGACGAATATCATATGATTTCACATATATGTTAATCTAAAAAAAAAAAATTAACAAAACAGAGACAGACTTAGATACAGAGAACAGACTAATGGTTGCCAGAGGGGAAGGGGGTTGGGGGACTAGGTAAGAAAGGTAAAGGAATTGAGAAGTACAGATTGGTAGTTACAGAATAGTCATGGGGATATAAAGTACAGCAGAGGAAATACAGTCAATAATACTAGTCCTGTAAGAACTATATATAGTGCCAGGTGGGTGCTGGAAATATCAAGGGGAACACTTTGTAAAGTGATTGTCCAACCACTATGCTGTACACCTGAAACTAAACTATATGTACTTGACGATTTAAAAATGTAAAATAAAATCCTATCTAATAAAAGAGAAAAATGGTAATTGGCGTACGACGATACCCTTTTCATTGGCTAATCAGGGCTATATGCAAATTAACTGCCAACTATGATTGGCAGTTAACTGCCAACAAAGATGGCAGTTAATTTTCATATGTAGGCACAATGCAGGGAGGCGAAAGGGAAAGCAGGGAGAAGCCCCCTGCCACTGACAATGATCGGAAACCCAGGGGGGAGCTAAGAGCTGGGGGGCAGGGCAAAGGCGGCCCTGGGGCCGCCTTTGCCCTGACCCCCAGCAATGATCGGAGAATCAGGCGCCTTTGCCGCCCTGGCCAGTGATAGCAGGAAGTAGGGGTGGAGCCAGGGATGGGAGCTGAACACAGTCGAAGCTGGCAGTCCCGGGAGCTAGGGGTCCCTTGCCTGGGCCTAAAGCGGAGCCCACGATCGCGGGGCCGCTGCAGCTGCGGGTCCCCGCTGCCCGGGCCGGACGCCTCAGCCAGAGGCGTTAGGCCTGGGCAGGGGCGGAGCCTGCAACCGCGGGGAGCTGGGGGTCCCTTACCCAGGCCTGACACCTCTGCCGGAGGCCTCAGGCCTGGTCAAGGGGCCGATCCGGTGATTGGTGATCGGAGGGTGATGAGGGTCAACTCCTCTGGCCGAGGCATCAGGCCTGGGCGGGGGGCTGAGCCGGGGATTGGGGGGATATGATGATCCCCTTGCCCAGGCCTGAAGCCTGGGTCAGAGGCGTCAGGCTTGGGCGGGGGGTGGAGCAAGCGATCAGAGGGAGATGGGGGTCCCCTGCCCAGGCATGATTCCTGGGCCAGAGGCCTCAGGCCTGGGCGGGGGCCAGAGCCAGTGATGGGGGGAAATGAGGGTCCCCTGCCCAGGCCTGACACCTCTGTCAGAGGAGTCAGGCCTGGGCAAGGGGCCGATCCTGCGATTGGAGGGTGATGGGGGTCAACGCCTGAGGGCTCCCAGTATGTGAGAGGGGGCAGGCTGGGCTGAGGGACACTCCCCCGCTCCCCCCACACACACCCAGTGCACGAATTTCATGCACCGGGCCCCTAGTCTATAATAATAAAAGCGTAATATGCTAATTAGACCAGACAGCTGAACGACCTTCCAGACATCCTTCCGGACAAAGCCAGGGCTGTGAGGGCCGAAGCAAGCCGCCGCAGCTCCAAGGGCCGAACCCCTTGCACGAATTTCGTGCATCAAGCCTCTAGTAAATAATCCTGAAGATTAATATTCATTCGAAAGAAAAAATTCCTATATGCTATATTTAATAAAAAGATTATAAAACAAAAAATTGCCTTAAAATATGCCTAAATAAAAATTAAAAAACAGTAATTGTTTTAATATCAAAGCATGAAAACATAAATGGCTAAAGTGCTTTATCCGTAATGTTAGAGCTAAAATTTCCAACATTCAAAATGAAAATTACTGCAAGTTATTAATCAAGGTCTGTCCTATCTCCATGCCTCACCTGAACTGCTAATATGAAGGTATCAAAAACCTCTACAACTTGATAAATATATGTTATACTAAGAAAAATTATCAGTACAAAAGCCACTATTTATAAGCTGGTAACGTCCCATTTGTTCCTTAATCTAATGTGTCTAGTCCCTATATACATAGTCCTATCGAATAGAAGATTACATTGCTATTCTCTATTTCTAACTTACTGGTACATGTACTCCATTGGTATTCTTTCTCTAAGATGTTTTCATTTTTTCTACATTAAAAATGAGTCATGAGAGATCATTTCTCTTCTTGATGATCTCTGCACAAATCATAAGAAACTTTTTAGCAGCTATGTTATCCATCCTGCCACTTACTTGGGAATTATGTGGATTTAAAGGACCTTACCCTGCAGAACTATCTCTGACTGTGAGAAGTTTGATCAACAGTGCCTACGCATTGATTTAGACTTCAAAGTCTCTAACTCTTGGACTTTTTAACATAAGGTGAACAGACATCTGATATTGATGCTCAGATTCTGCTATAAATTCAAAAGACTTTCTACCAGTGTCTCTTAATGATTACTTTCAATTGTGCAGTCCTCAAAGTGTGGCCTATAGCTCACAAGGGTCCTTAAAATTCTTTCAGGGAATCCACAGGTTAAAACTATGTGCCCTTTACAATGTTATTCTTGCATAACTGTACAGCAAAGTTTTTCAGAGATTATATAACATGTAATGACATCACTCTGGTGACTAATGGAATGAATGCCTGTATATTTCTGTTTTGAGCATTTTTTATGGTACTAGATCTAGGATATTAACATACGTGTTTTCAGAGATCAACTAAATTTATCCTTGGTACTTCTACTGTGCTTTACTAGCTATGCATGCTATAAGCTACGCATATGAGTGAGGCCATTCTGCATTTGTATAGTTTAATCAGAACAATATATTGCAACAGGTTGAATGCAGAAGCAGATGAGACTCCAACTGCCTTCTAGCAAGTCAGCTATTAAAGAGATATGCAAAAAGGTAAAACAATACCACTCTTTTCACTATATTTTTTGGTTTGGTAAATATAGCTATTTTTCACAAAAAATATATTACTTATGCTAGCATATATTTATTGCAATTATCTTTAAATGTGTTAATACATATTTTCAAATGTCTCCACTTTAATTTTTTATATGATAAGTATGCATAGGTGTAATCCACTAGCAATGGCTCTTTCAGGCAGAGGCACATATGTTCAATCACTGGTTTTGTCTTCAAAATAATTCCTGTTGCTGCATATCAATTTTTCACCATTTTGAATTTTTTTAAAAATTGCTCTACTTTTAATCACCATCAGATTAATACCTTTCTCCTTATCAGCATTTCATATTCTTAATGCTTTTACACCTACATAATACAGTGTTCTTAAAAATAAATTGCAATAAATAAATAGACTGCAATTAAAACACAAACATAGTACAGAATAATGAATACAATAACCAACAATAAAATGAGGGGCCAAATCAGTTTAAAACATCCTTTGGCATGATATACATGTATTTTTGCTTACAAAATTTTATAGAGTGAAAATTATTAAAAACAAAAATACTTATTACTTTTACATTTATATTTATCAATTTTGAATAAAAGATACCAATATATCATTGCTTGTAGCTAGCCATATCTAAGCATGCCTTAATCAAATAATGATTTACTAAACCACTATGCTATTTTATAAGGAAAATAATTCCATCACTATCAAGAGTTTCATGTGATTTGCTAGTTATTGGAAATGTGGGTTACCAACTATCTAATGTTCAGTTTAAAACTCATTATGGTGCCCTAACCGGTTTGGCTCAGTGAATAGAGCATCAGCTTACGGACTGAAGGGTCCCATATTCGATTCCAGTCAAGGGCATATACCTTGGTTGCGGGCACATCCCCAGTAGGGGGTGTGCAGGAGGCAGCTGATCGATGTTTCTCTCTCATCGATGTTTCTAACTCTCTATTTCCTCTCCCTTCTCTGTAAAAAAATCAATAAAATATATTTTAAAATAATAATAATAAATAAAAATCATTATGGAGGTTCTCTTCTAGATATTACACACAACTAAATGGATTTAAAAACCTTATAGTTGGTGAAAAATATGATAAATATAAGCAGTATTTTCTAATAAAGATGAATGGTAATTGGAAAATTAATGTTACATTTAAAATACATTTCTGAATATTGTACATAGCAATGAAGCACTTTAATTAAAAAACAAGTTTAAACCACATTTAATCATTCATCTTTCTTTCTTGCTGCCAACTTCTTTCTATTCTTCAAACATATGAAGCAGTTTTTATTATTTCCTTAAACAATAAAACCATTTATCATAATTTCACTATATTTATTTCTGTCTTTAAATATAATTTATAATTCCTAGCATAGATTAATTACAAGAACTTTGCATGAGCTAAATCCGCACGTTCAGTGCAAGTATAAAAATCCAGTATGTCATGAATAGGACAATATTTATCAACTGTCATTTTAAGCAATTAAAGTGGTAATCAATAAATTAAATTAATAATTTTAAAATTTCACCATTATAAAGGTACTAAATTTGTCTTATTCAGAGATTATAGACTAACAGGACATGCAGCAAGTTTGATAAAATTCAAAAGTGCCTTGCTAATACCCATGCTTAGAGGCAAGCTAACATTTCTGGAATATCTAATATATGTCAGGCACTATACTAACTATTGACATATATTATCTTATTTCATTATCATAATACTATATCAATAGGTGTCATGTCCCCACTTTTGCCAATGAGAAAATGAATTCTGAGAAGACACACAACCAATAACCAGCAGAGATGAGATTAAAGTAAAGACAAATTTTAGTGAAATAACATCAAAGAAATCTAAACAGTGTTAAGACAACTTTCTTAAAGAAACAACTGTCATTTTACAACCATTCTTTATTTCCATAATGAATTTGCTTTTGGGGAACCATCGCTCCAAAACTCTTAATCCATAAATTTCCAGCAGTGCTAACTCTATCTCCAATTACAGGGGTAGGGTATATAGCCCAAGCCAAGCCAAACAGACCTAATATATGATCTAATATCACAACTTTTCTTTGAGCCACTAGAACAGATGCAAAAAAGTGAGAAGGATATAAGCCTATAGCTGCTGACAGCTACCCTACCTCCAGGAGAGGAGAACCTATTTGCAAAAGGAGCCAATACTAAGAGAAACTGGGTTAAGACTTGAAAGGGGTCCAAATAACATTTGAGCCACTGGATCAAGCTTCACCAGAAATCAGCCATACCATGACCTTTCTTTTTTTTTTTTTTTTCTTTTTTTAAATCCTCACCTAAGGATTTTTTCCCATTAATTTTTTAGAGAGAGACAAAGGGAGGGAGAGGAGGAGGAGGGGGAGAGAGAGAGAGAGAGAGAGAAACATCAACATGAGAGAGACACATCCATTGGTTGCCTCCCTCACATGCCCCAATAGGGACCAGAGATGAACCTGCAACTGAGGTACATGCCCTTGGCTGGGAATCAAACCCACAACCCTCCGGTCCACGGGCGATGCTCGAACCATTAAACAACAAAGGCCAGGGCCAAACCATGATCTTTTTAATTATATGACCCAATAATATCCATTCTGCTTAACTTAGTTTGAGTTGGGGATTTCTCACTTATTCAATGTACCCATCAGTAAAATTTCAATGGCATGAATCATTTTCAAAAATCAAATCATGTACTTAATTATTCTCAATCTGAAATCTAAAAATAAAATATTAACAGGAATCAAGGCACTATTTTCAGTATTTCAGAAAGTTTAATGGAGTTATTCACTGATCCGGGGTAAGGCTACTATAGCTTATTAAAATGTGTTCCTTCTGACTGCATCATTTAACATGAAAACTTCAGTTATCTTCAGGGTTCTAAATACAATTTTTTTTCATTTTAAATCAGAAATACAGTTAGTTTTAAAACATTTTTGTTGATAAACTGCTTTAAAACAGGAAATTTTTAAAAAATTGACGAAGAGAAAGTATCGAGAACTATAATATTTGAAATATACTCAATAAAATAACCTAACCCTTTCTTACTTTAATACACAAGCAATTCCTAACCAATCTTTTAATTTATGCTTGCCTTTCTATCTTTCTACCCTGAGGCTACTCAGCCTGCAGATATCAAATAAGCAGTCTAGGCTAATGGCACCACCTAGTGTTCTAAACTGGTAACTATCTGACACACTGTTTTCCATTTTCTTTTGCTGCTGTATGAACACAAGCTAGTTTTCCATTGTTCTGTCTTTAATAATTCTTCCAAAATCCATTTCCTTATTATTCATATGTACATATATATTGTCTACATCTCCTCTCATCCCTCTCTCAACAACCGTCCAGTTACTTTAGGAATACTATGCTCTTGATTTTTGCCAGATACCTAGTGCTTTATGTAGCGCACTTTGTAAAGTTACTACTATGGATGGGTACTATGGGTATCCTATTCACAAGCCCCAAATCACAGATCATTGGGCAGGCCGTGCAATTCCAATATCCACTTGCTTAATTACTACTCATACAAGAATGACTACTAATAATTCTTTTCATACAATGGCCAAACCACAAAACCAATTTACAAAATTGGTAGTGATTCAGCTGTATCTCAGAAGAAAACAAAAGCCATTAAAGTGAACATTAGATTTAAAAGTTTTAGCCCCACCCTAACCGGTTTGGTTCAGAGGATAGAGCATCGGCCTGCAGACTGAAGGGTCCCAGGTTCGATTCCAGTCAAGGGCACGTACCTTCGTTACCAGCACATCCCCAGTAAGGGGTATGCAGGAGGCAGCTGATCGATGTTTCTCTCTCATTGATGTTTCTAACTCTTTATCCCTTTATTCCTCTCTGTAAAAAAATCAATAAAATATATTTTAAAAAATTTAAAAAATAAAAGTTTTAGTTTCAATCTACCTCTTGAAAGTGTCTGACTTTCAAGTTATCATCCTTTTTTTTCCACTCTTCAAAAATTAAGCCAAGATATCCTCAAATGCCATCACACACAAAAAATGCTCTTGTTCACTTCTGCTTCTTGTACTAATATCATTCTCTAGTATTTTTCATTATGAATTACATTCCTCTAGTTTATCATCAGTTAAGTTAATTTGGGGGGAGGACTTAGACCTAACTACCATTGCTTTCTTTTATTTTAAGGAAACTGGTATATGATGAAACATTGGTATAGGGCTGAACAGACCAATGGAACCATTAAAGCCCAGAAATAGACCCACACATATACAGAAAACTCAATATACAACAGTGATGTTCAAAACATTGCAGGCTATCTGTATGCAAAGAAACTAAATCTCAAATTCTACCTCACAGCATACACAAATGTTATTTATATTCAATTGAGTGAAAGAACTATATAGAGCACATACAGGAAACTCTTTGACTCTGGGGTAGGAAGGAATTTCTTAAACAATGCATTAAGACCATAAAGCATAAACAAAAAGATTTATAAATTGGATTCCTTCAAATTTTTAAAAATGTGTATGAAACAAAAGACATCACAAATTAAATATAAGTCACACAGAGCACAGATATATGCAACAAATATAATCAAATAATTAGTATCCATAAAATATAAATAACTTCTATAAATTAGTAATTTTAACTATTTCAATAGAAAAAAATGAGCAAGAATACGAAGACGCAATCATAAAAGAGGAGCTTTTAAGAAAATCTAAAATAATAAAAGCATAATATGCTAATTAGACCAGACGTCCTTCTGGACAACCTTCCAGACGAAGCCAGGGCTGCAAGGGAAGCCCAGGTCCTGGGTGCCTGACAGCAGACGGAGGGAAGCCCGGGTCCCGGGTGCCGGAGAGAAGCCAGTGCCGGCAGCCGGAAAAAGGAAGGCCTACTCTTGCACGAATTTCATGCATTAGGCCTCTAATAAACATATAAAAAAATATGCTAAACTTCAGACATTTTTAAAGTGCAAGTTAAAACCACAATGATATGTTTCACACCTATTAAAACAGAAATAACTTAAAATTTCTATTGATACCAATTCTTAGCAAGACAATTGAGAAAGAGAACGCTCAGATACCGCTAGCAAAAACAATTCAGCAATAAGCGTAAGATGTGCATGACCAAAAATTCCACACAGGCACAAATCCCAGGCAGCATTGTTCTAAAAAGCTTTCTAGAATAATAAAAGGATTCTGTATCTACAATACCCAATACGTTAGCCACTAGTTACATGTGGTTAGTGCAAGCATGGAACTGAATTTCATTATTTTTAATTAATTTAAATTTAAATACCCACATGTGGCTAGTAGCTAGTGTATTGAACAGAACAGCCCTAGAGTATCTTTCATATAGGCATAAACAGATGACTACAAGAACTTTAATTGTAGTAGTGGTTCTAATAATGAAAAACTTATCAGAATAAATTGTGACATATTCATACAGTGCTATTCAACAGAAAATAAATTTATGTACATACATAAAAAATAAGTTAGCACATATAAATCTCAAAAAATTTAACACTGCACCAAAAAAAAGCAACATGAAGAAGAGACACAGTAAAACAGCATTTACATAATGTTTCAGAACCTACAAATCAATCCTTCATATTGATTATGGATATTTATGTGTACATATATGTATGTGTAAATATCTCATAAGGAAAATATAAAAACAAGAAAATCCTTGCTACAAACTGTAGAACACAACTACTTGAAAGTTTGAAAGTTCCTTTTATTATTTAATTTTCCCCCATCTCATTCAGTTTACTAATATCCATCACTAAACAGAATGAAATCAAATTTGTGATGGCCTAAATTACCCAACTGTATTTCCATGATAAAGCATAGCCAGTCACTAAAAATGTATTCTACTTCCTAGTGAAAACAGTAAAAAGGAAAAGTTTCTCTTTTTCTTATGACTTTTTGACTTCTTATTCAATTCTCCTGTGAAGTATTTGTGGAAATCAAGTATTTCAGCATGAAGAAAAAGCAAAACAAAAAACTTTATGCTATATAAGAATTTCCCCTGGAATAATTCATGGATTCCTGAACCAGGCCACTTAGCCATGAGGTCAATTATAACATATGTTTTAAATAACATTTAATCTTCTTTGCTAAACCCCTTATTAAATGTTTATGTTTTGCAACAGTTGAAGAACTCATAAGAATGGCATATTACGTCTTTCTGCCAAGACGTTTTGCTCTCTCCTACTTTTAAAAATCAAAAGCTAATAAATGCGTTTATAAAAATAGAAACAAGCAAATATCACATTCCATTTTTTTAAAAGCCTGTCTCTGATTCAAAAGTTTTTCTGAATCAGTCAATCCTTCTATTGTTGAGAAGTACAAAATACATGGTTTATCAACTAGACTCCTACCAATCTGTGGGACTGTAAGTTCCATGAGAGCAAGTATAGTGTCACTACTATAACCACGAAGACTAACACAATATGAATGAATACATGAATAATCAATGAATGAAACTACCTATTTATCATCAGTATCAAATGCATTCCATGTTGGTTTGTTATCCTTCATGTCTTGGTAAGAGAAAATAATATAAAAACTGGAAATAAACGTTCTCAAAAAAGTAAATCTAATTTGATATTGCAGTGTCATACCAGAATTTGAAGTTCAAGTAGTAGAATCTCAAAGCTTCTCCCTCCCTCTGCCTTATGCACCCAACCCTCTATCTCTCTGAGGGAACAATAAGGTGAAAAGTCAAAACCTGATTTTGAGGTTAAAATCTCATGTCTATGGCAAGGTTTTCTCTCAGTGCTCCATTTGGTTGGTGCACTTATGCATGAGAACAATCCTTCTGTCTGAAAATGACAAAACCAGGAGAAAAGCTTGAAGTGAATGGTTCCGGCCAGACATTCTCAGCCGAAAGGAACAGAGATCATTTCCTTGACCCTTGTACTGATTCTCATGCTGCCTCTCCCCATTAGAACGCTGATTGTAAAGACCAATATCAGAGTAAGAATGTAGGAGAAAATGGCCAAAAAGTTCTGCCTGTACAATGAGTACAAAAGGAGCCATTTCAAAATATATGAATACAAATGGCCTATACAAGCATATCTTGGAGATGTAATGGTTCAGTTTGAGACCATTGTAGTAAAAGAGTCACACAAATTTTTTGGTTTCCCACTGCATGTAAAAGTTATGTTTATACTATACTGTAGTCTATTAAGTATGCAATAACATTGTATCTTAAAAATATACTTTCTGGTAAATGTTAACCATCATCTGAGCAAGCAAGTCATAATCTTTTTGCTGGTAGAGGATCTCGCCTCACTGTTGATGTCTGCTAACTGATCAGAGTAGTGGTTGCTGAAGGTTGGGGTGACAATTTCTTAAAATAAGACAACCATGAAGTTTGCTGCATCAAATAATTCCTTTCATGAATGATTTCATGAGTTGCTGTTTTGATAGTATTTACCCACGGCAGAATTTTTTTCAAAATTGGAGTCATTCCCCTCAAACCCGCCTGCTGCTTTATCAACTACATTTATATAATATCCTAAATCCTTTGTTGTCATTTCAACAATCTGTACAGCATTGTCACTAGAAGCAGATTCCATATCCAGACACCACTTGCTTTCCTTATTCATAAAAAGCAACTCCTAATCCATTAAAATTTTATCAAGAGATTGCAGCAATTCAGTAACATCTTTAAGATTCACTCCTAATTCTAGTTTTCTTGCTATTTCCACCACATCTGCAATTACTTCCAGCACTGATATCTGGAACCACTCAAAGTCATCCATGAGGTTTAGAATCAAATTCTTCCAAACTCCAATTAATGTTGATATTTTGACCTTTCCCTGTGAATCACAAATGTCCATAATGGCATCTAGAATGGTAAATCCTTTCCAGAAGTTTTCAACTTACTTTGCCGGAGGGGGAATATAAGACGATTGGGGGGAAAGGGGCCTAGCAATCTGAATCTGTGCCAATAACCAGTATTCTGAGGCACATTCTTGCTAGTATAATTAAGCCCCATTCTTATCTGTAAAGCTGGTCCAGCCTTGCAGAACCTGTTTCCCGGAATACTCCCATTTTACAGAGGCCATAAACCATGAACCATACACAACCTCTGGAGGGGTTGGTAGCACTGGCGCCAGCCAGGCCAGGCCTTTGGGAGTAACCCCACCCATGGGGGACTGCAAAGCCCGCGAAAAGTCTGGAGGCTTGGTCCATATTTGGGGAGACAAAGAAACTGAGGGAAAGCTTCCTCCATATTCATCACTCGGGCTCTGGAGAATGACTCCCATGAGTCAACACACTAGTGCATCTGCAAATAAAGAGTTTTTCCTGAATCTTCCGAGTACTGATTGTGTGTTTTCCAGTCACCTGGTAATTTCTGCAACAGCTTAGATCCATCAGAGAAATCACTATCTATGGCAGTTATATCCTTACAAAATGTATTTCTTAAGCAATAAGGCTTGAAAATCAAATTTACTCCTTAATCCATGGGCTTCAGAATGGACATTGTATTTGCAGCATGAAAATAACGTTAACCCCCAAGCCTGTGTTGCTCAGTGGTTGAGCATCGACCCATGCACCAAGAGGTCACCAGCTGATTCCTTGTCAGGGCACATGCCTGGGTTGTAGGCTCAATCCCGGGGAGGGGCAGGGGGAGAGGAGAAGGAGGAGGGTGTGAGACTGTGTGGGAGTCAGTTGATCAGTTCCCCTCTCATTGATGCTTCTATCTCTATCCCTCTCCCTCTCACTCTAAAACTAAATATTTTTTTAAGAAAGAAAATAACATTAATCTTGTTTTACATATCCATCAGAAGTCTTGCCGAAACCGGTTTGGCTCAGTGGATAGAGCGTCGGCCTGCGGACTGAGAAGTCCCAGGTTCGATTCCGGTCAGGGGCATGTACCTGGGTTGCGGGCATATCCCCAGTAGGAGATGTGCAGGAGGCAGCTGATCGATGATTCTCTCTCATTGATGTTTCTGACTCTCTATCTCTCTCCCTTCCTCTCTGTAAAAAATCAATAAAATATATTAAAAAAAAAAAAAAGAACTCTTGAGTGACAAGGCACACTGTTAATAAGCAGTCATATTTAGAAAGGAATGTTTTGGGGGGTTTTCTGAGTAGTAGGTCTCAACAATGGGCTTATCATATTCAGTAAACTGTGTTGTAAACAGCTGTGCTATCATCCCAAGCTTTGTTGTTCCATCTTTAGAACCCAAGCAGAGTACATTTAGCATAATTCTGAAGGACCCTAGGATTTCCAGAATGGTAAATGAGCACAGGCTTCAAATTAAAATCACCAGCTTCATTAGCTCCTAACAAGAGAGTCAGCCTGTCCTTTGAAGCCAGGCCTTGACTTCTCTCAAACTATGAAAAGCTCTAAGTGGCATCTTTTTCCAATATGAGGCTGTTCATCTACATTGAAAATCTGTTGTTCAGTGCAGCTACCTGCATTAATTATCTTTACTAGATCTAGATAACTTGCTGCAGCTTCTACATCATAAGCACTTGCTGCTTCATCTTGGCACTTTCTTGTTACAGGGATGGCTTATTTCCTTAAACCTCACAAACCAAATTCTGCGAGCTTCAAACTTTTCTATGGCAGCTTCCACACCTCTCTCAGCTTTCACAGAACTGAAGAAAGTTAAAAAGGCCTTGCTTTGGATTAGGCTATGGCTTAAGGAAATGGGGCTGGTTTGATCTTCTATCCAGACCACTGAAACTTGGTCCTTATCAGCATACCTTTTATGTGCTCACTGGAGCAGCATTTTTAATTTCCTTCAAGAATTTTACTTTGTATTCACAACTTGACTATATGGTTCAAGCCTAGCCTTTGGCCTATCTCAGCTTTTGACATGCCTTCCTCGATAAGCATAATCACTTCCAGTTTTTTACTTAAAGTGAGAGATATGTGACTTTTCCTTTAACACTTAGATGCCATTTTTAACTAGCCTAATTTTTACTGTTGTATCTCAGGGAGGGAGGCCAGAGGAGAGGGGTAGAAGCAGAGCAAATGGAGAGAAACCAAATGGCGGCATAGGTAAACACCGGAAATTGCTGCCTCGCACAACCACTTCAAAAATACAACTAAAAGACAAAACGGACATCATCCAGAACCACAGGAAGGCTGGCTGAGTGGAAATTCTACACCTAGAAGGAAAGAGAAAAGCACAGTGAAACTCAGAGGAGGTACGGAAGTAAAGTGCAGAGGTACGGAGGCGCACGTGGAAAAGAGCTGGCAACTGAGGACACGGTTGTCTTTTTCAATCAGGAGGGAGTCTCAAGCTCCCAACTGCTCTGAACTCCAGTTCAGGGAGAGTCTCTGGGGACCCAGACTCATATGGGGAGAAACTGGACTGTCTGGCATCAGGCAGAACTTGAGGGCGGCTTTCTCTCAGAGGTGCTTGCAGTGATTACTGGGCCACTAAGACGCGGGGTCTCTTAGGGTAGGATTGAGGATCAGCCATAGCTGTTTGCCCCGCCCTGTTGATTCCCTGAGACCCCGCCCCACCCAAGCTGTGCCAAGAGGCTTTTGCATATGAATGCTCTGGCCCTTTGCAATCTGAAAATTACCTAAAAAACTGCAGCTGGGTCAGAGACTCAGGACTTCCAAAAGAAGGCCCAAGGTCCCACAGCAGCTTGCATTGCTTCATAGCTGGGCCTCATCTGGGCACCTCCAAATCCCAAACAAAGAAGTGGAATCTGCAGATCACTCCATAGCTCCTGCTGGGTAGCCTCAGGTAGAGGCTAAATTAGCACCTCCTTAGAGATCCAAGAGCCAGTGTACCCAGTGGTCAGAGTGGGACCATCCAGATTACAACTCCTCAGATCCATAAGGGACACACTCAGGGGGCAGACTCAGTGAGCACCAAAGCCCCACTGAAGCAAGTCTTGCCCCAGAAGGGTGTCTCCAGCACAGAAGTTCTCCCACTGCGGACACAGCTGATTCTCACAGCCAATGGCCTGGAGGTCAATTCCTCCCAGTGATACGTACAACAATCAAGCTGTGCACACAGCCCACAAAGGGGTGCTCCAAGAGTGTCCTCTTCAGGTAATTGGGGAGGCTGAGCCATTGGGCCCTATAGGACACCTACCACACAAAGCCACTCTACCAACACAGGGAAGCATAAAAAATGCAGAGACAAAGAAACAGGACACAAATGAAAGAAATGGAGGAAAGCAAACTACTGGATACAGAGTTCAAAACCACACTTTTAAGGTTTTTCAAGAATTTTCTAGAAACCGCCGATAAATTTAGTGAGACCCTTGAGGTTATGAAAAAGAACTAACTAGAAATTAAACATACACTGACTGAAATAAAGAATATTATACAGACTCCCAACAGCAGACTAGAGGATTGCAAGAATCAAGTCAAAGATTTGAAACACAAAGAAGCAAAAAACACCCAACCGGAAAAAGAAAAAGAAAAAGAATCCAAAAATTAGAAGATAGTGTAAGGAGCCTCTGGGACATCTTCAAGCGAACCAACATTCGAATTATGGGGGTGCCAGAAGAAGAGAGAGAGCAAGATATTGAAAACCTATTTGAAGAAATAATGACAGAAAACTTACTTCCCCTACCTGGTGAAAGAAATAGACTTACAAGTCCAGGAAGCGCAGAGAACCCCAAACAAAAGGAATCTAAAGAGGACCACACCAAGACACATCATAATTAAAATGCCAAGAGCAAAAGACAAAGAGAGAATCTTAAAAGCAGCAAGAGAAAAAAAGTCAGTTACCTACAAGGGAGTACCCATACGACTGTCAGCTGATTTCTCAACAGAAACTATGCAGGCCAGAAGGGAGTGGCAAGAAATATTCAAAGTGATGAATGCCAGGAACCTACAACCAAGATTACTTTACCCAGCAAAGCTATCATTCAGAATTGAAGGTCAGATAAAGAGCTTCAAAGATAAGGAAAAGCTAAAGGAGTTCATCACCACCAAACCAGTATTATATGAAATGCTGAAAGGTATCCTTTAAGAAGAGGAAGAAGAAGAAAAAGGTAAAGATACAAATTATGAACAACAAATACACATCTATCAACAAGTGAATCCAAAAATCAAGTGAATAAATAATCTGATGAACAGAATAAACTGGTGATTATAATGGAATCAGGGGCATAGAAAGGGAGTGGACTGACTATTCTTGGGGGGGAAAGAGTTGTGGGGGTGTGGGAAGAGACTGGACAAAATTTGTACACCTATGGATGAGAACAGTTGGTGGCAGGGGTAAGGGCAGATGGTGGGGTGGGAACCGGGTGGAGGGGAGCTATGGGGGGAAAAGGAGGAACAACTGTAATAATCTGAACAATAAAGATTTAATTTTTAAAAAAAAGAAGCAGAGCAAATGGCTGGTTGATGGAGCTGTCAGAATACATGCAACATTTATTGATTTTTTTTCTGTCATATATGGATGTAGTTTGTAATACTCTAAAACAATTACAACAGTTATATCAAAGATCTAATGGCAGGTCACAATAACAAATGCAATAATAATGGGAAAGTCTGAAATATTGCAAGAATTACCAAATGTAACACAGAGACAAAGTGAGAAAAAGCTATTGGAAAAATGTTGCCAATAGACTTGCTCAACACAGGGTTGTCACAAACCTTCACTTTGTAAAAAAAAATAAAAAAATGCAGTATCTGTGAAATGCAACAAAGTGAAGTGCAATCAAATGAGATTGAAGTGCAATCAAATGTTCTCAACCTCAGCAATAATCAGGGGAAAGAAAGTATATTAGAACTGCTAAATGTCACATTTCCACTTATCACATTGGTAACTTATGTAAATAAACACTATTATACCCTATCATAAGTAACTAATACAACTTTTGTGAAAGTAAAGTTGGCATCTCTCAAAAATTAAAATGTGTATTCCTTTTCATTCTAGCATAATTTTTTAAAAGTATATGTAAAAAGATGGTAAAAGTGAGTAGTTTTGGTAGTGAAAAACAAGCAAAATTCAAAGTGTTCATTAATATGAAATTGGTTAATAAAAATAATTCCCAGTTTTAGAAAAGACAGAGAAAATTGTAGAGAGAAGATTACCAAAACTGTATAACAAAAATGTACACTCCAGATTATAAGTGCTAATAATGTGCTCAGCACAGTAAAAATAAGAGCCAAGAAAAATCACATAAAGATAATTCAGAATACCAGGAGTAAAGAGAAGATTTCTTTCTAAGAGTTTTCAAAGAAGAAAAAATAGGTCACATAAAAAAGTTCAAAATCAGCACATCAGTCTTCTCATGGGCAGCACTGGCTACTAATAAAGCAAACACTTCAAACTTTTGAGGAAAAAGTATTTTCAACTTACACTTCCACACCTAGTTGAAATATCAATCTAATGTGTAGGTAGAATAAGGACATTTTAGGTAAAGTTTATTTTCCACCCATTCTTTTTCAAGAATCCCTGGAGGATATGCTTCAGGAAAACAAGGGAATAAACTAAGAAGGAAAACAAACAAAAAAGGCAAATTACCCAACAAAAGAACAATAAAGAGAAGTCACAGGATCAGAGCTATGGAGAGTTAAAAACAAACAAAAAACTCTGACAGACAGAATAGAGGGTTGAGGGAGAGAAGTTTCCAAGAAAAATATATTAATTAAGCTTTTGGACCTATATTTAAGGACTTGAAAAACATTAATGAACAGTACCTGAGAGATCCGTTCAAACAGAAGGGGAAATTAGCAATTTAGCACATAAGAATGAATAAGCAAGTGAAGCAAATGAATAAGCAAGACATTTAATAATATGGGAGGGAGGGCACAAAATTTAAATAAATGAATGTAATATAATGCATTGTTATTCAATACTTAGATGGTCATTATGATGTAAATAGAGTATAGATTGTTTATAGATTTAACCAAAATTATTATATAACTAGAGACCCGGTGCACAAAAATTTGTGCACTCGGGGGGAAGGGGAGGTCCCTCAGCCTGGCCTGTGCCCTCTAGCAGTCTGGGACCCCTTGGGAGATAACGACCTGCTGGCTTAGGCCTGCTCCCAGGTGGCAGAGGGCAGGCCCAATCCCTAGGTGCAGCCCCTGGTCGGGCTCAGAGCAGGGCCGATTGGGGGGTTGGGGCACCACCCCCTGTCACACTCAAGGCAGGGTCGATGGGGAGGTTGCGGTGCGACCCCCTGTCACGCACAGAGCAGGGCCAATCTGGGGGTTGGGGCACTGCCCCCTGTCACGCACAGAGCAGGGCCCATCAGGGGGTTGAGGAGCTCCCCCCTGTCACACACAGAGCAGGGTGGATCAGTGGGTTGGGGCGCCGCCCTCTAACACCCACAGAGCAGGGCCAATCAGGGGGTTGGGGCGCTGCCACTGTCACACTCAGGGCAGGGCTGATGGGGAGGTTATGGCTCTACCCCGTCACACACAGAGCAGGGCCCATGGGGGGGCAGGAGGGGTTGGGGCGCCACCCTCTATCACCCACAGAGCAGGGCCGATCAGGGGGTTGGGGCGCCACCACTCTCACACTCAGGGCAGGGCCGATGGGGGAGGTTATGGCTCTACCCCGTCACACACAGAGCAGGGCCCGGGGGGGGGGGGGGCAGGTTGGGGTGCCGCACCCTGTCACACACAGAGCAGGGACGATCAGGGGGTTGGGGCGCTGCCCCCTGTCATGCTGATCCCGGTGCCGGGAGGCGTCTCGGCTCCGCTGATCCCGGTGCTGGGAGGCATATTACCCTTTGACTATATAGGGTAGAGGCCTGGTGCATGGGTGGGGCCAGCTCATTTGCCCTGAAGGGTGTTCTGGATCAGGGTGGGGGTCCCCCTGGGGTGCCTGGCCAGCCTGGGTGAGGGGATGATGGCTGTTTGCAGCTGGTCACACACCCTTCAGGGTAGGGGTCCCCACTGGGGTGCCTGGCCAGTCTGGGTGAGGGGCTGAGGGCTGTTTTCAGGCTGGGAGTGACTGAAGTTCCCAACCCTCCTTTTTTCATTTTTTTTTTTTATTCTGGGCCAGCTTTAGCTTGAGGCTTGGCTCCAGCTCTTAGGCCTCCGCTCCTGAAAGTAGGTTTCTGGCCTTTGCATACAATGTTGTGAATCTGCTGGCTGAAGTCCGGCGGTATTTGTTACAGAGTTTCTTAAACTGCCGGCTCAGAGGCCTGCAGCCGCAGGCAGGGAACGTTGGTTTCCTCCATCACTGAGGCAAGCAAGCCTCATGTTAGTTTCAAGCTGCCTGGCTGCCGGCCGCCATCTTGGCTGACAGTTAATTTGCATATCTCACTGATTAGCCAATGAAAAGGGTAGCGGTTGTATGCCAATTACCATGTTTCTCTTTTATTAGTGTAGACTTTTCAAAACTCAAGAGTTACATATATAATATGAACCCCAAATTGCCATAAAAATGGTCAATAGATAACATCTAAAGTTGTTTAATCAAGAAAAACTGAATAAGCATATTATTTACAAATAAGGTAATATCAGAAGGAAGAAGCTAATAGTGTTGAAAGTAGTTGCTTCTAGGAGAGGGTAGAGAACACAGGTAATAAAACATGAAATATATGTTTCCCTTTATTATTTGGAAAAACAAAATAACCAATTTTGGAACTGAAACAGTAATCAAAACTAGGAAGGGTGAAGAAAAGGTAAAGGTTTTGTGAAATGAAGATTCATCTAATTATAGAACCCTAGAGGCCTGATGCACGAAATTCATGCAAGAGTAGGCCTTCCTTCCCCACAACTGCCGGCACCAGCTTCCATCTGGCACCAGGTCCCGGGCTTCCCTCCGGATGCCAGCAGGCACTCAGGACCCAGGCTTCCCTCGCAGCCACTGCTTCATCCAGAAGGTTGTCCGGAAGGACACCCGATCTAATTAGCATATGACACTTATAGACAGAAAAGCAGAAATATCAAAAAATAACAATCCTATGTTACTAGAGATAATCACAGTAAGCATTCAAATCAGAATTAGTTAAAAATAAGCACCTGCCCTGGCTGGTTTGGCTCAGTGGATGGAGTGTCGGCCTATGGAACGAAGGGTCCCAGGTTCGATTCCAGTAGGAGCACATGCCCAGGTTGTGGGCTCGATACCCAGTGCAGAAGGCAGCCGATCAATGATTCTCTCTCATTGTTGGTGTATCTCTCTCTCTTTCCCTCTCCCTTCCTCTCTGAAATCAATAAAAATATATATTTTTTAAAAAGTGAGCACCTTTAGGGGAGTGGCAAAAGGAAATAAATGTGGGGCAGGATTTCTCTTGCTTTTCATTATAAGACCATCTGTTCTACTTGATTTCTAACCATGTGCATACCTTACCTTTGAGTTTTTAAAAAGGGTCCCTGAAATATAATGGATCACAGGTCCATGGGGTACCCTGAAACTTATTACCAAAAATAACTTTCTCAAAAGGTTAAAATGCGTTTAACAGTCTTCACAACCTAGAAAAACCCCATCTAGAACATTATTATAAAGAAATACAAAAAATACTAAATTATTCAGAAGAAAGCTGGGCAGTATTCCCAATAATATAAGCATATGGATTAAAAGAGAGTAATGAAATTTAATCTGAAATCATTTAATTCAAAGTTAGTTGGAAAAAACTATAACATTGAGTTCATAATTCAAATTCTTAATTTTGAGGAACACTTAAATCAACACATCGACAAGAATAAAATCATAAAAAAAGATCACATTACTAAAAATTTTCAATTTAATTTTATGTAATAATCTATTTCTTTAACATAATTCTGGGGAAATGCACTTGAGCATGTACTTACATGTTCAAAACAAACTACTACTAAATATTCTGTGTGGCCATGACAAGGAAAAGGTTGAAAACCAATGAATTTAGGTATGTCCTTATGATATATGTCGAACAGCCATGCTATAAAAATTTTGTTTTTAACATTAAAAAAATTAAACATTTTAAGAAAAATGTAGACTATGATACTGATACATTAAAGATATTATTAAAATTACCATCTCTCAGCTTACAGCACTCAACAATGAACATAAATGGCAGATGTATCCCTTCATTTTTAAAGAGATGAAACTCTTAGTTTATCAGAGTTGATATGTGAATTACTTGACATTATGATCCTTATCTTTTCCCCAGCTAAATAAAATGCTTCAAATTTTGATTATTGCTAAATCTGTTGTATTAAGTCTGAAATCCATTAATGATGTACTATACCTTGCTTAAGTGGAATTAAATTAGTGCATAATTGATTAGTGCATAATTGAAGCAGTTGTAGATTTACCAACTTTAATTAGAATAGATTACAGATATTTTACACTACAGAAGCAAGAAGTTAATCAAAACCTTATAATAAGAACAGAGATGCAGTATTATGAATTAGAAAGGACCATATGCTAATACCAAGTACTCTGAAAGTAAATCATTTTAGTCTAGATCCGTTAAAAGGAGAAAATTGATTATTAATCTTTTAACCAAGATTTTTCAAGTAATTAGACTATTTATGGTAATCTACTATAATAGTTGATGCTAGCTCATGAGTAAATGAAAAAATGCTTCCCAATAATATTTTGTCTACCTACAACACTAAATTACACTAAAAATAACTCATTAAAATACTAAATATATCTCATAACTCCTTTAAAAGGTATTCAAGGAAAAGAAAATCCCATTAAGTCTTACACTAAAAATAAAAAAGAAATAAAAAACAAACTGACCAATGAAGAAGCAAGTAAGGAGAAAAATTATCACAGCAACAAAGCTGAGTAAAGAAGTAATGCCTTTAGTTCTCTCAATACCCTTGTGGGTGGTAACTACAGCCTGGAATGTTCTACACATAAATTGCTAACTCCCCCCGAGTTTAAAGCCATGGTAATTAGGTTCATTATCTTACATGCTAATGATACATAGAAAATAAGTTTGCAGTGAATAATTCATATACTACCAGCTCTCACTGTGAAACTCATTGCTAAAAGTTTATTTACAGTACAAGTTACACTGCATTTTTTTATATAGTTTAAATTTATTACCTAAATAAATAGGGATTACTTAGTGTGGAAATCTAATTCACTATAAGTAAACGATAATAATCTTAAGCATATATTGGTTTGTATATTTGTAGTATGATTTTTATTCATCCATAATTAACTATGATTATAAAACACCATGAGAATGTCTTGTCATAAAATTAAATTACTTATAGTGATACTAGAGGCCCGGTGCACGAAATTCATGCACGGGGGGTGGGGGTGTCCCTCAGTCCAGCCTGCACCATTTAGGACCAGGATCAGGCCTAAACGAGCAGTCGGACATCCCTCTCACAATCCAGGACTGCTGGCTCCCAACCACTCGCCTGCCTGCCTGCCTGATTGCCCCTAACTGCTTCTGCCTGCCAGCCTGATCACCCCCTAACCACTCCCCTGCCAGCCTGATCGACGCCTAACTGTTCCCTGCCGGCCAGACTGACCCTAACTGCCCTCCCCTGCCGACCTGGTCACTCCTAATTGCCCTCCCCTGCCAGCCTGATCGCCCACAACTGCCCTTTCCTGCTGGCCATCTTATGTCCACATGGGGTGGCCATCTTTGACCACATGGGGGTGGCCATCTTGTGTGTTGGAGTAATTAAATTGAAAATTTTTAGTAATGTGATCTTTTGTTATGATTTTATTCTTGTCAATGTGGTGATTAAAGTGTTCCTCAAAATTAAGAATTTGAATTATGAACTCAATGTTATAGTTTTTCCAACTAACTTTGAATTAAATGATTTCAGATTTGCATATTACCTCTTTATTATATAGGATAATTATTCTAATGATATTGGATAATAATGATATTGGCTATTAATTGATATCAATAAATTATTAATTGCTACAGTAACTCATATTTTCAGATAAGTATTAATATCACCACACTACTTATTTTAAAATGTACATATAGTTACTTTGGAACTAGGACTATCAAAGTACAAATGAGCCACTTAGGTTCCGTATTATGTAAATACTTAAATAAAATAATGTCAAATGTAAGATTAAATTCAGTGACCTATGAAATTGAATTGTCTTCAATTTTTACCCAGTTTTGTAATAGATTAATGTCACACTAGCTGTATTTATGTTAACAAATTAAAAAAAGGGTAATTTTAAATTCTTTCAAAATGACTTTCTTATAGATACTTGCAATAACTCATTTCATAATGTATATATCGTATGAAAACTTTACATTACTATGTACATGAACTATTGTGGTTTCAGTATCTCTAAATTAGGTAATGTTTTTCTATAAATTTTTACACTTGTACAATTCCTTCTGAAATCATTCTATTTCTAAGCTAAAACTGTTTTGATATGCTGATTGCATCAATGAATGCAGGTCAGGTAAAGTCCCATTAAACTGCAAAATCTCAGTGGCTTAAAACAATAAGATCTTTTCTAGCTTATGCTAGCTGTTCATGGGTCATCCAAAGGCTCTTCTCCATATCTGTTCATTTCAATACCCAAAAATCATGCAGCAATCATCATCTCAACCTCTGTCAGTCAACATGGCAGATGGAAAGACAGCCCTGGACAGTCTTTGCACTGGAAATAAAACGCTCCGGCCTAGGAAACCAGATTTCATTTCTGCCCAATTATCTGAGAAAATTAAACCTTGAAAAAAATTTAAATTTTTAAAATTTTCAAAAACACACTAAGCTCTACTTGTGAAATCAATACAAAATAATATTGACAGTAAACTATAATTGAAAATGAAAATAATTTCACAAACTATTTTTTTCTCCAAAACTTTAACTTCTTCACTAAGTAGGTTATAAAGAAAGGTTAGATAATATTCATGAAGGTCTTTGAAGACAAATAACATTCCAAATTTCTTTTCCTATTAATTCACTATCATATCAAAATAATCAGCTCATGCCAAATCTGCCAAAAGTACAGCTAGGATAATATCAAAACTGCAAACTTGAATGCATCATGCTTAAAATCCTCTAATCTCCTTAGTATCACCCTACACGAAGTGATCCCTTGCCTGCTTTTCTGTCATTTCAGAATACTCAATACAACTTACAAAATGCTCCAGGGAGACAAAACTAATAAATAAGCTGCACTCAGGCTTCCGTGCCTTTTTCGTGTCCATGTCAGAATGTTTTTTCTGCCACTTCTACTTGATGAAATCTTACTCTTCTTCCATCATCAGCTTAAGTCCATCTCCACTGTGAAGGTTTTTCCTGACCCAAAGAATTTTTTACTCCCTCAAAACTGCTTCCACATCTCCACTGTGACTGTTCATTAACTGCCCACTAGATTATGAGTTCTCAAAAGCATAAGCTGTCTTACTTTCCTCTGAAATCCTAGCACCAGACATTCAGTGACAAATAAACAAATGTCTAGAAAAATAAAGTACCAAATTAAGGGTGTTAAAATAAAGAAGTATGCCCGGCCAGTGTTGCCCAGTGGCTGAGCATCTGCCTATGAATCATGAGGTCACAGTTCGATTCCTGGTCAGGGTACATGCCTGGGTTGTGGGCTCGATCTCCAGTGTGGGGTGTGCAGGAGGCAGCCGATCAATAATTCTCTCTCTTCATTGATGTTTCTATCTCTATTCCTCTCCCTTCCTCTCTGAAATCAATAAAAAGAAATATATTTTTTTAAAAGTTTGGATTACCAGTCAAGATGGCTCCATGGGTAAATGCAGCACTTGCCGCCTCCCACAACCATATCAAAGTTACAACTAAAATATAAAACAACCATATTTCAGAATCAACTGAAATCTAGCTAAAAGGAAGTCCTACAACTTTTATCATCACTATAATAGAAGGGTTAATACTATACATTATAATTTTATATTAGCATAATTCATTGTAGTTACAAAATGTTTGAAACAACTATTATCCATTGGGCCTAAAAGTGTCAACTGTTTTGCTTTTAAAAAAATCTTCTTCTGAAATACATTATAGAATAACATTTTTCAAGTTCACAACAATTTAATATTAAAGAAAAGCAAACTGACATTAAATAAATTCATCTATTTTAAATGAGAAAGTAAAAAATAAAGAGGCATATTCAAATTCAGTTGCTGAATCTGTAAGGGTAAATATTGAAAATACTATGCGAAAATTTAATAAAAATTATAAACCCCAAGTATTTGTAGTGGTATTCTGTTTTTGTGTGTGTGTTTAATTTATTGGGGTGGCATTGGTTAATAAAATTACACAGGTTTCAGGTGTACAACTCTACAATACATTATCTGCATATTGTATTGTGTGTTTACCACCCTAAGTCAAGTCTCCTGCCATCACCATTTATCTCTCCTTTACCCTCCCCCCATTCTCCCTTCCCTCTGCCACTCACTAAACTGTCTGCCCATGAGTCCTTTTTTTTTCTTTGCTTTATTTGTTCACCAATCTCATCCAGCCTCTAACCCCCACCCTTCTGACAGCTGTTAGTCTGTTCTCTGTATCCATGAGTCTGTCTCCACTTTGTTAGTTTATTTGGTTCATTAGATTCCACATATGTTGGAAATCATATGGTACTTGACTTTCTCTAACCGGCTTATTTAGCATAATACTCTCCATGTTCATCCATGCTGTTGCAACAGGTAAGCTTTCCTTCTCTTTTATGGCTGAGTAGTATTCCATTGTATTCCACAGCTTTTTTTACCCACTCATCTATCAATGGGCACTTGGGCTGCTTCCAAAATTTGGCTACTGTAAATAACTCTGCAATGAACACAGGGATGCATATATTCTTTCAAAATAGTGTTTTGAGTTTCTTTAGATATATTCCTAAAAGTGGAATTGTTGGGTCATAAGGCAGTTCCATTTAAAAATTTTTGAGGTAACTCCATACTGCTTTCCACAGTGGCTGCATCAATCTGCATTCCCACCAACAGTGTAGTGGTATTTTGAAAATGAAATATTAAAACCTTCAAAAGTAAAAAGATTTGGGAAAACACCATGCTCTCCATTCCTAAAAATATTTTCAGAGCAAGAAAAAATACAGTTAGCTCAATTCTTAGTCATTCTTTTTTTAAAATTTTTATTGAATTTATTGGGTTGACATTGGTTAATAAATTTATATAGTGTTCAGGTGTACAATTCTATAATACATCATCTGTACACTGTACTGTGTGTTCACCATCCCAAGTCAAGTCTCCTTCCATTATCATTCATCCTTCTTACCCGTTTCTACCTCCCGCTGCCTCTCTGGTAATCACCACACTGTTGTCGGTGGCTTATGAGTGGTGGTTTGTTTGGGGTTTTTTTTTCTTTGCTTAAGTCCTTGTTATCATTTAGTTGCCTTACTCATAGCAAATGAAAATGACTCACATAGCCACTGAACATTTTCTCTGAGCATTGTGGAGACAGAAAATGTATTTTCTTGAGAGTATTTTTTTTAAATAAAAGCACTAATAAATTAAAAGCTATATATTTCAGTGATAATACACTATTATGTAAAATCTATACTCTTGCAGAAGATGTAACAATGTAAAATACACTGTTAGTCTGGCATAAATTTCATGACCCAACTTGATAGAAATTATTTCCATTTATGTCAGATACATGTGGGAAGACCAACTTAAGATTCTTGTATTTTTGAAACTTTAACCTCTCATATAACTGGTTTAAATATGGTTATATAATTATAAAGTGCATTTCTAAGCAATAATTAAACTAAAAATTTTACAGCTATTATAAATGATGGAGCAGCAAATATGACTGGAAAAGAGCAGAATTATTCTGAAAAATCAGAAGACTACTAAAACAGAGAGTTGGTTAGAATCACTTTTTTATACAATAAAGCTTTAGCAGAGAAATTCCACCAACTCCCAGGGGTAAAATGTAATAAAAGCTGCTGATGTAATGAAAGAACACTCAGTGAACAGCCGACTTTCTAAAATATTTTGTTCAGAGATTGGAGCTAACACTACCCACAAAAAAATACAATATTAAAGTGCATTTATTGTTTGTTAAGAAAACACTAGACAGGATAGTATGAAATGTGGGAATAAGATATTCTTTTTTAAAAATCCTCACCCGGGGATATTTTTTATTGATTTGAGAGAGAGAGAGAGAGAGAGGAAGGGGGAGACAGAGAGAAACATCAATCAGTTGCCTCTTATACACACCCTGACCAGGGACCAAACCCAAACCCCTTTTGGTGTATGAGACAAGGCTCCAACCAACTGAGCGACCCTGCCTGGCAAGATATCCTTTTTTATTCAAGTGAATCGAAATCTCACCTGGCAAATACTGTTGAAACTGGGGAACACAATAGGCATATTTAATCGATTATTTCAATACTTTCAAAGAAATAAATGTGAAATTATAGAGAACAAAAAATGGTATATTTAATGTGTCAGACATACCCAATGATGCCAAAAGATATTAATGCTATAGTAAATAAAACTTAGAAGTAAACACCCTAGATACTATATGTTCCCAAGCTTACTGAAGAGAACATTATTAATGAAAAGTTTTGAACTAAATGAGATATGTTGTAAATCTTATTTCTCTGTATAAAACATTTCATGATTAATTTCTGAAATCTGAAATATTAATGCAAAACATTGTTAGAAGATCCATTTTTTTAACCTTGAATCCATGATTACAGTAAAATTGATGGCCAAACAGATTAAAATTTTTTTAGATTAGGACCAGAAAGAAATTTCTATTGCTAAGCTGAAAGGACATATTACCACTGATAACAACATACTAGTATGAACAAGGATTTCAACCTTGATTTACTTAAAAACATAGGAAAACAATAGGCCAACAGTGTATCAAATATTTATGTTGCATTCTTCTTGTATGCAGTGATTTTAATTTATGAATAGTAAGAGTATCCATCATAAAAATGTCTAATATTGTATGTCTTTCCAAAACAAATTATTTTAAAACATTCATTTTTATTTTCATTTTGGAGACTTTTAAATCTTACTTGTCATTAACTTTGTTATATATTTATTTTATTAAGACTATGTAAGACTCAGCACTATTCCATAAAATTTTAGTTTCAGTTGTGGGGGTGGATGTGTTTGTGTATGTGTTGTGTGTGTGTGTATGTATGTATGTGTGCGCGTGGAGTGCACTGCAATGTAAAATGTATTTATTGCTATGAGATGGTGCTGACAGTATTTTGATAAGTACTACCCTAAGTAAGCATTTGCATATGTACAACAGGAGGCACATATAAGAATGTTCATAATCAAAAAACACCTGGAAATGGCATAAATGTCCAACAACTGAGTAGAAAAATAAAATGATGTATACTCATGCAATGGAATGCAGGTTACTCAACAATGAACATTAATTAACGACAATTACACATACCAAGAAGCATAAGTCATAGAAAATATACAAAACTTTATACAGGTTAAAAGCAAGCAAAAGTAAATAACACATTTATGGTAAAACTATAGAGATAAAAAAGTTTTAATATTTGGGGGGGAGGGCTCTATATTCAGGAGAATGGTTACCTCTGAAGGGGATTTGGGAGGATGAGATCCAGAAGGAGCACACGGGAAATCTGAAAGCTCTGTATCTTAGGTAGAGTCCTTTATTTCCTTTAGCATACTGTATGATTATCTTACTGCTGTTTGTTTAAATTCACTCACAATTCTCTGATTATTTTCATCATAATTATCATTACTTTGCTCCTAGTCTATTCAGAAAGCATCCTTTTCCTCAGCTGCCTCCACCCTTCCCTAAGAGAAGCCAGTATTTGATGCCTACCAAACCTTCAGTTTTACAAGCTGCTTCTTCACTCACTATAAACTCCGTAAGGTCAGGGACTGGGTCTGTTTTATAGACTGCTCTAAGGACAGGACCTAGTGCAAGACCTAACATGTCTTGAAGTAACAGTCACTATAAATGACCCTGAAAAAGGAAGCCAGCATAGAGAAAATAGAGCTTGGATTCCTAATGCCTGTAAAGCTGTTACACAACCTGGACTATCTACTTCCAAACTTCTACATGAAAAGAAAATAAAGTTTTGCCCTTGCTGGTTTGGCTCAGTGGATAGAGTGTTGGCTTGCGGACTGAAGGATCTGGGGTTCGATTCTGGTCAAGGGCACATGCCCAGGTTGCGAGCTCGATCCCCAGTGGGGGGAGTGCAGGAGGCAGCCAATCAATGATTCTCTCTCATCATTGATGTTTCTATCTCTCTCTCTTTTCCCTTCAATAAAAAAAATATATAAAATTTTAAAAATAAAGTTCTACCTTGTTTATGTCACTGTGATTTTGGACTTTCTAGTGTATGCAAATTTAATTCCAACATGTAAATGGGTGACTAACATTTCCTGATAATGAAACACTGCAACACATAGAAGGCCAAAAAATGAAATGATCCATCTCTTATGAATGAAGCTGAACATCTATTGTCTCAAATATGAGTTGTCTGTTAATGTTTTTGTTTTGGGTTTTAGCACTGCAAACTACCATGTCCTAAATTGTGTTCAATAATTCAGCACTTAATTTTAAAACCTGTCTTTCTGGGGGTATTCCCTTCAAAACCCAACTGGTGTACTACTATTCAATTCTGGCTCTAATAACCAGGAGTTAGCACAGACCCACAAGAATGACTCTATCACATCAGATACCACCCACACTTCTGACTGACTGCCTACAAATATGGGAGTTTCCATTACCCGTCTCAGGTTCAATAATTCACTACAATGTCTAACATAACTCAGGAAAATGCTATACTTGTGGTTTTATTATAAAGTATACAACTCAAGAACAGCCAAATGAAGAGACAGATAAGGTGAGGTCTGCACAGAGTTTCCATGCTCTCTGCTCCTGGAGTCAGAGCAAGACACATTCCTGCTGAGCTTCAGTGTCCAGAGTTTTTATTGGGGTTTCATTACAATGATGGACAGAACTCAAATCTCCAAGCCTGCTTCCCAGAAGTTGAGCTGGCTCCAAAATGCAACCCTCTAATCACATAATTTCATCTTCTTGGGTGACCAGCCCCTCCTGAAGCTTTCAAGGATCCACCAACAGTTACCTCTTTAGCATGATACTCATGGCACCTGTGATCCAAACAGCTCATGAATAACAAAGATACTTTCATCACTTGGGAAACTCTGTATAAGGAATCCAGGACAGAAACCAGTCTAACTTCCTTATTATACAACAGGGGGATTCTGTCTGTTCTTCATTGGCTGACACTTCTTCCCCCTTATCAAATCTTTACAATTCAAATTTCTAAAGAACATTAATGAAGAAACTTATCATTAATAGAGTCAAGACTACTACAGCCATGTAACAAATAATCTGATAAAAGTGTTAAGGGAAGATACTATCACTCAAACCCTCTATAGCTACTAAAACCCTCCAATTCCTCCTGTTCATTTAAAATTTTTTATTTCTATCTTCTTCTACCATAATATGAACCATGGTAAATGCTTCACTGTCATTTGACTTACCTATTTCAATACTTCCACACACAAAAAAAAATCATAGCGTTTGTTCCCTATGAGGAATTGAACTAGGTTTTGTGGGCCAGAATTTTTTACAATTTAGGGAACTCTCCTTCAGGAATAGAATACAAAATTAGGTATGAAGCAAATATTTATTTAGAATGTGAAAATAGCCGAAACTGGTTTGGCTCAGTGGATAGAGCGTCGGCCTGCGGACTGAAGGGTCCCAGGTTCGATTCCGGTCAAGGGCATGTACCTGGGTTGCGGGCACATCCCCAGTGGGAGATGTGCAGGAGGCAGCTGATCGATGTTTCTCTCTCATCGATGTTTCTAACTCTCTATCTCTCTCCCTTCCTCTCTGTAAAAAATTAATAAAATATATTTTTTTAAAAAAAAGAATGTGAAAATAAATAACAATTATAAGCTTTATCAACGGCTTGACCAATCTCAATAATGCTCTATTTCTGGATGCATACTTTTCATAGCCTCTTTATATAACAGTTTTGTAATATTAAGAAAATATAAAAATAATTCATTGGTTCTGCTAATGTGATCATTTTTTCTTATTAACTAGAGGCCAGGTGCACAAAAATTTGTGCATTCGAGGCAAGTCTCTCAGCCCGGCCTGTGCCCTCTCACAGTCTGGGACCCCTCAGGGGATGACAACCTGCTGGCTTAGGCCTGCTCCCCGGGGGATTGGGCCTAAGCTGGCAGTCAGACATCTCTCTGGCAGCCCAGGAGCCCTTGGGGGATGTCCACTTGCCAGCAGGGAGCAGGCCTAAGCTGCAGTTGGACATCCTTAGCGCTGCTGAGGAGGCGGGAGAGGCTCCCGCCATCACTGCTGTGCTGGCAGCCATCAGCCTGGCTTGTGGCTGAGCAGAGCCCCCCCTATAGGAGCATACTGACCACCAGGGGGCAGCTCCTACATTGAGCGTCTGCCTCCTGGTGATCAGTGTATCATAGTGACCAGTCATTCCCAGTCGTTCTACTGTTAGGGTCAATTTGCATATTACCCTTTTATTATATAGGATAGAGGCCTGGTGCATGGGTGGGGGCCAGCTGGTCTGCCCTGAAGGGTGTCCCGGATCAGGGTGGGGGTCCCGCTGGGGGTGCCTGGCCAGCCTGGGTGAGGGGCTGATGCCTGTTTGCAGGCTGGTCACACCCCCTTCACGGTGGGGGTCCCTCTGGGGTGCCTGGCCAACCTGGGTGAGGGGCTGATGGCTGTTTTCAGGCTGGCCACACCCCCTTTAGGGTGGGGGGTCCCCACTGGGGTGCCTGGCCAGTCTGGGTGAGGGGCTGAGGGCCCTTTTCAGGCTGGCCAAGCCCCCCAGCGACGGAAGCTCCGAGCCTCTCCTTTTTTTCTTTTTATTCTGGGATTTATTTACCTTCTATAATTGAAACTTTGTTGCTTTGAGTGGAGCTCAGAGCTCGTCACAGCAAGCGGGAAGCTTGGCTTCCTCCATCATTGGGGCAACCAAGCCTCCTGCTTGCTCCAGCTCAGAGGCTGCCAGCTGCCATCTTGGTTGGGTTAATTTGCATATAGTCACTCTGATTGGCTGGTGGGTGTGGCTTAAGGCATAGTGAAGGTGTGGTCAATTTGCATGTTTGTCTTTTATTAGTGTAGATAGTTTAGAAAAGTTTATATAAGTTTTACAGTTATTACTGATAAGATATACGTTCTTTTAAAAAAAATTTATTTTATTGTTTAAAGTATTACAAATAGTCATACCTATATCTTCTCTTTTTCCCCATTGACCTTCCCCCAGCCTCCCCTACCTCCTGGCACATGCCCTCATCTCACCCCCCCAGTGTCTTGTGTCCACTGGTGTATAGAAATGCCATAGACTTCTTGGCGTTAATTTTGTATCCTACTACATTGCCGAATTCATTTATTAAGTCTAATAATTTTTTGATGGAGTCTTTAGGGTTTTTTATGTACAATATCATGTCATCTGCGAATAAGGACAGTTTTATTTCTTCTTTTCCAATTTAGATGCCTTTTATTTCTTCTTCTTGTCTAATCGCAATGCCTAATACTTCCAGTATATGTCAAACAGGAGTGGTGAGAGTGGGCATCCCTGTCTTGTTCCTGTTCTTAGGGGAAATGGTTTTAGCTTTTGCCCATTGAGTATGATGTTGGCTGTGGGTTTGTCATATATGGCTTTTATTATGTTGAGGTATGCTCCCTCTATTCCCACTTTGCTGAGAGTTTTTATCAAGAAAGGGTGTTGGATTTTGTCAAGTGCTTTTTCTGCATCAATTGATATGACTGTGTGGTTTTTATCTCTCAATTTGTTAAGATCATGTACATTCTTAAGAATGTTGTCACATTTAGGAAAACCATATCAAGTTTCTTTAATATATGAGCTGCATCTATATATCACAAAATCACTGACACAGTGGACAGTAGGCTTATTCTTAGAAGTCATACCTATGCCTGAATGACTAGTCATAACTGTGGTAGGCAGTTACACAGGCATAAAAAGATCAAGGACGATGGGCCAGGTACAGAAGGTCACAGTACATTAAATTTGATGCCCCTCTCTGGTGCCTAGCAATGGGCAAAACTGGGACCTCATCCATAGTGTGATCTTTTCTCCCCACAGCATATCACTGGTCATGCAGTTTGGACCCTCCCCTGACTTTTCATTCCCTGGCATGTTGCTAGTCATGTGGGTTATACCCCCTTATATAGGGAACAAATAAGGAGGGCAGAGAACAGCCCTTAAGCATTAAGTCCCCAAGACAACAACGTTCTGACCCACATCAAATACATCTAGGCTTCAGTCATATTTCAGCTCCAGGCCCAGAAAAGCAGCAAAACCAGACAAGTGAAACCACAGCTGACATCAGAACCCGTTGCATTGACTAATGGCCACCTGCTCTGATGCTGACCAATCAATGGAGACCATTACCCTGAAAAGACACACCTGAAAAGCTGATGAATATTCTATTGATATCCGCTCCTAGGACTTGCTCTAAAATCCCGACACTTAAAAGCCCTTAGGGCAGAGAATCCAGCTCAACTCTTCCTTGGAGCACACCTGCAACTTTCCCCACCCTGTTGCTCCTCCCCTCCAACCCCCCTCCCCCGCACGTTTTCCTTTTCTCTTTCTCCTAAGCGACAAGGGCTTCTTTGGCCTCTGTAACTTGTTTCCTACTCTGATTCCCTCTACAGCTCACTTCTTCTACCTCTGTGACTTTCTAAATAAACTTTCTCTTTAGTTTGAAACTTGCCTCTGAACTCTTTCTTAGCCAGAACTCAAGTACAAAGTACTAAGGTTGCTGAACCAAGGTCAGGTCGGACTCCACAGGTCTAACACCTGGTGCCATCTCCGCCACCAATGATAACTACACATAGAAACAACTACAAGCCACATATTCCATCTAAATATATCCCTTAATAAACTTGCCCTTAACTAGATCCCAAAATGCCTCCGGTCACTCTAATGTCACCCAATATGAGGGTTTGATAGAAAGTCAAAGTGAAAAGGAACAACAGTTTAAATTGGTTAAAATATCTAACTTTTGCAAATTTTACAAAACAAAAACAAAAAACACACACAAAACACAACTATAACTGTGTAAACACATTGCTTGAGATCCTCCCAGGGTCTTGGAAGAGTCTTTGTAACTGAGATCCCTGAAACTTAAGTTAACTGACTACAAAGTAAAGCAATCTCTAGTTCCTACCCTAACTTAACAATGACACTTTGCTAGTTTAAAATATAGCATCTATTTTCTAGAACATGATCATCTCTAGCTCCTACCCCAATTACATAGGTACACTGACACTAGAACTGAGTAATTTAGGATTGGATAATTTGGCAGCTCAACATGATAATTAGATGCATTCTTGCCATCTTCTTACTCTGCCATACAGTATTTTATTTTATACTCTGCTAGCCCATATATGACTACAAAATATCACCCATTAAAACAGATAACATCCAGAAATATAAAAATAAAAACCAACCCTTTCCTAGAAGTCCCTCATTAAATCTCCCTATATATCTCATTGGCCAGATACAAGCCATATGCCTATGTTGTAACTAATTACTAGTACAAAAATTGAACCATGATTGGCCTAGAGCCCATGGTTGGCAAACTGCGGCTTGGGAGCCACATGCGGCTCTTTGGCCCCTTGAGTGTGGCTCTTCCACAAAATACCACATGTGGACGCGCACATACAGTGCGATTGAAAATTCGTGGCCCATGTGCAGAAGTCAGTATTTTGTGGAAGAGCCACATTCAACGGGCCAAAGAGCCGCATGTGGCTTGCGAGCCGCAGTTTGCCGACCACTGGGATCAGGATTACTCAACATGGTAGAGGGGTAATCTCTCTCTCTCACACACATACACACAGGATTTTACTCAAGCCACATGGTAGAGGGATAATCACACACACACACACACACACACATACACACACACACACACACGATCTACAAGGATAATAGCAGTAATGAATAGCTGCTGGGGGAGTAAGCTTTTGTGGGAGGGAGTGTAAGCTTTTTACTAAGTAAATTGGATAGTTAATCTTGACATTAACTCAGCTATGACATACATGTGATTATAAGACAGTGCAAATGATGTCTTTAGATCCATTACAGCTCTCATGTTCTATAAGACAGGCATACAGCTTAGTGGTTAAGAGCCTGGGTTTTAAAGTCAGGCTGACCTGGGTTTGAATTTGCATCCTGCCACTTATTTGCTGTAAAATCTTGGGTAAGATACCCTCTCTACTGAAAATATGGATAGTAATAAAATTTAACTCATACTGTTATGAGAATTAAATAGGATAACACAAAATGCTTCATAAGAAGTACTACATAAAATTTAACTCACTCAATAAATCTTAATATTATTATTCTATAACTAGAGGCCCGACTCAGGGGGGAGGGGGAGGTCCCTCAGCCCGGCCTGTGCCCTCTCACAGTCTGGGACCCCTCAGGGGATGACCACCTGCTGGCTTAGGCCCGTTCCCCGGGGGGATTGGGCCTAAACTGGCAATCAGACATCCCTCTGGCAGCTCGGCAGCCCTCGGGGGATGTCCACTTGCCAGCGGGGAGCAGGCCTAAACTGCATTCGGACATCCTTAGCGCTTCTGAAGAGGCAGGAGAGACTCCCACCACCACCACTGTACTGGCAGCCATCAGCCTGGCTTATGGCTGAGCAGAGCTCCTCCCATGTGAGAGCGCCCTGACCACCAGAGGGCAGCTCCTGCATTGAGCGTCTGCCCCCTGGTGGTCAGTGTGTGTCATAGTAACCAGTCATTCCCAGTCTTTCTGCTGTTAGGGTCAGTTTGCATATTACCCTTTTACTATATAGGATAGAGGCCTGGGGGCCAGCTGGTTTGCCCTGAAGGGTGTCCTGGATCAGGGTGGGGGTCCCGCTTGGGTGCCTGGCCAGCCTGGATGAGGGGATGATGGCTGTTTGCAGCTGGTCACACCCCCTTCAGGGTGGGGATCCCCACTGGGGTGCCTGGCCAGTCTGGGTGGGGGGCTGAGGCCCGTTTTCAGGCTGGCGGGTGACTGAAGCTCCCAATCTCTCCTTTTTTTCTTTATTCTGGGATTTATTTACCTTCTATGGCTGTCACTGGAGCTGAGAGCTAGCTTTAGCTCTGAGGCTCGGCTCCAGCTCTGAGACCTCGGCTGCTGAAAGCAGGTATCTGGAGTTTTTTGGCTTCTGTAATTAAAACACTGTTGCAACTCCAGCTCAGCCGAATGGCTGAAAGCATGGGGTTTTTTTAGGTTCTATAATTGCAACATTGTTTCTTAGAGTGCAAGCTCAGAGCCCAGCAGCGGCAGGCAGGGAACCTTTGCTTCCTCCTTCACTGGAGCAAGCAAGCCTCCTGTTCACTTCAGCTGCCAGGCTGCCGGCCGCCATCTTGGTTGGCAGTTAATTTGCATATCTCCCTGATTAGCCAATGGGAAGTGTGCCGGAGGTACGGTTAATTACCATGTTTGTCTATTATTAGATAGGATAGCCATAATTATTATGGTTTTTGCACCACTAATTTAGAATTTGTGATAACTAAAACATTTCAAAATCAGAAAAATTGATTCCACTTCCCATATTTTATAAATAATGAGCTGAGAATTTAAGAGATTTAATCACATACCTAACAGCTATCTGTCCTAATTCTTCTTTCCTTCACTTACAACATAAATATCTCCAACATTCCTTTAGATTTACTCCTTCAAACTCAACATCACAAAACTAAATTCATGACTTCCCCCAATAATGTTGCTTTTCCTTTCAAAGTCAATATCATCACCCTTTATATATAAAGATTCCAAAGAAAAAACTTCAAAATCTTCCTGGATTTTGGATGTACTCTCTCATTACTGAATACAGTGGGGCCTTGACTTATGAGTGTCCCGACTAACGAGTTTTTTGAGATACCAGTTGTCTCTTGGCCGATTTTTTTGCATTGAGTTGATAGAGTAATTTGAGTTAACGAGCTTGGTCTTAGAACGAATTAAACTTGTAAATCAAGTCCCCACTGTAGTCACTAAATCCTGTCAATTTGCCCTGGCCAGGTTGTAGGTTCAATCCCAGTCAGGGCACTCACAAGAGGCAACCGATCGATGTTTCTCTCACATCTCTCAAATCAATAAACATATCTTCTCGTGAGGATTTTTAACACTAGAAAGACTGAAATTTAGTATATACCTATATTGCCCAAAAGCTGTCAAAGTGACTGCATTGTGAAAGAATAATATCGGAGCACTCTTCACTTATGTTCCTTAGCTTTTCCAATAACTCACTTCTATTCAACATTTCTTTCATGAATTTAGGGCGCAAAAGAAATAAAATAAACAACTTATTAGAACAAGTATCACTGCATAAAGATTCGAATAACAAGTACTAGTTTAGCTTATTGAGCAACTGCAACTTATCAAGTATCGACAATTTATCATGTACTTGTATGTTATCATGTGACGGTAATCGAAAAAAAAATGAAAACTCTTATTTCAATACAGAGCCGAACTGTTATTACTCAATTCAATAATAAGAGTCATTTGATTATTTAAAATTTCCCCCCCAAGCAGTCAAAATGACTGCTTTTGGGCAATATAGGTATAACACATATATATATACCGGAAATGAAGGAGGGGGAGGTAACTACAATTATTAATAAAAGCATTTATATGTTGTACAAAAAGTCACAAAATTCTAAGACATTGTGTCCTTATATACATAATTGTTTTTCTAATTGAAATTAAAAAGCAGTCAAAATGACTTCCTTGGGCAATCTAGTGTTAAAATCCTCTGAATTATATTTTGAATCCCCTGTATTCTATAGTCACTACTACTTTATTATTATAAGAGATCCTCATTAATTTATTGATATCTTTTATGAAGAGTTTTCAAACTAAAATACCCACCTCCAACCTCAACTTCTCTCCACTTAATCCTGTATTCTATCAAATATCTTTGTAAAATGCAGACTATGTTTGCCTGCTTAAAAATGTTCCACAGGTCCCAAGGACCGCTTATATAAAAACCCAACAACTTCAGCCTAGTTTATAAGACCTCTGACAATTTGGCTCCAACCTTTACATGTAGCTTCTTTTCTTACCTCTCCTATTATGACATATGTAGTGTTTTAACCAAACCATATACTAGTAATACCTCATCATTCTCCAAATACACCTTATCCCTTCATGCTTCTCTGTGTCCATGAAGATCTCTCTTTTGGGGACATAGAAGTAACTCCTCCTTTGTTCACGTTCATACTCTGTTCCCAACTAATTTTTCACATCCTTCAAGGACTAGCTTAAAATCAGCTCTTTGAGATAGTTTCTTACATCCCTCACAACTAGAGGAATTTACTGCTCTTGTAGGATTTTATAGGTAATTCTATCATAGCAGTTATCATACTGTATGACAGTTAGCTATTATTGCCTGCCTGTAATCCTGGAGACTGAATTTTTTCAGGGCAGGGTTATGTCTTACAAATCTCTACATTTCTGCCCTAGGTGGATTGGCTCAGTAGATAGAGCATCAGCCCACGGACTGAAGGGTCCCGGGTTCGATTCCAGTCCAGGGCATATACCTCGGTTGCAGGTTCCCCAGCCCTGGTAGGAGTGTGTGCAGGAGGCAACCAATCAATGTGTGCCTCTCACATCAATGTTTCTCTCTGTCTCTCCCTCTACCTTCCACTCTCTCTCTCTTAAAAAAAAAAAAAAAATCACTAGAAACATATCCTCAGGTGAGGATTAACAAAAAAGTAATAAAAACAAGTAAAAGAAAGAAAAGGAAGTCCACTTTCAAAAAAATCTATTTCTGGTGTAGTATATACAATAAATATTTAATATTAAGCATTAACTGGAAGAATAGTGACAAAATCAGAACTCAAGTTATTAGACTCCAAGTTCTAAGCTTTTTTACTTTACATTTTACTAGAAATATGTACTGAATAAGAAATTTAATCCTCAAATCTGTCTTCGCCATTAGACCGTAAACTCTATGAGTGAAAGGAGATTACTGTCTGCCACTATGAGCCCAATGCCTATAGTAAGGCCTTAAGAGTAGAATATCAATAAATATTCTAGTTAAATGAATAAATACCTAAATTAATTTCTAACTAAAACATCAGCATACTTGAAGAATGGGGCAATCAGTTAATTTTGTTTAATAATTGGTTAACCAGGAAGCCCTTTCATTCAGTTCTCTGGTTCAATTACTATATACAGCAACCTTATTTACACTGTATATCTGATGGCAAGAGTCTACAGTGCCAGGAATCTTATTTTGAAAAGAAGTATGATCTATGTATTAATCATATCTATTGCTTCAACTTGGCTCATTTCACTCATCCATTTCCTACCTAAACTCTGTAGTAATTTAACTTAACTCCTATGCCAGGCCTTCAATAAACATCTGATGAATAAAACTGTGTGTGTGTGTATACACAATAAGACATTATAAGAGCTCAAATCCTTTTGAAAGTAGTCAGAATATAAGTGATTATATATATATATATATATATATATATATATATATATCCTATCTAATAAAAGAGAAAAATGGTAATTGGCGTACGACGATACCCTTTTCATTGGCTAATCAGGGCTATATGCAAATTAACTGCCAACTATGATTGGCAGTTAACTGCCAACAAGATGGCAGCTAATTTGCATATGTAGGCACAAAGCAGGGAGGCGAAAGGGAAAGCAGGAAGAAGCCCCCTGCCTCTGACAGTGATGGGAAACCCAGGGGGGAGCTAAGAGCTGGGAGGCAGGGCAAAGGCGGCCCTGGGGCCGCCTTTGCCCTGCCCCCCAGCCATGATCGGAGAATCAGGCGCCTTTGCTGCCCTGGCCAGTGATAGCAGGAAGTAGGGGTGGAGCCAGCGATGGGAGCTGGGCATGGTCGAAGCTGGCAGTCCCAGGAGCTAGGGGTCCCTTGCCTGGGCCTAAAGCGGAGCCCATGATCGCGGGGCCGCTGCAGCTGCGGGTCCCCGCTGCCCGGACCGGAAACCTAGGCCAGAGGTGTTAGGCCTGGGCAGGGGCGGAGCCTGCAACCGCGGGGAGCTGGGGGTCCCCTGCCCAGGCCTGACACCTCTGCCGGAGGCCTCAGGCCTGGTCAAGGGGCCGATCCGGTGATTGGTGATCAGAGGGTGATGAGGGTCAACTCCTCTGGCCGAGGATTCAGGCCTGGGCGGGGGGCGGAGCCGGGGATTGGGGGGATATGATGGTCCCCTTGCCCAGGCCTGAAGCCTGGGTCAGAGGTGTCAGGCTTGGGCGGGGGGTGGAGCAAGCGATCAGAGGGAGATGGGGGTCCCCTGCCCAGGCATGATTCCTGGGCCAGAGGCCTCAGGCCTGGGCGGGGGCCAGAGCCAGTGATCGGGGGGAGATGAGGGTCCCCTGTCCAAGCCTGACACCTCTGGCGGAGGCGTCAGGCCTGGGCAAGGGGCCGATCAGGCGATCGGAGGGTGATGGGGGTCTATGCCTCTGGCGGAGGCGTCAGGCCTGGGCAAGGGGCCGATCCTGCTATTGGAGGGTGATGGGGGTCAACGCCTGAGGGCTCCCAGTATGTGAGAGGGGGCAGGCTGGGCTGAGGGACACTCCCCTCCCCACACACACCCAGTGCACGAATTTCGTGCACCGGGCCCCTAGTATATATATATATATATATATATGCATAGACACAGAAAAAAACACCCACTAGCAAATGAAAATAAATCCCAATATTTTGCTACAAGCCATTTACTTGTAATAACAATAAGAACATGTATTTCCCTCTCACATGCCAAGAAACAAGAGTTTAAAATATTAGACTAGATCCTCCCCTCTTCTCTGCAAATATTCTGTTAAAAATATCATTTATCCAATGTACAACTTCAAAATATACTTTCATTACTAATGTGTATCATCCCCTTTTCTTCAAAGTCCTACTACCAATCTATCGTCACTTCAAATGGCTTGCAGGAAAAGGAACAAACAAAACACACACTCCTTCTAGGAGAATCGATTATACTACTCATGGCAAGTCCGCAGATCCATAAAGTCTTCAGGTTTATTGACTAGTTGGTATAAAAATGAAATATCTCTGCTAAACCACTGCCCTTTAAAAATAAACTCTTATCAGTAAAACAAGTTATTTTCAATAAGTATACCCAGGTATATAATAATAGAAAAAATCTTAAAGGTCATCTAGCCCAGCGGTTCTCAACCTTCTGGCCCTTTAAAACAATTCCTCATGTTGTGACCCCCAACCATAAAATTTTCATTGCTACTTCATAACTGTAATTTTGTTACTGTTATGAATCATAATATAAATATCTGATATGCAGGATGGTCTTAGGTGACCCCTGTGAAAGAGTCGTTCAAACCGCCAAAAGGGTTGCAACCCACAGGTTGAGAACCGCTGATCTAGTCTAATTAACCATATCTCATTGATTCATTTCCTAACATTCCTACCAAGTAATCTGATATACACTTTAACACTTCTTGAGAAAGGGATCTCATACCTCCAAAACAAGCTGATTCTGTTTTTTTATTTCTTTACTACTAGAAAGTTTTCCTTTACTGAGCTAAAATTATTTAGTCTTTGGCATCCACCTACTTGTCTTCTATCCTTGACGGTTCACAACTCAATCAATAAATCTAATTTCATTCCCATATGAAGGAGGCCCTTCAAGTGAAGAAAGCTATCATACATATCCTGATTCTCTTTGTTCAAGTTAAAACTATCCAGGTTTTCAATGCCTCTCCATGGCATGCTTTTAAATTCCTTCAATAATTATAAAAAAGGAGGGAATGTTTTAGCATCCACCCTACCAACCATGAGTTTCAACGTGAGAATGCATATCAACCAAAAGAGTAATATGGAACTGTTATCCTCTTAATTTTTGAAACCTAAGAATAGAATACCCTTTTCTTCTATGAGTAGACGGCCATAATTGTCCAGGGAAGCTTATAACCAATGTTTTATTGTTGATGAGGGAGAAAAAAAAAAGTAGAGAAGACAGTAAAAAAAAGTCTCTAAAATATAAGAGGCCCTCAGACTACACTATTCATGTATCAATTCTCTTTTCCTGCTAGATTAGTGCATACTTTATAGCAAGGTTATACTAGACATTTTATGTGTGTGTGTTTTAAAAAGAAAACCACTATTTTTTTGTAGCTGAAAAATCAGGTCAATATTCTCAATGTACTCATATACTTCATATAGCTAAAATATGAAACTAAAAGACAGTTTAAGGAGCTCGGAGTTGGTATTAGGGTAGAGAATATCTAAAAAGTGTAACACTAGTAAAATAAATCAAAGCAGTCAGAACTCAGTGCTACAAGTACCAGCTAAACCAAAAACTGGCTGAATGTACTTGACTAAACCACCTCAGAATACCCTTATCCGTTAAATGAAGATAAAGAATTAGGATCAGAAGTTCTCAAATGCTTTGATCTCAGGACCTCTTTATACTTAAAAAAGTACTGAGTACTTCAAAGAGCTTTTATATCTATCCCTGGTTGCCATATTAGAAATTAAAACATAATATCTTAAATGTTTATTATTTTTAAATAATGGAACCATTAAATGTCAACATAAATAACATTTTAGAAAAATAACTGTATTTCCAAACTAAAAAATAATTAGTGATAAGAGTCACATTGTTTTGTAATTTTTGCAAATCTCTTTAATGTCTAACTTAATAGAAGACAGCCAGATTATTGTATGCTTAGGGAGTCAAACTATCACGTCATATAACCTCTGGAAACCACGTACATTTGGGAGAGAATGAAGAGAAGGGTGAACAATGCCTAAGTATCAATTTGAAATAGCTCTGCCCACTCAGACCCCCTGAAAAAGTCACACACCACCCCCTCCGTCCTCTGCCAAAGAGGCCCTGACCTACACTTTGAGCACTGCTGGACTAGACCAGCTCTAATTCTCAATATCCACATGAAACCACACAGATAACAAGATATTTTTAAAGTTAAAAAAACTGAAAATATGCTTATCTTCACCAGGAAGAATGCTCCACTATTATGATTCTAAGAGATTTCAGTGAGATGTTCTTTTTTAAACCAACTATAAAAAGCCATTTCAGAAAGAAGCATAAGATAAAAACAATGTAGAATACTCTTTGTTACTATGAAAATTCCTACAAGGAGAAAAGGCTATCTAAATAATTTCCTTTATATCATAACACTAGTAATAACACTTTGCATGACAAAAATGACTCTTTTATATAACACATACAGATCATCTACTAAATGTAAAGTACTATGCTAAGTGCAAAGCAGGAAGAACTTTATACTCTCACAGAAGAGACCTGATATATACTCTAAAAATATGATACAAAGTTTTTTAAAAAAGGCAAATACCATGAAATAAATTAGAATAAAGCAATATGGTCATTCATAATCTTAAGGGTATCATGAGGATAATGTTAATATGATTATGATTAAAATATTCATTTATAAATACAAGAAAATCTATTCTCTATATATTTGTCTATAAAGATGTGTTTCATTAACTGAATTCAAAGTAATACACATACCTTTCCAGAGGAAAAATTCAAATATAAGAAATAAAAGCAAGTTTAACCTCTGACTTTGCACATAGCAATAATATCATTGTTGGCAGAATTAACAGTGACTCTGGCAAATAATTTTAACAGTACCTAAATACCTTTATTCTTCAATCTCATACTCAGACACAACTGACAGAGTGATAAGATCAGAAAAGTAAGTACATTAAAATCTTAGAAACTCTGACTGAACCTTTCACACTTCGCTGAAAAAGTATATTTCATTAGCTAGACATTTTATATAATGGATGGTCACTCAACTGCAGTATATAAATGAATAGCGTATCATATAGTTGCTTTCTCTTTAATATACAAATTAATTTAGAAGAATCATCTTTTTCCTGTGTAAATAATGAACTCAGGCCTAATTTTTTCTCCTTTATTTGGGAGAAATAAAATAAACACATAAAATAATCAAACTGTTTCCCTTTAATCTGTAAATAACACTAACTCTGAGAATAATGTTAGCATTGTTTATTTAAAAATCTAAAGAAAACTGAAACATAAATTTTGGTAATACACATCTCCTTTTATGAATAATTACATTTTTCATGCTAAGATAGTTAATAGGCTTTGTATTATGTCAACCTGAGAAATGATATCTGTTTAATATTTGTAAACTAAGTAGAAGGTTTTCTGCCATGTTAACTCTAGCAATATTCCTTTTAGGTAAATATCTTTATTAAGATAAACATACAGTACTGAATATAAGTTTACATTTGAATATTTCTTTTCACTGAGCTCCTCCACCTCCTAAATATTATGCCCCCAATATATAAGGAGATCTTCCATACGCCTTTTAAAAATTCTATATTCATTTATCCTCCTTATTTTCACAGACAAAACAGGTGAAATAGCACCATCTGGTGGGTATCACCTTAGTTGTAAAATATTCTACATTTACCCTATTCGTACATCTATGAAAAACTGCACAACAATAGGGACTTATTATAAAGTAGAATGAATGAATAATGAAAACTATCTTGATTAGCAGCCAAGTGTATACTTGAAAACTGAACCAAAGTTGCAGGCGTTGTTTTATTTTTTTATTACAATGATGTTAACCATTTTTGTAATGCCATTAAGGATAAAATCTCCTCAGTACTTTAACCTTGTGGTCTTAGCTTTAAAAAAGTATGAATTGTTAATACAAAAATAACATTTTTCATATACTACATCTATAAATACTGTTCAATGAAGAGGATGAGATATGAACATAATCCTCACAAAAGATAGTATCTGTTATTCATGTTTGCATTAGGGTTGATTTTGCTTTCAATAGGTGTGTCTAAATCATCAACCATGATTAACAAGACTGATCCCAAGGTTTATTAACAATAAAAGCTTTCTGAATCCTAATAGTGTGTTTGGTAATGATAAAAACATAATTTAGGTCATAATTTTATGAGCTAAGTAAACATGTAACAAATGAAAAGGAACATAAACTGAAGACAAAATTAGAAATAAGGTGAGGTTATTTATTGTGGTAAATTTTATAACAGATTCTTTTCTCTTTTTTTAATATATTTTATTGATTTTTTACAGAGAGGAAGGGAGAGAGATAGAGAGTTAGAAACATCGATGAGAGAGAAACATCGATCAGCCGCCTCCTGCACACCCTCTACTGGGGATGTGCCCGCAACCCAGATACATGCCCTTGACCGGAATCGAACCTGGGACCTTTCAGTCTGCAGGCCGACGCTCTATCCACTGAGCCAAACCGGTTTCGGCAACAGATTCTTAAAGGTGAAATGAAGAACAGCAGGATCAAAATACTGAAGCCAACAAAAAGTATATTTGTATGCCCTTTTATCGACAATTATAATTAAAATTATATTTTTCCAATAACTACTGGTTAAGCACATACTATGTTACGCTATGTATACAATGGAAAGCAAGCACAAACATACAAAGATATAAACCCATTTTCTCTGTAGCTTACAATGTAGGTGTATTTCCCAGTTAAAACAATTATGAAAATATATATGTAATTTTAGAACATACTTTTTATAGATCACAAATTTCAGATAGAACAACAAAAGTCCCCTCATTTATAATGGAAGACAGTAAAATTAAGCTCTCAAGTTGATCAACAAATATAAAGGCCTACTAAGTACTAGGAATACAAATAACAGTTTCTATCCCTAAATAATGTTTAATCATTTTTAAATATCTGATGAGATTTCCTATAGGAAAAACAATAAATTTAGACTATGCTAATGCCTGAGAGCATAATTACAATGAACAAGGAAAACAAATAAAAAAGATGCGAAAGACAATAACAGTTAAAAACAATATGGAAGTACTGAAGAGAGGCTAAAAATTACCAATTTTCCAGCAATATTTTAAATTAGACACTACTATAATCTTACTTTTTCCAGAGATTACTCAATTCTACTTTTATTCTTTCTTCAAGGTGAACTGGACCTATAATCATCTCTTTCATCCATTGCTAATCTATACCTTTTAGGATAGGAGATAATATTTTCATCTTATGAAGAGCTAATGCTACCGTTATTGAGTGACTGAGTAAAATAATTCCAAACAAGTAACTGAGTAATAATTTATAACAGTCTGGAATAAAATTCCCCCAACTATTAAAGACTTTAAACCAAAACACAACAATACAGCCAAGCATTGTTTACAATGGAGATACATTCTGAGAAACATGTCATTGAGCAATTTCATCATTGTGCAAAGATCACAGAGTGTATATTTCCAAACCTGGATGGTAGCCACTACATACCCCGGCTATATGGTACAGCCTATTGCTCCTAGGCTAAAAACCTGTACAGCATGTTACTACCAGTATACTGAATACTGCAGGCCGTTATAACAGCGGTAAGTATATCTAAACATGTCTAAACATAAAAAAGTACAGTAAAAATGTGTTATAAAAGATAAAGAATGGTACGCCTATACGGGGCACTTACCATGAATGGAGCTTGCAGGAATGGAAGTTCTTCTGGATGGATCAGTGAGTGAGTGGTGAGTGAATGTACCATACACCACCACATACTTTATAAACAGATACATTAGGCTACACTAAATTTATAAAAAAATATTTTTCTTTCTTCAATAAGTTAACCTTAAGTTGCTATAACTTTTTTACTTCAGAAACTTTAAAATTTGTTAAATGTTTCAACTATTTTGTAAAACATTTAGATTAAAACACAAATACACTGTAGAGCTATACAATAATATTATCTTTATTTGTATCCTTATTCTATAACATCTTTTCTATTTTTATATAGTTATTTTAATTATATAATTAATTGCATCGTTATTATGATTAATATTTACATTAATTATATTAATTATAATTGATTGTATAATTATTTATTTTTTACTTTTTAAGCCCGGTCCCAGGTTCGATTCCAGTCAAGAGCACATGCCCAGTTTGCAGGCTCGATCCCCAGTAGCGGGCATGCAGAAGGAAGCCCATCAATGATTCTCTCTCATCATTGATGTTTCTATCTCTCTCTCCCTCTCCCTTCCTCTCTAAAATCAATAAAAATATATTTTATAAAAATAAAAAATAAGACACAGCCCAGCTGGGTGTGACTCAGTGGTTGAGCACCGACCTATGAACGAGGAAGTCAAATCAATAAAAATATATAGAAAATGTATAAAAACTAACACACACACATTAGCCTAGGCCTACACAGATCATCGATAGCACTGTCTTCCCCATCCCCCCCTGTCCCCCCACATCTCGTCCCACTGGAAGGTCTTCAGGGGCAATAACATGCATGGAGCTCGCCTATGATAACAATGCCTGCCTTCTTCCTGCCAGGCTCTTCTTGAAGAGGTGTCACTCTTTTCAGAAATATGTCCATGTGGTTTGCTTCATTTGTTTCTTTTGGGTGGGGTGTTAATTTATTTTTATTGTTGAAGGTATTACAGAGACCTCCCATTTTCCCCCCCTCTACCCAGTTCCTACCCCATCCCAGACCTTCTACCACACTACAATTTGTGTCTGTTTCTTTTTTTCATCATAGATTTGTTTTTAAGCAGATAATGCACCGTGAGCATTTCTCTATTAATGAAAACCTTTCAGTGTTGGGATCCATACTTCAAACTTTTTAAGCAGCTTCTTCAAATCTGTAAGAACCTCTACTAAACCCTTCACTGTTAATTTTTTTAAGGTTATTCTTCATTTTCTTCTTCTGTTTCCTTTCCTCTTGCCTCTTCTTCAGCTATCACTCCCGTTCCAACAACTCATTATCTAGTTCCTCAGGAGCCACCTCTAGGAGGTCCTCAATGTTATCCTCACCCACACCCAGGCTAAAGTTGTTTGCCATCTCAACCAAAGCCTCGTTGATTTCTGCAACTGCTCATCCTTGGCAAATCACTTGAAGTCAGGGACAAACCTCTTGAGTGTCTTCTTCCAGATGCCATTCATACACTGCTTGGTCACATCATCCCAAGCCCAAGCAAGGTTCTGTATACAGTCATCGATGTTGTAATCATTCAAGAATTGTATTCAGTTTCTTCCTCAATTGCAGCAACAGCCTGGGCAAAGGTCCCCCTCAGATAATAGGGCTTAAAAGCTGCTCTAACTCCTGATCCATTGGTTGGATCAAAGAGGTGGTGTCAGAGGCAGAAACACCACTCTGATATTGGGATGAAGATAATCATGGAAAGGAGGATGTCTGGGAGCATTATCAACAATAAGCAAAATCTTGAAAGGCATCTTATTAACCTAACAACAGTACTTCTCCATTTCACTGACCTAGCAACTCAAGAGGACATTTTGAAAGAGAAACTGGGTCATCCATAACTTCTTATTGCTCCTGTAGTACACTGGCAGTGTGTGCTTACTGATATGCTTATCTACAGTTTGCAAAAATTCTTCAGCTGCCTTTACATCAGCACTCACAGGCACACCACTCACCTTCACATACAATAAAAACAATATAATCAAGAGAGGCAGTAAACACAATATGTGTAACACAACATACTGTTTTACAAGACTTTTTATAAGTAAAAAGAATATACTATAAAATAATGAAAGAAGTATAGTCTAGTAAATGCTATACTATAAGCCAGTACCATAGTTGTTTACTATCTTATCAAGTATTATGTACCGTGCATAGTTGTATGTGCTATACCTTTATTTTTTTAAAATATATTTTTATTGATTTCAGAGAGGGAAAGGGAGAGAGATAGAAACATCAATGATAAGAATCATTGATCAGCTGCCTCCTGCATGCCCCCTACTGGAGATCAAGCCTGCAACTGGGGCATGTGCCCTTGACTAGAATCAAACCCAGGACCCTTCAGTCCACAGGCCAACGCTCTATGCATTGAGCCAACCCAGCTAGGGCAATGTGTGTTATACCTTTATAAGAATGGCAGCACAGTGGGGTTTTTTTAGCACCAGCATCACCACAAACACATGAATAATGTGTTGTGCTATACAATGTTAAGATGGCTGCAATGTTACCAGGTGATAGAAATTTTCAGCTCCATTATAATGTTACTAGTGACTCAGTGCATGGATTCATGCACATTGAAAGGAAATTAATTAGAAGGGGCCGGTGGGGTGGGACTGCTCTGGAGCCAATTCCCTCGGTCTCTCCCCAGCCGACCACACCTGGGGCGGCACCAAGGCAGAGTGAGTGGGATCCCTCCAGCAGGTGGAGTCTCTCAGCCTGGCCTGCGAGAGGGCATTCTGCAAAGTTGCTGTAGTACAGGGTGTGGAGTAAACCAGATTCTGAGCCAACAGTGCCCCAGCAACAACATAACCCATGGCCAAAGGTAGAATCGTGCAGCCCCAAGAGGAATTGGGCTCTCTCCTCTCTGGTTTCAGGGTGAGTCACCAGAGAACTGCCTCTGCCAAATCACTGTAGCTCAGCAGCTCCTGTGTTGAGCATCTGCCCCCTGGTGGTCAGTGCACGTCATAGTGAGCAGTCAGACGGTGGGAGGGACACTTAGCATATTAGCCTTTATATATATACTAGAGGTCCAGTGCACAAAAATTTGTGCACTCGGGAGGGGGGGGGGTCCCTCAGCCCAGCCTGTGCCCATTTGCAGTCCAGGACCCCTTGGGGGATGTCCACCTGTCAACTTAGGCCCACTCCCCAGGGGATCAGGCCTAAGCTTGCAGTCAGACATCCTTCTGGCAGCCAGGGAGCCCTTGGGGGATGTCCGACTAAAGGCTTAGGACCCCAAGGGAGCTATGATGAGGAAGCTGGGGTAGCAGAGGAGCCACGCTGTCCCGCCCCACTGCCCTGGGTCGAGTCGCACACAGAACGCCCGGGCGGGCCGGCAGATCGCTGCTACCCTGCCCAGCCGCCCCGGGTCGCAGATAACAGGCCTGGATGGCGGCAGGGCAGGCGGGATGGCGCTGTTCCACCCCACTGCCCCGGGTGGCAAATAGCAGGCCCAGATGATGTGGGGCAGGCGGGATGGCGCTGATCTGCCCTGCCTGCAGTATGCAAATTAGCCGCCATCTTTGTTGACAGTTAATTTGCATATCGTGCTGATTAGCCAATGGGAGGCATAGCGAAGGTACAGTCAATTACCATGTTTGTCTATTACTAGATGGGATATATAAAACCATCATCGTGCATGCGGTCCATCATCAATGGAATCTTTGTTATTGTTATGCTGAGCACGACTGTATCATAATGTTTTCAGGAGGCAGTAGAAATGTGACCAGCTTCCTCATTGTGATCCCCTAAAAATATGCAGCATCTCCTCTTAAATACCAAAGCATTAACCAAAGCAGCTGTTTATACTGCATACAATTTTTCAGAATGTATTTTTCTACCTTCCTTGGTTTAGAGACAGTAAAAAATTCTATTTTAAAAAGTGCCCTGCTGTGTTGCTAAGGATAAAATCAAAGAGGAGCTGAAAATTATGTCAAGACAAAAGGAAGTAATATTTCCCATGGGGCTACCTAAGTATGTATATCCCCTTTCAAATCTGAACAAAAATCTTCCATGCTTTAAAAAATATTCACTAAATTTCACACATTTTTATATCTTGGTTACTGTCAGTGAAGGAGTTTAAATTTTAAATTTTTTAATTTAAAATTTTTTAATTTTTTTCAATGTGCACAGTAATAAGAAATAAAGATTACACCAGAAGATAATTTTAGGAAGTCTCTCACTCAGGCAGTTTGTAGATATGGCCCTGATCGCTGTATTTCCAAGGAAATCTGTATGACAGAACTTACAATGTTTAAAATAAAATAAAATGCTTTATTTTAAACAGTGTATTACACTGTTGGTTCCCAAACCAACAGCGATTTCCCTTTTCCAAAGGAACTCCAAATTTTCTTCAGTTATTAGAATAGAAGGCTTTGTGCTTTAGCCTATGGAATGGTGCTTGATTAGAAATCATAATAATTCTATTTTCTTTGCCAGTCCCTGGTTTAGGAATGGGAATATGATGCAATGGAAGCCAATGATAGATTAAGGAAATATCTGCTGAGGTAATTCTGAGGAAGCTCTTCTTGCTCTTAAAAAAGACCACAAGATTTTTCTGCAAGTCTCTAGATATTCTCAACTATATCAGAGCTCTAAGAACAGCAACAGCCATTTGTAACCATGAAAAGTTTCAGCCTAAAAGACAATGGGAATGGGAAGCAGAAAAATAAAGACCCAGGGTTCCTTGATGATGTTCCTGAAGCACTGAATTAACCAACCAATTAACCAGCCCTCACCTCCATATTTATTATGCTAAATAAAATTTTCCATTTATAGACTGTCATTTTGTTTTGGGTGTCTATAACTTACAAAGGCATCATAATACAAATAGTATATAAATCTCCTGACTAGTTCTGAAAGTTTATGCCCTCATCTACTACATATTTTTTAAAAATAAAAAAGTTCTGCTCTAGCCAGTTTGGTTCAGTGGATAGTGCATCGGACTGCAAACCATAGGGTCCCAGGTTCGACTCTGATCAAGGGCATGTACTTCAGCCCTGACCGGTTTGGCTCAGTGGATAGAGCGTCAGCCCATGGATTGAAGGATCCCAGGTTCAACTGTCGTCAAGGGCATGTACCTTGGATGTGGGCTTGATCCCAGTAGGGGGTGTACCTTGGATGTGGGCTTGATCCCAGTAGGGGGTCTGCAGAAAGCAGCTGATGGGTGTTTCTCTCTCATCGATGTTTCTAACTCTCTATCCCTCTCCCCTCCTCTCTGTAAAAAAAAATCAATATATATATATATAATCTAATACAAGACAAACATGCAAAATGACCATACCTTTGCTATGCCTTAAGCCACACCCACCAGCCAATCAGAGCAACTATATGCAAATTAACCCAACCAAGATGGCGGCCGGCAGCCATGGAGCTGGAGCGAGCAGGAGGCTTGGTTGTTCCAGTGATGGAGGAAGTCAAGCTTCCTGCCTGCCGTGGCCCTCTCTGAGCTCCTCTCAAGGCTACAAAGTTTCAATTATAGAAGGTAAATAAATCCCAGAATAAAAAAGAAAAAAAGGAGAGGCTGGCAACTTCCGTCATCAGGGGGGTTTGGCCAGCCTGAAAATGGCCTTCAGCCCCTCACCCAGACTGGCCAGGCACCCCAGTGGGGACCCCTCACCCTAAAGGGGGTGTGGCCAGCCTGAAAACAGCCATCAGCCCCTCACCCAGGCTGGCCAAACCTCCATGGGTAGAGGGTCCCCACTGGAGGAGGCTTGACCAGCCTGCAAACAGCCATCAGCCCCTCACCCAGGCTGGCCAGGCACCCCAGTGGGGACCCCCACCGTGAAGGGGGTGTGATCAGCCTGCAAATACCCATCAGCCCCTCACCCAGGATGGCCAGGCACCCCAGCGGGACCCCCACCCTGATCCAGGACACCCTTCAGGGCAAACCAGCCGGCCCCCACCTGTGCACCAGATCTCTATCCTATATAATAAAAGGGTAATATGCAAACTCACCCTAACAGCAGAACGACTGGAAATGACTGGTCACTATGACACATCCTGACCATCAGGGGGCAGACGCTCAATGCAGGAACTGCCCCCTGGTGGTCAGTGTGCTCCTACAGGGGGAGCTCTGCTCAGCCACAAGCCAGGCAGACGGCTGCCAGTACAGTGGTGGTGGTGGGAGCCTCTCCCGCCTCCTCAGCAGCGCTAAGGATGTCCGACTGCAGCTTAGGCCTGCTCCCCGCTGGCAAGTGGACATCCCCCGAGGGTTTCCGTGCTGCCAGAGTGATGTCTGACTGCCAGCTTGGGCCCGGTCCCCCAGGGAGCGGGCCTAAGCCAGCAGGTGGTCATCCCCCAAGGGGTCCCAGACTGCGAGAGAGCACAGGCCGGGCTGAGGGACGCCCCCCCAAGTGCACAAATTTTTGTGCACCAGGCCACTAATATATATATATATACGCTCTCTCTCTATGTCTCTAGTGGCCCAGTGCACAAATTCATGCACATTATAAGAAAATTAATGAGAAGAAATATTTTAATGTCACTATTTGCCCTTTCCCTATAATAGAAGTGCCAACCAAATTTACGATCAACAATGACAGATCGAAACACACGCGTGCGATTGGCGCCAGCAAGAGCTTTATATGTATTGCGCATGTGTGAGTCAACTTAGCCTTTTATAGATATAAAATAAACTTGCTTAACACATTGTATGCGGGAAACGTATTTATACGTTTTACTTATATGTTTTACATTGACCGGTAGTAGAGCGCGGGACACGTATTAATACGTTTTTTATAGACTAGCGGTAGAATGCGGGTAACATATAAATACGTAAACTAAAGTTATCGTAATTTTACTGAACGTTGCCATTTGTGCAAAAAATTAGCAAAAATGGCCCGCACCACCTGTTAGCGCGCGATAAAAACTACCCGCAAACAATGTGTTAATTAGACCTGCTTTCTGATTTAGCTAAACTTTTGCCAGCCCAGTGAAACACCCCAACTTCTCTTTCAGGTAATTGTCAGCAACACAACAGTAAATATCAACAGGAAGCAGATTATTATTGTAAATCACGCAGGGAGAACAAAGTGTAAAATATTTAACTGCAGCAGTGTTTGACTATATTCTGCACAGTGAGAAAACCTGAAGTCATTTTCAAGGTCCACCATTTCTTACTTCTTTTCAGTCAGGTCAAGTTTCTAAGCTTTCTAAATCTCCGTTTTCTGGCTAATGAAAAGAAAATAGGATTCCGCTGAGTCTCTTATCTACCTGCTCCAGGACTTCTGAGAGGATCAAATGAGATGAGGCACAAGAAAACGCTTCACAGACATTTGGTTACAGTGTAAAGTCTTTCCACCTGAGGCTAGTTGTTGCTAGAGAGAGGAAGCCAGGTGTTGCTATGTGACATCATTACCTGGACGGAGGGAAGGACACTTAGCATATCAGCCTTTTATAGGGGTCCGGTGCACGAAGATTCGTGCAGGGGGGAGAGGGTTCCTCAGCCCAACCTGCACCCTCTCCAATCCGGGAGTTTCTTTCTGTCTTTGAAATCATATGAGCGAATTGTCTGAGACCCCCAACCCAGTTTGGTTTGTTGCTCACAGAATAATAGGGGCATTTTTTTTTCTTTGCTTCATTGGTGGAGATTTCCTGAAGTTTTAGGATATCTTCCCTTTAATTTTTCCTAGACACTCTGATTTTACTTATGTCTCTCACCTTTGCTTTCCCTCCATCCGCCACCGCAACAGTAACTTGCTCCAGGCTCACTTTGCTCTAGTGTCTAGGACAGGGGTCCTCAAACTACGGCCCACGGGCCACATGCAAATACAAATATTGTATTTGTTCCCGTTTTGTTTTTTTACTTCAAAATAAGATATGTGCAGTGTGCATAGGAATTTGTTCACAGTTTTTTTTTAAACTATAGTCCGGCCCTCCAACGGTCTGAGGGACAGTGAACTGGCCCCCTGTTTAAAAAGTTTAAGGACCCTTGTTCTAGGAGAGCCGTCTGCCACCAGAACTACAATTCCCAGCATTCCTGGTGCTCCCCATGCTCTGGGCTTCCGCTTCCAGTCCTGGGGCTGCCATCAGAACTACTATTCCCAGAATTCCTGGTGCTCCCCACGCTGGGAGCGACCGAGGGACCCCCCAAGCCTCCCACTCTCCTGCTGTGCTCTCCGCCCGGCAACCGAGGGAGCCACATCCCCCCAAGGGAGCAACTGAGGGAGCGACCGAGGGAGCAACATCCCCCCAAGCTGCCGGCTCTCCCACTTCTGCTCTCTGCCTGGCACCTGTGTATGCAAATTAACCCACCATCTTTGTCGGGTTAATTTGCATTTTCACTCCTGATTGGCTGGTGAGCATAGCGAAGGGATGGTCACTACATGTTTCTCCTTTATTATATAGGACTAGGGGCCCAGTGCACGAAATTCGTGCACTGGGTGGCGGGGGGGAGTGTCCCTCAGCCCAGCCTGCCCCCTCTCACATACTGTGAGCCCTCAGGCATTGACCCCCATCACCCTCCAATCGCAGGATCGGCCCCTTGCCCAGGCCTGACGCCTCTGGCCTAGGCATCCGGCCCGGGCAGCGGGGACCCGCAGCTGCAGCGGCCCCACGATCGTGGGCTTCGCTTTAGGCCCAGGCAAGGGACCCGTAGCTCCTGGGACTGCCAGCTTCGACCGTGCCCAGCTCCCATCACTGGCTCCACCCCTACTTCCTGCTATCACTGGCCAGGGCGGAAAAGGCACCTGATTCTCTGATCATGGCTGGGGGGCAGGGCAAAGGCGGCCCCAGGGTGGAAAAGGCACCTGATTCTCTGATCATGGCTGGGGGGCAGGGCAAAGGCGGCCCCAGGGCCGCCTTTGCCCTGCCCCCCAACTCTTAGCTCCCCCCTGGGTTTCTGATCACTGTCAGTGGCAGGGGGCTTCTTCCTGCTTTCCCTTTCTCCTCCCTGCATTGTGCCTACATATGCAAATTAACCGCCATCTTGTTGGCAGTTAACTGCCAATCTTAGTTGGCAGTTAACTGCCAATCTTAGTTGGCAGTTAATTTGCATATAGCCCTGATTAGCCAATGAAAAGGGTAGCTAGTACGCCAATTACCATTTTTCTCTTTTATTAGTGTTGATAGGTGGATATATATGTATGTATGTATTAAAAAAAAAGGGGGGGGGGGCACATACTTCAGTTGCAGGCTCCTCCCTGGCTGGGCCCTGGTTGGGGCATGTGCAGGAGGCAACCAATCGATGTGTTTCTCTCACATCGATATTGCTCTCCATATTTCCCTCTCTCTTCCACTTTCTCTAAAAATCAATAGAAAAACATCCTCAGGTGAGGATTTAAAAAAAATTAATGTTAAAAAAAATTCTAATTAACCCAAACTTTCTCCCAGATCCAGACCCCTATAAGAGGGCAGTCACAGACATTATTCCAAATTTATCACCAACACTAGAAGACTGCTAGAATTAGAGGCACTTATAAAAAATCCACCCAAATGTTGGAGAAAAACAATGCCTTTTGTTCTCTGCTAAAAAAAAAAAAAAACTTAAGTTGGTAATAATTAAAGAATAATGAAAGAGGCAATGTTTTATAACTTAGGAGTCTAGCTGATTTTCTTAAAGGAATCTGCTGTGAGATTTTATTATATTTATGAGGAGATAACTTAGATATAAAAAAATAAAACTGACCATATGTTTTCATTATATGTAAAATCTAAAGAACAATGTAAATGAACAAACTTAACAGACTCATAGTTAACTTATTTTGAAATTATTTAAAATTTACAAAGATATTGTAAGAATTGTACAAATAATCCCTATATACTCTTCACCTAAATTTACTTAATAGTTAGCATTATAATACAAGTTGACTTATCTCTCTCATTATACACATACTAGAGGCCTGGTGCACAAAATTCGTACACTCGGGGGATCCCTCAGCCCAGCCTGCGCGCTCTCGTAGTCCAGGAGCCATCAGTCAGCAATTCTTAGCACTGCCACGGAGTCAGGGGAGGCTCCCGCCAATGCCACTGTGCTCAGCAGTCATGAGCAGCACTCCCCTTGTGGGAGCACACTGACCACCAGGGGGCAGCTCCTGCGCTGAGCATCTGCCCCCTGGTGATCAATGTGCATCATAGCGACCAGTTATTCTGCTGTTGGGTCGATTTGCATATTAGCCTTTTATTATATAGGATGCTATTTATTATTACACTTAGTTATTGCTGAACCATTTGAGTAAGTTGCAGACATTAACACCACTTACCTCCAAATACCTGAGTGTTATTTCCTAAAAATAAGACCACTTCATGACCACAGTACATTTATCAAATTAGGATATTTAACATTGCAACAATACTATTACCTAATGTATAGTCCATATTCAATTTTGCCAGCAACGTCCTTCATAATACACCCCTCCCCTCAAGATTACATTTACCTGTTATTTTCCTTGGTTTCTCTTAATCTGGAAATATTTCTGTCTTTATATTTCACAGCACTGACTCTTTTAAAGAGTACAGGCCAGCTGTTTCATTGAATTTGGGTTTTTCTGATTTTCCCTAACAATCAGACCCGTGTTTTGTTTTGTTTTTTGTTTTTTTTGGTAGGAATACCACACATGATAGTCTGTCCTTTATCAGAAAGCACATGATGTCAATTTGTATTTGAGAAATTTTAAGTGGCAAACATGTTTTTATTTTTATACTTTTATAATTAAGTAAATGTTTAAAATTCATTATTAATAAGATGAGGCTAATTTTTAAGTTAACATAAAGAAAACTTTAAATAAATAACAAAGAAAGTATTAACACTGGAAAGTACTACTATCCATGTGACACACAGGTTAAACCAAATTCAAAATGACATGGAATTAAGTAGCCAATAACAATGTAAAGGAAGTCCACACCAGATTTCTTCTGAGACTAATGGAAGATGAGCTAGTTATCCTTAAAGATTGTGAAAAGGTAACTGATTAAAAGATAAAAACTATAAAAACTCCCAACAAAATACTTATGCATTGATACAAACATTTTACTGATATAGGAAAACAATATTACTATTTCAAGAGGATAATATTTGTTTTAAAAATAACAAAGGATGGATTTGTTATATTAATAAATATGGTTCGATCACATTCTTTCAAATAATTCTCATGTATCAAAGTCAACAAATATAAAAAGACTAAGAATCACCCTTATTCTTTGTGTCACCATAATGCATGCCAGTGCTTATGAAAACTATATCATACTTTAACAATATAATAAATGTTTAGTATTAACAAAGGATTTAAAGATAATTACCCTACAAAATTGTTTAAAAAATTATTCATGCATGGTCCTAGTTCTTGCCTATCCTCATTATTATGTTATGTACATAGTCCCTAGTTTTATGGTTGACATGAGCTTGCCCATGTTTCTAAATTCCATCTAGGAAGCCTTATCACATTTTCTCTGCCTTCATTCTAGTAGGGAAAACATCTTTGAAGAGCTAATTATACAATTTAATATTTAAATATAAAATAGTTTGAGAAAGAACAGAGATAAAGTAATGGTAAAAGAAGTAACCATCCACACTCCTGCAAAAGGATATTTTTCCCCGAAATTTTCCATCAGGCTTTTTTTCCACTTCCTATGGTCTTACCCAACACAGACTTACAGACCTAGAAATCACAAGTCTCCCTGATATTCCCAAATAAAGCATTAAAGTAGTAGGAATGTTTGAAGAAAGTAGTTTAACTTCATATATGCTATTAAAATTTAGTATATACAAAGTGAAACACTTTTATAGAGATAATATTTTCATAAGAAAAACACTAGAAAGTGATTAAGACATAAAAGCAAAATTTAAAAGAAAATTTTAAAATCTATTCTAGATAATGTTTCAATCACTTTGCTAAATAACTGAAAAAGTCAGGTTGCAATCTTAACGAAGTTCTACAGAGGGAGCTAGCACCATAAAGAATAAATTTTTAACACAGAATTTCAAGAAAAGACCTAGCCTGTTGGAAATACTGGATTCATCAACGTGAGCTCAGAGTATCCTCTAAGATTTTACCTTAGCCATCAAAAACACAGTATTACCTACAAACTAGGGCACAGTTCTAGTAAACCATATTAAAGCTTATAAAATGTAATATCCATCATAAATACCTTCAAACACTTTGTGAGGTAGGTATATTTGTTTTAAATATCATTCCTCCAAAAATGTAAAAAATATTCTTTCCAAAGTCACTGAACTTAGTCTAAGTAAAAAGCAACAAAAAAGATCTAAAATTAAATCACAGTCTATCCTTTTCTACTATACAAGTTAAAGTCCTTTCCAACCCTCAATTTTTCTATAAAATGGAAGTATATATGTACCTCAAAACGTTGCTGTGAAAATTAAATTAGAGCATGAAAGTAATTAAAATAATGTTCTCTTCTCTGGTTCTTTAATACATGAGTGTTATTTAATTGCTCAATACTTTCCAAAAAGAAATCAATAATTATATTCAGTAGAGAAAGTATTTTCAAGGATTAGATCAGTTGCTAATAGATACTAAAATTTTCCCCAAACTCCCAAATCCAGATAATCCTCCAAAAGACTAATTCAATCTTTCAGGGGATATGGACAGTGTTAGCATACCCTCACTTTATTTTTCAGGCAGATCTCTGTCATAGTTTCAGTCTCCAAATATTCCTGCTTGTTTTAGAACCAGGAGAAAAATAAGTCAACGTACCAGCAGTTTCTGTTCTCTCCGTCCCATACTGATCCCACTGAGTATTCACCCCATAGATATCACATAGTGAAATACTGTCAAGTAAACTGTTCACTGCAAAAAAAAAATCAATGAACTACACATGGACTGCAAAGCTCTGAATAAAGTTCCAGGTAACACCTTACCCTTCCCACTCCCCGACAAAATCAAAGAGGGAGAGGGCAAATAAGACCATTATCCTTTTTTGTTTCTAAAGAATTTTATGCTAGAAACTCAAACTATACCCACATGGATTAGTGAGTTAACTAAAAGAAAAACAGCTAATTAAATAAATCATTTGCTAAATGGATAATAAAATAGCAAAGCACTAATGTAATCTCACAATGACATTTGAAAGACATCTTCTCAAAGAGCAGAAGCCAGTTCAAGAGGTTTTTATAAACATCATCGTACTCACAAACACCTATATCACAACAAATCTTTGCATGATTCTTTACAGTTCAAAACTTTTTCATATATATATAATTTCATCTAATCTTTCCCTAATGAAATAAAATAGAAGTATCACCATTTTACAAATAAGGATATTATATTCAGATTAAGTGATTAAACTAAACAATATAGTTTGATACTGTGTTACATTTCCCAGAATTTCCTTCCCTATATGGTTTCAGGTTAGGATCAGCCACAGGAGAAAGTTGTATACAATTTGGGAGTTGCAAGTAAAGCAGCTGCCATTTCACTACAAAGGTAGTAAAAGACAGACATAAAGGGATGGGCAGTTTGTCCTACTTATCCCACTCTACCTCCAGCTCACCTTTCCAATCAGGCCCAGGCCTATCACCAGATTGTCAATGAAAACCCATACAGGTGGTAACACAGTTCCTGCAGACATGCATAGCTGCTTCTTAAAAGCTCCAATTCATTAACCTACACCAGAAGTGGTTAGTGAGTTTTCTCTGATCCTTTTTGGGCCTTTACTTCTCTAGTTTTTCCCACAATTGAAAAAGGTTTAATTCCTATAATAAATTCCTTATTTCTTAATACTCATAGCAGAATTGAATCCTAACAGATACATCAAGGTTATAGTCCATGGCAAAACTCATACACAAACTAAGTTTTTTCTAATGCTAAGACAAGGCACCACAAATTTCTTCAAAGGGTTTTAAGATTTACCACTAATGACAAATATTTTTCATTCACCTATCATGTATACATGAATATAAGATCTAGTTGAATCCTAAAATTATCTCTTGTAATGAGTTCTTGTCCTTTATGACAGGGTTAATACTTTTCTTTTAAACAATAAAATATTGAAGCAAACCTTTCAGAAGATTTATAATCCAGGTATAACCGATTAAAAAAACTATGAAATCCTAGAATTTTCAAGTGAGAGGACAGTCAAAAGTTCAACAAAAAGGATGAATTCTGGTTACTTGAGAACCATTTATGGAATATGTATAAAAGCCTGAAATGAATTCAATCAATGCTAGTTTGGAATTCTCACAGTACTCACGTAATGGTATTAGTAAAAAAGAAGCAAAGAAATCAAACACAAATTTAGTTCTTATTCCTGGAGGCACAGTCTCACTAGTAAAAATGGTAATTATTATTATACAAAGCTTTATAAAGATTAATTTTAAAAGCAATATAAAGGCTATCTTACAAAGATCAGCGTAAGATCAGACTATATATAAAAATCAATTAAAAAATGTTTCTCATATAAAAGGCATTTGTAGCTTAGGATTAAATTTCCAAAGAAAACATCATACATGTAGTCAACTTAGATTAAAAAAAAATTGTTGTGTTCTAGAAGAAAGGGTTCTAATGGTGACAAAGATGTCAATGATAAAGATTCTGAATGCTCAAGAAAATGTGAGTAAAAAAGAAAAAAGTATTTTTTTTAAAAATCACTGCATATTTAGGGAACGGCTGGTATAACAGTAAAAGCACTAAAATGGGAATCAGGAAACTTGAGTTCTGGTCCAGCACTTGTCATTAAAGTGCAACCTATACAAGTCACTTTATTACTGTGAATTTCACTATAAATTACAGATATTAGTTCTAAAGTTCATTTCTAGATTCAAAGTTCTGTAATTTAAAAGATATGAAAAAAGTGGCCTTTAAGAAAGAGACCATTAAAAAATGGTTATGATATTTAGAATACTGTATCTCATTTATATATACATATATACACCCAGCAACCGAAAGGCGGAATGACCAGAATGCAGAATGACTGGTTGACCAGTCACTATGACGCGCACTGGTCAGACACTCAACGCAGGAGCTGTACCCTGGTGGTCAGTGCACTCCCACGGTCAGAGCACCGCTCACCTGACTGGGATGAGCGGTGCTCCCACAGCAGGCCGATCCCCGCTGGGCACATAAGCCCGTGCACTGGACCTCTAGTTGAAAAATAATAACCATTTAACCTTGCTGGTACTAGGTGTTCATTATTTCAATTCTGACTTTCTGCTTGCCAGATTGTTTTCCCCTTTTTTGATTAAGCAAATACATTTTACCATCAACAGAATCTATTAGCTTTACAAGCAATCAGTCCTTATATTATTCTTATAAAACAATCTTGAGGTTTTCAAAGAACTGCTAAGTAACAAAATTAATAATAATGGATACAAGAGCATATCAGATGTTACTGATGATCTCAAACCAAACTGCTCTTAACATACTTAAATACTTGTAAATCTCCCCTGCTAGTTTAAAAATTGGGCACTGTTCCCTAAAAAAATTGTAATTCTTTTACACTGAACCAAAGATTAAGGTCTAACAGTGTCCTTTCTAATACTCAGGATTCATTCCCCTTGCATAACTCATTTATTTTCTCCCATTTTTTAATAATCATAAATTGACCCCAAAATTTTGAAATGTAATATAATACAAGACAAAATTTTAAACCTTAAAGGGATAATTCTGAAAAAAAATAATTACTTTCTGACATTAAAAAAAGATAATTTATTCACCTGGCCAGCGTGGCTCAGCAGTTGAGCATCGACCTATGAACCAGGTCATGGTTTGAGTCCCGGTTGGGGGACATGCCCAGGTTGTGGGCTCAATCCCCAGTGTGGGATGTGTGGGAGGCAACCAATCAATGGTTCTCTCTTATATTGATGTTTCTCTCTCTCCTTCTCCCTTCTTCTCTAAAATCAATAAATATATATATATATTTTTTTTTTTTAAAAAGAGAATTCATTCAAGATCTGAAGAGAAAATACACCTCATATCTACAATAGCGTACACTGCTTATAAAAATTCATTCTTTATCTTGGCAGCTATCTTAAAAAGTCAGGTAAATAAACATGAATCTTTTTTAAAGAGGCCTTCCCCATGCCTTATATAGTACAGCAAACCAAAAAAAAATCCTCAGCTATCAAGTTACTCAGCCTGTGCTAAGTGGCAGGGATACTTCTGAATTTATTTATATTACATTTGGTATTTGTCCCTAACTCCAGCCAACTTTTAACTTTCCTTATCTTAATCTTCATTCAAGGTAATATACAATTTAGCTATTCATAAAACAAACAGAAATTTATGGAAACAAAATGGTTCCATAACTGTAGATATGTCCAATAGGAAGACCCCACAATTACAAAATCTTCAATTATGAACATTTTTAAATGTGAAGCAATATTAAATTGAAGAGTTAGTCTCCATTTATAAATGAAGTCAGTATCTTTTCTTTAAATAGCGCCTGGTAACTGGGTAGAAAATATTTATTGAATGAAAAGTGATGTTTTACTAATTTATTTTAAATTACTCCATTCAAAAACTAAAACTCTAATAGACTGAGAAAATCTATAGAAGACTAATGAAATTAGTTGATTACTGGACCACATAAAGAGCAAAGTATAAATTACATAGTTTCATATTAATCCCACCACAAATTGCTTAGCTTTCCCTACTTAAAATCACCCCGGGATCATCAGTATGTAGATTAGAAAACAAGAACCTGAGAAAAACCTTCCTGCTAAAGAGACAACTGACACTGTCGTTACTGTCCAGCCCCGTCCCACCCAGGACGTGAATCATCCCTTGGCCCAATGTATACAAACTGCAGATCTACCCACCCGTTAGTCACTTAGTAGCTCTCTGGGTTACCAGATCCACTGTCACGGTAACACAATGCTTGTGTTCAAGTAAACCTTATAGTAGCCTACTGTTATGTCACAATGCCATCCGTCTGCCCCAGACAAATAACAAGTATATTTGTAAAGCAAGGGTGACTAAGGGTATGTGGAATCTGAATCACCACGTTTCAGAAGCTAAGAATATTTTAAATAAAAACACAGTTAGTATTTAATATATAAAGTATTATCAAGACAATTAGAGTTACTGTAGTCTTATTGATACACATAGAATTAAGGTACATTTTCAAAAGGCAGCTAATGTGATGGTGTCACTGCATTTTTTGCAATATCATGATGAATCAAGACTGTCTTTAACAGATTAGCATTTAGAAGCAATAATGTTTTATGAAAATAAAGCATGAAATTAGTAACTGGAGAATTAAATTTTATTTATACAGACATCTTATGATATTTTAAAAAGCTTAGTCTTGAGCACAAAGAGATCTTGGCTATTTTAATTGTAAGGACACAATGAGATTATTTATAAGTAGCTCTTATGAAGGGCTAGTGTTGCAGTGGCAGGCATAATCAACTGAAAGTTTTCTTTAGTGTATAGGTCAAAAATTACAAGGCAGAGAGCCAGCAGTCACAAGAACAAAGATAATCAACTAATGCTAAATCAATTAAGTCACAATACTAATAAGTATAAGAACCTTGCTATGTAAGTACTAGTTATTAAGAAGGAAGACTTCACCCGGCCAGTATGGCTCAATGGTTAAGCATCAGCCCAGGCACCAATAAGTCACCAGTTTGATTCCTGGTCAGGGCACATGCCTGGGTTTTGGCTCCATCCCCAGTAGAGGGAGTGCAAGAGGCAGCCAATCGATGTTTCTCTCTCATGAGGTTTCTCTCTCTCTTTCTCTCTCATATATATATATATATATAAATTGTGGCCCTGGCCAGGTGGCTCAGTTGATTGGAGTATCAGCCATACACCAACGGTTGAAGGTCAGATTCCTGGTCAGGGCCTATACCGCACTTATGGGAGGCAAGTGATCCATGTTTCTCTTTCTCTCTCTCCCTCTTATTATAAAATCAATTTTTTAAAAAACATATATCCTCGGGTAAGGATTAAAAAAATAATAAATAAAATTGTGCTCTTTCAACCTTTAGACATACATTATATTTGCTTACTTAGTTCACCATTATGACTATAAAGTTGAAAAAGTTCATCTTGTAATAGATAAGTATATTAAATTAACATTTTAAATTTAGTGAATTTAGAATTTATTTCATTTTTTTTTCCAGTCATTGAAATAGAAATTCCAGATAAACAATTCATAAGTTTTATATGTCGTGTCATTCTGAGTTATATGACAAAATCTCATGCTGTCCAGCCCCGTCCCACCCAGGACGTGAATCTTCCCTTGGCCCAATGTACCCAAGCTGTAGATCTACCCACCCGTTAGTCACTTAGTAGCTCTCTGGGTTACCAGACCCACTGTCACGGTATCACAATGCTTGTGTTCAAGTAAACCTTATAGTAGCCTACTGTTATGTCACAATGCCTCCGTCATTCACCTCACATCATCTCATCACATAAGCATTGTATTATCTCGCATCATCATCATTAGAAGGGTGAGTATAGTACAATGAGATAGAAAGAGACCACATTCACATAACTTTTATTATAGTATGTCATAATTATTCTATTTTATTAGTTTTTATTTTTAACCTTATTGTGTCTAATTTATAAATTAAACTTCACCATAAGTGTGTGTGTGTGTGTGTGTGTGTGTGTGTGTGTGTGTGTATGAAAAAAAGCATAGTATGTATAGCATTTGGTACTATCTGTGATTTCAGGCATCCACTGCGGGTCTAATAATGTATCCCCCATGGAAAAGGTAGGATTACAGTATTATCAAGTGTGGTTCAATCTGGAGTTAGCCTCTAATTCCTCAAATTCTTAATTCTATAGTATTATTTGACATGAGGTAGCTGCATAACAAGATTATCGAAATTTTCTTACAGCACTGGGTCAATTCATTTCTGAGTTGCCAAGCTAGAAAATTGAAACATACAAAATATTTTTAGTTTCCCTCTCAGACAGTCTAATGATACTAAAAAGGTTAAGGTAAGGTGAATTTAAAGAACTCCCAAATTAGTAATTCTTAATTAAAAACTTCACAGTTCCTGTGAGATAGTAATTTTTAAAATACCACTGTAGGACAGCAAAATAGAGATGGAAAATCCCAGAATCATATATATATATAAAGTTGTTTTTATCTGAAAGACAGAACCCTAAGAACATTAAATCTTTAAAAAGAACATTTTATTCACATTTCAAACCTTTAAGATGCTTTACCTATGCTAAATAAGGACTAGGCATTTTTTCATAAGGCAACAAAAGAAAAAAATATATATTTCTCTATCATAAGCATGAGGAGGGGAAGTCAATTAAGTAAGAGCCAAAAATTAACAGTGACAATTTAATATTTTATCTAGGGAAAGAAAATGAAATGACATATTTCCCAATTATGGAATACAATACTACATATTTTAATGTGCATACAGGAACAATTATTTCCTGTTAACCTTATGTAGTATAAATATCCTAATCCTATGAGGATTAAAGTCACGGTGTTAATTATTTCTTTATAGTTCATATAATTTTAAAGATCAGATTATTTATATACATCTACTCCATTGACAGGGTCAACTATGTACAATCTCAAGTTTAATGCACTTACAGTTCCTTGTGCTTGTCTTCAGCCAAGATTTGGTCATTTGCTTTAAGAGAATACCTGTAACACAGAACAAAAATATAGTGGTCATATAAACATTCAAGATGTTTGACTAACAGACATCTAATTATAGTACCAATAGTTGACACCTATCAAAAAAGTACTATCACACTGTTATAGATCTCTGTCTTAATCTGTAAAACATTAAAAATGCCCAAGTTCTTTGCTGTTCAATTAGTCACGTCCACACACACCACAAGAATTGAAGAAATCGACTTGACCATGCTTTGACAACACAAGATATCTTCAATATTCTTCTGTAGTGAATCATCTATAATGTTACTGATCTAGCAGGTCAAATTCAAGAAGTCACTACAATGGTAAGTATTTAAGAGTTCATTAAAAATATGCAGCTACTCGCCCTGGCTAGTGTGGCTCTGTTGGGTGAACATCGTCTCATGCTCCCGGAGGCTGCTGGTTCAATTCCTTGTCAAGGCACATGCCCAGCATGTGAGCTCAATCCCCTGTAGGGGGTGTGCAGAAGGCAGCTATCAATGTTTCTCTCTCTCTCTCTCTCTCTCCCTCTCTCTCTCTCTCTCTCTCTCTCTCTCTCTCCTTTCCTCTCTCTTTAAAAATTCAGTAAAACATATTTTTAAATATGCAGTTACTCATTCATTAAACACATAGTAACATCTACTGTATGCCTGACTATGTACTAGATAGTGTGACACAGGAGAAAAAGTAAGTTTTGAAGTTTCTGATTGAACCATTTACTGCCTTAATGACTATAAGCAATTATTTCTCCCCTTTACATCTCAAATTCCTTATCTATAAACTAGAGGCCCAATGCACAAAATTTGTGCAAGAGGAGGCCCTCCCTCCCCCAGCTACCAGCACCGGCTTCCCTCTGGCACCCCTGACCCTGGCTCCCCTCCAACCGCCAGCAGGCACCCAGAACGCGGGCTCCCCTCCGGCCGCTGGCAGGCACCTAGGACCCGGGCTTCCTTCACAGCCCCGGCTTCGTCAGGAAGGTCATCCGGAAGGACGTCCAGTCTAATTAGAATATTATGCTTTTATTATTATAGATTAGAGGTTGCTATAAATATTAGAACAGGGATCTTTCCAAGTACTGCAGAAGGTAACAGAATTTCTAAGAAGTACGCTACTGAAATAGGTTCAAAAACAATGGACAGCAATTCCCAGGTTCTGAATTTCCACTTGTATTCCATCCTTTCCTAAAACTAACCTATCTGACAATAGATCAGAGGTCCAAGTGGAGTGACCATGTAGACTCTCTTTTCTTGCCTCCCCTTTCACAAGTGCTTTTACCAACTAAATAAAAAGAATATCATATCTATCACCCACCCTGAATTGATCTATATTGCACTGCATAGCATGTAAAAATCTCTGAAGTACTAAGCTAGGAATGATTCATACTTTGTCCACAAAGCCTTCTTTAATACCACAAACTGACTACAAAGTTCCTGTTTTATACATTATTTCTATAAAAAATGAAGCCAGAAATTATAAATGGGGAACTGTGATAGTGTGTTCTATGCAGACACATAGTGGAATGGGGAAGAAGTTGGTTGCAATTTTATTTAAACAGTTTCTCTCTTTCATCCCATATTCATCACCAGAGAATGTATTACTTTTCAGAAAGAATCCTGTTAAACAACTGTAAGACAGTTTCCAATAAGAAACAGGGGGGAAAAAAACAAAAAAACAAAAAAAAAAGAAACAGGAAAGACAAGTGTCACCTTATTTCTAGGAAACAAAAAAAAAAAAAAGGCTCCTTGCTCTTCCATTTATCTATCGAGGATTAAATATCAAAGATGGTTGTCACAGAAACAGAATCAAGCCATTAATTTGAACTGAAAAATGAGGCCAGACCTTTTCTATCATAAAAATAAATCTGATTGGTTTGACAATGAAGAACAATTTTGCCAAAAAGGTTCCAAGGCCTTAAACTGAATGAATGGCTTTAATTAAAACAAATTTAAGGTACTTGATAAAAACATTTTATCCAAAAAAGAATCCTTTTGTCAAAGGCATATTGAAATTAACAATATTTAACTTTTACCATCACCTCCTGAACTGTTAAGGTCAGCATACAACTATAAGGAAAAAACCAATAGACATAATTACTAGTTATTTAAAAAGCCTTAATAAAGCCAATTTTGGTAACATCCCAGAACTGCATGTCTCTAATGACTCTAATAAATGACCAAGTCAGGTGGTTTCTAATTCTTTGCTTCCAACCTCTAATCTATAATAATAAAAGCATAATATTCTAATTAGACTGGACATCCTTCCGGACGACCTTCCTGACAAAGCCGGGGCTATGAGGGAAGCCTGGGTCCCAGGTGCCTGCCAGCGGCCGGAGGGGAGCCCGCGTTCTGGGTGCCTGCTGGCGGTTGGAGGGGAGCCAGGGTCAAGGGTGCCAGAGGGAAGCCGGTGCTGGCAGCTGGGGGAGGGAGGGCCTACTTTGCTTCCAACAAAATTGAAGATGAACCTAATCAAATTACCAGCTGATAAATAAAAATAATTTTTATGATAGAGTTCAAATAATTAAGTGATAAAGCTGAAACAAAAATCTATTACCCTCTAACTAATTATGTCAACTTTTTTCTCTGCACTTATACCTCTAAATGGAAAAAGGGAAATAAAATGATGCTGAACATTGTCTTATTGCAGCAATGTGTACTATTTATCCACAAAAGGTTAACTAAAAATAATTAAAGATTAGCTTCACCCATGTCTCAAAAGACGCATTTCCAATAACTTCATTTTCTTCTGTTTCATAATTACTTAACAACATTTTAATACATTTATGTTGTTTTACTAACTACATGCTAATTATAATTGAATGACTAGGAGATATTTTTTAAATTCAATCTACATACCTATTTTTAGTGAAGAGCCATGGCAGGGTGATCAATACGCATAAAGGCTTTAATGCATAAAATATATTACTTTCATAATACACTACATGCAAAATATAATTCCTACATAAAAATACATTACATAAGGATAAAATCTGGTGAGGAAAAGCATAACATAAATACAAATTTAAATAGAAAAAATATAAAATTTTAAATGTTAAAGAAGAGTTTTATTTAACACAGTGCAATATACAGATATTATATCATAGAAATCTACACTTGAAACCTATATGATCCTATTAACCAATGTCACCCCAATAATTTAAGCAAGATTTTGTTAAACTTTAAAAAAAAAAGCTTATTCATGTGTTTTTGAAAATGGATGATGATAGGTATCACACCCACTATGTTATTTAGAGTCCACTAAAAGAGCGATTTGTCAGTTTTATTTAACATTACAATAAAAAGTCATAATGATTAACTTAATGAGTCAGAAAGTACTTCTTTATCAAAATATTTTTACGTAATACAACAGGAATTCGATCAGCATTTCTTTCTTTCTTTAGCTGGCTAGTGAGAAATAGCAAACACGTCTGGCTTAAAGACCTCACAATTCAGTAAGCAAATCAAAATAAAATAACTGTTCGCAGTGTGATTAAGTTTTCCAAAAAAAACTGAAGTATATATTGTTCATACAAAAGAGGAATAAGTCAGTCAAGAAAAGGACATCTTTTATCTGTTCCCCAACTTTCCCTTCCCCCATAATATCTCCCTTTGTGGCTCCTTCCCCATAAACAGCCTTCCAATTTAAAGTTTCAGGATAAGACGTTGAAGGGAATAGTGAAGGAGGCTGAACAAAGGGTCCACAGAGGGAAGAAGCAGGCAAGGATAGCCTGATTTTGATCAAATTACCAAAAGGAAGATTTTATTCTCCTAATTCACACAGTATACCTCCAAGTCCTCAACAGTGAATTTCCAAGATACATTTTGAACTATTCTCTAGGCAAATTAGCTCTCTAACCTCAAACAAGCAGTCACTCTTCCTATAGTATTTCTTTCTCTGATCTGATTTCCCCCTACCCCAAACCAGGTAACCTTCCATCAGATCTCAATTACCTTTATTCTTCTTCATCTTTGCTAGGTTTTTCTCAATTTTATTTTCCTTACCTCTACCTTGACTCTTGCCCACATAGAAATCTAGCCTGTATAAAATGGCAAGGTTTGAGGACACAGTCATCAAGACGGTTCTCACTTCTAACACCAGCTGCAAGTTCAGGTGGTTCCCAAAACCACCCTCGGGTTCAATAATTCACTGGAAGGGCTCACAGAACTCACTGAAAGCTAGCTATTAGACTCATGGTTACAGGTTACAAGGAAAGGATACAAATCAAAATCAGCCAAGGGAAGAGACTCATACACGGAGGGCCGTGTGTGGGACGGTTCCAAATACGAAGCTTCCAGGATGCATGACTCTCTTGGCATCAACATGGCATATTGTCGATATGTGATAATATGGCACTGCCAACAAGGGAAGCTCACTGCACTTCAGTCAGTGTCCAGTTTTTATTGGAGCTTCATTACCTAAGCATGGTTAATCAATTGATTGCCCAAGTGGTTTAACTAGGTTGCCAGGTGGATTGATACCATATCACCCAAAGCCTCACCCCAGTTCACATAACTGGTCACATTACTGGGTGTGGCCAACCCCTAAACAAAAAGATGCTTCTACATGGACGATATAGATTACCTCCCAGAAGCCCAAAGCAAAGGCAACATCTTTCTTTGGGCAAGGCCAAATTCTTTACACATGCCTATGTGTACGTTTGTTTGTTCTATATTGCTGCCTTAAAGAATAATATTCTAATTTTTAAAATGGAATATTGATTTAGTTTGAAAATCAGAAAAAAGGCACTATTGGAGAGAGGTGATTTATTCTTCCAGGCAATTTAAATACCTTTCCAAAGCTCATACAAATAATCTCCATATTTACAGAGGGTTATTTGTAAAGGAATAAAAACTTGATCAAACACCTTTAAAAATGTACACCAGAAATAGTTCACACTTACAATTGTAGTTATGCTATAAACTAAAGCAACTGCTTAAAGTTCATTTTGAAAGTAGGTAGACTATAAATTATAATTACAAGTGTAAAGGTAAATATCCATCAGGACCATAATCCTTACTAATGAAATGGAGCTGTTTTTCATTGAAACATACAGTTAAATGTTTAAATGTGGGTTTATAATCATACATAGTTTTCATTTTCATTTAGTATGTCCTATTATACCAACCTTACTGCTGGCTGGCAGAACAGAATATATAGAGCCTTTTGAATCCCTTTATCACTTTAACTTACTCTCTGATCATTCGATGTTTTATATTCATAAACTTCAAAGAAAAATTAAACTTAGCAGAAAGTAGAAAGGTATACCTCAATTTTCTACCGTGCCTTTCCCAGAATGATACAGAGCATACCCTATTTTTAAGGTGGGCTTTGTTTCCTAAATACATGATTAGATAGATGTTCTGCTTTTATATCCATTTCTTTGATTCAGACATGAGCATAGTCCCTAAAAAAAAACACACAGAGACAGCAAAAAGGGATAGTGGTAATTCTTAAACTTTTTTCTGTCTGAATTTACCAGAAGGCAAACACATACACTCCCATCAGCTCATCTGGATATAATTTTCACTTACATTTATCAATGAACATGTAAGCCTTCAACAAGGAGTAGTTCAAAACTTTTCTTATATAAAAACTTAAAATAAACTTAATTTAAAATATGTTATTGAATAAATATTGACAGCAACAGGAAAAGGAAGCGGGGGAAGAGAGAGGAGAAGAGAGGAGAGGACAAAGAGGAGTACTTTCCTTAACCCTGCCTGGGCTGTTTAGGAAAGACATGCTTAAAGCAAAAAAGAATAAAATTCAGTAATGGCATTCCCACCACAGGCAATGGGAAAATGCTATTGTCATTTAGGTTTACAATTTAATATTAGAAAACAAATATAAAATGTATTAATACATTATAGATAACTATTATGATACGCTAGAACATTAGTAGTATAATAAAATAAAGTTTGGGCCTTTTATAAGAAACTGAAACAAACACTAGTTATTCAAACGTGGTTTTTCCCTGGAGATTAACGTAACAGAATTTCAAGCTGGAGGTCCTTATGAGATTATAAAGTCCAGAAACAGCCCAGTCATAATTGAAATGCCCTACCCAATGTCACACAGGGAGTTAATGCAAAGCTAGAACTTGCTATACAATAGGGTGAAAAAAATTATTCCATAAATACCTGCAATTAAGATTGCCTTCAGAGAATTAAACAAAAATTCCTAGAAATCTACAAACATTAACACATAGTCCCAAGAATCCTAATAGTGCTCTGCAAAATTGTACAGAATTGGCAGAATCAATTAGGTAGACAGCATATATACAGTAAAATTTTAAACTTGTTTAATTGGCTTTTGCAATTAAAAAATAAAGGTTGATTAAAACATACTAAAAAGGAAGAAAAGGGAGTCCAAAGTGTTAATCACCACAACAATGTTTCAAACAGAAGCTAAAATTTAAGAGGTTTATAAAGAAACAGATTAACAGTAAACCTCAGGGTTAAAATGAAAATAATAGCAAGGATTATGAAAATAATATCTTAAATTCTCATTAGTAAACTAGATGAGGATTAAAACGCAATTAGAGAAAGCTGGGAATAAAACGAATTAAACTAGATTTAAACCTAAACAAATAGAATTATACTCCTTGTATTCTTAAATTCTTCTTTCCCTATGATTTTATTTTTTAAAAGTTGATAATTACTCCAAATGACTAGCCACATATTATCATTAAAGAAATTTTTTAAAACTTGGTAGGTGTGAGATGTCATTGCGTGGCTCTTGGACCACATGAAGAGAATTAGTACACTTTATATGACACTTCCCATTTATTTCTAAATACATTTTAATTGAATTTATTGGAGTGACATTAGTTAATATGATCACAGAGGTTTTAGGTGTGGGTTTCTATGTTACAAAATCTGTATACTGCACCATGTGCCCACCACCCAAAGTCAAATCGTTTCTTGTCACCATATATTAGAACCTCCTTTTCCACCAACCCCTTTCCTCTGGCAACCACACTGCTGTTTGTGTTCACAAGTTTCTGTTTTATATCCCTCATATGAGTGACGACATATGGTTCTTAGTTTTTTCTGACTAACTTATTTCATTTAGCATAATATTCTCAAGGTCCATTCATGTTGTTGCCAATGGCAGTATTTCATCCTTTCTTATGGCTGCGTAGTATTCTATTGTGTATATGTACATCTTCTTTACCCAGTGCTCTATCGCAGGACACTTGGGTTGTATTCATGGTTGGCTACCATGAATAATGCTGCAATGAACACAGGGTGCATATATCTGCAAATACATGTTTGGGGGTTTTTAGGGTATAAACCAGCAGTGGGCAAACTACAGCCCGAGGGCCGGATCTGGCCCGTTTGAAATGAATAAAACTATTGAAAAAAAAGACCGGACCCTTTTATGTAATGATGTTTACTTTGAGTTTATATTAGTTCACACAAACACTCCATCCATGCTTTTGTTCCGGCCCTCCGGTCCAGTTTAAGAACCCACTGTGGCCCTCGAGTCAAAAAGTTTGCCCACCCCTGGTGTAAACCCATGAGAGGGATTGCTAGGTCATATGGTAGCTCTATTCTTAATTTTTTCAGGAATTGCCAAACTGTTTTCCATAGTGGTTGTACCTGTCTACATTCTCACCAGCAGTGAATGAGGGTTCTGTTTTCTGCATAACCTCTCCAACACTTGATGTTACTTGTCTTGTTGATAAAAGCCACTCTAACAGGTGTGGGGTGGTATATTGTAGTTTCCTTTTGCAATTGCAACCAAAAGAATAAATTTAACAAAGAATGTGAAACAACCTATATATGAAAAATAACAAAGCATTATTAAAAGAGATTGAAAATGACACAACAAAATGGAAAAATATCCCGTATTTATGGAAGAATCAACATAATTAAAATGGCCATATTACTCAAAGCAATATACAGATTTAATGCAATCCCCATCAAAATCTCAATGCGATTTTTTTAAAGAAATAGAACTAGAAATCATCAGATTTGTATGGAACCACAAAAGGCCCCCAAACAGCCAAAGCAATCCTGAGAAAAAAGAATGAAACTGGAGGTATCATGCTACCTGACTTCAAATTATACTACAGAGCTACGATAATCAAACAGCATGGTATTGGCAGAGAAACAGACACACGGTTCAGAATAGAGAGTGCAGATATAAAACCACATGTATATGGGCAGATAATTTTTGACAAAGGATCCAGAAACACACAATGAAGATAGTATCTTCAATAAATGGGGCTGGGAAAACTGGAAAGCCACATGCAAAAGAATGAAACTTGATTACAGTTTGTCCCCAGATACAAAAATTATTTCAAAATGGATCAAAGACCTAAGTATAAAACCCGAAACAAAAAGTCACATAGGAGAAAACATAGGTACCAAACTTATGGACCTTGGTCATAGAGAACATTTTATGAGCTTGACCCCAAAGGCAAGGGAGGTAAAGGCAAAAATAAATGAATGGGACTATATCAAGCTAAAAAGCTTCTGCACAGTGAAAGAAATTGACTGCAAAACAAAGACAGCCAACCGAACAGGAGATGATATTTGCAAACAGTAGCTCTGACGAAGGTTTAATATCTGAAATATATCAAGAACTCATAAAACTCAATACCAAACAAACAACCAAATCAAAAAAAGGGCAGAGGACCTGTACAAACACCTCTCCCAAGAAGACATGAGAACAGCCAATAGATATATGAAAAGATGTTCAACCTCACTAGCAATCAGGGAAATGCAAATCTAAATACAATTTAATCTGGCTTCTGTCCCTATCATTTCACTGAGATTTACGTAGCTGAGGTCAATATTGACATCCTATTGTCAAATCCACTGGACTGTTGGTTTTGTTCTATTTTTTTTTTAATTAAATCTTTATTGTTCAGATTATTACATTTGTTCCTCTTTTTCCCCCACATAACTCCCCTCCACCCAGTTCCTAACCCACCCTCCGCCCTCATTCCCCAACCACTGTCCTCATCCATAGGTACATGATTTTTGTTCAGTCTCTTCCAGCATCCCCCACACCCCTTTTTCCCCCAAGAATAGTTAGTCCATTCCCTTTCTATGCCCCTGATTCTATTATAATCACCAGTTCATTCTGTTCATCAGATTATTTATTCACTTGATTTTTAGATTCACTTGTTGATAGATGTGTATTTGTTGTTCATAATTTGTATCTTTACCTTTTTCTTCTTCTTCCTCTTCTTAAAGGATACCTTTCAGCATTTCATATAATACTGGTTTGGTGGTGATGAACTCCTTTAGCTTTTTCTTATCTGTGAAGCTCTTTATCTGACCTTCAATGCTGAATGATAGCTTTGCTGGATAAAGTAATCTTGGTTGTAGGTTCTTGGCATTCATCACTTTGAATATTTCTTGCCACTCCCTTCTGGCTTGCAAAGTTTCTGTTGAGAAATCAGCTGACAGTCGTATGGGTACTCCCTTGTAGGTAACTGAGTTTCTTACTCTTGCTGCTTTTAAGAGTCTCTCTTTGTCTTTTGCTCTTGGCATTTTAATTATGATGTGTCTTGATGTGGTCCTCTTTGGATTCCTTTTGTTTGGGGTTCTTTGCGCTTCCTGGACTTGTAAGTCTATTTCTTTCACCAGGTGGGGGAAGTTTTCTGTCATTATTTCTTCAAATAGGTTTTCAATATCTTGCTCTCTCTCTCTTCTTCTGGCATCCCTATAATTCGGATGTTGGTACGCTTGAAGCTGTCCCAGAGGCTCCTTACACTATCTTCGTATTTTTGGATTCTTTTTTCATTTTGCTTTTCCGGTTGGGTGTTTTTTGCTTCTTTGTATTTCAAATTGTTGACTTGATTTACAGAAGTTCTCCCACTGCAGACACAGCTGATTCTCACAGCCAATTGGCCTGGAGGTCATTCCCTCCCAGTGTTAACTACAACAATCAAGGCTTAACTACAACAAGACTGTGCACCACAAGGGGGTGCACCAAGAGTGTCCTCCTCAGGTAATTGGGGAGGCTGAACCACTGGGCCCTCGAGGACACTTAGCACAGAAAACCACTTTATCAACACAGGGAAGCATAAAAAATGTGGAGACAAAGAAACAGGACACAAATGACAGAAATAGAGGAAAGCAAACTACTGGATATAGAGTTCAAAACCACACTTTTAAAGTTTTTCAAGAACTTTCTAGAAGCCGCCGATAAATTTAGTAAGACCCTCGAAAAGACTGGTGAGACCGCCGATAAATGTAGTGAGATCCTCAAGAAATCTAGTCAGACCCTCGATGTTATGATAAAGGACCAACTGGAAATTAAGCACACACTGACTGAAATAGAGGATATTATACAGACTTCCAACAGCAGACTAGAGGATCTATTTTTAACTTAGTTTATTTGATTTTTAATTACAGTTGACATTCAATGTCATTTTATATTATTTTCAGATGTACAACATAGTGGTTAGATAACTGTATAATTTAATTAATCAGTGATTCCCCTGGTAATTCTAGTAAACACCTGGAACCATACATAGTTGTTATATTACTGAATGTATTCCATATGCTGTACTTTACATCATGTGACTATTTTGTAAGTGCCAAGTTGTACATCTTTATCCCTTCACCTTTTTTACCCAGACCCCCCCAATACCTCTCCCATCTGGCAACCCTCAGTTTGTTCTCTGTACCTATGAGTTTACTTATGTTTTGTTCATTTATTTTGTTCTTTCCAGTTCACATATAAGTGAAATCATATGGTATTTGTTTTTCTCTGTCTGATTTATTTCACTTAGCAAAATACTCTCCAGGTCCATCCATGCTGTCACAAATGATAAGATTTCATTCCTTTTTGTGGCCGAGTAATGTTCCATTGCATGTATGTACCACATCTTTACCCACTCATCGATGGGCACTTTGACTGCTTCCATGTCTTTGCTATCGTAAATAATGCTGCAATGCACAGAGGGATGCATTTACATTTTCAAATTATTGTTTCGGATGTCCTTGAATATATACCCAGACGTGAATAATTCTTTTTTTTTTTTTTTGAGGAACTTCCATACTGTTTTCCATAATGTCTGCACCAATTTGCTATTCCACCAACAGTGCACAGGGTTCTCTTTTCTCCATTTCCTCGCCAACCCTTGTTTGTTGATTTATTTCTACTGGACTCTAATAGTCCTTAAGTTATTAATCATATTACATCTGATATTATTAAGTACTCTTGTCATATTCACTATACTTCGTGAGACTCTGCCTTAGTTCTTCTGCTAATAGCTCACTATTTCTCCTTCAATTCCTCCCACAGTTCTTCTTCATCTATCCATCTACTGAATGTTCTATCTTCCAGTCCACTTCTCCTTTTACTTTATACGCTTTCTTTAGAAAGGCTCTTGTTGGTTGCTTTAAGTACCAACTATATAATGATGCTGATGCTGATGGGAATAATAGCTAACATTATTGAATGGCATTGTGTAAAAGTACAAATATAATGTTTATTTATTGTCTATCTCTCCAGCCACAAATTCTCTATCTACCTGAAACATAAATCAAAAATCTAAACATGCCCACCTACATATCACATATTCATCTCTTGCATGAACAAAATTAACCTCAACTTCTCTATCTCCTTTAACATGTCCTCCACCCATAATCCCTCAGTTGTAAGTATCACCATCTACTGAGTCACTAAAACCCAAAGTTGGAATATCATCCCTAGTCCTTTGCTCTGATCATTAAATCAATCATTAAGTCTTATCTTTATAACACTAAAATATTACTGAACTTTCTCCCAACCATTCTACCATACCTAAAATCTCTCAACAGGTCTATCACTACAGCTTCCTTTAATCTATCTCCTCAAATCCATTGACCTATTGGAGACACAGTGATTTATATAATTCTAAATGTGAATCCAACCATATCATCCCCCTACTTTAACCTACTGCCTGTAACAAGGACATGAGAAACATTCTAATTCCTTAGTAGCCAAATAATATTAGCTAACATATGGAAAATCCATAAATTATCTCATTCATTCCTCATATTATAATATTCATACTCTAATATCCTCATTATAATATTCCTAATTTATTCAAAAGGAAACTGAGCTTCCACAGATTAAGAAACACAGCCAAGGTCACACAACTGTAAATGGCTTCAGAGAACACTCATCATTAACCTCTATTCTATAATGCCACAGTAATAAAGTGACTTCTTCCTACTTCTGTCTCCTCAATTAGATTACTAGATGCTAAAGGCAAGAAATTTACTCAACATTGTATTTCCAGTATTTGGGAACATGCTTATCACAAAGCAGGTGCTCCAAAAAAATCTGTATTAAGCTTAAATGAACTGTTAAAAATGAATCCATGTTGCCCTAGGTGGTGTGGCTCAGTTGGTTGGAGTATTGTCTGTTGCACCAGAAGGTCTCAGGTTTGATTCCTGGTCAGAACACATACCTAGGTTTCAGGTTTATGCCCGGTCATGTTGCATACAGGAGGAGGCAACTGATTAATGCATTTTTCTCTCTCCCTATGTCTCTCCTCCCTCCCTCTCTAAAATCAGTTTTTAAAAAAATCCATGTTTAGGTAAGCCTTATGAATACCATTTTTCTTAATATTCAAAGTCAGGTCTGAATAACAAAGAATCTATAATGACCACCATCTAATTATATCTAGGGCAAAGCAAAGACTTCATAAATGACTCTATGATCATTTAGTATCCATAATTTAGGTCTTATTGGAGGAAGCCTCAGAGCAACTCAAGACTAATCATTTAATATGTGAAATAATATAAAGATTCAAAATCAAATATCAGTTTATTTCAAACTGTAAGACTCTAGTATTCTAAAAGACAGAATCAAAATAGCCCACAACCATCTTTCTTTTAATGCAGGTCACAAGATAAGTTAAAGCAAATATTCAAAATTCTGTATTGTTTCCAAATACCAGCAATAATCTAGAAAATGTTATTAACAAATATGGTACTCACTATAGCAACAATTTTGTTTTTATAGTATAATACCTAGAATAAGCCAATAAAAAATGTACATATATGAAGAAAACAATTATACAATAAGACCTAAGCTACCCTGTTTAATATTGTAACCACTAATCTCATATGACTATTTAAGTTTAAATTAATTAAAATTAAAAAAAAATTTTAAATTCATCAGTTGCACAATCACACTTCAAATGTTCAAAGCTAAATATGACTACTGGTTAGGTTACCATACTGGGCAGTACAATACACATTTCTATCATCACAGAAAATTCTAGTGTACAAAACTAGAGATGATAGAGTAACTAACCTCAGATTTTGTTTTTACTTTAATCACTTCTATGTGGTTTGAATTTTTCTCAAATAAACATTTGTTTTTATAATTTTTGAAGCTAGCAAATTTAGCAATAATCACTACAGAAGATATATAAATATTTAAAAACCTAACCATTTTGTTTAATGCACTTAGCACCTATGTATTAATCCTACATAATAAAAGGCTAATATGCAAATAGTCATCATGCCCTCACGCATAACAACCGATCAGCAGGAGGCTGCGTGCGCAGCAAGCATGCGCAGTAGGCGGGGCTGCATGCATGACCGGTCACCAGGAGATGCATGGAGTACCTCTCAGTCCCTTCCCCCTCCCCAGTTCCCATGGGCAGCAGCAGCCCCCTCCCGGCACCCGCAGGCAGCGGCAGCTCCCTTCCGCCTCCCAAGGGCATGGAGCGGCTCCCGTCCGTCTCTCTCCCACAGAAGTGGCATGGCTCCCGCCACCCCCGTGGGCATACAGTGGCTTCCACCAGCTCCCGCGGAAGTGGTGGGCAGCCTACTGCATGCGAATTCACACGCTGGGCCACTAGGGAAATATATAAAAGAATACCTAAAATAATGGAGAAATATAGACATACATACACATTTTTAAAACTCATGATAAAAATCTCCACTTTTCTAAATTAATCTATAAATGCAGTACAATTCTAAACAAAATTATAGAAAGAATTTTTGTAGAATCTGACAAGCTCATTCTAAAATTTATGTACAAAAAAATGAAAAATAACTAAGAAAACTATTGAAAGTATAAGAACTTGCCCTATCAAACTTTAAGAATTATTGTAAAGCTTTAGTTATAAAATAACAGATAAGACATGGAGCTAAAAGTGAGGAACTCCATACCATCTCACCATCACAACTTACAATTCCTAAAATAAATCAGGGTTATTCTCTTGAGAAACCAAACAAAAGGATCTCTGAACTAAGGAACAACAGGCAAAACAGTAGAAGTAGGGAGGGACAGATGAAACTGCCAATTTAATTATGGTACCTGTAGCCCCTTTTCCTGGCCAGCTCTAATCCTAAAACAGCCAGGCTCTATTCTTCAGAATACCTTCAGAAAGGAAACTGGAAGACTTTTCTATAAAGAAATTAAAGACTTAGGGAATAAACTTCCAGACACTAATATCAGGGGTCAACACACACACACACACAAAATGGGCTTTTAGTGTAACCAAGCCACAATTAATTCCCATTAGTAAATAAGCCCAACCCATTCATATCAACCTTCCAATGAGATATTGGGAGGTATGGGATGGGTGAATGTGTTTGAAGAAAAAAAACAACCCACTTTTAATTCATGCATGAATGTTCTTTGGCACTGTAACAAAGTCATCCATATCTTAGGAGGTTAACAAATAGTCATTATCTCACAGTATCTGATGGTCAAGAATTCAGGGGTGCCTTAACTGAGTTTTCTGGCTCACAGTCTCTCATGTAGTTGGTGCAATCATTTTAGGGCTCAACAGAGGATTGAGAATGCACTTCTAAGTTCACTTTCATGGTTATTGGCAAGTCTTGGTTTCTCACTGGCTGCAGGCCAGAGGCCTGATTGATATCTCCAGCCTCGGTCCTCTCTATAGGGAGCACATGGCAGTTAGCTTCTCCCAGAACGAGTAACCCAAAAGAAGGCGATAAAGAGACAGAGAAAGAGTGAACGAGTATATGAACAAGTGAAAGAGCACCCACGACGGAAGACAGTCTTTTACAACCTAACCTCTAAAGCAGCATACCATCACTTTTGCCATTTCTCACTGGTTATGTACTAGTAGATCAGCCTTGGTGTGATGTGGGAGGGGACTACGCAGAGAACACCAGGAGGGGGTCATTGGGAGCTATCTTGAAGGTTGGCTATCACAGTCTGTCCTCTGGCCCCCAAAGACCCCTGCCTCCATTTCTCACATCCATGTGTACTGCCCACCCTCATCATATGAACAGTAGCAAGCCTATGGCAAAAATAATGGCATGTCACCTCCAAGATTTGGTTATAAAAATGACTGCAGCTTCCATCTAGGAAAAATTATTCTTTCACTCTCTCAAATGACTGGCAATGCAGCAAACAGCTGTCATGTTTTTAGGACACAGAGGAGCCACGAGGTAAAAAACTGAGGACCTCAGTCCAAGAATTCTTGAGAAACTGAGGCCAGCCAACAAACAGTATGAGTGAGCTGGGAAGCAAATCTATCAGCCACAGTTGAGCCTTGAAATGATCGCCACCCTGGCCAACAGACTGCTGCAACTTAGAGACCCTAAAGCAGAACCACTCAGCTATCACACACCCAACTTTTTGATCATCAGGAACTGTGCGAGATACTAAATGTTTGTTGTTTTCAGCAGCCAAGTTTTGAGGTAATGCATTACTCAGCAATAGATAATTATCATTACACAGTAAGTGATAACTTTATTAAGGCATTTTTAAAACTTATAAAAGCAATTCAGGATTGTTATAAAAATCTTAAATATTACAAAACCAGATGCCCGGTGCACAAAATTCATGCACTTGACAGGGGGCGGGGGGGTCCCTCAGCCTGGCCTGCGCCCTCTCGCAGTCCGGGAGCCCTGGGGGGATGTCCGACTGATGGCTTAGTGGGCCTAAGCCATCAGTCAGACATCCTTAACATTGCCATGTAGGCAGGAGAGGCTCCCACCACTGCTGCTGTGCTCACCAGCCATGAGCCCGGCTTCTGGCTGAGCAGCGCTCCCCCTGTGGGAGCACACTGACCACCAGGGGGCAGCTCCTGCACTGAGTGTCTGCCCCCTGGTGGTCAGTGCAAATCATAATGACCGGTCATTCCACCATTCAGTCATTTGCATATTAGCCTTTTATTATGTAGGATACCCTGTAGATGAGGCCCCCTAGAACCATAAGAAATACAAACAAATTCACTGTCAACTCATTCTCGAATTGCCCCACTTAAAATCAAATTGCCCCCCCCCCCATGGGGCGTGTGCTGCACCTTGGGAACCAGTGGTCTTGACACTTTTCCTCTCTGAGCTTCATTTCTGAATACATATGCATATACCATGGGAACTGTAATCTCTTCTCCGCCTACCTCACTGGGCTGTCATGAGGAGGTTTTGAGCCAATAAACCTAGCAATGTTTCATCAAGGAAGTGATGTCTAAATGGGAAGGGACTGTTATTTTTAAGCTCACGGTACCCTCGCAGGTAGCAGGTGCTGATTAGGGGAGGAGGGCATGATTGTTTCCTGGGACTGTAGCTATGGAAGCTTTGCAGAGGGTTCTGCAGGCCTTGGAGGGGCAGGCTCTGGCCAGCAGCCCTGTAGCGGTGGTAGCCCCTGGAGGCACTGGCAGGGGGCAGGGCGTTAGGGGGGGCAGCGAGGCCGAAGGGGGAGTAACTGTCAAACCTTCCCGCTTGACGCCATTCTTTAAATTGTACATGGCTGTTTTGCAGCTGTACCTGCTCAGGGCGGGGCTCCAATCTCCTGGAGCAGGGTGGGGGCCAGCTAGGGTGGAGCCAGGCGGGCTAGGAGGGCGGGTTTAGCCGTGCCCCCAGTGAGGTTTAGCGCACTTCCACTGTGAAGACAGCGCTGCTGCTGTGGGGGTGGCAGGGAGGGTCTGACCCTAGGGGGTCGCTCAGGCCTGCCTCCACCCAGTCTGGAGTTGTAGGGAGGAGAGGCGTCCTCAGCCCCAGCGGAGGGGGCCCGGCAGTGGCAGGCCATGGGCCCCAGGGAACCTCAGGGGACCTCAGGGGCACTGACAGGTGGTTGCCAGCATGCTATTGTTGTGGGCGCCCCTGGCGGGGGTAGCAGGGGAAGAGATCAGGAGTCGGAGGTGCGGGCTGCAGCTGCCCCCGAGGCTGGGTCTTATCCATGTCCGGTTAGCCTCCCTGTCCCCCCAGGAGTACGGGGGCTGAGGTAGGGTGTCCGTCTGTCCCCACTGGGGTGCAGGGGCTGAAGTAGGGTGTCTATGCAGGGGGATTGGAAGAGCTCCCCATGGCCACTCCCTCTTCCTTCTTTGCAGTCCGGGCTCCTGCCAGGCACTCTCTTCAGACCCCCAGGAACTTGGTTCCAGCCGACCGCCCCTTGCTGCATGTGCAGCCTCCTGCTGGTCTGTCAATATGCAAATTGGTCGTTACTGGGACACTGTAATGGACAATTAGCATATTACCTCTTTATATGTATAGATGTGGAAATAGAAGTACCCACTCTAGCCACCCTACCCTCTCATGACAGAGTTTAAAACATATCCTCTTAGACTTTATATTATTCCTATGTAAATAAATGGAATGAACTTTTTAATGTTTTAGCCTTACACGTGACAAGTCAAAGGTCACCTTAAATATTGGAGGAAAGTCTCCATTGTGAACAAGAAAGACGACAATAAACAATCAAAAAAAAGCAATCCACAGAAAAGAGATAAAGTAGGAAACAGAAGAAAACCCTTCAAAAACCAAACAAAACTATCTCTGATTAATATGTCTAGACAGACAAAAGAAAAAAAACTACACTCATAACACAAGAACAAAATGTTACATAATAACTTACTAATAGCAAGGACCAAAAAAAAAAAAAAAAAAAAAAAAAGCTATTACAAGCTTCTATAGAGAAAAAACAAAACAAAACTGTTGATATACAATGTGACAAGATGTGTTCCATGCTGGCAGACAATGACACATGCCTTCAAAATTCTCAAAGAAAGCTCTATACTAACCAAGCAATAAGGTGTGCAAGGGGAGAGGGGGTATTTTTTAAAGGATCATCAGATATACACAAGGATTCAAAAAAATGTGCTATACATGTACTCATGCACTCTTTTTCTTAGGATGCTACTGAAGGATATACTACACACACACAAACAAGAAACCAGTAAAGAAGCTATGAGACGCAGGAAACAAGAGATCCAAACAGGAGAAAGTCAAAATAAAGTTCCAGGAAGAATGATGTAAATCTAACAGCACAAAGAATTCAGTTTAGAGCACAAAGACAGAGAATCCTGGAAGGGAGGTCACCTGAGGAAAAGAGGATGATAGACTTAATCATTTCGAGGAACAGAGAAAGGGGAATGAAGGTTTAAAGAGTGGCTTGAAAATTTGAACCCATATAGAAAATGGTGCAAATGAACAGAGGATGCAAGTAACTGTAAGGAAAACAAATCCTATCTAATAAAAGAGAAAAATGGTAATTGGCGTACGACGATACCCTTTTCATTGGCTAATCAGGGCTATATGCAAATTAACTGCCAACAAGATGGCAGTTAATTTGCATATGTAGGCACAATGCAGGGAGGCGAAAGGGAAAGCAGGAAGAAGCCCCCTGCCACTGAGTGTGATCGGAAACCCAGGGGGGAGCTAAGAGCTGGGGAGCAGGGCAAAGGCGGCCCTGGGGCCGCCTTTGCCCTGCCCCCCAGCCATGATCGGAGAATCAGGTGCCTTTTCCGCCCTGGCCAGTGATAGCAGGAAGTAGGGGTGGAGCCAGCGATGGGAGCTGGGCACGATCGAAGCTGGCAGTCCCGGGAGCTAGGGGTCCCTTGCCTGGGCCTAAAGAGGAGCCCGCGATCGCGGGGCCGCTGCAACTGCGGGTCCCCGCTGCCCGGGCCGGACGCCTAGGCCGGAGGTGTTAGGCCTGGGCAAGGGCGGAGCCTGCAACCGCGGGGAGCTGGGGGTCCCCTGCCCAGGCCTGACATCTCTGCCAGAGGCCTCAGGCCTGGTTAAGGGGCCGATCCGGTGATTGGTGATCAGAGGGTGATGAGGGTCAACTCCTCTGGCCGAGGCATCAGGCCTGGGTGGGGGGTGGAGCCGGGGATTGGGGGGATATGATGGTCCCCTTGCCCAGGCCTGAAGCCTGGGTCAGAGGCATCAGGCTTGGGCGGGGGGTGGAGCAAGCGATCAGAGGGAGATCGGGGTCCCCTGCCAAGGCATGATTCCTGGGCCAGAGGCCTCAGGCCTGGGCGGGGGCCAGAGCCAGTGATCAGGGGGAGATGGGGGTCCCCTGTCCAAGCCTGACACCTCTGGCGGAGGCGTCAGGCCTGGGCAAGGGGCCGATCAGGCGATCAGAGGGTGTTGGGCATCTACGCCTCTGGCCGAGGCATCAGGCCTGGGCTGGGGGCAGAACCAGTGATGGGGGGAAATGAGGGTCCCCTGGGCAAGGGGCTGATCCTGCGATTGGAGGGTGATGGGGGTCAACGCCTGAGGGTTCCCAGTATGTGAGAGGGGGCAGGCTGGGCTGAGGGACACTCCCCCCCCCCCCCACACACACACACACACACCCAGTGCACGAATTTCGTGCACCGGGCCCCTAGTGTGTGTATATATATATAAAAATATATAAATATATATACATATATATATATACAATGTAATCACAGTCCACAATTTCATTCACAGTGATTAATGACTTGTTTTAATGTACTAAATAATACTAGTAAACCAGTGCACAGGTCCGTGCACATTGAAAGGAAATTAATTAGAAGGTGTCCAGCGGGGCGGAATTGGACAAGACGGGCAGGACACACCCTGGAGCCAACCTCCCATGGTCCCTCCCCAGCATCTGTGTAGTGAGTGGGGTCCCTCGGCCTGGCCTGCAGGGATCGGGCTGAAACTGGCTCTCCAACATCCCCCGAGGAGTCCCAGAGTGTGAGAGGGCACTCTGCAAAGTTGCTGTCATACAGGGTGTGGAACACAAATGCAAGTGTCCAATAAACCAGATTCGGGGCCAACAGTGCCCCAGCAACAACATAACCCACAGACAAAAGGTGGAATCATGCAGCCTTGCAAGGAATCGGGCTCCTTCCGCTCTGGTTTCGGGGTGTGTCACCCGAGAGCCGCCGCTGCCAAGTCACTGCAGCTCGGCAGGTCCTGTTTTGAGCGTCTGCTCCCTAGTGGTCAGTGTGCATCATAGTGACTGGTCAGATGGTTGGACACTTAGCATATTAGCCTTTTATAAATATAAATAGGAAAGGTGAAGAAGGGGAAGATGAAGAAGTGGTGGTAGGTGAAAGAGCTAAATCTTTAGGTATCAAAATAGGCAGTCAATATATAAGATCTAAAATTGACAAGCCAAGAAAAAGCTACATAGAGTACTCAGACTGCCCCTACATTTAAGAATGTGAGGTAGATGGCAGACATGGAAAATTAACCTTCAATTCACCTAATCTCACAGTAAACATTCAGGAATGATCAGGGGTTTTTACCAGTTACTAGAACCTGGTCAGTAAGAAGGTAAGTAATCAGAAACTCAAAAACCATCAAGAGAATATAAAAATCCCTGTAAGAATGACAAAACTAAAGTTCTCAGAAGGTCAGGGGGAATTATCTCTATCATTACCCAGTTTAGGTGATCTCATCCCATAGGGACTTGAAGACCAAGTGTGGACACGAAGTGCTATTTTGTCCTCTCATCTGGAAGTCATCCTAATGGAATCATGTTATTGTACCCTTTCCTTACACTAAAGGAACTCTATCCTTTGCCTCTCCAATCAATCACCTTTATGAAAATCACACCATAGCAATATGTCTAAGTATATTACCTAGAAATAGATAGATACCAGGAAAAAATAGCTAATAGAAATTTAAAATGGTTTCTTCTGGAAAAACAGCACTTATGGGGAATGGGGTAAATGCAAAAGCAGAGGCAGAAGATGCAGCAAAGGACCAACATTTTTCCTTCAAAAACCTTTAATACTAGTTTACTTTTTAACTAGTACTAGTGTTATATTGATCAGTTTCTATCGGAAATGCCAAATACATTAAAAATCAGAATCAAAATAATAAATATTTTCTCAGAAGAATTTCGATAGTTAACTCATTCTCATAGTGTAAGATATTAATAAGCATATATTTAATTCATTTTTTATAATACCTAGCAACCATTCCTGGATAATTCACAGGCTTCAAATGCAAAACAGTTATCTAAACATGGTCTGGAATGTAAGCTAAACATGGTTTATTGAAATAATAGGAAATATTTTCAAGCATATTTTGGAAGAAATTTAAGGATTACCTTTTATGAATAGGATGCAAAAGCTTGCTTTTTAGACTCCAAGTAATAAATGTAAAAATCATTCTTAAAAGTTAAAAAAAATCTTCCCTCCCCCCACAAAAATAGAACTTCAGTTGGCCATTTCAGGATCAACAGCTAATAAAACAAAGAAACTATTTAAGTGCCCAGTAGTGTTAGCACACTGCTGCCAGATCATAATCATTCTGATCACATTTGCATGAACTTTTAAAAACAAACATCCAAAACCATAGTGTAGAATGAAAATAAATTACCTAAGACTAAACATAGTATTATCCCATAAACACAAACATATATTAATAGGTTACATAAGCTAAGATATGCCTAAAGGCATATCTTATCAAAATAGTAACACTAGTTACACATCATATTTCAAATTTTATACTTTCTCTTTGTATTTTTATATGGTACTTGATTTTAAGGTTTAATATCCAAAATATATAAAGAACTCATAAAACTCAACACCAAACAACCCAATTAAAATGGACAGAGGACCTAAACAGACATCTCCCAAGAAGACATACAAACGGCCAACAGATATATTTTTCACATCAATGTTTCTCTGTCTGTGTCTCTCCCCTCCCTTACATTCTGTAAAATCAATGGGAAAATATTCTCAGGTGAGGATCAACTACATTAGCTATTAGGGAAATGCAAATCAAAACTACAATGAGATACCACCTCACACCTGTTAGAATTGCTATTATCAAGCAGGCAAGTAATAACAAGTGTTGCAAAGGTTGTGGAGAAAAGGGAACCCTCATTCACTGCTGGTGGGAATGTAAACTAGTGCAGCCACTATGGGAAACAGTCTGGTGGTTCCTCAAAAAATTAATAGAGTTACTTTATCACCCAGCAATCCCTCTTCTGAATATCTACCTGAAAAACACAAAAAAATGACCCTGGCCAGGTGGCTCAGTTGGTTGGAGTGTCGTTCTGTTCACCAAAAGATTGCGGGTTTAATCCCCCGTCGGGGTGCGTATGAAAGGCAACCAATTGGTGTTTTTCTCTCTTCCTTCCTCTCTCTCTAAAAATCAATAAAAACATATCCCTCAGGTGAAGTTTAAAAACAAAACAAAACTCAAAAACATGTATTCACAAAGATATATGCACCCCTAAGTTAGTTGCAGCATTACTCATGGAGGCCAAGACATGGAGACAACCAAAGTATCTTTCAATAGAGGGTTGGATAAAAAAAATGTGGTATAGCCTCAGCTGGTTCGGCTCAGTAAATAGAACATTGGCCCGCGAACTGAAGGGTCCCGGGTTCTATTCTGGTCAAAAGGGCACGTACCTCAGTTGCAGGCTTGATCCCCAGCCCTGCTCATGTGGGAGGCAACCAACGGATGTGTCTTTCTCACATTGATGTTTTTCTCTCTGTGTCTCTCCCCTCCCTTACATTCTCTAAAATCAATGGGAAAATATTCTCAGGTGAGGATTAACAACAACAAAAAATGTGATAATGGAATATTACTTTGCCATAAGAAAAGACGAAATACTGCCACTTGCAACAACATGGATGGACCTTGAGAATATTATGCTAAGTGAAATAAGTCAGAAAAACTAAGAACCATATGATTTCACTCATATGTGGTATATAAAACTAAAACTCTGGACACAGCAGTGTGGTGGTTACCAGAGGGCTGGGGAGGTGGGAGGTGGGGAGGTGAGAGGTGGAAAGGGCATAATATATGGTGATAAAAGATGGTTTGACTTTGGGTGGTGGACACATAATGCAATATACAGATCTTGAATCAGAAATGTACACTTGAAACTTATATGATCCTATTAACCAAGGTCACCTGAATAAATTTAATAAATCCTATACAATAAAAGCCTAATATGCTAAGTGTCCGATCGTCTGGTCATCCATTCAACCAATCAAAGCGCAATATGCTAATAATATGCTAAGGCCGCTCAACCGCTCACTATGACATGCACTGACCACCAGAGGGCAGACAGTCGACCAGTCGCTGTGACATGCACTGACAAGCAGGGGGCAGATGCTCCAACCAGTAGGTTAGATTGCTGCTGGGGTCTGGCTGATCAGGACTGAGCGAGACTGGCCGGACACACCCTGGAGCCCTCCCACAGTCCCTCCCTGGCTGGCCAACCTCCTGTGTTCCTCCCCGGCCCCGATTGTGAACCAGTGGGGTCCCTCAGCCTGACCTGCGCCCTCTTGCAATCCTAGACCCCTCGCGGGATGTCAGAGACCTGGTTTCAGCCCGATCCCACAGGCCAGACCGAGAGACCCCACTGGTGCACAAATTCATGCACCGGGCCTCTAGTAATTTTAATAAAATAAAATAGTGACTATTCATTAGTTGACTTCCTGGAGGGGGTGTGCAAGAGGCAGCTGGAAAAAATATCTCACATTAAGCAAACTTTAAATCCATGAACTCAAGTTCAATTGATTTTATTTATAAAGCTTTGAGTTAAAACTGACATACAATATACTGTTTATATTTCAAGTTTTAATACATGTATATACTCATGAAATCATCACAAAATCAAGATAAGAAACACACCCCTAAGAGCTTTCAACTGTCCCTTTGCAATCTCTCCTTCCCACCCTCCACCACATCCTGGTCAATGCATGTGAAACCAATTACCTCTTTTATTACTGTATAGATTAAAATGAATTTCATATAGTCTCATAAATAGATTCATACACTATGTATTCTTTTTGTATGGCTTCATTCTTTTTTTATTTTATTTTTCAATTACAGTTTACATTCAATATTATTTTGTTTTAGTTTCGGGTGTACAGAATGATGGTTAGACAATCATATCCTTTTAGAGTGATGCCCTGATATTTCAAGTACCCACCTGACACCATACATAGTTATTGCAATATTAACTGTATTTCCTGTGCTATACTTTATATCTCCATGACTATTCGGTAACTACCAATTTGTACTTCTTTATCCCTTCACCTTTTCGTCCAGGCCCCCAAATCCCATCCACGCTGATAACCATCAGTCTGTTCTCAGTATCTATGAGTCAGTTTCTGTTTTGTTCATTTATTTTGTTCTTTACAGTCCACATGTAGGTGAAATCACACAGCACTTGTTTTTCTCTGACTTATTTCACATAGTATAATGCTCTCCAGTTCCAGCCATGCTATCAGAAATGATAATATTTCATTCTTTTTTATGGCCAAGTAATATTCCATTGTGTATATATATAGCACAGCTTTTTTATTCACTCATCTATTGATGGGCGCCTGGGTTACTTCCATACCTTAGCTAATGTAAATAATGCTGCAATGAACATAGATAGGGATGCATATACTCTTTCGAATTAGTGTTTTGGATTTCTTCAGATATATACCCATAAGTTGAATTGCTCTGTCATAAGGCAGTTCCATTTTTTTTAAAATATATTTTATTGATTTTTTACAGAGAGGAAGGGAGAGGGATAGAGAGTTAGAAACATCGATGAGAGAGAAGCATTGATCAGCTGCCTCTTGCACACCCCCTACTGGGGATGTGCCCGCAACCAAGGTACATGCCCTTGACCAGAATCGAACCTGGGACCCTTGAGTCCGCAGGCCGACGCTCTATTCACTGAGCCAAACCAATTAGGGCGGCAGTTCCATTTCTAATTTTTTGAGAAACCTTCATACTGTTTTCGATAGTGTTTGCACCAATCTACATTCCCACCAACAGTGCATGGAGGTTTCCTTTTCACCATGTTATCCCCAACACTTGTTTGCTGAATTATTGCTAACAGCCATCCTGACAAGTGCGCGGTAATATCTCACTGTGGTTTTAATTTTGTATTTCTCTGATGATTAGTGATGTTGAGTATCTTCTCATATGTCTATTGGCCATCTCTATGTCCTCTTTGGAGAAGTGTCTATTCAGGTCCTTTACCCATTTCTTAATTGGATTGTTTGGGGGTTTTGGTGTTGAGTTTTATAAGTTCTTTATAATTTTTAGATATGATCCCCTTATCATATGTATCATTGGTGAATATGTTCTATTCAGTGTGTTCTTTTAGTTGATAGTTTTCTTTGCTGTGCAAAAAACTTTTTATTCTGATATAGTCCCATTTATTTCTTTTCCCTTGCCTAAGGAGGTATATCAGAAAAAATATTGCTAGGAAAAATATCCAAGATTTTACTGCCTATGTTTTCTTCTAGGATTTTTATGGTTTTGAGTCTTACATTTAACTCTTTAATCCATTTTGAGTTTACTCTTGTGCATGGTGTAAGAAGATGGTCTAATTTCATTTTCTTATATGTACCTGTCCAATTTTTCCATCATTTCTTGAATAGACTATGTTTACCCCATTTTATGTTCTTGTCTCCTTTGTCAAATATTAATTGACCATAAGGCTTATTTATGGATTCTCTATTCTGTTTTATTAATCTATTAGCGGCCCACTGTGCGGATTCATGCACATTGAAAGTAAATTAATTAGAAGGTGGCCGGTGGGGCAGGACTGAGCAAGATGGACCAGACACACCCTGGAGCCAACCTCCTGCGGTACCTCCAAGGCCGGCCACACCTGGGGCGGCACCGAGGCTCAAAGGGCATCTGTGGAGTGAGCGGGGTCCCTCGGGCAGGTGGGGTCCTTCGGCCTGGCCTGCGGGTATCAGGCCAAAACCGGCAGTCTGACATCCCCCAACGGGTTCCAGAGTGCAAGAGGGCACTGTGCAAAGTTGCTGTCGCTTGGTAGCTCCTGCATTGTCTGCCCCCTGGTGGTCAGTGTGCGTCATACCTACCAGCAGATCTCAGCCTTTTATATATATAGACTAGAAGCCTGGTGCACGAAATTCGCGCACGGGAAGGGGGGGTCCCCTCAGGTTGGCCTGCACCCTCTCCAATCTGGGAACCCTCGGGACCTCTGGCTCCTAACTGATCACCTGCCGGCCTGATCACCCTAACTGCTCTCCCCTGCCTGCCTGATTGCCTCTAATCACCTCTGCCTCGGCTCCTGTGGGTTTGTGTCTCCAATCTGGCCCCCAGCAGCCCCAGCACCGAGGTGGCGGGACTTGGGGCTGCTGGGTGCCAGGCCTGTGGGTTTGTGTCTCTGATCATGCCCCTAGCAGCCCCAGCACCACAGTGGCTGGCCTTTGGTCTGCTGGGTGGCAGTCCTGTGGGTTTATGTCTCTGATCCCCCCAGCAGCCCCAGCACCGCGATGGCGGGGCTTGGGGCTGCTGGGTGCTGGGCTCTGTGTGTTTGTGTCTCCCATCTGGCCCCCAGCAGCCCGAAGCACTGTCTGGCCCCTATGGACGGGGCTATCTTTGTTGGGTTAATTTGCACACTCGCCCTGATTGCTGCTGGGTGTAGAGTGATGACCAATTTGCATGTTTCTCTTTTATTAGTGTAGATATGTCTGTTTTATGCAAGTACCATGCTATTTTGATTCCTATGGCCATGTAGTATAGTTGGATTTCAGGTAGTGCGATTCCTCCAGTTTGTTCTTTCTCAGGATTGCTGTGGTTATTTGAGGTCTTTTGTGGTTCCACATAAAATTTTGGAATACTTGTTCTAATTCTGTAAAATACGCCATTGGTATTTTGAGAGGAATTGCGTTGAATCTATAGATTGCTTTAGGAAGTATGGACATTTTAATGATGTTAATTCTTTCCATCCGTGAACACAGTATATGCTTCCACTTATTTGTATCTTTTATAATTTCTTTCTTCAGTGTCTTGTAAGTTTCTGAATATGGGTCTTTTATATCCTTGGTTAAATTTATTGCTAGGTTTTTATTATACAAGTGTGATAGAATTCTTAGTTTCCCTTTCTGATAAGTTCATTATTGGTATTTAAAAGTGCAACCAATTTCTGGATATTTATTTTGTATCCTGTTACTTTACTGAATTCATTTATCAGTTGAATAAGAGTGGACATCCTTGTCTTGTTCCTCATCTTAAAGGAAATGCTTTTAGCTTTTGCCAATTGAGAATGATGTATGTTCCTTCTATTTCCACTATGCCAAGTGTTTTTATCAAAAGTGGGTGCTGGATTTTGTCAAATACTTTTTCTACATCTATTGATATGATCATGTGATTTTTATCCTCCATTTTGTTTATATATCATGTTTACTGATTTACAGATATTGTGACAACCTTGCACCCCCAGAATAAATCACTTGATCATGGTGTATGATCTTTTTAATGTATTGCTGGATCTGATTTGTTAGCATTTTGTTTAGGATTTTAGAATTTGTGTTCATCAGGGATATTGGCCTATAATTTTTTTCTTTGTCGTATTTTTTTCTGGTTTTGGAATTAAGATAATGCTGGCCTCGTAAAATGAGCTTAGGAGTCTTCTCTCCTTTTGAATTTTCTGGAATAGTTTGAGAAGGAGAGGAGTTAGTTCTTTGAATGTTTGGTAAAATTTGCCTGTGAAGCCATCCAGTCCAAGACTTTTCATTTGTTGGGAGTTTTTTTATTACCGCTTCAATTTCACTTGGTTGTAATCTGTCTATTCAGATTCTTTTATTCTTCCTAATTCGGTTTTGGAAGATGGTATGTTTCTAGGAATTTATCCTTTTCATTCAGATTGTCCAATTTGTTGGCATATAGATGTTTGGAGTTATTTTCTTACAATCCTTTGTATTTCTGCGGTGTAAGTTTTTACTGCTCCTCTTTCATTTCTGATTTTATTTATTTGGGTCCTCACTCAATTTTTCTTGATGACTCTGGTTAAAGGTTTGCCAATTTTGTTTATCTTTTCAAAGAACCAGCTCTTAGTTTCAGTGATCTTTTGAATTGTTTCTTTGGACTCTATTTCATTTATTTCTACTCTATTCTTTATTATTTCCTTCTTTCTACTCACTTTGGAATTTGTTGTATTTTTTCTAGTTTCTTTAAGTGTAAAGTTAGATTGTTTGAGGTTTTTTTTTAAATATATTTTATTGATTTTTTACAGAGAGGAAGGAAGAGGGGTAGAGAGTTAGAAACACTGATGAGAGAGAAACATCGATCAGCTGCCTCCTGCATACCCCCTACTGGGGATGTGCCCACAACCAAGGTACATACCCTTGACCAGAGTCAAACCTGGGACCCTTCAGTCCACAGGCCGACGCTCTATCCACTGAGCCAAACCGGTTAGAGCGAGATTTTTCTTGATCCTTGAGGTATGCCTGTAATGCTATGAATTTTACTATTAAAACTGCTTTCACTATGTCCCAGAGGTTTGGGGTTGTTGTGTTCTCATTTTCATGTTTCAAGGTAGCTTTTGATTTCTTCCTTGATCTCATTCTTATCCCATTCATTGTTTAGTAACATGTTATTTAGTCTCCGTGTCTTTGTGTTTTTCAGTTTTTTCCTTGTGATTAATTTCTAATTTCATACCCTTTTGGTCAGAGAAGATGCTTGATGATTTCAATCTTTTTAAATTTATTCAGACTTGTTTTGTATCCTAACATGTGTCTATCCTAGAAAATGTTCAATGTGCACTTGAAAAGAACGTATATTCTGCTGTTTTGGGGTGAAATGCTCCACTAACATTAATTTTTTAAATTTTGGGAATTTTTTTTAATTTTGAATATCAGAAATTAAATCATTAGATAAATCATATATACTTCTTCCTCACAAAGAATAAAAAAATAAAGTTTAAATGAAAATAACAATAGGGATGAACAAATGTACCAAGTTTTCCCAGGGAAAATTGTGGTCAAACACTCAATAAATAATGATAGTACAACTGCAATAAACAGATTTAAATTACCTGAGTTTTTCTCCAATTAAAGGTGTTACAGAGTAAATTCAATTCTAGAGTTTTCAGCAGTTTCTCTTTAGATATGCTTCACACAGTACATATGAAGAGTTTAACACTTACTTATCAAGGAAATCCTTATCCACTACAGCAGTGATGTCGAGAAGAGGATTTCCCATTCCAAAGAGAATATTTTCACTAAAAAACAAAATACAAGCACAAGTTAGAAATAATTCTAAAAGTAAGGTGATGCGTAAAATGCACACAAATAAAAATATCTTTACCTCATCATGGAAAATAAACCTAACATACTAGTTTATTAAACCTTTTATTTTCCTATTACATGCAGGACAACTTAGAGGTAGCACAAAGCCATTTAGAAAGCATGATGACTTTTAAATCAGATGAAATAAAATATAACAAGAAACCAGATCCTGTGATTTTTTTCCCTAATACTCAACAGTCAATGATTCAATCTAATTAATTTTAATGATTTTTTAAAGATCTCTTACAACAAAGTTTTATACTCAATTGACATAATAATTAACTCTCTCTAACTAGTAAGACACGCAACTACTGAAAGTTATTAAGGAGCATGGAGCAAGTCCTGGAGCAGTCAAGGACATGAAAGTTCATGTCCCCATGTCACCCCTACCTTGCTGTGATATTATAATTTACAATAAGAAACATATACTGCTAGATGATTATTGCTCAATCTTTTCAGCAAACCGTATGAAATGTGATTCAGAGCTTCTTGTCTAAAGGACAAAAGAAGAAGAGTTTAGACATTAACTACTGTCCTGCATTGCAAGAGAGATGCTGTCAAGCTGCAATGGCTCGAAGCCTCTGTAGAAACTATTGCAGACAGTGGCTGTCTAAGAAGGCCTAAACTTAAAGTAGCACATAAAAGGTGTCTTCATACAGTCAGTTAAGTAAAAACTACTCAATAATTTATAAAAGCAAATGATTTTAAACTACTCATGTAATGTTTTCCTCTCCATCATTATACATAATTGACAAACTACTGTATGACTTCACTGTAATATGACAAATGAACTCTATTAAAAACACTAATTCTTTAAAATGGATAGTTTCTTAAATGCAAGCACATATAGAGTCCAGGCCAGTAAATAATATGTATAACCCTTCTTAAATGATGAAGGCACTATATAATAAGCATTTATTTTTTTTCTTGCTTTACTAGATGTGAACAACATGGGGTCTACTATGGCCAAAAACTATGACTGAGCCATACTGGAATTACTATTTTTGTTGCAAATCTTAGCAGTGCCTTTTTCCTGGAATATATGCTAGCATAAAAGATTCTCAATGACTTTTATTTTGTGGAGAGGAGGTGTAATTTTTTAAAGTCTCATAATTCAGGGCTCCAGCCAACATAAACCTATATTGTATTACTTTTTTGGACACTTAACAAATTTTTCACACTGAAATAAATATTAGAGTAAAAGACCTGGGGGGGGGGAGGAGACATATGTAATACCCTTTGTAATACTTTAAGCTATTAAAAAAATAAAATACCAATAAATAAATGAATAAATAAAGTTATGCATATGTAAAAAACAAACAAAAAAAAGACCTGGAGAAAGAAATTGCTTATCTATTGATATGTTAATATTGATTGGCCCTCTGAACAGTAGAAATGTTTAGTTATACTTATGGTGCTAGAAGAAATACTATAACGAGTGTCCTTAACTCTTATACTAATCATTCTCTTTTTTTTAAATATATTTTATTGATTTTTTAAAGAGAGTAGGGGAGAGGGATAGAGAGTTAGAAACATCAATGAGAGAGAAACATCAGCTGCCTCTTGCACGCCTCCTACTGGGGATGTGCCCGCAACCAAGGTACATGCCTTTGACTGGAATCGAACCTGGGACCCTTGAGTCCGTAGGCCGAAGCTCTATCCGCTGAGCCAAACCGGTTAGGGCTAACCATTCTCTTTTTAAATCCAGAAACCTCAGCTTCATGTGTGATTCTTCTCTCTCATCAACAACCATCTTGCTAAAAACTCCATCTTCTTGGTGGGGACATGAGATTGCCATAAAAGGTTTTGAAAAGTTCTGCATATTCCTGATTATCTAGAATGCCATGTACATGTGCCCAGGACTATGGGCACGATCAAGCCCAGAAAAAGCCCTAATCAATACCTTCTGAGCATGAGGCCCTGCACAAGCAGGAAATGCAGGCTAAGGCAGAGTTGTAAGCAGAATGAGTGTTGAAGATATGCCTCAACAAGTACAGAGAATCTCTCAGCAAAGAATGGCAGACAATAACAAGTATAGGCAAAAATGTATTCCTCACACACTGCTATTGGAAACGTAAAATGCTGCAGCCGGCTTGGAAAAAAATTTGTCAGTTCCTCAAAAAAGAAAGCATAATATTACTATGTGACCCAGCAATTCCAGTCCTAAGCATATATCCAGGAGCAATGAAGACATGTGACAAGACAATAGGATGGTGAAGACCTGGGGTAGGGGGAGAAAATTGGGGGGGGGGGGCTAGAAGGGGTCAGTGGGGGACATATATAATAGTTTCAAAATGAAAATTTTTTAAAAAAAGAAAATGGTTGCCTGGTGGGACAGGGAATGGGATGGATTAAAAAGAGGCAGGAGAGAATTTTCTGGGGAGATGAACATGTTTTGTATGCTAACCTAGGTGGTATCTACACAAAAATTTTTTCCAAAATTCAGTGAACTTGGGATCTGTGATTTCACTACTACACATTAAAAAAAAAAAAAAAAAAGCCAACAGTATAATTTAAGTGAAACGACTAGAGACATATTTGTGCTCCTTAGATTATGTAAGGCCAATCTTTCCATTTGTATTCTAGATCATATGCCTTCTTGCATACTCAAGGAGTATGTCCCTCTGTCCAGCATCATCTATTTTTTTGTTTTCTATTGGATCACTCTTTTCAGCATACAAATATGTTGAAATTCAGCCCCTCTTAATTCCACATATATCTCCAGCTACTCTTAGTCCTGCTCCCCATTACAATAAAACACTTCTAAAAGACTGTCTATTCTCTGTTAGATAGCAAGTTCCCCTAAATTAGATAAAATTATTCATCTTAAATCCAATTTTCAGGAGCACATGTGTGGCATAAAAATGACTCACAATTACATAGGAATTTGAAGCTATAAAATATTTTTATATGTTATCACCTTTAAATCTTTACAATAATTCTATTGGTTAGGAATTGCTATTATCTTCATTTAACAGAAATAAAAAGTTCAGAAAAGTTTTATAACCTGCCAAAGGTCAGAAGACAAATAATTCCTAACTTCAAAGCACGTGCTTTCTTATTCAATATACTACATTTAGACACTCAGAACTATCTTAATACAATAAAATGACCAATGATATATAATTATATGTATGTATATGTATATTATATATAAATACATATGTGTGTATATGTATATATATTTTTGTCTTATGGTCCTATTTCAAATAACATTTCAACAACCCAAATCTACTATAACAAAATGATTATAGTATATAAGTATGTGACTAGATGATTTATTATCCAAACAGGACACTTTTGAGAGTAAAGGAAGAGCTATTTATAATTATGCCAGAGTAACAGGTATGATCCAGGATTGTTCTGGGTAAACTGGGACATGTGGTCATCTAACTTATAAGCTCGCTTTGCTATTTGAAAATAAGAATCCATGCTTATGGTTTATTACAGTATTTTTTTTAATTTATTTTTTTAGTGAGCACTCTGATTCCAAGGATCATGCCAGTCTTCACATTTGGGGAAGAGATTAAAGGCTGAAGGTTATCAGGAGAGACCCAATTCTAAATCTGGTCAGATACACTTGGATATTGGTGCTACTAAAAATTGATGGTTAGAATATTAGAAACTGATCACTGGACTGATAAGCTAAATAAATGCCTGAAACCAAGAGAGTGTTCCATTAACTAAGCAATGTTATAACCTATAGGAATTGACCAGAGGAAAGAAAAGTCATTCCACAGAATAAGATCAGATATTGTGCAGTTAATGTAACGCATACTAGAAAAATATCTAAATGAATATGGCCATAAAAATAATGTTAAAATTCAAGAGGAGAAAAATAACACGATAAACATAATATTGTTAGTAAAAAATTAAAAATTCAAGAGAATATTTTTTGTTCAGCATTTCAGATAAATAAAAGTTACCTAACAGACATTTATAATAATCAATTACTTTAGATAAATATTTCTAATGCATGCCACCCCCAACCCAAACACAGTCTGTTCACTGAGTCTGCCATTCACAGGCACAGAAATAATTTTCCATGAGGTAATCAGGTATATAGTTATAGGCCTCATGGGGTATTTAGAAAGTAACATCAATGGTTTAAACTCTTCACTACCTAGGAGGGTATTATAATGGTTTTTCAATAACAATTTAAAACAAGTAAGTATGAAGAGGTAAAGAGATATTATTAACCAATGTTACAGGAAAGGGTTAACATTCAGTCTAGACAATCATTTTGATTCTGTTTTATCTTTGACAGTTCTGCTTAATGTAGCAATACTGTGGCTGGGAAGATTTGGAGTTAGAAAACCTTGTATGCTTTTCAAACAAAGATGACCTATTTATAAATAAGAGCATTAACCGCTGACAACATTGCACAGTTCTGTAAAAGGATTCCTGTTTTAGTTCTTCAAAATACAGTATTTCATAAATAAAACAATTTCATTTTATTTTAAAAGTTCATTTGCCTCACTAAGTAGTCCTATACATAAAAGTCTGTGCAGTAATTGAAATTTTCATTTCTAATAAAAGACACAAGTCCTGAAATGAGCTTGAAAATTCTGTTTTAAAGGCGCTAAAGAAACAGCTCAATAAAGGCAGTTTCAATCTTAGCCAAATTTTAGTCTTCATAGGAATGTTCTCCATCTCAGTGGGTTGGCAGATCTTGTTGGATGCACCTCAAAGTCTTGAGTGTTAGGAGAAAAATACCCCAGGACCCCACCCACATCCCACATAAATTTTCCGATGTAGGCCAACCCACAGAAGTGGTTCCAGGATCATCGTGTAGGACACAGTAATGTCGAGTCCCAGAATAGTCTTTGACCAAATCTGACCTGTCTGGGCAGGCCAAAGAATAGGGCTCCTCAGCTCTAGAGCAAACACTCTCCCTGTCTCCCTACCTCATTTTCCCAGTCTTGCCTGGTACAAACTCAAGCTGTAAGCAATGCCCAAAACCAGTCTAGACACTGATGTTAGGCGGGGGGAAAGGGCAATATGCATAGGGGTGTTTTGAAATAGTGTTGCTCAGTGAAAAGTGCATAAAGTAGGAGTCAGAAGAGCTGAGCTAAGATCTTTTTTTTAAACCTTTATTGTTGAGATTACAGATGTTCCTCCTATTTTCCCCATTGCCTCCCTCCACCTGGTTCCCACGCCACCCCAGGCCTTCACCACCCTATTGTCTGTGTCCATTGGTAATACATGTAAATTCTTTGGTTAATCTCTTCCTGGTTCCCTTCTCCCTTCCCTCTGAGATTCCATGTTCCATGTTTCTGTGCCTCTGGTTCTATTTTATTCATCAGTTTATTTTGTTCATTAGATTCTTTGTTCATTTATTTTGATTTTTAGATTCAATTGTTGCATTTATTGCCATTTTATTGTTCCTATTTTTGACCTTTTATTTCCTCTTCAACATTTCATGTAATACTGGTTTGGTGGTGGTGAACTCCTTTAGCTTTTCCTTGTCTGGGAAGCTCTTTATCTGACCTTCAATTCTAAATGGCCTAAATCAGGGGTGGGCAAACTTTTTGACTCAAGGGCCACAGTGGGTTCTTAAACTGGACCGGAAGGCCGGAACAAAAGCATGGACGGAGTGTTTGTGTGAACTAATATAAATTCAAAGTAAACATCATTACATAAAAGGGTACGGTCTTTTTTTTCAATAGTTTTATTCATTTCAAACGGGCCGGATCCGGCCCACGGGCCGTAGTTTGCCCACGGCTGATAAATTCTATCTTAAGCTCTACCACTGCCTAACTAGGAAATTCTCTTCTATCCTCTCATTCTACGTTTTCCTGTCTCCTGAATTTAACTCAAGTATCAAGTTTCCTACTGGGCCAATTAAAAATGTCAAAAGCATCAATTTACAAATATGTTCTATCATTTCCCAAATTAAGACCAGTTGGAGTCTGATAACAAAGTATAACAGTTGTTATTCAATGATAATTGGACTCTTCATCAGTAATGATGAAGTAGAATACAAATAAAAGTTCAAAGAGACTGTATCTCCAGCCAAATTCATTCAAAGATCTTAAGTTTAAAAAACAAAAAAAAAACCCACACACACACAACTCGTTTGCTTTAAATCATTGTTTAGGAATTCCTAATAGTTGAGTGCTACCCTGGAAAGGGCACTGAACCAGGTGTCCAGAGATCTAGGGTCTAGTTAGATATATGCAATTATTTTGTATAAATGCAAACAAATTTTGGCTTCAGTTTCTTCAACTATAAAGTCAGGGAATTAGGTAAGTGTCCTTCATGTTTAAAAACTTAAGATTTCGCCAAACCGGTTTGGCTCAGTGGATAGAGAGTCGGCCTGCGGACTGAGGGGTCCCAGGTTCGATTCCGGTCAAGGGCATGTACCTTGGTTGCAGACACATCCCCAGTGGGAGGTGTGCAGGAGGCGGCTGGTCCATGTTTCTCTCTCATCGATGTTTCTAGCTCTCTATCTCTCTCCCTTCCTCTCTGTAAAAAATCAATAAAATATATTTTAAAAAAACACCCTTAAGATTTCAACATTTATTTTCAGATGGCACCATTTCTAAGAGCTCAAATTGCTTTTAACAAGGAGGCATTTGTAAAATGCCTTAAAATTTAAAAGCACTTGAATACCTACTCAAGAACACTGTGGGATACATATTAATGTCAGCATCACTGAGTATATCATTAAACAAATGTCCAGAGAAGAAGAAAAAAAGAGAAAAAACAGTAATTCAAGAAAAGGCTCTCAACCAGAACCCAGGTATGTTGACACTGGTCCTCAATGGTTTCCAGTTCTATATTCTGTCACATAGTTAGCAACAATTATTTTTAAGTGTGATGTAAAAAAGAACACTGAACATGAAGTTAGATTTTGATAACCTGTGACCTAGTTCACTCTCCTTACCAGTAAAAGCAGGTCGATAACATATATCTGTTGGGCTATTAGACTGGACATAAAATGGGAACATGCCTAACATGGTGTGAAAACTAAGGTATGACATAACTGCATTAAATGCAGTTCTCACTGGGAACTGGCAGGGATTATCAACTCATTCAAAACTGTCACCACATACATAGTGGCTTCAACTTCAGTAATCTCCCTGCCTACGCCTGAACTTAAATCATCAAGCTCCTTAGAAGACAAGAGGAAAGAAAAGAGGTACTACAGTTGTCTCTCACAATACTTTATATTTTTGTCCATCGAAGCAGCTTTTTCAGAAAATTTAAATAATATATTGTGTCTATAAAGGCATCATGAGGAGCACTAGATCAGTGATGGCGAACCTTTTGAGCTCGGCATGTCAGCATTTTGAAAAACCCTAACTTAACTCTGGTGCTGTGTCACATATAGAAATTTTTTGATATTTGCAACCATAGCAAAACAAAGACTTATATTTTTGATATTTATTTTATATATTTAAATGCCATTTAACAAAGAAAAATCAACCAAAAAAATGAGTACATAGGTTCGCCATCACTGCACTAGATCATGGATATTTGGATTCAATTCCTACCTCTGCCACTAACTGATTTTGCACACGGCACTCAACTATTCTTGGTCTGTTTCCTCAGTTGTAAAATGTGGTTTGGATAACACTTGAAAATCTTGAAGTCATGTCACTATAGAATAGATCAACACTATGTAAAACGCAGGCAAACAGCTGAAGAAACAGCATAAATGTAACGTTATTAGCAGTTGCCTATCCTCTCACAAGTCAAATAAGGCTGGCATCAACCTTTAAACCAGTCTTTTGAACACAACCACCATTAAACCCTTCATTAAAAGGTGCAGCCTGTTGCCACTTGCCAAGCGGCAGACGCTTTATATTTGGGAGTTTTTCCAATTAAGAGTAGCCAGGAAGACAATGGTCAATTGAGTCTACATAAGAAATGGTTCTTAATATAGAAAGTCACTGATCCACAACCTAATGAAGAGCAGCTTCCGATGCTGGGCGTGGCGGTGGAAAGGGGAAATTAATCTGCTTCGACAGCACTTCCCTTACTCATCCTAAAATGCTATTAGCCTTATAACCTGGCCTCATATGCACTGTAAACCTTTCAGCACCTGAATTTCTCCTGCATAATGAAGTACTCTGCCTATGTTAGTTCCGAATTATGCAATTTAAGAAGGAGAAACTGCATCCGAGTTCAGCACCGTTGAATGCTACCTTATCTTACCTGAGGGTCAGGTTCTCGAGTCATCTCTTACATTTGTGTAGTCACAATAAGCAAAGAGAAACTGTTAAATCGCCAGGACTTAGGCGCTGGAAGCTCAGACAAAAAAAACAAAAACAACAAACTAACTTATTCTCTTCACTTTTGTGCTGGGGCCTCCCCTTCTCTGGGACAGTGAAGGCCAGGGTCTACTTTAGAAGAGGGAGGTGAGAACACTGAGTAAATAACGTAACTTACCTCCTTTTAGACACAGTTGCGTTAGCACAAGTTAAACATTCAGCCTAAGATACACGCAGGGCGACAGCCCATCGCCATTAACAATGAACCTCGGAGCTCCGGGGGAGCCGCTGGGGGATGTTTACCTTTCATGTAGACCTACTATCTGACAACACGCGTTTCACCTGCGGCTCCCACCAGCAGGCAAACAGATGGCGCCTCCCCGCGCACTCGTTCCCGTCAGAAGCAAACACGTTAGGGACGCGCGGTTTCATCACTGGGGGCAATCTACCTGCCCCGGAGAAGGGCCAACTTTGCAGGTCCGCCCAAGGCCGCGATGAAGTTCTGTCACAGGCGTGACCTGCAGGCAGGGACGGACGGGAGCACGCCACGCTTCCCCGGGGGTGGGGGAGGGAGCCACGTTTTTCATGGAAAAGTCACTACACACACAGGCAAGCCTCCAACCTTGGGATCTGGGCGTGGGTCACGCCAGGGGGCGGCGGCTGACAGACCCCGCCAAGCGCCGCCGACCCCCAAAACTTCTGGGGCAAGCAGAAATGCTCGAATGAAAAGTGCAGAGGACCTCCCACCCGAGGCGGACCACCCGGGCGAAGGGGCGGCAGTCGGGGTCCCACCACCCAGCAGGCGAGCGGCTCGGGCGGCGCCCTCCCCGTACCTGACGGACGTCATGGCTTCACCTCCCAGCCCCGCGCGCAGCGCCCGCGTCCGATGCTCCGCGTCCGCGGCGGCGGCAGCAGCAGGTACCACAGCAACTGCTCCTGCTCCGGCACTCAGCGACCGCGGCGCGTCCTCACACACCCCGGCGCCGCCCCCGCCCGCCGGGCCCTCGCGCTGATTGGCCGCGCCCGCAGGGGACGCCCCGCCCCGGGCCCGCGGCCGCAGAGGGGCCAGACGCCCGGGCCGCCCGCCCGCGCTCGGTTGGCACGCGGGCGCCGTGGCCATCTTGAGCCCCGGGAACAGCGTACCCCTCACTCCCAGCTAACGGGACGTGAGGTCGGGTGCGCGCCTCAAAAATGGCTGCCCGAAAGGCCACCGGTGTGTCAGTCACGGCCGCGGTCCACCTAGGCGGGCGCAGGTCGCTCTAACGGACCTGAGACGGGGCGCCGCGGGGCAGGGCTCGGCGGTGGGTCACCTGCCCGCAGAGCCCGCCTGACAGCTCAGCGGGGAATCGAAGGCCAGGCGGCGCGCCGTAGGTTAAACTCGAACTCGCAGCCTTTGGAGCCAAGTGCGGAGCGCGATGGTCCCCAGGCGCTCTTGGGCTTAAACAGTTAGAGCTGCTTTTGTAATAGGCATGTAAGTGCCCAGGACCCTAAACTGTGTGATTAGGATCGAGGAGGGTGAGGCCCGGACACTGGTATTTTTAACAAACGTCCCCTGGTGATCCAGGTACACACATAAAGTTTAAAACCTTTTCACCAAACAACCTACTCAGACCATCCTGCTGGCCACACTTAACTGTCAGATCACCTCACTTTTCTGAACAGTGTGCAGCCCTCTGATGCCATAGGAAAAGTTTAAAGACCCTCACTACTGGCCCTAACCTTACAATTAGTGGGGATAAAGGGTTCAGAAACTGATCCTGAACCACCAATAAAAGGCAGGTTAAATTAATTCCAACTGCGGGAAGGACGGGCCGGTAGGGGGCAGGTGGTCTCAGTAAACGCTTTCTGACCTAAATAGCCTTTCTTGATTCCCTCTTTATTCTCCAATAATATTTATATTAACAGACTCCAACCCCCAATGGCATTCATTCACTGACCATTAGGATGGTGATCAATTCCATAGTCCGAAATTAGTTACATCAGAACCACAACTCAACATGTGATATTGAAATGTGCCTTGTGTGTAACCAGAAGAACTGAATTTTTTATTCTATTTAATTTTAATTAGTTTACATTTTAAAACCAAAGCAATGTAAAATATTTTCCCATTAAACACAATTTGGTTTTCACTGGACTACATTTCACTTTTTAACTTGAAAATTTCTCAAATTGAGACAATATAAATGTAAAATACATACCATATTTTTTCACGACAGTACAAAATATATGTAAAATATCTTTTAATACTGATTACATGTTGATATAATATTTTGCTATGCTGGGTTAAATAAAATATATTACTAAGATTAAAGTGTTTCTTTTTACTTTTTTAATGTAGCTACTAGAAAATTTAAAATTATATGCATCTTGCATTATGTTTCTACTGTAAAGTGCTGTTCTATTGTCTAAATTACCCTTGCCTTTTTTACCTATCATTGCCCCTGTGACCAAATAATTATGTTCATAAAATGAAATTAGTAGAGATACCAGTGTATAGATGGTCTGCTAATCATCTAAAGTAAGAAACATTCTAAAAGATCTTAAGTTTCTTTCAAAAATGCTTTCTTTTAAGCATTTCTCTCTTTAATTTGGGAAATGCCTACCCAGAATGAAGCCATGGACTCTAAATCTGCCACGTTGGGCCCATGAGGAATGGCTGTTAAAAACAGAGCTATATTTGGCTGATGAGACTTTGACCAACTGTCCACAAACAGAATTAGTCAATTGCTCCTCTGGATTTCCACAGGATCTGAATCAAATTAAAAAAAAAAAAAAAAAAAAAGATAGCAATTTGTAGTGGTAGAGACACTGACTAATTCAACAGTTTCCCTCTCCCTCTTGTGGAAAATGTTGATAACCCATGGAACTAAAAGTAAAACCAAGAATAATCCTTAGAAAAGATTTCAAAACTTCAACATTACTTTTAATAGGGGATATAGTATGGTGTTTCTCAAACTTTAACATGCATACACATCACATGCGGGATCTTGTTAAAACAAGGGTTTGACGCAGCAGTTCTCTGTGGCCAAGATTTTGCAATTCTTTATGTACCCAAGATTTTGCAATTCTTTATGTACCCAGATCGCATCATTTGCTTCTTTTCTGTGGATCCTGCTATGTAGCAAGTTTGTAAAGGTAGCAAGACATGTGGTTTTTTAACCCCTGCTTGACTTCCTACTAGCTGTATGATCTTAGACTGGTTTTGGAACTTTGTCCTCAGTTTACCCATGCTTTTCAGGGCACTGCCAAGATTAAAACTTAATTCTAATAAAGTGTCTAATAGAGTTCTTGGCACATGGTGTGATTATTTTCTTATTATCACACTAGTTAAAATTACATCTCTGGGAAGCATGACATGAAAGCTAACACGAACTTGGCCCTGAGAAAATTAAAATGCACTTTGCTCATATCTAACATACTTTATAACTCCCACTTTGATTTTTAACAATAAAGTTTTTTTGTACCAAAACAGCTAGACTTAAAACTTTATTTTTTAACAAACATACTAAAGTCTATGTCATTAAGAGAAGACAAGGACCTGCAATATTCAAATATTTGATCAAATGAAAGCCATATCACATTCAAAGTTTTAAAAAAGAATTTTTTTTTTAATCCTCACCCAAGGAAATGCTTAAAGAGAGGAAGAAATGAGAGAGAGAGAGAGAGAGAGAGAGAGAGAGAGAGAAAGAATGAGAATCATCCATCTGTTGCCTTCTGCACATGCCCCAACCAGGGATCGAACCCTAGTTGTGCCCTGACCCAGAATAGAATCGGCAATCTTTCAGGGCATAGCATGATGCACAACCAACTGAGCCACTCTGGGTGGTAAAAAAAAAAACAACTTATTTTTGTTAAGGGTCACTTTACATTTAACTTAAAACTATAAGTGATTTTTTACATAATCAACACAACTTGCAGAATGTTTATTTAAAATGTATTTCGGTACCAGTTCATTTTGATAGGTACAGGCATAAGAATGTTATTTCAGGAAACAGGCTCATGTGTAATTAATTGTTCTTTCAGAGTCAATCACATACAGACAAAAGTAAAGACATTTTTTCCAGGTAAAGGCAGAAGTTCTTTTTATTCACAGCAACTTTGTTTCCTCAGTCATGTTCTTTTTCTAATCTTTCCCTATCCTCTCTACCAACCAGTCTTTCCCAACACACACACACACACACACACACACACACACACACACACACACACACACCCTACTGAGCAACTACTATTTAAACTCTTTTGATCAATTTTTTAAGCAATTTACTTCAACCCTATTCTCTATAGTTTAGGGAAAAGCAGTCAATTGAAATTTTTATCCATCATTAACTTTTTTACAATTTAAATAATTGAACCAGGATAAGTGTGACCCAAAGAGAATAGTTTGCTCTTGGGAAGATAAGTAAATATTCTATCTACTTTACCTAATTGTGTGGTTAGTCTGCCGCTATAAAAACAAATAGGTTGCTAATTTCAACAATTAAGTGCCTCTAGCCCAGCCAGTGTGGCTCAGGACTGAGCATCGACCTATGCAGTTCTCAACTTGTGGGTTGCGAACAATGAAAATACATCCTGCATATCAGATATTTACATTACGATTCATAACAGTAGCAAAATTACAGTTATGAAGTAGCAACGAAAATAATATTACGGTTGGGGGTCACCACAACATGAGGAACTGTATTAAAGGGTCATGGCATTAGGAAGGATGAGAACCACTGAATGGTTCCATTCCCAGTCAGGGCACATGCCTGGGTTGCAGCTCCATCCCAAGTGTGGAGCATGCAGGAGGCAGCCGATCAATGATTTTCTTTCATCATTGATATATGTTTCTCTCTCTCTCTCTTTCCTTCCCTCCCTCCCTCCTTCCCTCCCTCTCCCTTCCTCTCTGAAATCAATTAAAAAATACTTTTTAAGAAAAGTTAAGTGCCTCTGGATAGCATAACAAATGTGGACCCACCATACTAATCTTTTCAACAAATGCTTCAAGCCCCCAAATAATAACAAAGTCCTGTTCAAACACAGCCAATTTGTTGTTAAGGGTGCAATAAAACAGCATTTTCATATATTATGTGGGAGTTTAAATTAGTACATTTCTAAAAAGCTTCTCAGCAATATGTCACCAATTCCATTTTAGGCTACTATCATAAGTAAAATAGAACAATGTGAACAAAGATATGTAAAACCAGTTAATCATTTCAGCATTAATAGTAAAAAATTTATTACCTAAATAACCAAAAACAGAACGGTTAAATAAATTACATAAGCATGTTATGAAGCTATTATAAAATCTTTCCATAAACTTTTTAAGAATGTACAAAAATGCTCATGATATAATGAAAAAAACAATGAAATGAAAAAAGCAAAACAAACAAAAGGAATATAGAGAATGATCTTGACTTTGTTAAAAAAAAAAAAAAATACATACTATAATTGCACACAAAAAAGATTGGTAAGAAACACACCAAAATGTTATTATTGGTTTCTCCAGAAACTGAAATTATGTCCAATTTTTACCTTATTTAAATTGATCTAGCTTATAAATTTTCCACTATATATTAGTTTTATTAGCACAAATTTTTGTAATTACTATTAAACTTTAATTATCTCTATGAAATGATTTAAAACTACACAAATTATTCCTACTCTTTATTAAAACACTTTTTTTAAAAATCAAAACCTTCAAAACTATCATCTTTAGAGGAATTAGACTTACTTTATAAATGTCTCGTCTTTTCATGTTTAAAGATTCTTTAAGACAGGAATAACAAAAATAAAATATCTATTATTTTCTTGGTTAATTTTAAATCTTAACTTGACAAAAGTTAAAAGCATAAATACCACTTTTAGAGCTTCACACAGCCTTTCAGAGGCCAGCTGTCACAACACTGAATGTGGAATTTCTTCTCTGCATGGTATTTAAAAATATATCTCATTTCATGTGAATTAAAATACTGATTGAAATAATATTTTAAAACAACCTAAATCATACTCCAAAAAGAGAAATTTCTTAAGACTTATCTCCCTAAAATAAGTAGTATGTTACAGTGTGAATTTCAGGAGCCTGGGAATAAGGAGATAGAAATTATAATCCTAAAACTACCAAAAACATTATGCCCTTTGACCATCGGTGTCCTTATCTGAAACACAGGAAGTCTGTAAAGGTGGCATCTCAGGTCTCTTTCAGTTTTACTGGACAATGAAAAGAAAAGAAAAAAACAAACATTCACTCATATCTTAATAAATATTGGATTCTTTTTAAAGTTGATCAATTCTAAGTTAATAAAATATATGCAATTTTAGTTAGCTTTCATTATGGATAAGGTTATTCACAGAAACATTGCTCAATGTATTAACTCTTTTCCCCAAAAGACATTATTAGAGGTCTACTATTTTTACTTCCTTTAATTAGTATCTGTGGATACTTATGTCACATTTCACTTTAACAGAATATAATCTTTAAATAGAACCCGACAATTTATTTACCAGGAGAATTTGAAGAATATAATATTTGATTGACTGAACTTTATTTAGTAAGAATTCTTAGCAAAACTCCCTCCCAGGAACACCTACACAGTACTTCTTTATTTGCAGTGAACTACGAATCTCTGAAACTCAAAGACCTCCATCTAAAAGTACAGGATAACAGTGCTTCCCAATTATTCATGCTGCCATGAACATATTTTTAAATTATACAACTGAATATCACTATTATTTTACAAAAGGACAACTACTTATATAAAAACCCTAGGTGGAACATCACAACCCGAGGCACGACCAACCGGAAGAAAGTTAGTCCTGCAGGGGTTGTCTTGGAAAAGGCTGCACCCTCCCCGGAGCTGTTTCCGGTAAGGGCGAGGTTTGAGGCAGGAACTCGCCCTCAGAGCGTGGAAGCATATCTTTATAAAGTGTGCTGCCCCAGCATGGCCAAGGGTGAACCTGAGTGGGGGTGGCTGAAAGGCTTAGAAAAGACAGACAAGAGAATGAAAGCTGGGTCTCGGTGGGACACTGCTTCTCTGAGACAGTGACCACGCCCACAGCCCTGTCTTTATTTTATAGCAGATGCTAAGAGGCAAAGTAAGGGCGTGACCAAGATGTTTACAACGTTCTCCTGGGTTTCGATCCTACTCAAGTACATGCACCTGAATTCTATCAAGCCTACATCACTCAGGCACGTGGGGCTATGTGTTTGGACCATTGGTTCAAGCTTACAACTATAGCTGTTGGCTATAATTGTGCTGGGAGGGCCCTGCCCTCCAGGCTGGGACTTGCACGTGGCAATGAGAGGACTGTGCCCTCTCATCAGTCCAAGGCTTGAACCTGTTCAAAATACTGTAGCGGTTCCCCACAATAAAGTTTTAATACATTATATTAGAGGTTGTGGTGGTACTATTGTACCCACAGCGTCTACAGGAATTGCTGCAAATTTACTTCTCGATGGAAGAATCTTTCATTCCCAGTGTAAATGACCAATTCCATTAAATGAAACTTCAATTTCTAGACTAGATATAAACAGTGAAGTTGCTAAAACTATTAAAAATGCCCAACTTCTCATTATTGATGAATGCATCATGGCATCCAGTCATGCTATAAACGCCATAGACAGATTACTAAGAGAAATTATGAATTTGAGTGTTGTATTTGGTGGGAAAGTTCTCCTCCTTGGAGGAGATTTTCGACAATGTCTCAGTATTGTACCGCATGCTATGCGATCGGCCATAGTACAAATGAGTGTAAAGTACTGCAATGTTTGGGGATGTTTCAGAAAGTTGTCTCTTACAACAAATACGAGATCAGAGGATTCTGCTTATAGTGAATAGTTAGTAAAACTTGGAGATGGCAAACTTGATAGCAGTTATCATTTAGGAATGGATATTATTGAAATCCCCTGTGAAATAATTTGTAATGGATCTATTATTGAAGCTTCCTTTGGAATATTATCTATAGATAATATTGAAAATATATCTAAACGTGCAATTCTTTGTCCTAAAAAAATGAGCACGTTCAAAAATTAAATGAAGAAATTTTGGATATACTCAATGGAGATTTTCACACATACTTGATTGATGATTCCATTGATTCCACAGATGATGCTGAAAAGGAAAATTTTCCCATCGAATTTCTTAATAGTATTACTCCTTTGGGAATGCCGTGTCATAAATTAAAATTGAAAGTGGGTGCAATAATCATGCTATTGAGAAATCTTAATAGTAAATGGGGTCTTTGTAATGGTACCAGATTTATTATCAAAAGATTATGTGACCTGCCCTAGTCGATTTGGCTCAGTGGATAGAGCGTCAGCCTGCAGACCGAAGGGTCCCAGGTTCGATTCCGGTCAAGGGCATGTACCTTGGTTGTGGGTACATCCCCAGTAGGGGGTGTGCAGGAGGCAGCTGATTGATGTTTCTCTCTCATCGATGTTTCTAACTCTCTATCTCTCTCCCTTCCTCTCTGTAAAAAGCTGAAGTATTAACAGGATCCGCAGACGGAGAGGTTGTTCTGGTTCCAAGAATTTATTTGTCCCCATCTGACACTGGCCTCCCATTTAAATTGATTCAATGACAGTTTCCCGTGATGCCAGCATTTGTGATGACTATTAATAAATCACAAGGACAAAGGCTAGACAGAGTAGGCATATTCCTACCTGAACGAATTTTCGCACATGGTCAGTTATATGTTGCTTTCTCTAGAGTTTGAAGAGCATGTGACATTAAAGTTAAAGTTCTAAATACATCAGCACAAGGGAAATTAGTCAAGCACTCTGAAAGTGTTTTCACTCTTAATGTGGTGTACAGGGAGATATTAGAATAAGTTTAATCACTTTATCAGTCATTGTTTGCATCACTGTTGTTTTTATATCATGTTTTTGTTTTTATATCATGTTTTTGTCATTTTTATATCATGCCTGTTGTTATATTCTTTTGTTACTGTTTATTTATTAATAAATTTATATATTTTTTCATATACATTTTATTAATTTCATCTCTCACATTTCTATTATAGAGAAAGGGCAAATAGCAATATTAAAATATTTCCTCTAATTCCCTTTTAATGTGCATGAATTTCATGCACCAGGCTACGAGTTTTAACATAAAAAATGTATGAAGGGGCCCTAGCTGGTTTTGCTCAATGGATAGAGCGTCAGCCTGTGGACTGAAGGGTCCCAGGTTCGATTCCAGCCAAGGGCACACATACCTGGGTTACCGGCTCGATCCCCAGTAGGGGGCATGCAGGAGGCAGCCAATCAATGATTCTCTCTCATCATTGATGTTTCTCTCTCTCTCCCTCTCCCTTCCTCTCTAAAATCAATAAAATATATTTTTTAATAAAAAAAAATGTATGAAGGGCCCTGGCCAGTGTGGTTCAGTTGGTTGGGTATTGTCATATGCAATGGAAAGGTTGCTGGTTCCATCCCTGGTAGGTACTGTGTATGAGGTAAGCAATAGATGTTTTGTTCTCACATTAATGTTTCTCTCTCCTCTCTCTCTCTCTCTTTCTCTCTCTTCCTCCCTCCCTCTCTCTCTCCTTCCTTTTCCCTCTCCCTTCCCAAAATATTGTTGGTAATCTTATGAAGTATGTTTTCTATACAAAAGATTTTCTTCTTTTTACTTCACCATAGGGCTGATCTATGGTACTTCACAAACAAGCTTTTAAGAATCATTCACTCATTATCTCAACAAATATTTAATGAGCATCTACCCTACTACTCAAGACACTAGATAGATATTCAACAACAATCAAGAACGTGTACTGCCTGGCTGGGTGGCTCAGTTGGTTGGAGTATCTCCTTTGTACCAAAAGGTTTCAGGATGGATCCCCCTGGTAGGGGTGCATACGGGAGGCAAACAATTGATGTTTCTCTCTCACATCAATGTTTCTTTTTCTCCTTCTTTCTCTCTCTCTCTGTCTCTCTCTCTCTTCCTCTCTCTCTAAAAATCAATAAAAACACAACCTCAGGTGAGGATTTAAAAAATTAAAAAACAGCCCAGCTGATTTGGCTTAGTGGTTGAGTGTCAACCTATGAACCAGGAGGTCTCAGCTCAATTTCCCCTTCAGGGCACATGCCCAAGTTGCAGGCTCGACCCCCAGTAGGGGACATGCAGGAGGGAGCCGATCAATAACTCTTTCATCGTTGATGTTTCTATCTCTTTCTCCCTCTCTCTTCCTTTCTGAAATCAATAAAAACATTTTTTTAAAATATACTGCCCTTATAGAATTTACATTCTACTGAAGGGATATAAATGAATAATCAAACAAATAAGAACATCAAATGATCATTAGTGCTATGCAGAGAATAAAAACCAGCAGACCAAAGTAGAGAAATTCTCCTTCAGATTTGGGTAGTCAGGGAAGGCCTCCAGCAAGAGAGAACTAAATGACAAGAGCCGGGTAGGAGAAGGGCATTAAAAGACAACACTAAAATGGTAAGTGGAAGGCCAGTGTGAAAAAAGGCAAGGGAGAGAAGAAAGGTTTGTGGTCAGAGCAAGAAGCAGATCATCTTAGCTTTTATAAGCCTAAGAAATTTTGATTTTATTATAACCATGACAAGAATCCACCATAATTAAGTTTTACACAAAGGAATGACATGATTTAATTTTGTTTTAAAAGATCACCCTGGTTATAGTATGAAGAATGGAATACAGGAGCATGAAAGCGGAAAGACTAAATTAGAAGCCTGTTGTAATAATACAGATGACAAACACTCCTGTTAGAATCATGAAGATAGTGATGGACATAGAAACAGATGGACATTTGGAGGTAGAATGACAGGATCTGCTGATGAAATAGAAATGGGGAACTAAGGAAGGAAAGGAATCAAGAGTAACTCCTAGATTTTGGACTAAATTGGGTAAATGGTGCTGCTACTTACTGCAGTAAATGGAGAAGGCAACAGAGAGGCTCAGAAGACTGGAGTTCTGAGAGAAGTCAGGGATGGAGGTAGACACTGTGAAACAGGTTTTTCTTTCTAGTTTTTTTTACTCTATAGTGCCTACTGTTTTTTTTTAATTTTTTTAAATTTTATTTATTGATTTTAGAGAGGAAGAGGGAGAGAGAAACACTGATTTGTTGTTCCATTTATTTATGCACTCATTAGTTTATTCTTGTATGTGCTCTGACCGGGAATCGAACCTGCAATCTTAGTTTATCGGGATGACCCTCTAACCAACTGAGCTACCTGGCTACGGCATACCTGCTGTTTTCTGATATATTAAAAATGAGTGTCCAGAATGTATATGCAGTTTCCTTTGAACAACACCCTAATAAGCAAACTATTCTACCTCAGCTGTCAGATGCTAGCAGGTACAAATATAAGTAGAATAAATAGGTAAAACTTACTGAATGCCTAATATGTGCCAGACAGCATGCTATATATCTTTCTAGCACTACCCCACTTGAATTTACAACAACCCTATCAGGAGATATTTTATTATCACCATCTTATAGATGAAAAAATTGAAGCTCAGAGAGGTTAAATAACTTGCAAAGCCATACATTACAGAACAGAAATCTAAAGTCTGGTAGTCTGACTCCAGAACTGGGGCTAATTACCATTATACACAGTGTCACTAGAGTAAGTCCAAGATAGCCTGATGTAAGTCTGAGACTTTTATAAATATCCAAATTCCAGAACACCACACTATGCTTCCACCCACTAAGATGTAATGATTTAGTGACAGCTTTCTGATTGGTGGGAGCACCATATGAAATACTTTCAGAAATTGTTTCTTTTATTTCCATACTAGAGGACCAGTGCACAAAATTCATGCTGTCGGAAGGGGGGGGGGTTCCTCAGCCCAGCCTGAGCCTTCTCGCAGTCCGGAAGCCTCAGGAGATGTCCGATTGCTGGCTTAGGTCATCCTTAGTGCTGCTGCAGAGGTGGGAGAGGCTCCCACCACCACCGCTGCGCCCAGCTCAAAGCTTCTGGCTGAGCGGTGCTCCCCCTGTGGGAGCACACTGACCAGCAAGGGGCAGTTCCCACATTGAGCGTCTGCCCCCTGATGGTCAGTGTGCATCACAGTGACCAGTAGTTCCGCCATTCGGTCTATTTGCATATTAGCCTTTTATTATATAAGATAGGATATGCTCATTCACAGATTAAATCTGATCGGCCAATGAATCTGCCATTATTGCCTTTAATTTAGCTAAGATTCCTATGACCTAGAACCACTTCTTGGACCCCTTTATTTTTTAAAATTTCAACCATTTCATTTCTGTCAAAATCAAAAAAGTTATTGCTCTAGAAAATAAAACACATCTTTCTTACTACTGTGCAAGATAGGAGCACAGAGTAAGTACCAAGTGGCTAAATGTACTATCACGCTAAGGAGATTTCCTCCCACACCCCAGCCATTCAAGTTGTGTGAATCAAATTTAGGCTTCAGTGAAATTACAAACTATTTATCAAGACCTTTCAAGACTCAGAAGTTGAAACCACATATATTCACAAAAGGTTCCACTGTAAAAAATCTACACTAATAAAAGAGAAACATGGTAATTGGCGTACGACCGCTACCTTTCCCATTGGCTAATCAGCGAGATATGCAAATTAACTGTCAGCCAAGATAGCGGCCGGCAGCCAGGCACCTTGAAACTAACATGAGGCTTGCTTGCCTCAGTGACGAAGGAAACCAACGTTCCCCGCCTGCCTTGCAGGCCTCTGAGCCTGCAGTTTAAGAAACTATGTAACAAATACCTTCGGACTTCAGCCAGCAGGATCACAACATTGTAAGCAAAGGCCAGAAACCTACTTTCAGCAGCGGAGGCCTAAGAGCTGGAGCCAAGCCTCAAAGCTAAAGCTGGCCCAGAATAAAAAAAAAAAAAAAAAAAAAAAAAAGGAAAAAAGGAGCGGTTGGGAGCTTCAGTCACCCCCAGCCTGAAAACAGCCCTCAGCCCCTCACCCAGACTGGCCAGGCACCCCAGTGGGGACCCCCATCCTGAAGGGTGTGTGACCAGCTGCAAACAGCCATCATCCCCTCACCCAGGCTGGCCAGGCACCCCAGTGGGGACCCCCATCCTGAAGGGTGTGTTACCAGCTGCAGTCATCATCCCCTCACCCAGGCTGGCCAGGCACCCCAGTGGGGACCCCCACACTGAAGGGTGTGTTACCAGCTGCAAACAGCCATCATCCCCTCACCCAGGCTGGCCAGGCACCCCAGTGGGGACCCCCACCCTGAAGGGTGTGTGACCAGCTGCAAACAGCCATCATCCCCTCACCCAGGCTGTCCAGGCACCCCAGTGGGGACCCCCACCCTGATCCAGGACACCCTTCAGGGCAAACCAGCCGGCCCCCACCCATGCACCAGGCCTCTATGCTATATAGTAAAAGGGTAATATGCCTCCCAGCACCGGGATCAGCAGAGCCGCGAGGCCTCCCGGCACTGGGATCAGCGTGACAGGGGGCAGCACCCAAACCCCCTGATCGGCCCTGCTCTGTGTGTGACAGTGGTGGTGCCCCAACCCCCTGATTGGCCCTGTTCTGTGGGTGATAGAGGGCGGCGCCCCAACCCGCTGATCCGCCCTGCTCTGTGTGTGACAGGGGACGGTGCCCAACTCCCCTATCGGCCCTACTCTGTGAGTGACAGAAGGAGCTCCTCAACCACCTGATAGGCCTTGCTCTGTGCGTGACAGGGGGGAGCTCCCCAACCCCCTGATGGGCCCTGCTCTGTGTGTGACAAGGGGGAGCTCCCCAACCCCCTGATCGACCCTGCTCTGTGCATGACAGGGTACAGAGCCCCAACCCCCCTGATGGGCCCTGCTGTGTGTGTGACAGGGGGCAGCATCCCAACCCCCTGATTGGCCCTGCTCTGTGCGTGACAGGGGGTGGCGCCGCAACCTCCCCATCGACCCTGCCTTGAGTGTGACAGGGGGCGCGGTGCCCCAACCCCCCAATCGGCCCTACCCTGAGCGTGACTGAGGGTGGCATCACAACCTCCCAATCCGCCCTGCTCTGTGCATGACAGGGGGCGGCGCCCCAACTCCCCAATCGGCCCTGCTCTGAGCCCGACCAGGGGCTGCACCTAGGGATTGGGCCTGCCCTCTGCCACCCGGGAGCAGGCCTAAGCCAGCAGGTCGTTATCTCCCAAGGGGTCCCAGACTGCGAGAGGGCACAGGCCAGGCTGAGGGACCCCGCTTCCCCGCCCCCGAGTGCACAAATTTTTGTGCACTGGCCCTCTAGTATATATATAATAACAAATTACTTATATAGTGTTTGGGTATATTCTTTTTCTAACTCCTAGTACGTATCATTTTCTAAATAGAAGTAAAAATAAATATGCTCTCAAATTGAATATAGTTTTATCTGAGAAATGTCCTAAGAAATATTCATTCCTACTGGGTTGTTTTATAAATGATGCGATTTAATTCTAAAAAAGTTTTTTTTTTTTAAATATATTTTATTGATTTTTTACAGAGAGGAAGGGAGAGAGATAGAGAGTTAGAAACATCGATGAGAGAGAAACATCGATCAACTGCCTCCTGCACATCTCCCACTGGGGATATGCCCGCAACCCAGGTACATGCCCTTGACCGGAATCGAACCTGGGACCCTTCAGTCCGCAGGCCGACGCTCTATCCACTGAGCCAAACTGGTTTCGGCTAAAAAAGGTTTTTTATTCAATGTTTTTATTTTTGTTTTTACTCTAAGATTGTAATAACAGGAACCAACAATCCCATAGTCAGCACTTATGAGGATCAACCTAGATTTGAAGGTTACATCTTCTTTCTACTACATTGGTTGAGGCCCATCTTCTCTCAAAATCTATGGGACAGGACCAAGACTGGCATTGACTAATCTGCCTAAAGAGACCTTAAATTGGATGCAGGAAGAATTAGAGTGACATATAGAGCGCAAAGCCCTGCCCTAAGGAAATAGGGTAGACTGTTTTTCTGCAATGAGTAGATATTTAAAATTGAAAGACTAGGCTGTTTATGTGGTGGTGATGGTAGTGGAGCTGGTAGTGATAGTAGTCTCTGTTTTACTGGGAAACATGGGAGGGAAAGATGTGCAAAGAGCCTACCAAAACTGTGGTATTTGAGATAATGTGTCTTTGAAGTATCTTTCCTTAGATAGCACAACAGACAATCCAAATCAAGTGGAATTAAGATTATGGAGTACTGTCAGTGGAGATTACTTTACTCTGTGGTTCCTTGATGGGATCATGTAGTATTTAGTGAAAACAGAAGGATTATTAGCTTTGGAGTGGGTTGAAATGCAGATTTCCTAATGATTCATTACATATGTGAGAATTAGGCATGAAGACATTAAGGACAAAATTTTTTATTACTTCACTATCTTCATGTCTTCCTAGGCAAAGGGGGGAAAAACACCTTGGGATAGAGAAACATTTAAGATGAATGTGGTTTACCTAACAAACAGAACATTTGCCGCAAACATAGGCAAAGGAGAATTACTCAGCAGCACAGCTGGTCAAACAAACAGCCCAACGAAAGCCAGAGGTTAAACTGAGATACTGCTTTAAGTTTTGGGATTCTCAATAGCCACGGTGTATGACAAGATACATCTTTTTTGCTTATATCTTAAGAGATTGCTGTTAATATTCCAAATATGGGCAGATATTCAGAAATCGGCATTGTTTTTTTAATCCTTGTGGTTCTATCACAGGGAATACATTTTGTAAGAGTGGATGAATTCTTTTTCTTCAACTGAGGTAAATTAATATATCACATTATGTATTTTCAGATGTACAATGTAATGATTCAATATCTGCACACTTTGCAAAATGATCACCACAATAAGTCTAGTTAACATCTGTCACTATACATACTTACAAAATTGTTTTTCTTGTGACGAGAACTTTTAACAAAAACTTATAATGTTTTTGTTTTCTTTACTGAAAAGCAGGATGGGAGGTGGGAGCAGATTTCTTACTCTTTCAGATTTCAACATAAACATAACAGTCTCAGCTTGCTTGTATGTAAAGAGAGCAATTATATCCAAATGTAATCTTCAGACATGTAAGAAGGTACGTAGTTCCTTTTGTACGCCAAATGAACTTTCTAGGTAGCATTAGGTAGTAAACTTAACACTCCACAGAACACTCCATAGAAATTTTTAAACCTTAAATAATTTTCATTAAAAACCTAAAACTCTCAATATTTCATGGAAAATATGCATATTTAAATTAAACACTGAACTTTGAAACCAGAAACAGACGTTTTACAGATGATGTGTTATAGAATTGTGCACCTCAATGAAACCGGTATAATTTTGTTAACCAGTGTCCCCAATAAATGCAATTTAAAAAATAGACACTTTTCCAATGAGAGAGGAATTATTAAAAGTAATCAACTTTCTCCCTGGCTAGTGTGGCTCAGGCCCATGCACCAAAAGGTTGCGGGTTCGATTACCAGTCAGGCACATACCTAGATTGTGGGTTTGATCCCCCCACTAGGGGTGCAGGCACCTAAGGGAGGCAACCAATAGATGTTTCTCTCCTATATCTATGTTTCCTTCTCTCTCTCTCTCTCTCTCTCTCTCTCTCTCGCTCTCGCTCTCTCTCTCTCTCTCTCGCTCTCTTTCTCCCTTTCCTTCCTTCCCCTCTCTCTAGAGTTAGTAAAGCATATCCTTGAGTGAGGATTTTCAAAAAAGTAATCATCTTTCAAAGACTAATTGAAGAATTAAATGTTTGATATATAATTCAGTGGTCTCTTTCAAAATTATTTTGCCATAATTGTGGAATTTAAAAATGGTCACAATTTCTTAGAGACAAGAGTCCATGACCCCTCCCCTTAAATCTAGGCTAGCCTATCACTCCTTTGACCAATAAGGTATAGTGGAAGTGATGCTATGCCCGATTGCAGGCTAGCATTTAAGAGTTCGGCCAATTCATGTTTTGGGCTCTTGGAGCCTTGGGCTTCCATATAAGAGTCCAACTACAGCAACCACGTGGGGAGGCCCTCAATCTACATGGCGAGTTGAGCCAAGCTTTTCAGCCATCTTCCCCAAAGCAGCAGGCAGGTGAGTGAAGACACCTTAGCCCTCCAGCTAAGCCTGCTGGTAGCTACATGCCTCCCAGTGATCCTCCTCAACATCACAGGGAGCAGAAGAATAAACTGGTCAGGCCACCTCTGAATTCCTGATCCACAAATTATGAACGCTAATAAAATGGTTATTTGAAGCCACTAAATTTTTGGATAGAAAACCAAAATTACTGTGAAAAATACCTTTTCGCCGAAACCGGTTTGGCTCGGTGGATAGAGCGTCGGCCTGCGGACTGAAAGGTCCCAGGTTCGATTCCAGTCAAGGGCATGTACCTGGGTTGCGGGCACATCCCCAGTAGGAGATGTGCAGGAGGCAGCTGATCGATGTTTCTCTCTCATCGATGTTTCTAACTCTCTATCTCTCTCCCTTCCTCTCTGTAAAAAATCAATAAAATATATTTTTAAAAAAAAATACCTTTTCATTGTAATCCAATATTCTATTGTTACATAACTGAAACAATGTTTCACAACGCAATTCTTGCCTTCACCATATGTAATGCACTGATATTTCCTATTCTACTTTCTTTTTAGAAAATACCAGTTGTGCTACACCCAAAATTGATTCATGATATAGTTTGGAAAGCATTTTAGTCTATACTGATCACAAGTGCATACACATATCTAGACAGAAAACTTAAAAAGGACCCAAGTGGCCTGATTCCTAACCTAAACCTCTTCTCTTATACCACACTAAAAGTCCATAGGTATTACAGCTCATAGTAACAAGTTTCCAACAAATTCACATACACACCTCAGAGCTGAGTAAAAAGCTGAAAAGCGGAGATGTCCTGAAATTGAAAGTTATATAGAAATCAGAAATAGCTAAGAGGAATTGAGTCTTTTCCTTTTTACTACTTCCTTTTACCTCCCCATTTCTGTTCACAAATCTATAATTCCCTCCCCCTACTTCCTTTTCCTGTGGTTACCAAGTTTTATAAAAGTAAGGTTTTTAAATACAGGTTTCCCTGCTATCCAAAAAGTAGAGTGTTTCTATGAAATCTTTCATAAGCTGAAACAGACTAAAAAGAAGAAGCAATTACTTTAGGACACATCTTGCTAAAGGATGTACAAAATAAATCAAGAGAAAGCAGAGAGGCCCACAGACAGGATTCAAAGCTGTGGTGGCTTGATGCTGAGATGCTAAGTGTAGTTTCTGGGAAGGACACTGATAGGGCCACTTTCACTGCTCAGAGCACATGCTGCCTCTATCACAGCTCACTGCAAAACAAACCCTGAATGCTATTTTTGCTTTTCACCTGTTTTTGTAAAAGTAAAAATCCTCTTGGCTTTCTTTCAGTTAGCAAAAATCAGACACTAATGTGATCTTTCATAAAAGCAAAGTGGTATAAAGTAAACTTTTTAAAAGCAGGGGATACCTATATCAGTTGAATTTAATAAAATGTTGTTGTTCTATTCTTAAGAGTAGGCTAACTGAATATTTCATCATTTCTTTAAAAAAAGGTTACTTTTTAAAAATTTTTGTATAAGGTCCAAGGTTAATTGTGACTGTAGGTCATTTTTAATTAAAAAGAAATTCTCATTTCTGCCATCTCAGATCTGGCAGAACATTTTTGTAGGAATTTTCAATTACAAATAGTATAGAAGATCATTAGTAATTGTTTCATGTATAACATAGGAATGTTTTTTAAAATAAAGGGCCTACTTAAATTTTTTTAATAATACAAATCACTGTTGATTCCTGTTGCTGTTGTTTTTATACAATACCTGAGCATTGCAGCTAATTATTACAAACCTTAAAATAAGACAGATTCAGGTTTGACTCCTACCTCTGTCACTTAACTGTGTAATCTTGGGTACATTAAACTCCCTGAACAGTAATGGTTATCTCATATAATTATTATAATGCTAAAGTCATAAGGTTCAAGATATTAATATCAGGGAAAAGTACAAAATCTCCAAAGTGAATTAAAGCTTATTAGAAATTATCCTCTTAACTGGAACATTTTAACTCCTAAATATAAGCAAAATTGGTTGCCCAAGGCTTTCCTTTATTTTAATCCTCACCGGAGGATATTTCTCCTTTGATTTTCAGAGAGCGTAGAAGAGGGAAAAGACAGAGAAATATCAATGTGAGAAAAACACATCGATTGATTGCCTCCTGCATGCGCCCAAAGGAGCCTGCAACTGAGGTACTACCCTTGACTGGAATCAAACCCAGAACCCTTCTGTCCGCAGGCCGACGCTCTATCCACTGAGCCAAAACAGCTAGGTTGGTTGCCTAAGGCTTTTAATTAGAAAACACAATCTGCTCAAAGTTCAAGTTCAATAAATTAACCCATTTACCAAACATACCATCCTATCTAATAAAAGGGAAACAAGGTAATTGACCGTACCTTCACTATGCCTCCCATTGGCTAATCAGCATGATATGCAAATTAACCACCAACAAAGATGGCGGCTAATTTGCATACTGCAGGCAGGGTGTGACAGCGCCATCCTGCCTGCCCTGCCGCCATCCAGGCCTGTTATCTGCGATCCTGGGCGGGGGGATCACATGTGTGACCGGACCTGGGGCGGCCAAGCAGGGCAGCAGTGATCCGCCAGCCCACCCAGGTGTCTCGTGTGCAACCCGGGGCGGGGCCCTAACCCCCGGATCCGTCCTGCCCTGTGCGTGACAGGGGCCACGCCCCCAACCCCAGGAATGGCCCTGCCCTCTGCGTGACCGGGGCGGGGCCCCAACCCCCCGATCGACCCTGCCCTGTGCGCAACTGGGGGCAGCGCCCCAACCCCCTGATTGGTCCTGCCCTGTGCGTGACCCGGGGAGGTGGGGCAGGCACCTAAGGATCGGGCCTGCCATCTGCCACCCGGGGAGCGGGCCTAAGCCAGCAGGTGGTTATCTCCCGAGGGGTCCCAGACTGTGATAAGGCACAAGTGGGGCTGAGGGACACCACGCCCCACCCTCACCACCCCCACCAGTGACAAATTTTTGTGCACTGGGCCTCTAGTTAAATATATTCCACAAGGAAATATTTATTCTTCGGAGAGAAAACTACATGTGTGTGAATAAAAGAATATCAAAGACATAACTCTAAACATGACTACTAAACACATTCCCAAAGATTTTCTTTAAATAGTGTGCTTAATTTAACATGTAAAAAATTCACTATGACAAGTTCTCAATTTGTATCTTCATAGTGTAATATAAACATCAAGAAATGTGAGTTAGAGGTCCAGAGTGTGAAATGGGAGCTCACTACTTAGAGACACAACCTCCCTGGGTTTATTTCCTTTGGTAAAGCTAGCCTGTGAGGATCAATAAGAAGAAGTAATTAAAGTGCTTGACATATTTGTTAAATATGTTATTCTTATCCTATCTAATAAAAGAGAAACATGGTAATTAGTGTACAACCGCTACCCTTCCCATTGGCTAATCAGGGCGATATGCAAATTAACTGCCAGCCAAGATGGCGGCTGGCAGCCAGGCAGCTTGAAACTAACATGAGGCTTGCTCGCTTCAGTGACAGAGGACTCCAACATTCCCCGCCTGCCACCTGCCGCTGCAGGCCTCTGACCTGCAACTCTAAGCAACTATGTAACAAATATAGAAGCTAAACAAAACCCCAGAAACCCGCTTTAGTCCGCCCGGCTTCAGCCAGCAGGATCGCAACATTGTAAACAAAGGCCAGAAACCACTTTCAGCAGCGGAGGCCTAAAAGCTGGAGCCAAGCCTCAAAGCTAAAGCTGGCCCAGAATAAAAAAAAAAAAAAGAAAAGAAAAAAAGGAGCGGTTGGGAGCTTCCGTCACCCTCCAAGCTGAAAACAGCCCTCAGCCCCTCACCCAGACTGGCCAGGCACCCCAGTGGGGACCCCCATCCTGAAGGGTGTGTGACCAGCTGCAAACAGTCATCATCCCCTCACCCAGGCTGGCCAGGCACCCCAGTGGGAACCCTCACCCTGATCCAGGACACCCTTCAGGGCAAACCAGCCAGCCCCCACCCATGCACCAGGCCTCTATCCTATATAGTAAAAGGGTAATATACCTCCCAGCACCGGGATCAGCGGAGCCGTGAGGCCTCCCAGCACCGGGATCAGTGTGACAGGGGGCAGCGCCCAAACCCCCTAATTGCCCTGCGGCTCTGTGTGTGACAGGGTGCGGCGCCCCAACCCCCCACCCCCCACCGCCACGGGCCCTGCTGTGTGTGTGACGGGGTAGAGCCATAACCTCCCCATCGGCCCTGCCCTGACTGTGAGAGTGACGGCGCCCCAATCCCAATTCGCCCTGCTCTGTGGGTGATAGAGGGCAGTGCCCCAACTCCCACCGCACGGGCCCTGCTCTGTGCATGACAGGGGGCAGCGCCCCAACCCCCCTGATTGGCTTGGCTCTGTGCGTGACAGGGTACAGAGCCCCAACCCCCCTGATAGGCCCTGCTCTGTGAGTGACAGGGGGCAGTGCCCCAACCCCCCGATTGGCCCTGCTCTGTGTATGACAGGGGGTGGGGCCGCAACCTCCCCATCGACCCTGCCTTGAGTGTGACAGGGGACGGTGCCCCAACCCCCAATCGGCCCTACCCTGAGCGTGACTGAGGGTGGCATCGCAACCGCCCTGCTCTGTGCACGATGGGGTGGCGCCCCAACTCCCCCATCGGCCCTGCTCTGAGCCCGACCAGGGGCTGCACCTAGGGATTGGGCCTGCCCTCTGCCACCCGGGAGTAGGCCTAAGCATTATCTCCCGAGGGGTCCCAGACTGCGAGAGGGCACAGGCCGGGCTGATGGACCACCCTCCCCTCCGAGTGCACAAATTTTTGTGCACCGGGCCTCTAGTCTATATATATAAAAGCCTAAGCGACTGGATGACCAGACGGCAGCTATGACACGCACTGACTACCAGGGGGTAGGCTCTCAATGCAGGAGCTGCCGTCTGGTGGTCAGTGCACTCCCACAGCAGGAGCACTGCTCAGTTGACCAACGGGCGCCAGACACTGGGCTCACGGTTGGCAAGCGCAGCTGTGGTGGTGTGAGCCTCTCCACAGACACTCCCCCTGCGCACCTCTCCCCCATCTGGACCGGGACCTGGATTGGGACCAGCATGCATACTGACTGGGCGCAAGCCCTCAACTGCTTCTCCAGAGCCACAGGAGGAGAGGAGCGAGGATGTGATGATGAGTGGCAGCTGCACGCTCCTGGGCACGCCGGTATCACCCTAGGATGGGCGCAGGTATCACCCTAGGATGGGCGCATGCAGACCGCAGCAGAGTAGCGGCGGTAGCTGCAGTGGCAGTGGGTGGGTCCCAATGAGTGGAGTGGCACAGTGCCTGGGGCTCAGGCTCCTCCCTGGCCTCCTGTTGCTTCACGCACTTCTTTGTGCTGTGCTTTGTGCTGTGAGGGATAGACTTGGACAGCAGTCTGGACCCAGAGCCCAACGAGGTGGTAGGTAAGGCCAGGCTGCTATGGCGTGGAAGTCCACTGATCCCTACAGGCCAGGCCAAGGGACCCCACCATTGCACGAATCCGTGCACTAGGCCTCTAGTCTTTAATAAAAAAATAAAACTGATACTTCATTTCTCATTCCAGAGCATAGTATAACAGGAAGTTATATACTTGGGATCAAATCTCACCTCAGATATCTAATAGCTTTAAGTAACTGTGTTATCTGATTGATATCACTTAACTTCACTGGCCTTCACTCTTCTCAATTGTGCAATGTAAATATTAGATTCTGGTTTTTAGTATCCAATCAAGCATTAATCCAATCTAAAGAATCTAAAACATGTTCAAAGAGTTTTCAAAAATCACATGAAATTATAAAATTATGAACTACCATTAGAAAGCCACACCTGGCTGATACTGAAATTTGCTGTTGTTTTCATACCCCTCACTCCATGATTTGCAGGAAACCTCAGCTCTGGGAGGTCCCACCCTACCTGTGAATTTACACTCTTAGCCATCTCCTCCCATCTCTGCTCCTACCCCCACTCCCACCAGCATTCACTGTCATTGGAAATACCAAAATAGCTTCTCAAAGGGAACGGCTAGGAGAGAATACTTTAACCTGTTTTATGAGTATAAAGAAGCAACATCTTAGCCAACAAGGAATCATTTTAAAAGCTCTGAATGTGACCAACAAGTCTAACATGTTAGTAGGATACCAACAATTCTCTCAGGAATGTAGTTTATTTAAGCTTCACATCGAAATGAGATCAAAGGTCTGAGATATGTGTGTGGGGTATGTGGGTTTTTTTTCCATTGATGGAAAAATGTACTCCTCCTCCCTTATTTGTGCTGATTCTAGAGGAGGAATGCTACACAAATCGGGGAAGAGTACTAAAGGGATCCCTGTCTAATGTAGGAGGCTAGGCAAAGGTAACTTAACATCCCTCCCAATTCTAAGATCTGTGAGTGTAAGTCTAGAAATTTATATATTTCTCTACAGAGCATCCTTATGATATTCAAAGGAATGAATACACCCAAAGAAGTCAAACCTACCATGCAGAGAAGAACCTATCCTCCCCAACAAAAAAAAGACAAATTGTTTTTATTAAAATACTATTTTTAATACAATAATTTAGTACTACTTTGAATTTCATAATGTAACTATGTTTTATTGTAATATTTCAAAATGAAACAATCCAGTTTGATACATCTGGATAAGCAAGCGCTAAGTAAAACAAACAAGACAAAGTAGAATTTTGTCAGCATACTTTAATGTTTATCAACATACTATCACATGCTAAAATGTAATATAATCAGTTCTTACTGAGTGTGTGAGAACAGAGACAGACCAAGGGTGTAAATCTGCATCACTTCCACAGCTTAACAGCTGTAATCCTCAACAAAACTAAGAACTCAAAACGATAACTAAATCTCAGCTCTGTCCAGGAAAAACAATTTCTGAAAAACTCTATTTTAGGAAGAATCTAAGACTTTCTCAGTCATAGCTATAAAACAAGAAAATGTTCAAACCTCTAATGTGGTTAACTTCAAAGATAAAACATTTTAACTGTTTATTTTTAAAGGAGATAATTTTCTTGTATTTCAGTTTGTTGAGTCAAAAATTACATGGTTCATCAAAGTTCAGCTCTATGGCTCAGAGAAAAAAAAACACAGTTTATTTTGCTATATCAAACTTAAAGGAATTCGAGAAAACCTAACCCATCTGAATTTGATTCTTTTGATATATTTTGTTTTCAAGTGACCTCTCTTGGATGAGTCAATAGAAACAAATTTCTTTAAAGACCATTTTATAGTATTACCCATCGTTTACATAGTACACTGTGTTACACAATATACTACAAAATTAAGACCAGTAATACTAACTTTTAATGCTTTTGGAGTTGTAATTACATATCAAATAGCCTCACTAATTAAGAACTTGCTAACTCAGAGGGAAAAGATTCATTATTCTGATATGTCACTAAGATCTTTGTAAACTCACCCTTTAAGAACCCCCCCCAAAATAAGCAATTCTATTATTATTTTTATAAAAAAAGGAAAAATACTGACCATGGGGCCTTAATAAAATATTACTGCTTATGTATATTTATCCTGAGGGAATTTTCCCATGGTCAAATCAAACCAAGGATCCTTTTAACTTTGATTAAATTTAGCTTTAAAGCCTAGCTATAGAAATCGTCTCTCTGTATATACCCCTCCGAGATCTAGCTTTTCCCCTGGATAATCAGCAACCCCCAAGGCAGCAGCAAACAGTACCCTGGACCAGACCAAGGGTCACAAAGACTGGACTTCTCTGGAAGGCTAAAGATAACATATTGACCTAAGTTGTTTCACCTCCAGAGCCTTAACGTGGAATGAACACCTGGCTACTTTCCCATGATACCAGTCAGAAGGACACTGGAGCAGACCTCAAAACTGTCAAGACCAGAAGGATACCTTACCACTGACCAATTAGCTCCCAGTATGACCCTGAAACTCTTAATCTACAGTGTCTTGTGATTTGCCCTATATAGCCTGTAACCTACACAGGGGAGTTTGGGCTTTTCAGCATTAAGCTCCGTTCTCCTGTGTAGCACTATCTTCCTATCTAATGAAAGAGAAGCATGGTAATAAGCCGTACCTCTGCTACCCTACCCATTGGCTAATCAGGGTGATATGCAAATTAACTGCCAGCCAAGATGGCGGCCGGCAGCCAGGCAGCTTGAAGGGAACATGAGGCTTGCTTGCTTCAGTGACGGAAAACTCCAACATTCCCCGCCTGCCACTGCCGGCCTCTGAGCTTGCAGTTTGAAACATTGTTACAAATATAGAAGCTAAACAAAACCCCAGAAACCTGCTTTCAGCCCAGCGGGATCTCAGAGCTGGAGTTGAAACAGTGTTTCGATTATAGAACCCAAACAAACCAGATACCTGCTTTCAGCAGCCGAGGCCTAAGAGCTGGAGCCAAGCCTCAGAGCTAAAGCTGGCCCAGAATAAATTAAAAAAAAGAAAAAAAAGGAGCAGTTGGGAGCTTCAGTCACCCGCCAGCCTGAAAACAGCCCTCAGCCCCTCACCCAGACTGGCCAGGCATCCCAGTGGGGACCCCCACCCTGATCCAGGACACCCTTCAGGGCAAACCAGCCAGCCCCCACCCATGCACCAGGCCTCTATCCTATATAGTAAAAGGGTAATATGCCTCCCAGCACCGGGATCAGCAGAGCCGCGAGGCCTCCGGCACCAGGATCAGCGTGACAGGGGGCAGCGTCCAAAACCCCTGATCGCCCTGCGGCTCTGTGAGTGACAGGGGGCGGGGTCACAACCTTCCTATCCACCCTGCTCTGTTCGTGACAGGGGAAGTCACCCCAACCCCCTGATCAGCCCTGCTCTGTGCCAGATAGGGGGGAGCTCTCCAACCCCCTGATCGCCCTGCGGCTCTGTGTGTGACAGGGTGCAGTGCCCCAACCCCCTGATCGGCCCTGCTCTGTGTGTGACAGGGGGGAGCTCCCCAACCCCCTGATCGCCCTGCGGCTCTGTGTGTTACAGGGGGCGGGGCCACAACCTCCCTATCCGCCCTGCTCTGTGAGTGACAGGGGGGAGCTCCTCAACCCCCTGATCGGCCCTGCTCTGTGCGTGACAGGGGGGAGCTCCCCAACCCCCTGATGGGCCCTACTCTGTGCGTGACAGGGGGGAGCTCCCCAACCCCGATGGGCCCTGCTCGGTGCATGACAGGGGGGAGCTCCTCAACCCACTGATCGGCCCTGCTCTGTGTGTGACAGGGTACGGAGCCCCAACCCCCCTGATGGGCCCTGCTCTGTGCGTGACAGGGGGTGGCGCCGCAACCTCCCTATGGACCCTGCCTTGAGTGTGACAGGGGGCGGTGCCCCAACCCCCCAATCGGCCCTACCCTGAGCGTGACTAGGGGTGGCATCGCAACCTCCCTATCCGCCCTGCTCTGTGCATGACAGGGGACAGCGCCCCAACTCCCCAATCGGCCCTCCTCTGAGCCTGACCAAGGGCTGCACCTAGGGACTGGGCCTGCCCTCTGCCACCCGGGAGCAGGCCTAAGCCAGCAGGTCGTTATCTCCCGAGGGGTCCCAGACTGCAAGAGGGCACAGGCCGGGCTGAGGGATCCCCCTCTCCCCCCCCGAGTGCACAAATTTTTGTGCACAAAGCCTCCAGTCTATATATAAAAGCCTAAGCGACCATTACGAATGGACGATCGGCCAGTAGCTATAACGTGCACTGACCACCAGGGGGCAGACACTCAAGCAGGAGCTGCCCCCTGGTGGTCAGTGTGCTCCCACAGCCAACCTCCCGTGGCCAGCCAACCTCCCATGGTCCCTCCCTCCACCTGCCCCCCCACCCCCGGTCGGCCAACCTCCCGCAGTCTCTCACCCCCAGCTAGCCAACCTCCCGCAGTCCCTCCTCGTAGCTGGCCAACCTCCCGCAGTCTCTTTCACTGGTCAGCCAACCTCCCGCAGTCCCTCCTCCTGGCCCACTGGCCCTGACAGCCCCCATCAGGACTAGGCGAGATGGCTCCGATCAGCCCAGATCACCAGCCAGGCCAATGGACCCCACCATGCACAAATTCGTGCACCAGGCCTCTGGTCCATAATAAAATAGCCAATATTTCTTCACTGCAATTCTTGATGTTTAGTGTTTGGCTTGCTGGTGCCAGGTGGTTGAACTCTTGCTGTTGGAGAACACAAATGCAAGAAACGATTATTATAGGCAATGCTCACTATAGTATAAAGTACAAAGAGAGAAGAAGCTATTTCACAAGAACAGAAATGCAATCTAGAAGTGTATCTTTTGCCTTTACCGTCCTCCAGTACTGGATTTATTTTGCACACACACTCACTCCACATAACAAGAAAAATGAAGGTCCAAGAACCATGAAGTACTTTCAGATAAGATTCTATCAACTCTTATGAATTGATAAGAATTTACAGCTAGGCCCTGGCTGGGTGGCTCAGTGGGTTAGAGCAGCATCCAGATACACTAAGGTTGCAGGTTTGATACCCAGTCAGGGCACCTACAAGAATCAACCAATGAATGCATAAATAAATGGAACCTCAAATTGATGTTTCTCCCTTACTCTCTCTAAAATCAATAAAAACTTAAACAAATTTACAGCTAATACATGAAATCTTTTTGAACCAAGGAGTACTACAAACAACCTTAAAACATCTTTAAAGAGTTAAGAATTCATTCTTGTAACAAAAATTCAGAGCCTGTTATGTTGCAATAAAGTAATTATTACTTGAGCCTCTAAGAGTTATTCAACTGGTTTCTTGGCTTTAAGCAGCAGCAATTGAGACACAACATGCAAATACTGTATGTAGCAATAATGCAAAGTATAAAGTACAAACAGTCAGAGAAGAAGCCATTTACAGACTAAGTGATAAGGAAAGATAGACTTAGGCTGGACCTTCAGGAATGAGGGTTTGAGTGGGAACACTGTTTTCATAAACATCTCCTATACAGGCTATAATGGACTTTTCTCTTGCTGAGGGAATGACACCCCCTCCCTCACTCTGTAAGGTCCTGGTGTCAGTGGAGTTGGTGATCAGAGTGCCCCCCTCAACATCTATTCACTCCCCCATATACATAATATCCACTGGCTCACACATACACCAACACCCACACCCACACCCACACAATGGCCATGCACACACACATGGGATGAGCAATGACAATATATCTAAGTCTGACCCAAATCCCAACCCCTGACAAAATAATTGGTTCAATGGTGAGTATGTGGGACCAGAGTATTCTCAAAACTGGTATCTGGACGTAGAAAGTCTCTTCTATTGTGCTCATGAGAGTTTTGGCCTGGGGCTGAGAAATACCATCTTCCTTGTTACTTTGGGATGGCCTGTGTGAGAAATGAATCCAATGCCAGAGGGCAATAGAGGCAATATATGTACTTCTAGAATGAGTCATATATGGCTGGACTCCCCAGTCATGCTGGTAATTGAGACTCTTAGAAATTTAGAAATGCTTCTACTAGTGATGCACCACCTCCGCCTCTAGAAAGCAAATAGCAAACAACCACTTCAGTATCATTTCTGATAATCCCTAATTTTATAAGTGATCAATAATCACAGGGGCTACCTCCATATCTATTATCCTATATATTCAAATAACATTGCAAAATAGCAGGGCTTACTAGAACCTAAATGTGGCTTGCTGATGTACCTTGAGAAGGTAAGAATTTCTTACATGATAATTGCTGTACATATATTTTCATATTCTATTTTAGAAAATATGCTGAAACTATAATGCAGGCAATCAATGAAAACAAAAATGTAAGTAAAAACTCAGATGTTCTTATGTTGAAAGCTACTGGTAATTTCACTGCTTTCTAGATCAACACATTTTTTAAAGCAATTGTGGGAAGCTACAAGTACAAAAAGGTACAAACACACACATCAGAAATAAAACATCTATGGGCAACAACTTTGAATCTGCCTTCGAAAATATTTAAAATGTATCTCAAACACTATGTGAAACTTCAGTTTATGAGGCCACTTTAGTGAAATAAGCCTTCCAAATCTTCAAATCCAAGAGTTAAAAAGAACTTTTTCCCTTAGTCAGTTACTATTACAGAGGAAGATAACCCTAATAACTCAATGACATAACCAGTACAAGTACTATGATAGAGCTAGCCAGAAGAGCTCTTTGAAATAAGCATCTATTTAGTATCACAGAAGTGTATAATGGTAACTGTAGGAAAATACTAGCAACTGACTCTAACGAAAAATTGTTGTTCCTGCATAACAGCAAACTTTAAAAAGCTGACTATTTAAATTTTTAATAAAGGTCCACAATCCTTTTGTTGAATTACTGGGGCAAGATGTGTTTGGGGCTAGAATTTTATGGGATTCAGAAATCTACTGATTTTAAGAAGGTAATACACTACACATACTGTATATTTTGCAAACTTCTCAGGTGGGTTTCATGCTGCATACCACTAACAGACTAATATTTCTACAGCAAAACATATACATTTGTGTCAGACAAATACTACAAAGAGCCTTGTATCAGTTCAAGTTTTGCTATCAAATTAATTCACCTCACACTTTTTTAAAAACGTCCAGTTTACAGAGCTTTTGGAATTTCAGATGTATAAATGAAAAGATTACAACCTATAACAAAATCATAATACTTATTTTACGAAGTTCCAGATTTACTTAGTATCTCAGAGGTACATTCGTTAACTATGATATTTAGCCACTCATACTCAGCCAAACTATGTATTCAGTGTATATCACGTTTCTCCAGCTTAAAATCAAGAGCCCTAATCTATATATTCTGTGTAGAGAAATTGGATAACACATACACACACAAAAAAGAAAACAAAAATAACCTCAATCCTTCCATTTAGAGCAACTATTAAATTTTTGGTGTCTAAATTTTCAGATTCTTTTTATATACATCCTATCTAATAAAGAGGGAATATGCTAATTGACACTCACACCGTCACAAAGACGGCAGCACCCACAGCCAATAAGGAGGGAATGTGGGAGAACCAAGATGGCGGCATAGGTTAACGCCGGAGTTTGCTGCTTTGAACAACTACTTCAAAAGTGAAACCAAAAAAAGGAAGGGACATCACCCAGAACCACAGGAACGCTGGCTGAGTGGAAGTCCTACAACTAGGAGGAAAGAGAAACGCATACGGACACTCAGAGGAGGCGCAGTGGTGAAGTCAAATTCTGAGGTGCGGAGTGCGAGGAGCGGGCTGGCGGCGGAGGGCGCGGTTGTTGTTTTCAATCGGGAGGGAGTCGCAGACTCTGAGCACCAGATCCGGGCGAGTCTTTAGGGACCCAGACTCAAACGGGAGAAGCGGGACTGTCTGGCTTCGGTCAGAGCGAGTGCAGCTTTCTCTCCCAGCTTTGCAGCCGGTGCTGGGACTCAGAGAGGCAGAGCCCCTGGGGACAGGACTGAGAGCCGCCATAACTGCTCTCTCCGGCCCACCCTGTTGATCCTGTGCGACCCGCCCTGCCCAAGCCCTGCACAGAGGCATTTGCCGGATAGCCTCAGGCAAAGGCTAGATTAGCACCTCCCTAGAGGACAGAAGTTCTCTCACTGCTGACACAGCTGATTCTCATAGCCACTTGGCCTGGAGGTCAAACCCTCCCTGGGATTAGCTACAACAATCAAGATTTAACTATAAGACTGCGAACAAAGACCACTAGGGGGTGCACCAAGGAAGCATAACAAAATGCGGAGACAAAGAAACAGGACAAAATTGTCAATGGAAGATATAGAGTTCAGAACCACACTTTTAAGGTCTCTCAAGAACTGTTTAGAAGCCGTCGATAAACTTAATGAGATCTACACGAAAACTAATAAGACCCTCGATCTTATATTGGGGAACCAACTAGAAATTAAGCATACACGGACTGAAATAACGAATATTATACAGACTCCCGACAGCAGACCAGAGGAGCGCAAGAATCAAGTCAATGATTTGAAATGCGAGGAAGCAAAAAACATCCAACCAGAAAAGCAAAATGAAAAAAGAATCCAAAAATGCGAGGATAGTGTAAGGAGCCTCTGGGACAGCTTCAAGCGTGCCAACATCAGAATTATAGGGGTGCCAGAAGATGAGAGAGAGCAAGATATTGAAAACCTATTTGAAGAAATAATGACAGAAAACTTCCCCCACCTGGTGAAAGAAATGGACTTACAGGTCCAAGAAGCGCGGAGAACCCCAAACAAAAGGAATCCAAAGAGGACCACACCAAGACACATCATAATTAAAATGCCAAGAGCAAAAGATAAAGAGAGAATCTTAAAAACAGCAAGAGAAAGTAACTCAGTTACCTACAAGGGAATACCCATACGACTGTCAGCTGATTTCTCAACAGAAACTTTGCAGGCCAGAAGGGAGTGGCAAGAAATATTCAAAGTGATGAATACCAAGAACCTACAACCAAGATTACTTTATCCAGCAAAGCTATCATTCAGAATTGAAGGTCAGATAAAGAGCGTCACAGATAAGGAAAAGCTAAAGGAGTTCATCACCACCAAACCAGGATTATATGAAATGCTGAAAGGTATCCTTTAAGAAGAGGAAGAGGAAGAAAAAGGTAAAGATACAAATTATGAACAACAAATATGCATCTATCAACAAGTGAATCTAAGAATCAAGTGAATAAATAATCTGATGAACAGAATGAACTGTTGATTATAATAGAATCGGGGACATAGAAAGGGAATGGACTGACTATTTTTGGGGGGGAAAGGGGTGTGGGAGATGTGGGAAGAGACTGGACAAAAATCGTGCACCTATGGATGAGGACAGTGGGTGGGGAGTGAGGGCGGAGGGTGGGGCGGGAACTGGGAGGAGGGGAGTTATGGGGGAAAAAAAAGAGGAACAAATGTAATAATCTGAACAATAAAGATTTAATTAAAAAAAAAAAAGGAGGGAATGTGCTAATTACTGCCCCCCCTCAAAGATGGTGGCACCCACAGCCAATAAGGAGGGAATATGCTAATTGACTGTCACACCCTCAAAGATGGTGGTGCCCACAGCCAATAAGGAGGGAATATGCTCATTGTCACACCCTCAAAGATGGCAGTGACCACAGCCACAAGTTGGCCTGCAGGGGAGAGCAGTTGTGGGCGATCAGGCCTGCAGGGGAGGGTAGTTGGGGGTGACCGGGCTGGAAGGGGAGGGCAGTTGGGGGCAACTGGGCCAGCATGGGAGGGCAATTGGGGGCGACCAGGCCAGCAGGGGAGCAGTGAGGCATCGATCAGGCTGGCAGGGGAGTGGTTAGGGGGTGCTCAGGCTGGCAGGCAGAAGCAGTCCGGGACAATCAGGCAGGCAGGCAGGCAGGCGAGCGGTTGGGAGCCAGCTGTTCTGGATTGTGAGAGGGATGTCCGACTGTGGTTTAGGCCCGATCCCACAGGCAGTCGGACATCCCCTGAGGGGTCCCAGATTGGAGAGGGTGCAGGCTGGGCTGAGGGACACTCCCCTCCACCCCAATGCACGAATTTTGTGCACAGGGCCTCTAGTTAATATAATTATGATTGAAATCCCTATAGTTTTAGTGTGGATTTTTTGTTTTTGTCTTCCTATATACCTAAAATAACCTTTCAACATGAGGGCTTTGTTCTTTCATAATTTTTGAAAAATTCTGTCATCATGTCTTTTGATATGACCACTCCACCATTTACACTATTTCCTCTTTTTGGAACCCACAGTTAAATTAAGTTGGAGCCTCTCAATTTACATTCACATCTCTTAATTTCTCTTTATTCCTCTGTGCTACATCTGGGTGAATTATTCAGTACTATCTTTCAATTTGCTAACTTTCCCTTCAAATATATTTGGTCTAAAGTTTAACCACCTTACTTTTTTTTATTTTCAGTAACTTTTTTTTTCTTTTACATCACCATTTACTTCATATCTACCTATTTTTTATTTATAACATGTTGTTTCTTAATGGCTATTACTTCTTTTATCTTTTTAAAGATATTTAAAATACTTGAAGTCATTTTGAAATTGCTCTAGTAATTCGGTTAGGTTTTGAGTGAATTTATCTTCTGGTGTTTGTGTTTATTGTCTAAGTAATGGTCTTCCTCATATGTTTGTAAGCTCAAACTTTCCCTTCCTTTTTCCTGAAGTAAGCTACCCCTCCCTCTTCCAGAGCCCGCTATCTCCAAGCTCGGTGCTGTTGTACCGGGTGACAGTGGAGATATTACAGTTCCCAACTCCGAGCCATCTGGCAGTTCAGCCACTGTGTCACCACCTCAGGTCCACAGCTTTTTAAAGCAACAGCTGGAAGTGGAAGACTTCAGCTTTTTTTTCATTCAGACCCAGCCCAGCTCCCAGTTTCATCCAGAATGTCTAACTCCAGTTCCCCTGCACAGAGTTATTTCTACCAGCCTCTGAACCCAAAGTCTAACTGTAAATTTCCTTTCCATTTCAGTCCCTGAAGATATTTACCTGTTCTTGAGAATATCTACATCTTTTCATTTTCCTTTTGAGTTTGTAACTGCTGCATTTAGAGCAGAGTGGGGAGCCAAAAGCAGAATAAACAGTACTCCATAATAGCAGCTAACAGGAAAGTGGAAAAAGTCTCCTGAGATATTTCGTATGAAGACTTACTATGTGCCAATTTTATAATCATTTCCTCATGAAATCCTCTCAACAATCTTTTGAGGTAGGTACTATTATTATATCCCTTTCATCGGTGAGAAAACAGAGGCATGGGGTCAGTAAGCAAGCTTCCTAGAATTACCAGTTAATAAAAACCAAGAGTCAAACCAGATGTCAGATTCCAAAGACATGCTCTAAATCACTGCTCTGCTGGTTTCCATCCTGACCAGAATGCTCTTTATTATTTTGATTCTTTTTTTCCCCTACTTAACTGTGAACATTTTGCACACAGGATTTTAATTGATGAAAAGGGAAGTAAAGCCATATTCCAGGTAAAAAGGAGCATATCAGCCTCATGTTTTATTTAGTCTAGGCCTAGACCTAAAATTAGAAAGTTTTCTTTTTTATTTTCTTTTTCTTTAAAAAAAATTTTTTTTATTGATTTCAGAAAGGGAGAGACAGAAACATCTATGATGAGAGAGAATCATTGATTGGCTGTCTCCTGCATGACCTCTACTGGAGATCGAGCCTGCAACCGGGGCATGTGCCCTTAACTGGAATCGAACCCAGGTCCCTTCAGTCTGCAGGCTGACACTCTACCAACTGAGCCAAACCAGCCAGGGCAGAAACACAGCTTTCAATGTCTCTCTTTTTCCTAGAGGTCTTCCCATTTTCCTTGGGCTCCAAGCACTTCAGTGCGCATCACAGCGATCAGTTCGTTCCACTGTTCAGTCAATTTGCATATTAGGGTTTTATTATATAGGATGATGAGTAAGTAAAGTTGTGCCTGAAAAAGATTAGGCAGAACTTGAGACTGGAAGTAGAGAGACTAGTTAGGAAGCCAATACAAAGTCCAAGCAAGATGAAGTCTAAACTCGTTGTGGCAGCAGAAATTGAAAAGGAAAGGCATTTCTGAGACATTATTGAAGAAGACTTAGAAAATTCTGTGTGACTAGAAAATGAATCAAGTATCTAGGTTCCAAACTTTGGAGAAAGACAAGTTAGTGGTGCCATTAACAGATGCAGGAGCCATGGATGAAGGTGCAGATGTAAGACAACAGATTAATTTAGTTTGACATATATGATTTTGAAGTGGCAGCAAGACACTCAGAAGGAGGTATTTAGCAAATAGTAAAATTGGTCTGAGAGCTAAAGGATATTCACACATGTGAAAGCATCTAGTACAATGTCGGGACTCCATACACCTTCTGCTACAAGTCAGACCAAATCATCTGTCGCTTCCCAAGGAGCAGCTATCTTCCATTTCTACCTCAAAACAAACTTTCCTACAAAGCCAGGCACCCTACTTCACACCTGGTTAACTCTTTGTCATCCTTCATTATCCTCAGGTACCATTTTCCCAAACCCCACTCATTTCCACCAGGAGGATGAAACCTGGGTCTTACCTCTCTATATATAGGTCCCTAATGTTTAGTGCCATGATAAAAATAGCAGTCACTTGAAATACTGATTCAAAGAACAGACTTGGCATGTGCTGAACAAGCCTTGGAAGAAACTGTATCCTCTTAGAGGTGACCGCTAAAGAAGTGAACTTGGATGAGATTTCCAAAGTAGAGAAAAGAAAACTAAGAGGACCTAAATATAGGTAATATTGGTGGAACATCTTCATCTAAAGAGCAGTTCCCAAAAATGCTTCTCAACTTCTTTCAGCCCTAAATACCTCAGCTGTAATATGGGGATCATTACTCCTACCTCACAGGTTGCTGGAACAATTAAGATAGTATACATAAAGTCACTCGTATACTGTCTGGCATTCAATTAATGTTCCCTTTTGTTCCCCAAACCCAATGTGAAATCATGTTAGAGTGTTTATTTCTTTGAAACTTCGGTAGCTGCTATAACCTGAAAAGCAACCCAACTTAGAAAAATAAAGGCTACACTTGTCAGATGTTCTCCCTAGGGCAAAGTTTTTTCTATTTCAACACTATTGTCAATTGGGGCTGGATAATTCTTTGTTATAGGGAGCTTTCTGTGCGCTATAGGATGTTTAACAAAATCCTGGAACTCCACCCACTATGTGCTAGTAGCACCTCCCATCAAAAATGACTCCATACAATGTCAAATGTCCTCTGGTTGAAAATCCCTATTTCAGAGCTAACTGAAATTTTCACAAAGGCCTAAATCCTCTTTCCCTGATCTCTAAAAATATATCTCATAAATTTGTTCCCCAATGACTGATCTACACATTAAACTATGCTTAAACTTTATAAATCATTCTCCTTAAAAATCCACCGAAAGTGGCAGCTAGCCCCTGAACTGTCAAACAAGTCATCATAGATAATGCATGCAGCCTAGTCACTCAGTGCTTTATCACACTGTGACACTTAAAACCAAACTAATAAAATAAGAGTAGGAGCAGCCCTAGCCGGTTTGGCTCAATGGAAAGAGCATCGGCCTGCAGACTGAAGGGTCCCAGGTTCGATTCCAGCCAAGGGCACATACCTGGGTTGCGGGCTTGATCCCCAGGAGGGGGCGTGCAGGAGGCAGCCAATCAATGATTCTCTCTCATCATTGATATCTCTATCTCTCTTTCTCGCTCTCCCTTCCTCTCTAAAATCAATAAAATATATTTAAAAAACAAAAAAAGTAGGAGCAGCCGATCCCAAAAGGTCTTCACACAAAATTAAGAGATTTGTCCCAATACTCAAGTGTCTAATATTTTAACTTCAAGTCTACAGGTGGCACTAAGGACATAGTGTATAAAATGAGCTTCAGCTGCCTAAGGACTTTTACAAATTTGAAATAGACACTAATGATATATATATATTTAAGAATTATTTTGTATCATATGCCCACCTATTTCAACAACATAAAAAGTTATGTACGCTAACAAAAAAAGGGGGGCAAAAATAATAGAAAAACAAAAACTAAGTTAACAATTTAGGGTTTTTGCATAAATTGCTTGAAGTTAATAAGTATAGCCTGGTAACAGAGTACAGACTTGGAATGAGACTACCTGGATTAAAATCCCAACCCCATCACTTATTAGATAGGTGACTTGATAAATTACTTAACTTCTCTATGCTTGCTCGGTAAAATAGGGATAATTACGGTAACTACCTTGTAGTGTTGTTGCCGATTGAATGAGTAAAAATAGGTAAAATGCTTAAACAGTGCCTAGCACAAACATACTCAAGTATTAAACACTGTTTATCATTAGTTTTATTGATGTATAAGCACCTTGGGTGGCTCATAAAAGTAGGTACAGTGGAGTCAAACAACAATAAACTTGCACCCACATGCTCTGGGTTCATATTTCAGTTCCTTAACTATTTCATTTGGCATTAATTTCCACATCTGTAAAATAGGAAAGCACTTCGAAAATGATGCACGTAAGGGAAAACTTAAAAGCAGTATGTTTAGTAGGATAGTAGAGAAAAGTTGCATCTAATTTCCACTTTGGAAAAAGGAAACTTTGTGGAGGAGGTGCCTTTTAAGACAATAAGTACTCTAGTAATGGACCACATAGAGAAAGCATATGCCTTGAACCAAGGTAGGTCCGATTCAAAATCCCTTGCTTTCTTTACTCCAGAGATTTTCAATCTCATAGCATACATAAACTAATCACTAAAATTCTGCAGCACACACACACACAAAAAAGTATAAATTTGATTCATTCACACCCAGATGGCTATTGCTGTGTTGGCTATTGTCATTTTTTAATTTGACAATGAAAGGGAAAAGAGATCAGAGCCCCTGACTAAATAGTCAGGTATTGCATGTTTTAAAACTTCTTGCAGCACACCGGTTGAAAATCGCTGCTTTACGCTATAGTTTGAAAGCTTAAAAAAGAATATCCTGATTTCTTAAAGGTTTATTTTCTTCATACAAGGTAGGGACACTAACCCTTTGAAGGTAGTAGAAATACATTAAAGGCTGTTAACGTAAAAAAAAAAAAAAAACACAAAAAAAAAACATTGAAACCTGTAAAGAATTTTTGTGAGTTTATTTGAGCCGGGAAGCAGAACCTCAATGAATTGAGATAATGCTCCGAAGAATGGGCTGGTTACATCTGTGTTTATACACTGCAATCAAAGGAAAGGGATGTAGGTGGGTTACTTGAAATCCACTGGTGATAAATTAGAGAGGCAGGAGAAAGCAGAGCAGGGAAACCCCTGGGATTGGATAAAAAGTAAAATGATAGACACATACTTAGGTGGGTACAGGAACAATTAACATGATAACAATGAAGGAACTTGTGGTATCTGTCCTGGGCCCAGCACATTAGGTTGTGCCCCAAGGGGTCCAGAAAAAGGGAAGTTACAAGTTACCCAGACATTTCAAAGGGTATGTTATTATAGTCGATGCAAAAAGACAGATAAAGGTTGACCTTGTCAGTGAAGATACCGGCCTAGGACGTAACTGCCCACCATAACTGCTTTTAGTTGAAGTTTAATTTCAGACCACCCTTTGTGGTTACTTTAAGTCTGAGTCTGCAAAACTGCCATGCAGGCTTCCCCTGAGCTTGTCAGGTTAGCACGTGGCCCCTTTCCTCCACAAGGCACTGGCCTCGATTTGGGCCAGTGCGTGCCCTTTTTTCAATTACGAATGATCCATTCTTTTAGAAGTAAATGATGTTGGAAGAAATGAGATTCCTCTTGTATAAAGAGGACTGTCCCGATAGTTTTAAATCAATTTGATATGGTTGTTTTTAATTAGAAAAACCACTGCCTTCCAATGAACATTTCAAAATCACCAAGGGCTGTGCACGCTGCCCTTTATACGAAGGAATATTTAACAATTTTTTGTAAGTAAAAGTTGCAACATCAATCACATGTGAAGCAGGTGTTAGGCCCAGGACTGTCCTCACTGAAGCCAACAGCCAGCAAATGCAGAGAGGAAAAAAAAAAAAAAAAAGAAGAAGGAAAAGCAGCCTTTCCTATCCGTTCAGCTAAATGCCGCTCCCACCCCCAACCTTCACCCCGCAACCAAGCCTCGGAGGCTGGGGCTGGGTCGCTGGCAGACTCTGCAAAAGCGCCAGCATCCAGAGTGTGTAAGAAAAGCAAAGCCAAGTCTCCCTTTTACGAAAAACCCCCAACAATTCTGTCTTTGCCCCAGGGCAGAGAACTCGCTGGGCCGCCTCCACGTCACACCCCAGGAAAGAGGAGGCGGCGGCATGTGACTTTGCTCTGGTCCGGTTCGGTTCTCCGGACTCTCAGCAGCCCAGGCGGGAGGACTCCCACGTGGCGCCCGCAGCCTGCCCACAGCCGGCTCGGCCCCCGCTGCCGGCGCTCTGATTGGCCAAGGGCGGCTGGAGCCGCTCCCAGACAGGAGGCGACTCCGCCAAACGGGGCGGGCACGCGGCGAGAGGTCGCGGCCATGCGGGCTGCACCCCGAAGAGCGGCATCCACGCGTTGGCCCCACGCCGGCAGCCAGGCCACCACCCAGTGCAACCCACACGTAGGCCCCGGTTAGAGGCCGGCGCCGCCACCCTCCACCCCACGCAGGTAGCGCTCACCTCAGCGCTCGCGGCGCCTCCACCTTCAGCTTTTTGGGCTTCGGCTCCTCCTCTGCCGTGGCCATCTTCGCGCTCCCACCCCACTTAGGATCCAGCGTGCGCCCCACCCCTTCGGCGCTGCGGTACCGCCCCCGCCTCGTAACACCGCCTCCGTTTTTACAAACCCCTCCCTCTCGGCTCCTCCCAGTTCACGCCTCTCCCGCCCGCAATCATTGGCTCGACCCCTCAGCTCCACCCATCGGCTAGTACCGCCCCTTCCCGGTCCCGCCCCTCCTCGTAGGGGGCCAACCCGTCCCCCCGCAGATTGTGTTAGGTTGCGGATGAGCGCCTGAGTCCAGGAACGCGAAACCCCCTCATTCTTCTGAATTCTCGGGGAATCTAAACCCTAAAACTCAAGAGATGTATTTCTTCTCATTCAACACCTTCCCGCTTACTTAACCTTTCCAAATCTGTAGACCTCGTTGGTCTCCTTGAAGTTGTCAGTCAGGCAATCTACTGGGCACTCCAACGGCGGGGTCCTCACAGCCTACTCCGCTGCCTCAGTCTCGGTGCGGAGAGGACCCGGCGCCGAATCACTGACAGGCCCAGGTGTCGGGGTGAGTGTGAGGGGCGGGGAGTCTGCGTTCTGGGGACGGTTGGAAAACGGGGGCGTAAGCTGACGATCCTGGGCTTGCGGGAGCGTCTCCCGCGCTGCGGGCCGGGGCCGCGATCTCCCTCCTGGCCTTCCGGGCTTTCTTGCCAGCCGGGCCGGAAGGGACGGTGCCCCTACAGCCCTGTGTTCGCAGGCTCCAGGCCCGAGCGGTTCAGGCTCATTGGGGTCCCCCTCCGTTCTCCGGCGCGGGAAGAAGGTCTTGTCACCCACCGTGAGCTGGAGTACCGACGACTCGGACCTCAGCCCCAGGCTTCTGCTTAGGAGAACCAAACCCGGGACAGACCTGAGCGCACATCCTGTTAGCATAGAGGGTGGCGCCTGGAGGCGCCAGGTGCGGGGAATACAGTGAGGAGGGTGTTGCCGCCCCGAAGACTGACAGGTGGTGGGAACCTAAGCAGGAGGTGGCGAGGAGTACGCGAGAGCGATGGCCAGTGTGGCTGCTCGCACTTGGTAGATGAGGCTTGGATCTGGAGCCGAAGCTGAGAGCGTACGTGGTTAAGAAGGTGGTGCCTCGATAAAATCGGGAGCCCTCGCGCGAGGAGGAGGAGTTTTGTGGAACTTGGGATGTATCGGGTTTGCGACGGTGGTTTAGGCAGGGGTGATAGAAGGATAACAGGAAGAAAGCATGGGGAGTGAGCCGGAAGGAGACGTCCAAGGTGAGAACAAAGCAGGTGGAGTTTCGTGTGGCAATAGGGTAAGAAGTATTGGTTTTGTTTGGGGGAATGTTATCAGGGACAAGAGATGCTGCCAGGGTTTCAGGGAGCCCGTGGGAGTCAGACCGGGTGGCTGGGTTTGAGGATGAGGAAGTTAGAGAGTCGGCTACTGGATGGAGAGACTGCCGGTGCAGACGTGACCTTCTTCCCTTGGAGCACGGAACAGACGCTTATGGAGGTGGGCAAGGTTCCTGAAGAGCTTGAGGTTTGTTTGTTTTTAGGAATGCGTCCAAATATTCTTTTTTAAAAAATATATATTTTATTGATTTTTTTTTTTTTTTTTTCAGAGAAGAAGGGAGAGGGATAGAGAGTTAGAAACATCGATCAGCTGCCTCCTGCACACTCCCTACTGGGGATGTGCCCGCAACCAAGGTACATGCCCTTGACCGGAATCGAACCTGGGACCCTTCAGTCCGCAGGCCGACGACGCTCTATCAACTGAGCCACACCGGTTTGGGCCCAAATATTCTTTTTTTTTTAGGCACCATTTCCTTGACCCGGCTGCATCATTATCTTCGGTGCAGAAAACCAGTTAACCAATGTATAACATTAACGATTCAAAATGGCAAATGGAAGGGTTCGTTCTCGAAAGAAGGGAGGACATGAAACCATAGGAAAAGTGGAGAAATGAGATGAATGAAGAATTATCCAAAACTTAACGTATCTTTAGTAGGAAAGCTCTCTTTGCAATCAGATTAGCTTTTCATATTGAATCTTGGGATTTTTGCAGTGTTTCTAAGAAGCATTCACCTATTGGAGTTCCCTGCAGGGTAGATACTTGTAAGGTGCTCAGTAGTACCTCAATTCGTGGGTAGGAAATGGTATTTGTAAAGAAGAGGAATTCTCTCTCCATCTGCAAATTACCTCCCTTCCTGTTACACAGAGAAAATAAAAGCCATCGTCTTCCTGCAACCAAATATGTAAACCTTCTTCCCATTTGTTTAAAGAGGAAAAAATGTCCCTTCTCCTTATGGAAAACACATCCTTTCACCTAGTTGACCAATGCCATCCTCTCCTACTTTTACAGGGTTTTCTTTCTTTTTTTAGTTATTCTCTCCCCTACATCATCAGCCTTCCCCCCTCTGCTCACACCTTTTCTTTCCAATTTAAAAATATTCTTCCTTAACTTTATGAACTACACCCATTTATTTGCCTGTCTTTTCATTTCCTTCACAGCTAGAGTTCTTGAATGTATCATCTGCTCTCCTTATCTCTGTTTTTCCCACTTCTTGCTACTTATTTCTCATTTCTCAGCCCTTTGCAGTATACCTGGTTTCCAGTTTTCCATTAAACTGCCACTGAAACTGCTTTTAATAAGATCATCAACATCCTCTCTGTGTTAAATTACATATTCTCAGTAGGGACAGGAAAAAATCATATTCTTTTTATAAAGCACAGATATCACAACAGTACATAAAGAAATATACAGTATATACTTGTGGTTTGAAACTTTCTAGGGGAGGGGTATGATAGAAGGGGAGTCTGAAAAGGCTCCTTTAGCAGATAATAATGAAAAGAAAGTTGAGAAACTTAACACTTTCAGTTCTTGTAGCTTGAACTGTTTGTGCCATTTACAATGTTTAAAACTCCATTCTTCTGGAAACACACTAACACACTATAGTTACTAAAAAACCATTACCTTCTCTGCTTTTTTGTTATCCTTTTTCAGTCAGATATTTTTTTTTTTAGAGTATGTTTATTAAAATGGGACAGGGAAGCAAGGAGGGTCTTGGGATAGAAGCAGCAACAGGAGAGGCTAGGCGGGCTGCTTCGGCTCTAGAACAGATGGGCAGGAGGTGAGCCGAGGCGGAACTGACACCCGCTCACAGGAAAGTCAGAGAGAGGGGGCCTTGGAGACGGTTTTGGGGGTTGGCTTGGGATGAGGTGCCACTGCCCATTGCTCTCCTGGTTGCAAGTCTCATGGGGACCCTTGGCGTTCAGGAGATGAATGCCTGTGGGGGAAGAAGAAGGGGAAGGGAAAAGTGCGGCTGACTCCCAGGAGGGAGAGCCCATCCAAATATTCTTTTTTAGGCACATTTCCTTGACCCAGCTGCTACTCAGATGTTGGAGTTCCTTTCACAGACTCTTCAATTCACACGCTCTCTTTGTAGTTTTATTCTCCTTAGAATTGCAATTCCCATTAACAAAAATAATGATTATTAAACGAATCTATTTCCAACTCGGCTTCTCTTGGGAGCACCAGACCCATATATCTTTTGCATATGTCTATTTGATTCAAATATAACCAGAATTGGGTCTAATCTTACAGAACTAGGGTTCAATGCCTCATTTTCCCTCTCATACTCCCCTCTTCTCCCTCCCCAGTCTTTGCTCAAACCAAAATGTTTCTCTTTTTATTTTACTCCATCCCTACTGTCAACATTCTAGTTCAGGCCACAACCATAACTCATCTCTCAACTGGTCTCACAATAGCCAGTTTCCCTTTTATGCATTTGCCACAGTGCAATCTTCCTAAAACTGTAAATGGGATTGTATGAATCCCCTGCATAAAACCATAAAAATGATTTTACGTTGCCCTGAGAACAAAGTGAACCCATCTCTGCGTATTTCATCTCACCATTCCCCTCACCTTCTAAAGTTGCTAAGTTTTACTGGATTTCTTTATCTTGTGTTCTCTCTCACCGTAAAGCCTTGCGAATTTCTATAGTACACTGCATTTCCCCTGTCATAATAGGATTTACATCTTCCTGTATTGAGTTTTTTGCCTTCTTTGTTGAACTCTAAACACTTAAGTTCAGGGACTGTATTTTGTTCACCCCTGTCTCCCCATTATTTATATAGAAAACATTCAAAACTACCTGTTGAGTGCATACACGGTCAACATATTGGCTGAGAATCAATCAGGTGAGCCAGATTCTTTCCTGGCCTCTCTTGCCTTCCATGCCTTTATTCTGTTCTGTATAGAGGGAATACATTTTCTTTTTTCTCCTCCAAGGATATTTTGACTATTGTAATTGCACTGATTATGTATCATCAGGATGAGTATGTCCAACATTTGGTAAAGGGGATTTATGAAGTATGTAAGCTGTAGGCAAAGCTCTGATGGGACTGCCTCTGAAGACAGTTTCTCAGGTGGCTTTAAAATAACTGGGAGAATTCTGTTTTCTGGCTCAAAGTCACTAAGAACAAAAAGATAGTTGTGGTGGTGGTGTGTGTGTAGCTTTTCCCAGGAGGTTTTTAAAAATAATAAAAGAAGTTAAGTGCAGCTACTAAAAGAGTAAGTAGCGGAAGAAACAGGCTGCAAGTGATATTTATTTAATTGTTATGTGCATTAGGCCCTTGGTCATAATATGGATACAGGAAATAAGCTCTCTCTTCGTATATTAGAAGGTTAAAATGGGTGTTTAAGCTAAGCACTAATGAAAGCTACGAAGTGTTATGCTTTCATCTCAGCACTAAGGATAACAATAAATCCAGATGGCCAGTTTAACGAGCTGTATTCTTCTGAGATCTGAACTACTGCCAATGAAAGCCGCTTTGGTGGAAACTTTTCCTGGAAAGAATTTTTCACCAGCTTACAACGATGAGTAGGAATCTGGCCTCTAAAAATAAAGAAAACTTCAAAGTCGCTTGTTTCAAGAACAGCAGTCTTTTAGGGTGTATTGAAGCAATGGAGTACCACAGATACATGTGAACTATTATTTCTATAAGATAAATGGTTGAAGAAGAGAACATATGTCAGCTCCTTTAAATACAATTTCTGCTCTAAATAATTTATTAGAACACACTTTGGCTTCTAACTATACAAGAAGCATACCCTTCAACTATTTCTCTTAATTATAAGTTCAGCACATTTGCTGCCCAGTCCAATATGGTAACCACTAACTACATTTAATTAAAATTAAAACTTCAGTACATCAGTTGCATTAGCCAAATTTCATGTGTTCATTAGTCACATGTGATTAGTGGTACTGTATTGGACAGCACAGATACAGGACATATACATCATTGCAGGAAATCTTATTGGGTGGTATTTTATGTTTCTAACTAGAGGCCCCGTGCACGAAATTCGTGCACGGGAGGGGGGGGGCGCCTCTGCCCAGCCTGCACCCTGTCCAATCCAAGACCCCTCAGGGATGTCTGACTGCCAATTTAGGCCTAATCCCACTGGTATTTTGTTTAGGAGTTTTGCTTCCTAAACCGGCAGTCGGACATCCCTCTTGCAATCCGGGACCACTGGCTCCTAACCATTCACCTCCCTGCCTGCCTGATCGCCCCAACTGCTCCCCTGCTTACCTGATCGCCCCTAACCAACTCTGCCTGCCAGCCTGATCGCCCCTGACTGCTCTCCCCTGCCAGCCTGATCACCCATCACTGTCTCTGCTTCTGTCCCTGCCACCGTGGCTTTGTCAAGAAGGCATCTGAAAGACATCTGGTCTAATTAGCTTATTACCCTTTTATTAGTATAGATACTGTGTATTGTGTTAATTGATTTTCATATGTTGAAACCATCTGTGCATTCTTGGAACAAATCGCACTTGGTCAAGGTATATCAGTATAATATTTTTTTATGATGCTGGATTCAGTTGCTGGTATTTTGTTTAGAAGTTTTGCTTCCATGTTCTTAAATGATAATGGTCTATAGTTTCTTGTATTGCCTTTTCTGGGTTTGGTGTCAGGATAATATAAAGATACCTTTGATGTATACTAAATTTAAACTTTTTCCCCCCAGAAAATGATCCACAGTCTATTTCTCATAAACTGTTCCGGTGACATATTTCTAGAGAAGCACTGGAAGAGTGTTGTGAGCCAGTCTGTCTGTGATTACTTCTTTGAAGCTCAAGAGAAAGCTGCTGATGTTGAAAATGTACCACCTGTCATTTCAACACCTCACCACTACCTCATCAGTATCTATAGGGATAAGCTCTTCTTTGTGTCTGTCATACAGACTGAAGTGCCACCTCTCTTTGTAATTGAATTCCTACATCGAGTTGCTGACACTTTTCAGGTTGGTTATTCATTAGATCTTTGAACTTAAATTACCCAAGATAGTTGGGGGGACACATTATTATATTTAACTATCCAGCTTTTGTTGTGCTGTCTGTCCTACTGTGTCTCTCTCTCTGTCTTCAACTATGCATAAACCATTTTACGTAGGGTATACAGTAGCACACATGGCTGCTCCATTCACTGTTTCAGGAGAACAGAAAACTCTCATTGGCCTGGAACCCTTATTTTTTATATGTATTATAAATTATGTCATCAGGAAACAATAGTGCTTTCCACACACAGTTCTCTGAGTGTTCCCAATATTTTTATTGGTCATGAAATCTGATGTTCACATTTTATTTTTTTCTTTTTACTGAATATGCCACATACTTTAATCTGTGTGTTTTGGGGTACCTAATCGGGACAAGGGGAGTTTATAGTTCACATTCTGGTTTAATGCTTCACTGTACTTTCTGGCATAATATGTAATAGAAATTCAATTCAATCCAGAAATTTAAGAAAATATTATATAGAACTATCAAAGGGTTTTTTCCCCCCTTTGTTTTATATTCATTGAATTAGGCAACTGTAAGTTTACCCTTCAGAGCAAAAAGTATTTAGCAAGCCTTTCTTCATTCCTTCCGTGGTATTTTATCAGGACTACTTTGGTGAGTGTTCAGAGGCTGCAATTAAGGATAATGTGGTCATAGTGTATGAGCTCTTGGAAGAAATGTTAGACAATGGATTTCCACTGGCTACTGAATCTAACATTTTGAAAGAACTGATTAAACCACCAACAATTCTCCGTTCTGTCGTCAACTCTATTACAGGTGAGGCAAAAATACACTTTATTAGGAACTGAGCAACTAAAACCTTATAAACAACTCAACACCATTTCTTATGATCTGGCAGATCCTTAAGATAGTCCAATTTGGCCAGAATTAAAGTTTGATGAATTTTAAATGGATGTATATTTCCTTTCATGTTTAAAAATCTATTTATTTTGCTGAGTCTTAAATGCTAAAGAATGTCTTTGTTATTACTTTTTATTATAGGTTTTTCTACAAAACCATAATAATACTACTATTATTTAATACTAAATAATAAGACTAAATAAATGATCACAGTTAATCCTAAAGAAGCAAATGTCATGATGGATGTTAATGAAACTTACTATGATAGTTATTTTGCAATATATACACATAAATCACTCTATCGTATACCTTAAACTTAACATAATGTTATATGTCAATTATAACTCAATAAAACCAGAAAAAAATAAAAATAGTATTAAAAAACTGGCATATGCTGCTACCCTACAATCAATAAAGTATAGAAAATGTGAGACTTGCTACCACAGAGTATATACTGTCTCCTCCAGGTCTTTGTTTTATACATGCAAGTGCTCCCTTTGGCAGCTCATTTATACATGAAAAAGATGTGTTAAGACAGAAAGACAAGAAATTAAGTCTATTTGTGATATCTCATGCATTGTGGACCTTGTACTTGTGTTATAAATTTCCAATTTTGATTTAATTCTTCATTAGGGCTAGAAATTAGGTACATTCAGATGACAATATTCTTTTGAAAAAAATTAAAGTCTTCTAGAGAAAGATTTCTATGAAATGTTATGTGCCATTCCAACTCTACTGTCCACCACTGTAAATGCCTCTCCAAGTGCACTAATCTAAAGTGGGTGAGAGAGGCCTATGAGAAACCGTTCATTCCATAGCTCCTATTCATCCTCTGTACAAGGCTGATTGTCAGGAGAAATTCAAGGAAAGATAAGATGGCGTGTCTGTGCTCCTTCCTAAAACCTATACTCTGGATGGGAGGGAACTGGAAAAAAAAAATTAAAATTGAAATACACAAATAACAGTATAAGATTTTTAAAAGCAGTTTCATCACATACTTTGTAGGTGATATAGTCATAATGAAAGATGTTGTTATTGTTAAGCATGTACTACATTTGAATTGGAAATGTAAATTAACCATATTGGTAACTATTTAAAAGTTCAAGGATATATGTTTAGGACAACCAGATTTATTTTCAAACCTATGTCAGTTTACCAGGAAATTAGCCAGATATTGAACATTAGCCATATTGTAGGCAGAAGGGTGTGCTGACCTTAAAATGGAAAAAGGCCAGAGTATGTTCTTCATTGCAGTTACTCCACTGAGGCCTGCTTGGCAGCATCTCCTGTAGAATCCAAGCTGGATACCAAAGGACCTAGTTATCGCCCTGTATTCTCAGTGGAGACATTTTATCGACAGAAGGTTTTGAAACAACCATCCTCTTTTTTTATCAGTGGCAGCAGGATGAGAGTCTGTTGTTGAGCCACTGGAATTAGGTTAGGTTACTGTTAACACACAGGAAGCAAAAGATAAGTAAATGAATTTAACCTGGTTTGGCAGATAGAGGACCACACGGCCTATTTCTGTCTTCTAGAAATTTGATCATGTTGGTATGAATATGTCTCCAGCAATTCTAGAAACCATCCACAACTTCAATGAAGAAAAACCCAAACATTAAAGAAGCAGCTAAAATATTCCCTTTTTTTTTCCCCCCCATTAATAGCTTTTCTGTTGACCATTTTATGCATTCGTTTTGCTTTCTCTTTCCCTGTTTCTAGGCAGTAGTAATGTTGGGGACACACTCCCCACTGGGCAGCTGTCCAACATCCCATGGCGCCGGGCAGGAGTAAAGTACACAAATAATGAAGCCTATTTTGATGTCGTTGAAGAAATAGATGCAATTATAGATAAATCAGGTAATTGTGTGCATGTGGTCTTATTTGGGAAAAAACAGTTCAGCTGACATAAGCTGAAGAGGAAATTGAAATCCCTTGGCAGTGTGGTTTCAGTGGAAAGACTAATGTTTAAATTTATTTTGCTCAGAGGTTACATATAATTTTCATAACCACTAGTTGAGATCAGCCAATCTTTGTAAATCAGATCTTATGTTGTCTTACATTAAGCTGATTATTACCCTGTACACCTCTCCTCTTGCCATTTATTCATTCTAACGTTTATTGTACTTCTACCATACACCATACTTTTGCTGCTATTTTTTGTGCAGTATTTCTAGTAAAGATCCCAGACAAAACAACAGTGCTATATTAGATCACAAACATTTTAAACATCTCCAACCCTCACATTTTATACCTAAGGAAACTGAAGTTCAGAAGGGTTAAGTAAGCTGCTCACGGTAGCACAGCTAGTTGGTATGAAACTGAGTTATTGTGAACTATAACCAGTATCTTTTCTTTAGTGAGTACCCTTTTCATTATAAAATTCCATCATACGGAAAATAGCTGTATTATTGCAGAATAATGGCTCCTATTTCTTAAAAGTTAACAGGTAGCTTAGTCCATTTCATGAGAAACTTGCCTCATTTTAAAATTCTGTGAAAAATATTTTAACTTCATATCCAGCAGTTTTACAAGTTTGACTCTATAGAGATGTAGACAGGTTTGATTTTCCTTAGAATTATCGTATTCCAGCCTGTGTCAGGTATGGGCCATGGCACTCAGTGAAGACGCTGAATGTAATGGATCTCTGTCCACTGGTCTGATAATAGATGTGCAGAGGTTCAGTGTATCTGACATCCAGGAGGTGTCTCCATCACTTCAACACAGTGATAACTCATAAAAACGCAGATCCGATAATGTTATCACCTTTTTTCTTTCTTCAGGATCTACAGTCTTTGCAGAAATTCAGGGGGTCATTGATGCTTGCATTAAGTTATCCGGAATGCCTGACCTTTCCCTTTCTTTCATGGTAGGTTTTTTTGTGTGGTTTTTTTTTGGGTGGGGAGGGGGGGTTCATGGTAGGTTTTGTTCGCCTGTCCTATAGCTCCTTGCATGCTTAATACATATGCAGCACTAAATGAAATGATAAACACTGAGACAGTCTTGTATCTTAGATTGTAAAAGATTATCTCAGAAGTAATCCTAGCACAGCTTACCAGGACACTAGCTTACTTGATGAGCATGGCCTGTATGGAAAGGCTGAGGAGAGGTCTTTGTCTAGGTGTGCTAGAAGTAGCTTAAATGGCTAGCTGGCTTCTGCAATTCTGCAGCATTGATTTCATTGAATTATTATTTGTTTTGCTGGTATGCAAGGGCATTAATCTTTTGCATCATTTTAGACTCAGCATGACATGCCACTAAGAACAATCAAGAAAACTGAGTTCCAGTTCAGTCTCTGCCACTAACTTGTCCTGACCTTGAGTTCTTTGGACCTCAGTTTTTTCATCTATAAAATGGAAATGAAACTCTTGGATTTTCTACTTCATAGTTAAGATTCAAGTAAAATAATGATATAAAATATTTGCAAACTTTAGAGCGTTGTAAAACTATGCTTATGATGTGGTCGTAATAACAAACTCTTACATGACTGCTTTATCTTTAGGGAGAATATTAATTTCTCATATCTGAATAGAGTTGCCATGTTCCTTATGCTCTATGAATATGGTGGTTGTGTTCTGTTTTCCTGGCAGAACCCCAGGCTGCTAGATGATGTCAGCTTCCACCCCTGCATCCGGTTCAAACGTTGGGAATCTGAAAGAGTTTTGTCATTTATTCCTCCAGATGGAAATTTCCGACTCATATCATATCGGGTCAGCTCACAAAAGTATGTTGATCAACCAGATACCGCCATCGTATATCAATATGCTGAATAGAATTGACTTTTCATTTTGATAGTTGGATTTTTGAGTTCATCGTTGCTGCCTTTAGCCATGGTTCACCAGGAGAACCAAGAACTGGTGAAAATAGGTGTCTAAAATAATCAGTGTACCTTGAATCTAAGCGTAGACTAGTAGTAATTGAGACCATAGTAAAATATGTACCTGAGAGCAAGCATTTGGGACTGTATAACTTGAGCAAAACCATGAACCCATGCCATAATTTTACTATGGTCTATACACTTCATGGCTGACAGAAGGAGACAGACCTACCTATAGCTCCCAGGACATTCCCCAACTAACTGGCTCTAAGTCACTCTTCTATGCACTGGGGTTTATTTTCTTTAATTAATTAATTAATTATTTTGCACTGGGGTTTAAATGATTGATTTAGTGTTGTGGGTTGTAGCTAGTTTGTCCCTAGAAAATATCAGAAGTTATTTAGCTAGCATCAGGACAGGACTCAAAAGCAGAGATTTGAATTGTTTCTTGGCTCTTACCACATACAAACTGCTTAATTAGTTTGCATAATGGTAAATTATCTTTCTATAGATCTTAATTCATTTCTTTAAACTAGGGCTATTTGCCACAATTGTTTATACTATAATTAAGTTTCAGATTTCTATCTTGATTTGTATACTTACTCCTCAGAAATTGTATAATTCCTAGTGTAGTGGTACCAGAACAATGTGCTATACTCACTGCACCCCCACCCCCAGTGCAGATGCAGAATCCGCACTTCTAGGGGTATAAGGTCTTATAGTGAACTTAGAGGCAGGGTAGATACCCTGGACTGAGGTTTTAAGGTCACTTCCTGAGCTGTCTTATACCATTAATTATGTGTGTCTGTGCTTTTGTGTCTTTATCTTTTTAGTCTAGTGGCAATACCAGTGTATGTGAAACACAGCATCAGCTTTAAGGAGAACAGTTCTTGTGGCAGATTTGATATTACAATTGGACCAAAGCAGAATATGGGAAAAACTATTGAAGGAATCACAGTGACAGTTCACATGCCAAAAGTTGTGCTGAATATGAACCTGACGCCAACACAAGGCAGCTATACATTTGATCCAGTTACCAAGGTATAACCACCTCAAATCAAGAGTGAGCGTGTTTCTGCAATCTTTACTTTGTGATTTGGGGCAGGGGCTAGAAGGAAGGTCTTAGAGCAGCCGTGGGCAAACTATGGCCTGCGGGCCGGATCCGGCCCATTTGAAATGAATAAAACTAAAAAAAAAAAAAAAGACCGCACCCTTTTATGTAGTGATGTTTACTTTGAATTTATATTAGTTCACACAAACACTCCATCCATGCTTTTGTTCCGGCCCTCCGGTCCAGTTTAAGAACCCATTGTGGCCCTGGAGTCAAAAAGTTTGCCCACCCCTGTCTTAGAGTCTTGGTTAAAAATAAAGTTCCTAACGAAACAGAGAGAGCATACTGTGCTGTGCTTTTGCCAGTGGCTGTGAAGGAAATACTGCGTCTGCCGCTCAGAACAGAACAGACTCATTCTGTCCCCCTTCAGAGTGTGCATACCTTTGCTCCTCCATTGATAATCCAGGCACTCATTCTCTAATGAGGAAGAAGATATAAAAGCTTTTTAAAAAGAGAAAAACATGTGTGGCTATAAGAAGATATATAGGCTATTGTTACATTTACTGTAGAAATTGATCATTTAGATCTTTCTCTTTTTTTTTTTTTTAAATTTAAGAGCATTGTTTTATACTTTTCCACAGGGGGTGTTGGCTAGGAAAACAGCGTCCTCACCCTACATAAATGTGCCTCTAGCAGAGGGTCTTCAGAGAAACTGCAAAAGATGATTTTCTCTCAGCTTCCTTGTTGGGTAAAAAAATACTATTTTCAACAGCAGAGTCATTGGACTGCCTGGTAAATGAAAGGCATATTTTTTTAAAATACGTTTTTATTGATTTCACAAAGAGAGATAGAAACATCAATGAGAGAGAAACAAACATCAACCGGCTGCCTCCTGTACACCCTCTACTCGAGATCAAACCCACAACCTGGGCATGTGCCCTGACCAGGAATTGAACTGGTGACCTGGTGCATGGGGCAACATTCAACCAACTGAGCCACACCAGCCAGGCAGAAAGGCATATTTTTAAATAAAATCATAGAATATTAAAGATCATCTAATGTAGTCCTAAGGTTTTGAAGAACCACACAGGCCTGAGAAGCGAAGGGGGGCTTCAGATGCCTGGCCCTTCACAAACCAGCTTCTCTTTTTCATCTATTACTGAGCTTCCACGCTATAGATTTCCTTTGAACAAAGGATTCCACAGCTGAACGATTAAAATACCAGTTTAGGTCAGTCTTCTCATTTTACACAAAAATAAACTTGAAGCTCAGACAGAAACAGTGAATGTGACATAGTAGAAAGAGCATTTGAAATCAGATAGCCTTAGGTTCAAATCCCAGCCTTGTCCCTATCTAGCTGTGTGACCTTGAGCAATCATTTTACCTCTGAGCCTTAATTTCCTCATTTGTAAAAAGACAAAATCTACATCACAGGCTTCTATAAGATAACATACAGGTAGTGCTAAGCACAGTGCTATATCCAAAAGTCAATGTTCAACTAATGTTGGTTCTCTATTGACTCTCCATTCAGACTCTCAGAACTAAATAGTGGTGAACTCAGTGAGGGTCCCAGGTCTCTTGTTTCCAAGACACTGTGCTTCATTTTGTACAAAAGTTTGTGGTGTCTTTGAACATTTGTCTTTATTAAATGGTTCAGATTGTTTGTTTTTCATGTCTTTTTAAGGTACTAACATGGGATGTGGGGAAAATTACTCCACAAAAGCTCCCAAGTCTTAAAGGACTGGTGAATTTACAGTCTGGAGCACCCAAGCCAGAAGAAAATCCAAGCCTCAACATACAGTTCAAGATCCAGCAGCTTGCTATTTCAGGTAAGGATAAATTTGATTTGTGTTTAAGGGTAATTGAGTTTTGCTGAGGTCAACTACTAGGAGCTTAGAAGGGTAACACTCCCTCTCTAGAAAGAATAGCTCCAGTTTGCCTTTCACATTGCTATGGGGCCAACCTCTCAGGGACAGTGATTTTAGAGATCACCTGTTTCACACAGTTTTCCTTTACCCCAACCCTGATTCAAGCACCAAAGGAGTTCTGCATTCAGAAAGTAGACTTAACCTTAAAAGACATTCCTTGCCCACAGGGGATCTGAACTGAGTAATATCCCCACAGTGCTGTAATTTGTATATGGTAGAAGGGATATTGTTTCCAAGTGGTATAAGGGACACTGGTTACTGTCAGATTTACTGTGTAGTGCTCACTGTTAACCAATACTGTATTGGTTGATGTGACCAGGATAATAATTTATTCTTTTCCCACCTGTTCTTTTTGACACAGGCTTAAAAGTAAACCGCTTGGACATGTATGGGGAGAAATACAAGCCATTTAAAGGAGTCAAATACGTCACAAAAGCTGGAAAGTTCCAAGTGAGGACATGAGAAGAGGCCAAAATCCTTCAAGATCTGTTTGTTTTCTCAGTGTCATTATAGTTTATTACTATGAGGTACCAAGTGGGTGGGAATACTTATTCTAGTTAAAGCATTTGTGTGAGCTACACGCCGCTAACAGAGTTGCTTAGTGCTCCATGTAGGGTTCTTAAGGAGCTTTAAGCTAAGGTAATTTTTTAATAACTTAGCTTGTTTTGTATCTCTTACTTAGGAAGATTTTGGGGGTGATTTTCTCCATAGGGGGCACCAGCTGGAGGTTGCACATTGTAACAGTAAAGGCAGAAGGCTACAGTGATAACCTCTCTCCTAAAACAAGTGAACTGATCTCAGCCAGCAGCTGTCTTCATCTGTAATGTGATGTGTCAAGTGCAGCCAAATATCACACCTGATCTTAGCCATCCCAAATCAGCATCTGTTCCAAGAGGAAATTCCCTCCACCCCAAGAAGTTTACAAAAAAAACTGCCTCTTCAAGTGTTTGCCTTATTCAGCTTTTCACTTGTGCCATTAAGCAAGCACTGTAGCAGAAGCCACCTCCACATGCCCTGGCAAGGAGCACTGCTGCTCCACGCTCCATTCTCACTGTACTTGGTATTGTATTTTTTATAAATAAGATTTCTATGTAAAGCGCAGATTTTAATTTACAGAGACCTTGCTGCAGTAAGTACCATCTCAGTTTTGCACCACTGGTTCAGCTGTTAGCACAGTAAAAATCATTTGTATGAAAGGGGCAAATGCTTTATTAAGGTAATATAAGGGAACACTACTGCTTTTAGGAAATTATTGCAAGCACAAGTGTTTGAGATTTTAAATAAATTAAAGTAGTAAGATAAGAATGTAAGTGAACCTTTGCCATCTTCATGTTTCATAAAGCTTATCCAACACCAATTAAACCATAGTTAGCCTAAAGGCCTCATGCTGTAGATCAGCAAAAGGAGGAAAATATGCCTGCCTCACTATGGTCTTTCATCTTTTTATTTTTACTTTTTTATTTATTGAAGTGACATTGGTTAATAAATTTATATAGGTTTCAGGTGCACAATTCTATAATTACATCATCTGTATATTGTATATTGTATTGTGTGTTCATCACCCCAAGTCACATCTCCTTCCATCACCATTTATTCCCTCTAAACCTACTTCTTCCTTCCCACACCCCCCTTTCCCTTTGGAAATAACCATACTGTTGTCTGTGTCTGTGTTGTTGTTCTTAAAGGGTTGAATTTGCCTGTGTCCCTTGTCTTCAAGGGGAACTCCCTTTTCATATTGTGTGTTTCTCAAAGCTATAGTCAATAGCTTCCGTCCTGAAACTATTGTTGTAATTGTCACTGGAGTACTTACATGTCTCTGCTGTACTGACAAATCATGTAGAAGAACATAGTGAGACAGAAATAAAATCCTCAGTAACATTTAAACCGTTTGGTCATCATGGTCGGCTGCCAGTCTACAGTTGTATTCCACTCAACTTCACTGGCTTAGTAGTCCTTGCCCAGTTATTTTGCCTCATTAGACATGAAGAATGGAGAAAGGCTAAAAGTTAAGATATAAGTGCTTGTTCTTCATATTTTCCTCCTTGTTCTTACCTATGCTATTAGATTTCTTATGACTCCATTCTTTCCATTCTTCTCAGCTTATGCCTCCCTTTCCTTTATGTTAAAGGTAGCCCTGACACTCATCCCATTCTGCTGTCAAGGACTAGTGTTTGGTGCTGGTGCAGGGAGGCCAATATACAGCAACATTCTTACCTTTGCCTGCCTAGGGCACCCAGCCTACCTTTCATCTAGCAGGAAAAGTCACTTTTTGCAACTTTGAAATTTCTAGAGCCCAGGCTGGTGTTATTCAGTTGGTTAGAGAGTCAGCCCAAGCATCAGAGGGTTGCAGGTTCAATCCCCGGCCCCATGCAGGAGGCAACCAATCAGTGTTTCTCTCCCCCACTCCTTTCTCCCTCCACCCCCCCTTCCTCCCTCCCTCCCTCCCTCTCTCTCCACCTCTCTTTCTCCCTTTTACTCTCTCTAATAATCAATGGAAAAAATATCCTCAGGTGAGGATTAACAACAACAAAATTTCCCGGGTAGCATCATCAGCTTGGCAGCTAAAATCAAGATGTTGCCAAATATTGATTCCCTTTGCTTAATGTTGGCTACTCAGTTAAACTACTTTTTATTTTTAGTGTTTTACAAAGTTCATACCTCAAAAGAACAATCAGTTCATTTGCTTTCTTTCTGCCGAATCCCTAATCAGCCATCTGTACCTGGTGTCCGATTTTCTTTCTGTGCTATCTCCTCTTATATACAAGCAGATTGTATACCAAGAGTCCCTTGCCTCTCGCAATTTCTGATAAAATTTCCAAATAGACTATTTCCTTTTACAATTAAATTATTGTATTTATTGATTTGATGGAACCCAGTAAATCCTTCCTCCAGCTCTGGCTATACTGTCAATAAAAAGATGAAAGCAACAAATTGACTTTTTAGCTTGACTGTTGATTGAGCATTCAAGGGGCAGGTCGCAGTGTCAGAGCAAGCACAGCTTGATGAGACTTTGTTCTGTCGTACCCGGTGTGAAGGTGGCTCCTCTCTCAACCTCGGTGTGTTAACCGTCACGCATACGTTCTCTACACATCACCCATCACCCTTTTGGCCACAGATTGATCAAAGCTGCTTCTCCCTACCACCATGTACTAATAACAAAGATGCAGTAATACTTAGTAGTATTGGACTATTTTTCAAGCTCAGAATTCTAGCTAATCCCAGAATGGCTCTGCTTCTAAATTGTTAAAGGAGTGTATCTTAAGAGCAAATGAAGTAGATGCTCATTTTCTGTGTAAGGGAGTCACCATCCTTTTACTCAAAGGGAATTCATGTGATGGGTTTGTTCCTTAGGTGGTACTAGAGAAGAGCCTTTGGAAGACATTTGTCTCACTGCCCTCGGGGTATTCTGATTTGAGAAAATGACTAACCTGTAATACAGCAGGAAGGCAGCACCAATGAACACAGGGTGAACTGCAAAAATGAGACCATGAATACTGTTTTCAGATACTGCTGAGCTGATTCAGTAGCTTTGGACATTTCCTGTGGACTCAAGCAGGCTAGCCTCTGCCTCCCTACTCAGTAACTTTTCTAAGCTGAAGCAACACTAACTATAACCTTTTAATGATATTTACCCCTTTCAGACCTAGCAAATCAAACAAAAACAGTGATGGCCCAGCTCTCCTCCAGGAACCTGTCTCCTACTCTTGGTCAGTGCTTCCTCCAGCAGGAGTAATATGACAAACAGTCCTGCACATGTAACACCTTCAGCTCCTTAGGGGATGGTGATAGTCTCCAGGGATAGCTAGAATCGTCTAAAATGAGGCAGACTACTTCGCATCACCTGCTGCTTTCCTCCTTTTGTTAACCTCTGTCACTTTTGCTCCTAGTATATAATCCCCAAAAGTGTCCTTCATTGCACAGATCTTTGTTAAGTAAACATACTGCTGGTTTCTACTACTTACAGCACAACATTAGGCTTGAGGATTAGTTCCACTGGCTGTTTTTCAAAACTAAGGAGAAACCTGACCTAAAAGTTCTTGCTAAAATATCATTTAAAGCATTATTTATACAAATGCACTTTATTGTTTTAAACAGAACAAAAGAAAAGGCAGAAAATATTTGCATATAACAAATCCTAGCTTATAAATGTAGTTTTAGTGGTGATGTCTAATCATTTGGGGGTTTTTTGTTGTTTCGTGTTGTTGTTTTTTTAATTTGCTTCACTGTGTCTTGAGCACTGATATTAGAGAAAAGCACATTGGCATAAAGGGTAAACGAGTGTCTCAAAACACTGGAAGAACTGGAAGTGTTTTATTTCCTCTAGGTAATCTTTAGTAAAACAAAAGGTGGTCTTTGGCATAGATTCATACTTTAAAGGCATTAATATTGCATTTATATCAGGTAAGCAACTATCCAAATATGCTGAGGGCCTTGAAAATAGTCTTCATCAGTTAATAGGAAATAGAGGAAGCCTGAGTGTACAGTACCAGGTCTTACACATTCCATGTTGGGATCTACCACGTTGGATTCAGGCAAGGGTTCTTCCTCCTCTGCTCACCCAGTTCTGGCTTTGGGGAGAAATATGCTTTCGTGTGCTGGGGATGCTTAGACCGCAGTAATAAAAGCAAAAGAGGAAAAGCTCTTCTCTCTCATTTGCTAATAGGAAACTTACGGTGATGATTTAATACTTTACCCATTACTCTCTTGAACATTAGGACTTGGGAGGGGCAGAGGATGCAAGGGGCTTGGTTGTAGTTGGTTGAGGGAGATAGAAATTACTGAGGATTATTTCCCATTGATTCATCCCCAACAGCGCCAGAATTGCAGTCTGCAAGTACCACTCACTCTCCCTGGGGTAAGAAGTGTCCTTCAGACAGGACTGCCTGTCCATTAAACACTCCTGGGGGGCAAGCACCAATTCTTAGGACTGAATTTCAAAAGGATAAACAGGATCTTTTCGAAATTACAGAAGAACAAACATATATCTTTAAAAATCTTGTTTAGGCAGGGTGTGGGGCAAGAATATAAAAGCAAGGATAGGAGACATGATTTGGTTAAAAATTAAGTGCAGCATTTCAGCTCAGAACAATACGAGTTAAGAGTGAATGATAAGGCCTCAGCACAGACCTCTGCCGGCAGTGACAAAGCATGAAGCGCCTGGGAGTGGCCCTGCTGGGACGATGGGCAGAGCGACTCCTGGCACCAGTGCCCCTCCAGCGGCAGAGAGCACCAGGACACAGTGTGTTCATGGGGTGGCTGCCTTGGCTGGCCGTAGCAGGGGGATAGGGACGAGGGGTTCCCCTAGCACAGACATTGCTCAGGAGCACGGAGAAGACAATCGTGATTCTGTGATTTCCTCCCGACAGACTGAGGTTTGATTTTATCCTGTGGGAAACTAGAAGGAGTAAATTGTGGAGGGGTAGGAAGTGAATCCAGGACCCATACACTGAGGCTCCCCAGAGGCCAGCTTCCCCTACAGCAGTGAGGCTCCCTCTGAAGGGTCCAGGTAGCACAGCCAGGGAACACCAGCAGGTCAGCAGCAACATGGAAAGCCCAAAACCAATTTTGGAGGCCTAGTGATTCCTTCTTAACTGACTTGCCTGGGCCCTGGGTCTCGGGAGCCTGGGGGCGGAATAGGGAGCAGGGAAAGGAAGCAGGGCATTGTACCCTGGGAACAAGGACAGAGCAGGGTGTCTGGCTAGTGTTCACGCTTGGATTCTGAGCTTATGTGAAGTCCATGGGCTAGAACCCAGTCTGCCTATTGGGAGCATGTGCAGGAGTATAACTGTTTGAGGATGCAGACACATTTCAGAGTGTCCATGACAAGAGAATAAATGCTTTCTAATGTGAAGAGGCCCCATTCCTTTCTGTTATATCAGGCCAGGATGTGGCTTTCAACCCCCCAGCAATTCTGGGTGGCTCCTGGAGCTCAGATCATTTTCATACTGTTTAGTAGGGGTTTCTGTGCCAACCAGGTTCAATCGGGTGCCTACTGGTACCAGGGAGTCTTTCTAACCCAGCGCAGTGTAAATCCAGCATCAGTTCGAATTTTGATTGAAGCTGCTTCTGCCTCTCGAACAGTCTCCTTCACAGACTGCATGAGGTTCTGGGCGTTGTGAACCAGCATCTCCGTCGCCTGCAAGGGAAGAGGACCTCTCCATCACTCAGTGCCTGACGCAGCAGCCCTGCCTCCAGGACCGGCGTAAGCCAGGAGTGGACTGCCGTTTCCCTGACCTGCTCCTGGCAGGCCCCGTACTTGTCACGTCACTGTTGGTGTAGCCGAATCACCAAAAAGACTCCAAAACTGGCCCCTCACTGTGCACTATACCCTCCAAAGGCCTCTAGTGCAGGGGTCCTCAAACTTTTTAAACGGGGCCAGTTCACTGTCCCTCAGATCGTTGGAGGGCCGGACCATAGTTTAAAAAAAAACTATGAACAAATTCCTATGCACACTGCACATATCTTATTTTGAAGTAAAAAAACAAAACGGGAACAAATACAATATTTGTATTTGCATGTGGCCCGCGGGCCGTAGTTTGAGGACCCCTGCTCTAGTGTATACTCCTTCCTGACCTTCCAACAAGCTCCCGCCTCCAGCTCCCGCTGTGCCCTCCACTGAAATGCTCTTCCAGGTCTCCCATGGCTCACCTTCAGCTCCTTCAGACGCCACTCGATTGTCACCCTAGTGAGGCTTTCCCTGCTCACCTTATTTTAAATCACCTTCCCAACTCCCAACAGTCCTCATCTTCCAATTCTTTCTTCATTTTCCTCCATGGAACCCATTATCACTAACTGCTGTACTGCACGTTTTACCTAGGTTGTTTTATCTAAAAGTTAAGTTCCATGAGGACAGAAATTTGTGTCAGTTTTGTTCACGCTTGTACTTCTGTGTTAGGACAGTGCCTGTCACATAGAGGTATTTCATAAATATTTAACTAATGAATGAAAAAAAAAAATTAAATGAACAAACCAACTACCTTACAAATCCATGAAAACCTAGTTAAGTACATCTACATACACAAACTTACAGGACTGGGATCAATCACACTGGTGCTCTACCATAGCAAGTCAGAGAACTTACCAATCCATTAGCCCTTAATTCTTTTTTTTAATTCTTAACTGTTTTTGAGCCACAGAACCTGCAATTTTATGAAAAATGCTCACATCTGCAAAATTTGTACATGCAATCAGAGTTTGTGGGCTCTGAGAGGCATAACTAAAATAGGCTACAATTCTTGAAAGTTGATCTTTTCACTTGGTCAACAAAGAGGCTAAGGCCAAGAGCGGTCGGAGACTTGCCAACCAATCTCACACAACAGGATAAGCTTGCAGTCTTGTGTTTTTCTACCTCGTTCAGTTTCTATCTTTCTTTATTGGACTACTTAAGAGAACACAGTAGATATTCCCAAGATACATTTTTGTTGGTTATTTAAATAAGGCTGAAACTCTGAGCCTTATCCTTCCCTGGTTTTTCACCTTCCTTTTCTTGGGGCAGAAGAGACCACACGAGAGGAAACAGCCCAGTGCCCACACCTGCCTAGAGTACATGGAAGCTAGGGGTGAAGATCTGGTTCCATGGTTGGGGGAAGAGAGAGATAGGGGAGAGCTGGGGTTAAGGCATGGTAGTGAAGGCAGAATCCTGGCACTGTCTCATCTAACATCTCCCTCGCCTCGGCTCTGGCCTAGAGGTCGGGGGCAGTCTCCCAAGCTGTCTGTGAGTTCCCCAAGGGGAGGGCTTGTGTCTGTTTTTGAAACTACCCTATACAGTGCCTAATTCAGTCCTACCTACACACCCAGTGTATGATGAGCTTGCCTGAGCAGTTCAACAAAATACGTGCTATCTATCATAAGAAGCTGGGGATCTGGCTCACAGCAGAGCCTACTAGAGAGGAGATACAGGAAGAAAAAGGTGTTAACTGGGGGCTTTCTGAAAGACCTGGGCCACATTTCTAGGGGGCAGGGAAGGAGGACAACTCCAAGAAGTGGTTGCCAGGATACAAACAAGAAGCATGGCTGCAGGGAACCCTCCCGCCATCCTTATTTCAATCTGTCAAAGAAAAGCACCTCCTCTGAGTTGTCATCCCAGGGTCAGCACGGGACCCTGACAAGCCTGCACTAGGCATCCTCCCTGAGGTGCTTAACCCCAGGGAGGCAGGAGCAGATATCCTCTCCAGCCGGAAGGTTACAGTGGGGCCAGAGTGGACAGGCACTGGAGGCTCAGGAGAGCCAGGGAGGAAAAGAATGAGTCCAGTCCTCACTGCAACGGATTCAGACACTGAACCCTCCTAGGCCTCCATCTCCCACCTGTAAAATGACCAAAGCCGCACAAGAGCTTCATTTACTTTCCAAATTTCTGACGTGGCTCCAGCACAGATGCCCTTCAGCGAGAAGTGAAGACTCCACCCCACATACTGAATACTCCATTCGCAGGTAAAATCTCCCCAGAGCAGAACTAAATCGCTAAGAAGTGGCGCAGACACTGCCGGCCAGAAGCCAGAGCAGCAGGCACGTACCTGCTCAGACTCCTCGTCACTGATGTTGGTCCGGCCCAACATGGTGGCCTTCACTGTGGACAGGATTTTGAGCTGGGTGCTTATGGTTGGGATCCGCTCGCACACCTGAAAACAGATGTTTAGTTAGTGTTTTTCTTGCCTGCAAGTTCCTTGAGGACAAAACTTGTCCACCTCTGTATTCCCAGTGGCTGGCGTGCCGAAGGCACTCAATAAATTAGCAGCAGGATTCCACCTGCTTCCTTCTAAGGATCAGTATAGTCCCTTTGTCCAGAAATGGAAGCATTGAGATTCTTTCATTTGATTAGGGAATAAACTTCCCTGAATCTGCCTTTCCCAAACACACGTGTATTTCCCCTTTCTGCCGCATCTTTCCACTCTGACGTGCCTCCTCCTCCTTCTTCGCCCACTTTTCTCTTTCCTGCTTTTCTCCCTCCCACGTCCCACCACCCTGACACCAACACACACACACACACACACTCCTGAGTACCTGTAAGAGGTTGGTTCTAATCCGCTTATCTGTGCACTGCTTGGCAACCTCCTTGGCCAACCGAGTCACCTCATCTGAGGCCTTGGCGATGTCCTTGGCACATTGGATCAATGCCCGCTTGGTACCACTGCCCCCTCTTACCAGCCGAGACATCTCAGCCATCAGCAGAGCCATGCGCTTGGCTGCTGCAATGATGTCATTGCCCTAGAGAGAGGCAAATACACAGGGTGAGCTCAGCCCACACTCTGGCCACGTGAGGAAAGGCAGTAGGAGCACAGAGAGAAGAGAAGGGAGCCTGCTGCTCCAGCAGTCCTCTGGAAGGTGAGAAGAAGATAAAGAGACTGTGCTTGAGGGGCATGGATAGCACAGGAGAGACAGAGAGAGCGAGCCAGGGCACTCAGCCTAGCACTCTTGAGAGAGAGTGGGAGAGAGACCACTTGGCTGAAAAGGGAAGAACTGGGAATTAGTCTGAAAGGGCCCCGTGTGCGCCCCAGGCATAGCACTAGACAAGCACTTCAGCATCTCCAGGTTAATCATGTCAATGAAATGGGAACGGGGACACGAGGTTGGTTAAACAGGCATTCCTTTTCCATGGAGAGAAGCAGTAGAACTGGCCTGAGGGGAAAAATACAGAGGAGCCATCCCAGATGCTGAACTCATCCTCTTCATCCTCGCCCTGGTTACAAAGAGCAGCCAAGGGCTGTCTCTGCCAAACCAGAATGTAAAACCCAGTAACCATGATTGGCCACGATGAAAAAAGATGTATTTTGTGACCTAGACTGTTCCTACCCTCCCTCTACTGCCTCTTGTTTGCCCTGTTAGCCTAAGGCAGTGGTTGGCAAACTGCGGCTCAGCAAACTGCACGCGAGCCACCTGCGGCTCTTTGGCCCCTTGAGTGTGGCTCTTCCACAAAATACCGACTTCTGCGCATGGGCCACGAAGTTTCAATCGCACTGTACATGCGTGCCCACACGTGGCATTATGTGGTATTTTGTGGAAGAGCCACACTCAAGGGGCCAAAGAGCCGCATGTGGCTCGCGAGCCACAGTTTGCCGACCACGGGCCTAGGGAACATATTATTTTAACTTTTCACATTAAGAAAGGCCAATAATCAATTCTTCCATCCCCTCAGGTAGGTGGCTGCAACTAAAGAAAACTTCAGCGAAGAAGATGCCATAGGAGGCATCAGGAAAATAAAATCATGAGTCGAGCTGTAAATGGAAGCCCCACTCCAACTAAACAGCAGTTTATCTCAGATTTGGCATTTTGATTCATTAAAACCCTATGGGTCAGTAAAGAAATGTGTAACCAATTTATTTTATGTGTCCTCAAAAGGCTCTCTTTTGGCTAATAACAACCAAAAATAACAACTGCACTGTTCAAACTACCCAAAAGGCCAGGCCGTACTTATTTTTCCCCTCATGCTTTTCCGTCGCTATGCGATGCAGTGAGGCATACACAAACCAGGCCACGGCAGTGCTCGTGCCGGACCTCACAGGCACCATGACGCGGAGGAGCACTTATGCCAGAAGGTGTGTAACATCTCAGGCAGGACTTGAGGTCGGAGAACGCAGGTATGCAAAGTTGAGAACAGGGTGTTAGACAAGGCCGCCTGGGCCCACCTCTTCCCGAGCAGACCTGGGGTCATTCTAAGACTCCATGACCTTGTTAGAAGACAGTGCAGTGCCAGGGTTAGTTATTCCCATCACTCTTCAAACCCTTTCTTGCAACATGCGACATTCAAGGAGAAAAAAAGTGATCACTCACACCCGCACACCCCACACTAGCTTTGGTTCAGTCTCCAAGGCAAAAGCTCTGTTGCTACCTGTCCTGTAGCCTTGAGCGCTCTCTGTCCCCACTCCAGGCCCTCCCACTGAAACCTGGTCAAGCAATCAACAAAGCCCCTTTCCCTGTGGGTTCCCATTAAGGCCAGAGCGGCCCCTCAGCCAAGTGCAGGGCAGCAAGCAGCCCTCCCAGAGAGCTGCCATAACGAAGCTGCTTCTCACCGTGACCACCTCTGCCGAGCCACCAGTGCAACAGTGAAAGGCCAGTGGCGGGAGGGGGAGACATGCCAGGTGACCTCTTAATGGTCTACAATGGCTCCTGACCTGCAAATCATTGAGAGGCGCTTCCATGGCTGCCCATGGGCTATAATCTTCCCATAGTAGCCAGGAGGTTGGTAAAAAAAAAAAAGGAATCCTTTCAAAAAGTGCCCCAGCTCTCTCTAGCCCTCAGACATAAATGCAAGCCCCTTAACCTGGCATTAGCAGATCTATCAAACTTGTGAAGCCAGTCCTAACAAGGTGCAGACAGACAGATGCTGGCCCCGCCCAGACTCACAGGACCGCACAGATCACGAGTGATGCAATGTGTCAAGGCTGCACATGGCCGGATGCATAGGGAGCAGCCCCAACTGGGGGTGCTAACCAGTACCTTACTAGACCACTTGGTAGCTTCCCGATGCAATGACTGAGCCGCGGCCAGAATGGGCTGGTTGACCGGCTGATTGGATGGCATTAACAGCAGCTCAGGTTCATAATCGTCTTCCATGTCAGGGGGGACAGGGAACCCAACAGCATCAGCCGCGTCTGCCTCAGCTACAACACCTATACCTACCTCAGCGGCTGGGGGACCCGGCTTTGTCGATGGCAGGAAGGATGAGAAACAGGGACAGTGTTAGTAAGAGGAGCAGGACTTGGGGAACTGGCTGCAGCTGGTTTAGTAACCAAAGCTTTCCTGGGACGGGAGAGGAAACGGCATGTTCTCCAGGAGCCAGGTGGACCACGCTCGTGGAGGGGGAATCCCTGCCTCCAGCACCAGCCCAAGCCCCCTGTTCACATGAGTGAAGGAAGGAGACTCACACCAGTGGCAAAGGGTTTCCAGAGAAACAGTTATACTACGAAAGCAAGTAGCATCCTTTTTTATACACTTACTACTGAAATTAAACTTGCCAAGAATAATTCTCAAGTCAGAATATTTTCCAGGAACCAAACAAACAATAGCTCATTGCTTTTAAAAGGAATCCAGAGAGAAAAGGTAAATTCAGTCACACAAGTGGCTTGGAGCAGAGTGAAGTGAACACCCTGTTGGCCCGTATGGGTGATGTTTAACACCTTCCAGGACACAGGAAGTGACTGGGATCAGCTCTGCAGCTGCTGGATGCGGGTTAATATTTCCTTTAAAAGTCCCAGAATTAAAAGTGATACATCAGCCCGGCCTGTGTGGTTCAGTGGTTGAGCATTGACCCATGAACCAAGAAGTTGCTGGTTGATTCCCAGTCAGGGCACATGCCTGGGTTGTGGGCACCAAACCCAGTAGGGGGTGTGCAGGAGGCAGCCAATCAGTGATGTTTCTATCTCATCGATTTTTCTATCTTTCTATCCCTCTTCCTTTCTCTCTCTCTAAAAGTCAATAAAAACATATTTTTTAATTGATTTTTATGGACAGCAAGCCAGGAAAGAGGCAAGAAAACAAACACAGTGGTGAGTGAAAAGGACGCATCAAGTTCCCTACTGTCCAGAGACACCTGGTCCAGCCTTCCATCACAGGGAAAGCCCGCCCTCCAGACCAGCTCTCTATTTCCTCGAGGCCTTCAGAGGCAATGCTCTCGCAATCTCACATGCGTCCATTGCTGGCACTGACTCAGAGAGCCGGTCTGTGGGTACAGCCTATATCTCTCCTGTTGCTAAATAGGCTTCTCACTCACTCCACACTCAATTTACATATTTCATAGGTAAGACAATATATGGACTTGGCAACTGAGCCAGACTGAGCTCAGAGGAGCCCACCATTGGTGCCCATGAGAGAACAGAAGCCAGGAGGGGGAGAGGATGAATTTACTACCAGGGACAGGGATTCTGAGGGGCCAGGGGAGGAGTCCGAAAGATCCGATGCTGACAATAGGCTGGGGGAAGAAAAGGAATTGCCTCAACCAAGCAGAACCACTTATATGAAAAACAGTGAGCACAGATTCATTGCATCAAACATCTCTCACAAAAGGAAGAAGGAGTCTGTGTGGAGTTTTATTTGAGGTTGTTATCACTCCTAAGGTCTTATCCTGCACAGGAAACCTGTCTCATAGGTGATGACAAAGTTGGAGGATTCGGGACAAACGTGGACTCAGGTACCATCTAAATCCTGTCACCTAAACTCGGTCTCCACCAGCATCCATCCCCAGGTCTTAGAGGACAGGCCAGCTCACTGCTCTGGGGCTTAGAGTCCCAACGTGAACAAAGACAGATAAACAGACACACAAACACATACCACCACCCCAAACACACATAGTTCAAGCAGCTCCTGACTTCACACAGCTCAAAGCCAGCGATCTGATGCTCCAAACCTGCCGAGACAGCCAGACCTAAGGATTTCTGGCCACAAATGGCAAAGCGCAGTACATGTGACAGCCAATGCCGTTTGCCCCAAGTTTTATTTTTATCTCTACAGTTCATGCATACTTTGTGTTCTGTTGCACAATGTATCTGGGTTTAATGCAATGTAATTTAAATTCGCTTTAAAATCTTTGAGTAAAACCAACCTTCATTGTCACTCCACACCCCCTCCCATGTGCACTGACATCCCGTGAGTGGTCCCAGGGGAGTGCATGCCCCAGATGCAGAGATACAATTACAAATAATGCCACAGGTCAGGTCCAACACCCGCAAGGTCGTTCCTTCTTAGAACCTGGGCTCAGAGCTAACAGTTCAGAAAAATAGAGTTAAATAACAGCCTGAAAAAAACAAGATCAGCTGCACGTTGACCCTGGGGAACAACAGTCAGTACGAGAACTTGAGCCGGCTGAGGGTGTGAAAAGAACAAGGCAAATGGATGCTGGAATAAAGATCGAGGGTCATATTAGGGAGAGTTAAGAACTGAGTTAGGACTACGTGTCACTGCAAGGTTAGAACAACGTTTAGCTCTTATCTAGAAAAGCTACCACTCACTTTTCATCACTTAGGGGGAAAGAGGCCAAAGTTATTCACGGGGCATGACTGCTGTAACATCCACATTTCCACCAACCACATTAATATGTGCACTTTCCTGTTGGTTGAGCTGGAATTAGCCCGGAGCTGTCTTGAGTTGAGGGGTGAGAGGATTCTGAGAGAGAGACATGGCTCCTAAGACACAATCTACTTGCTTCTATGAAAAAACAGGGAAAATGTCAACATTGCATCCAGCTGTAGCAGAGCCCACAGGAGACAGTTTCATGTTTGGAGAGATGATCATTAGCAAGAGCATCTAAAACATTCAGCCATCCCAGGAGAGAAAAGCAATTTTTAAAAGATGCCATATACCCAGGGTGAGGCACCTGACACCCTACTGCACAGAACTGTCCTCTCCACCACAGGCATCCGGCTCTCCCTTGCGCTGCTAGAAGGAGAAACCGTCAGGCACCAGGAGCATCTCACTAAGCTACAGTGAAGAAGAGGCTCACACTATGGCCAACAACAGGAACCAACACAGAGAGGGGGTGAGTCTCCAAGCAGACTCTTCTTCTGGGTGTTGTGCGCAGTTCCTCATCCTTTCTACACAAGAAAAGCCTCAGTACTTACCTTGCTGGACCATTTGCGAGCTTCATCGTGGAGCTGCCTGGCAGCCATCATCATTGGCTGGTTAATCACCTCCCCGGCTTTCTGCTCAGGGAACTCTTCATCCTTCTCCTCTGGTGGTGGGGGCCTGGGCGGAGGGACCTCCCCCTCAGGCAGGGGTGGTTTGGGAGGAGCAAACTCATCTGTCAGCTAAGGAAGAATTGCCAGGCTGTAAGTAAAGCCCCAGGAACGACTCCCCCCTGGAATTCTTTCCTTTCCTCTAAAGAGCATCCCCAGAAAAGCCACCCACAGGCATTCCACATAAGACCACCCACACTGAGCACAGCGACCACCTGCTTCCATCGCAACAGAAGCACATGTTCTTTCTTCTTCCTCCACGAAAAGCTAGCAGCTACTGTTTTGGACATATCCTAGGGAGGTGTGCACAACACTGTCAGACTAAGGATTCTCAAGGAAGCTCTAAGAGCTGGCCCTGACTCTGTTGAGGGGAAGCTGCATAGGCAAGTAACTTCTCCTTGGATAATGAGGAGCAGCTAGACCAAATGACCTCTTGATTCTAAATGTCATGACTCTATTGATCACATAAGAAGCCCTCCCAGCCTGGCCAGTGTGACCAGGAGGTCACAGTTTGATTCCCAGTCAGGGCACATGCCCAGGTTATGGGCTTGATCCCCACTAGGGGGCGTGCAGGAGGCAGCCAATCAATGATTCTCTCTCATCATTGATGTTTCTATCTCTCTCCCTTTCCCTTTCTCTCTGAAATTAATAAAAAATAAAAATAAAAAAAGCCATCCCTGGCCTAACCACCCACCAACAGCCAGCTGGAAGGACTAAATGAAGCACTGGAGACCAGGGAAGCACTATTCCTCACCTATGGCCCAGTGACCCAATTTTGTCCTCAACCAACTCAGAAAATTATATCTTTTACTGACATTAACTATGGGAAAGTAAATCAAATTAATGCTGATAAGCTATTCCCAAAGTCAAGCTATTTTCAATACCATCAGAGTAAATGTCTAATATAGTCACTATTTCTGATTTTAGAATTTGCATCTGCAAGATAATGCCCAGCCAACCTCCTCCTACCTGGACCATTTACCTGTAGAGGACTAAACTCATTGTACTTTGGGAGACATCAAAAGATTTTAAATTATAGTTGGGGGGAGGGTAAAACTTTTTTAATAACAAAAGGATTGTATTGCTTTTTTACTAAAAATGTCAAGTAACAGTGGTTCTCAACCTTCCTAATGCCGCGACCCTTTAATACAGTTCTTCATGTTGTGGTGACCCCTAACCATAAAACTATTTTCATTGCTACTTCATAACTGTAATTTTGCTACTGTTAGGAATCGTAATGTAAATATCTGATATGCAGGATGTATTTTCAGGGGTCGTGACCCACAGGTTGAGAACCGCTGGAAGAAGAACCTACATAAGATTGTAACCACCTCAGTTTTGCCATTATCAACTGGGAACACCTGAAACCTCACCACGAGGGTGCAGGCTATTTCCCCACCCACTAACTTGCCCCCCTAACTCTTCACTCAACACATCCACACCTACCGAGCCAGCTCCTTGGCTCCCGTGACGCCCTGCAAAGCCCCATCGCAGCAGGCCAACTCCCGGAGTCCCGCCCACCCACGCACACCCTGCGGGAGCACTGGGTTAGGACTCCGCTAGATTTAGGAGGGAAAACCAAGCGGTGCCACTAAGATTCAAGCAAAGGCTAAACAAAGGCCCCTGGTGACTGAGGCCCCAGAACACAATCCGCCTTTCTCTTGCTGCAGCCCCACACCCTGCTGCTCAACCCGCCCGTCTCTGAGGTTACTTACGCGGAGCTGCTCAAGGTCTGGCGGAGGAGGTGGGAAGTCAGGCTCCTGGGGTTGGAAGGCTTCTCTGACCTTGGCCACAGCTCCCAGGATCCGATATCCCGAGTCCAGGAAGCTCTTTTGCAGGCCTAAACACAAGACGCCCTCACTCTCAGCTGGGCAGGTCAGCGCCCGGGAGCACTGTCTGTCCAGCAGCAGAACTGGTTTCCATGAACAAAAGCTGGATGTCAAGCTGCCAGTAAGCCCTGCAGGCAGTAACTGAGGGGAAGGGAGGTGAGGCAAGACGGACGACCTGGGCCTCCCAGCCAGAGGGTCACAGTGAACAGCGGTTCCCTGTCGAGCTCAGGGCGCCTTCTTGCCTGCACAGCTAACAAGCACTCAGGACATTCCTGGGCGTGAACACTGGGCTCAGCTGGCGTTCCTCACTTCTCTTATGAGATAAGTCTGCCCCACTCAGAGGGGAGATAACAGTGTCCGACTGAGCATACATTCCCAGCAGCACTTCTCACCTTTCTCCCTGCTCCTTTGCTGCACTTGGCACTCAGCCGATTAACCCCTACGTTGAGCTGCTACTACTAACTGTGTCCGGTTACCTGGAATTCAGGAATCTACTCAAACTATTAGAAACTCCCTTAGGAAACCGAGCGTGTCTGTAGTGATGTTGGGTTGAGGATCCTAGCAGGATTCGGCCTGGGCTAGGGATGACTACATTCTACTCAGACAAGGCTGGGAACTCTGGATGCTCGGAACAGAAAGGAATCCAGATGTTTCCAAGCAAAGGAGTGGTAACACCTTTCATAGGAGTGATGGAAATATGATGTAATTCAACGAAAGAAAACCCTGATTTTTTTGGTGTAGAACCAGGAGAACCAAAGGTCAAAGTAAGCCCTCCAGATTTGACAGAAATAGAGAACCTTTTACAGAGAAAAGGCATTTTAAGAAAAGCAGAAGAGAAATGATGCCAGTTACATAAGCTAAACAGTTGGTAGATTGGTGATCATGTATCTTTTGAGAAATTTCCAAAGTAATGACTAAACAGGGCCAGGCGCTATGTTAGTCAGGCAACATTATCAAGTGCAGAGAAACTAGCTTACAAAAAAACTGCCAGTATTGCAGAAAGTATCCTGTCCAGTACTACTGTAGACAGGAAAGGATTAGCCCAGCATTCTCAGACTAAGAATCGGTAGGTGTTGCTCCCAGACTTGGTATGTGATGGCAGGGAGGTCCCCATCCTCTCACCACCTGTCAGCTTCCCGACTAACCTCTCAGCTGAGTGGCCCGCGCCGCACCCTGCTTACCGGGGTCAGAAATGTTTCCAGCCACGGCCTTTGCATCCATCACCATCGGGGAGATGGTTTTGCTCAGTTCGTCGGAGGCGGCCTTCACAGCCTCCCGGAACTTGGGATCCTCAGAGTTCTCCACCTCCCTCTTTGCCACCAGCAGGATCCGGTTGGCCCGGCGAGCAATGCTGGTTGCCCCAGCGACCAGCATCTGAGGCTGAATGTTGGCCATGGCCACTTTGCACTTGTCCAGGTCTTTTTTAATGGCTTCTTCGGAAGCATCCAACAGAGATTTGGTATCGATGGCTTCGTCCACCAGCCCTGTCAGGAGAACAGAAATGCAATTTAGTTTCTATTTTGAAGAACTGAGACTCCCAAACCCTGTTGTCCAAGTTTCTTATGCGAAAGCACAATACCCAGAATCCTCTCCTTCAGCTCAACGTCCTCCTTGCCAATCCAAAGCTTCCAGGTGAATACCACAGTAAAAACACAGAGATGCGGCCCAGGCGCCACCTAGACCCACGGCATTCACACAGCAGCGGTCGCTGGCCGCCTCCCGTCTCCCGCAGACAGCAGAACTGCGACGGCTTCGGGAGGTACCAAGGACTGCGTCGGAAACCTTCCCACATTATCTGTTACTAATGTTTTCTCCCTCCCATCTTACGCCCAGCCATCTGTTGCTTGTTGGCAGCGTGTAGTGGCCCAGCTGAGCCACGGGAGGACTCCAATAGCCCTCACAGCCTGCTTCTCGTGTCTGTTACCTCTCTTCAGGCACCTCAGCAGCTCCACTTTCATCTCTGGCTGCTGCGGACCCGGACCCGTCACAGCAGGCTCTGCAGGCGGCAGGGAGCCTACATCCGTCCCCCCCACCTGGCCTATCCCTCCCTCCACTGAGCAAAGGAGACTCCGAGGTGCCACGGCCACAGCGCAGGCGCAGGTCTGGAGGTGTTGCTGTCTCCTTTTTTCAAAAACGACGTAGTTGATAAGTTGGAGGAAACTCTGAGACAAGTTGTATTAAATGGTAGCTATTGTGGTTCCTTGAAACGTGAACCCACTGAAAATGACAGGGACACTTACTGTCCACAAACGCCGCCTCCCGGCCTCTGAAACCGAACTCGGGCTCAGGCCGAGCAAAGACACTATTCAAAGAGAAGATAGGAGCTGCAACAATGAACATCACACCGGGAGGGCGGCATTAAAATGGAAGGGACTCAAAGAGTCTCTCTTCAGACAAAGTTGCAAGGCTTGAATGAGAAGCCGCGCTGCGCAGCCTTAATCAGGGCCAAGTACACTGTCGGGCACATGACCGTCCTTTACCCAATTACAGCTGAGAAGCACAGCCGGTCCTGCTCAGGTTTCTCAGGACTCACTCCGTGGATTAGACAAGGACTCTGCACACAACTCTACCTGTCATTTTTTCAACATTATCGATCCACTGGTTCTTCATAGTCTCAAAATGTTCGTAAGCAGCTTGGTTTCCAGGATTCCTGAGCAGGATGCGAGCAGCGGAGACGACCTGGCAATGACAAAACCACCTTTAAACATCAGAGCACCTTTCCACTCCAACAGGAGCCCTCAGCGAAGCCTTCTCCTCGCTCCCTGCAGGTGGCACTATAAAGCCAAAAATCAGGAGGTCTCTTCAGCCTGAACTAATACATTAGGTTTGGTCTCATAAATAGCTCCCCAGGCTAAAGGTTTTTCTATCACCGCCCGATTTTAAGAAATTAAAAAAGTGACAAAGTAAATGGGTGTTCAGTTGATACCTCAAAATATACACAAAAGGGCTATTAAGCCCTTCATCTTCAAAAGCACCATTGAAAAAGATACTGCCCAGCCACCGTGGCTCAGTCGGTGAGTGTTGACCTGTGCACCCAGAGGTCACTGGTTCAATTCCCGGGCAGGGCACATGCCTGGGTTTCATGCTCAATCCCCAACAGAGGGCATGCAGGAGGCAGCCAGTTGATGTTGATGTTTCTCTTTCATTGATATTTCTATCTCCCTCTCCCTTCCTCTCTAAAATCCATTAAAAAAAACAAAAAAAAAAATTTTAAATAAATAAATAAAAGCATTTTTTTAAAAAAGAAAGAAAAAGATACTAAACACTACTCAAAACTCATTAATGAAGATTCACAAAAACTGTCTACAGTTAACAAAGTGCTTTCACAACTATTATCTTACTAAACCCTCACAACCTCGTGCCAGAGACAGGACAGGTAACTTTCTCATTTTATAGTTGCAAAAGCCAAGACTCAGAAAACTTAAGTGACTGGCTCAAGAGCTCCCACGCAGTCACTGATGGGACTGGGGGAAGGGACTAACGTCTACTGAGCATGCGGTAAGTTGTAAGTTACAGGCTGCACACCCATCCTCTTATCACCTTCTCCCCTCCCCTCCCCCCCCCCCCAAACCCCGGACAATCCATTAGGATGGAATTATCTCCATTTTACAGATGAGGAAACTCAAGGTCACAGAAGATTCTATGTCCAGATCTGTCTCCAAAGTCCTTGCTCCAAAGTCAGTGTCTGAAGTCTAGTTTTCTGTTTCTCTTTTTTAGAAATCTTATTTGTATACAGAAAACCTATTGTGCTTTATATTCCATATCTCATGGAAGTTTTTAAAGAAAATTAGACGTTCATATTTTATGGGAGGTTTTTTAAAAGTTGGAGAAGTGTGACTTTTCAAGAGAATGAAACTTGTTAACATGCCATTTGGGCAAAAGTTGAACAATTAAAAGACGTGCTTATTTCCCCGTCTCTCCCTGTAAGTTCGCACCAAAGCCCAGCCCAGCTCCTAATGCATTAGAGGCACTCAGCAAATATCTGCTGAGTAAACGAATGAAAAACTAGTAATGAGTTTTCTATAATTTGCTTAGAAGGAAAAATACACAAACATCACACTAAATGATGCTGAACTGATATTTTTAAGAACACCTATTACCTGTTAGAACTTTAATTCCTGTCCAATTTGTTTTCTTTTGTTCCCACTCTTCCAGTATACTGCTTACAGCATACTAGCTATATTTTGGTTATATGATTAATTAGAAAAAAGAAAACAAGTTATGGACACAAATGACTTTTTCTTTTAGTCCCTCCCAGGGATATGGGGAAAGGCATAAGCTCTAAAATCAAAACAAAGTAAGCTCCCGAGATTATCCGAATATTTCTCTAAGTGTGAATGAGTGTGTGTAGGGAAGGGGGGGGGGACTTTATTAATTTTTTCTACTTTCAAAACTAATCTATTATCATTGCAAAAAATTCAAGCAATACAAAAACAATTGTGATATTGCGGGTATGTGTTTTCTTCATAACATTTTACAGTAAATGCTCAAAATGTATGGAGACTGTCCTGTAATTAACCTGCATTACTGAGTACTGTCAGGTGAGACTGAAATGATGAAAAGTGAGCAAAAGTCAACCTGGGGCGTGAGTTCCCGGGCTGTCTTCACTGAAGCCTGGATGCCTTCCACGGCTGACTTATTAGCAGTTCCAACAGCAGCTGCCTTCTCGGCCGTGGCACCAAGCCTTCCTGAATGGTTCTCAAAGTTCGCTGCCCTCTCGTCAAACACCTTGAGGAATAAACAAAGACATTAAGAAAATTTATTTAAATAAAATGGGTCTGGCAGCCTAAGAAAGAGTCTCTCTTTAAGTAGAGGCAGCAACTACTCGAGCAAAGACTTCAGAGATGACATCACACCCTAGTGAGCAACACGATAGTCAATGCCAAGTCCTGGCCTTGCTACATCACACGCCCGTGAACTCCAGTTCAATCAGTGCTTACCAAGGACAAACAGAACATTCTATGTCGTCTGTAATGAGGGGTTCACAGAATGTAAAGATTTAAATAATCTCTGTTCTCAAAAGGCTTATCCTAGTTTGAAGAAGACAGACAAACCCACTCCAGGCTCCAGTGCAGGTTGCTGGGTATATTAAAAGGCAAGAAGATCCACAGAGTCTTAAACCAAGCTCCAGCGCCTCAGGCCAGCATCCCTCCTAGATCAGTTACCATTAATGTTGTAAAAACTCTGCCCTGACCTCCACAGGAGAAATGATAGCTGGCTCACAATCAGGCCTGACCCAGGGGTAAGGACGCTGACTTTTATTATCCCAAGTGCAAAACAATCTACCGAATTGTTCTTTCAGCTCTCACATTTTAAAAAAGTCAACTTCTCTTTTGACACAGATATTATGCAAGGTTGCATACTATGAAGGGGATGATTTAACTTAAAGTGACAAAGGATCTTCTGTCGTTGGTCAGGTTTACACTGCACAGAGCATGTCAGAAATTGCCTAGCAGAATCGTCCTCCTCTTTGCCTTCCCTGGGGTCTACCTGCCCACACTTGGAGAGCAGCTCTGGTTCTGGCAGGCAATCTACAGGTCTCCTGGTTCAGTAGCAGGCTCCCTTCTCATTGCCAGCATCCTAGGTTTACCCAATCAAGTCTCTTCCCCATTCTGGCCTCTTGTATGGACTCGGCTACCTGGGTTCTTGCCATTTAACGCTCAAAATCTCTACCTAAATCTCTGATCTCCTAGTCTCCCTACCTGGCCTCAGTCCTTGTTTCTTTCCTTGGCTGGTCGCCCACACCCTAGATCTACAGGGCTTCTGCCAACGTTGGTTGATCATCTCGACCCCAGCCCATGTCTGGTGCTCCCTCTGATTAACCTGACTGCTTCACTTGCTGTTCTTGTCACTCAATCAAAATTTACCCAGCACATACTATGTGCCAGACACTACGGTAGGTGCTGAAGATACAAAGATGAATAAAACAAAATTTCTGCATCTCAAGTAGCTCACATTCCAGTGGGGTAAAAAAGGCCCATAAGCAGATATTCATAATAGAGTGTGCCATGTGCAGTAATAATAAAGCTAAGCACTGATATCATGGAAGTAAAAGGAAAGGCATTTAATCTATCCATGAAGTAAAGGATAGTGGGATCAAAGATAAATAGGAATTAACTAAAAAACAATAAGAAAGAAGATAATTAGGCAGAGAGATAGAAAGAACAAAGACATGGAAGGCAGAAAGGACAGAGTATTCAGAAAATTATAAGCAATCAGGCATTGCTGGGGCATGGTCTGTGAGGCAGGGGTTGGTAGAAAATCGGTATATAGATCATAGTGCTCTGGCTTTCTCCTCTGTGAAAGGGAAGGTCCACTGAGAGTTTAAGCAGGAAAATATCAGGATCAGATCCGTATTTTTATTTTATTGGTGGCCTAGTGACTGATTCAAGGAAGACCAACCAGAGCTGAGCAGCCATCCATACAGCAGCAGGGGACAAGGTTCAGAACTAGAGCTGTGGCAACATGAGTGGAAAATGGAAAGGATTCAAGAAATACTTGTGAAATCAAAATAGCTTGTCTTAATTTACTGATGTGGGAAGATGATGGGAAAGAAACAGTCAATGGTGACTCGCAAATTTCTGAGAGAGAGAACAGAAGGATAACATGCTAAGGTACCCATGAAACATCTAGGTGGAGAGGACCCGCAGGCACAGTAGTTAGATCTGCTAGCATAAAACTCAGAGATGTCTGAAATAAAAATAATAATAAATCATCCCAGCCTGAGGGGACCATGAGCTTTATAAACGTCCAGTAACCTAGCCTGGAGAAAAAAATGGGGGTCATTAACAAATAATAACACAAACCTTCACCCCCCAGTTCTGCATTGTCTTGGGTGCCTGACCTAACCCCTTTTCCTTTGCTGCTAATACTAGATGCTAGAACCAAATACTTGCTTTCCTAGATTCCTTTGCATCTGGGGTAGCCATGTGACAGAGTTCTAGCCAATGAGACATTAAGCAAAAGTCTCCTGGAAGATTCCTAGGACAGCCTTTACTTCATTCATTCAGTCAGTCAATAAGTCAGTCATTTTGTTCCCAACTCTGTGCCATGCATTGTTCTAAGACTGGGAATAAGGTAATAACAAAACACATTCCCTGCCCATATGGAATTTCATGCTAATGTGAGGGAGATAGACAAACAAAAAATAAGGTAAATATGTCAAATGCTGATAAACACTAAGGGGAAAAGTGGGATATGAAGATTAGGAAATCCCCAGGAGTGGACGTGGGGTTGCCATTGTAGGTGATGACCCAGAGGAAAGCTGAAAATAATGAATGAATAATACGTGTACCAGATAGTGATCTATGTAGGAAGATGAGAGAACAAATACAAAGGCCCCAAAGCTAGAACATGTAAACATAAACAAGGAATACTGGAATACAATGCAAGGAGCTCAATGTTGACAGAAGAGCATGAGGCAGAAGAGTGGTCCCACCTAAGGTCAGAGTAGAAGGGGGACCAGATGCAGTGGTGTGCTGAGGCTCACACCAGCTCACCAGAACCATGTGCCCAGCTCTTCCCAACTGTGCCTCCCGACTTCACATTGCAACAGCCATGATGGAAACAGCAAACATTACATCATGGGAACAACAAACATTACAAATCAGAGCTTTTTGTTTGGGGGGATTTTTCCTGCAGAACTAGTCTACCAGCACATCACCGACTTTACTGTTCTAAGGACTTTGGCCTCATTCTGGGTCAGGGAGGAGTCATCAGAAGGATTTGAGTAGAAGAATGACATCAAATGATTTAAAAGGTCACCCTGATTTCTGTGTTGAGAACAGAGCACCTTAAGAGAGGGGTGGTTGCAACAGGAGTACTCCCATCCCTCATTTCGTACTTGCCTTGAACATGATGACTAGGGCTGCAACAGCAATCTCACACCATGAAGAAAAGACCCAAGAAAATCACAGAGATACCAGCTTTCATGGTGTCAAGCTGCTGAATCAATACCAATGCTACCTACCTCCATGCCTCTTTTTATGTGATGAAAATAAAAACCCATTTGTTTGCATCTCTGATGGTCAGGTTTTCTACTACTTACAACTAAAGACATGTCCTAAAGACATTCTTAACTGATACACTTGGTGACTGAAAGAAGAGGTGGCAGGACCTTCCCTTTTCTATCCTTCCACCCTTCACATACAGTATCCCAACCTAATGGACAATATAAACACATTTTACCTTTACAAACAAATCATTAATAAATAAGTGTGTGTGTGTGTGTGTGTGTGTGTGTGTGTGTGTGTGTGTGTGTGTGGTTGAGCAACAGAAGAAATGGAAGACTTTAGATACTCACTTCTTCCCTATTGGGTGCATCAGGAGGTGCAGTGGCCGCCACAGCCAACAGCTTGATGGGAGTTGTGGTATCGCTGAAAACATCTGACACCTCCTGAGTCATGGCCTCCTGCATCTGGGCTTTCAGATCCTTAAAAACATTATTTACAAATCAAAATTTCCAAAAATATCTAAAAAGCACATCTGCTGATGCCTTCACTTCACTGACACATTCATTCAGTCTTTTATTCAATAAACAACTATACTGAGCTAGCATGAAACAGGTATAAGATATGAATCCTGCCTTCTAAACAATTAGTGTATAGTAGAAGAGGTAAAACTTGGCCCACAGTTCCCTAGAGACTGTTCTACCCAATCAAGAAATCTTACTTCCTTTCTTGGTGGCCTCTAAGAAATGGTACTGAGAATGATGGGGTTGAGCCCAAAGGCCTGGGAGAGAGAGAATTCCTCACCATTCCCAACGCTGCAGGGGCCTGATAAGGACTGCAGTAACTATAAAGATTGACTTGTGGAGGCAGTGTCAAATTTCTAAGCCTCTTCTTACATTAAGAGGAAAGAAATCGAGAATGGGAATATTTTTATACATTTTTTTCAATTGAGTTTCTAGAAATAATCGGTAACCAATGCATGTATCCATTTCTAAAGAACAGAATTCTCAGAAGTCATCAAATGCTCTTTTCACACAGTTATCACACTCAGTCCAATCTAAGTTTTCTATATTTACCCAAAGAGTCTCAATCACCCCAGTTTCTCAAGGTGGGTGGCATGTACTGGCTGGTGATACCTGAGATAATTTTAAATGTTATATAAAATAATATTTTTATTTTAATAATTATGTGTTTCTTTTAAAGAATATTAGAGAAGCCTGGCCAGTGTGGCTTAGTGGATTGAGTGTTGTTTCATGCACCAAGAGGTCACTGGTTCAATTCCCTCTCAGGGCACATGCCCAGGTTGTGGGCTGGATCCCCAGGAGGGGGTGTGCAGGAGGCAGCGGAGAGATGTTTCTCTTTCATTGATGTTTCTCTCTCTCTCTCTCTCTCTTCCTTTTTCTCTCTCTAAAATCAATAAAAACCTATTTTTTAAAAAAGAATGAGAAAATATAAGTAGCTCATCAAGCTCACAATTTCAAGATTATTAAAAAGTTTTCTTTTAAATAAACTTACTTGTTTAAAAAAGGAGTCCCTTTGAAGATAAATATTGACTGAAAAGTACAGGTGACACATGGATAAAGCAAATATCACAAAATAGCTCTCGACTGAGTAAAACGGTAAACACAACTTTAGTTGCTGTCACCCACTGGTGAGCTTTTTAATGAGCAATAATGGCGCCTCAGATATACCTCATTAGCTACGATACTGCCACTGCGCGAAGCAACTGGTGAGCTATTTCCTAATAAGCTCTGAATTTCCTTACTTCCTTGGTCACACTCTTTTCACTTTCCCTAGATTAAAGAATTACATATTTTTAAAAATTCTCCTTCCCTCGTTTTTTAGTAAGTAAGCATAAGAAAGGGAATGCTTTGTGTTCCTGAGTTCTACCTTTAAGGAGTCTTGGAGCTGAGATGCCAGCGCTCTCGCCTGGGGACTTTCCCCTTCCCCTCTGGCAGCCAGGTCAGCCAGCTGGGCGGTCAGCTGGTCCACTCTGTCACACTTTGCAAGAAGATCTTGGCGATACGGCCCCATCATGACATTAGCCAGACGATGCCCTTCGGCCACGAGCCCTCGGATGGCGGCCTGACCTGGACCGAGAGGAAAACACTGAAACTCACAAAGACTGAGGGGGCAACTGCAGTGCCGTCTGGTAAGTTGTTTATTTTTTAATAATAATATTTATTGAGTTTTCCCCTCTAAAAATAGGAAAAATGGGGGAAGTACAGAAAAGTATAAATAATAGTTAAACCACTCATAATCCATCACTCACAGATTGAGATATTTGAACATATCCATCTGGTGTTTTTAATGCATTGCATGTTCCTCTGCACATACACATTTCACATACACTTCTCCTTGACAAAACAGAAGTCATACTATACATTAACTTTTATTCGCTGCTTCTTTTTATTTAACACTAGAGGCCCAGTGCATGAATTTGTGCACGGGTGGGTCCCTCCACCTGGCTGGTGATTGGGGCTGGTGATTGGGGCTTGCCTGCCACGGGGAGGGACTGTGGGAGGTTAGCCTCAGCAGCAAGCTAACCAACGGCCGATTCTGCGAGGAATCGGGCTCCCTCCACCCACTTCCCTCCTGTCTGAGTCTAGGGTGTGGGTGAACCAGATTCGGGGCTGTCAGGGCCCCAGAAGCAAGGTCTGGGTCAGTGGACGTCAAAGCTACTGGCAAGTCATCTGGTCGTTCCGATCATTTGGTCGTTAACAGTCACTTAGGCTTTTATATATATACTAGGGGCCCGGTGCACGAAATTCGTGCACTGGGTGTGTGTGTGTGGGGGGAGTGTCCCTCAGCCCAGCCTGCCCCCTCTCACATACTGGGAGCCCTCAGGCGTTGACCCCCATCACCCTCCAATCGCAGGATCGGCCCCTTGCCCAGGCCTGACGCCTCTGACAGAGGTGTCAGGCCTGGGCAGGGGACCCTCATTTCCCCCCATCACTGGTTCTGCCCCCAGCCCAGGCCTGATGCCTCTGGCCCAGGCATCAGACCTGGGCAGGGGACCCCCAGACCCCTCCGATTGCTGGCTCTGCCCCTTGCCCAGGCCTGATGCCTCAGCCAGAGGCGTAGACCCCGATCACCCTCTGATCACCTGATCGGCCCCTTGCCCAGGCCTGATGCCTCCGCCAGAGGTGTCAGGCTTGGACAGGGGACCCCCATCTCCCCCTGATCACTGGCTCTGGGCCCCGCCCAGGCCTGAGGCCTCTGGCCCAGGAATCATTCCTGGGCAGGGGACCCCCATCTCCCTCTGATCACTTGCTCCACCCCCCCGCCCAAGCCTGACGCCTCTGACCCAGGCTTCAGGCCTGGGCAAGGGGACCATCATATCCCCCCAATCCCCGGCTCAGCCCCCCGCCCAGGCCTGATGCCTCGGCCAGAGGAGTTGACCCTCATCACCCTCCAATCACCAATCACCGGATCGGCCCCTTGACCAGGCCTGAGGCCTCCGGCAGAGGTGTCAGGCCTGGGCAGGGGACCCCCAGCTCCCCGCGGTTGCAGGCTCTGCCCCTGCCCAGGCCTAACGCCTCTGGCTGAGGCGTCCGGCTCGGGCAGCGGGGACCCGCAGCTGCAGCGGCCCCGGGATCGTGGGCTCCGCTTTAGGCCCAGGCAAGGGACCCCTAGCTCCTGGGACTGCCAGCTTCGACCGTGCCCAGCTCCCATCGCTGGCTCCACCCCTACTTCCTGCTATCACTGGCCAGGGCGGAAAAGGCACCTGATTCTCCAATCATGGCTGGGGGGCAGGGCAAAGGCGGCCCCACGGCCGCCTTTGCCCTGCCCCCCAGCTCTTAGCTCCCCCCTGGGTTTCCGATCACTGTCAGTGGCAGGGGGCTTCTTCCTGCTTTCCCTTTCGCCTCCCTGCATTGTGCCTACATATGCAAATTAACCGCCATCTTGTTGGCAGTTAACTGCCAATCTTAGTTGGCAGTTAATTTGCATATAGCCCTGATTAGCCAATGAAAAGGGTATCGTCGTACGCCAATTACCATTTTTCTCTTTTATTAGATAGGATAGATGAGCATTATCCACCTCATTAAATATTCTTCAAAAATCATGATCTAAAATCTATGTAATATTTTATAATACTAACCATAATTAGTTGGCCATTTACTTATTATTTAACATTTACTCTGTTTATATACATTCTTGTATGTAACTCCTTAGAAACACCTCTAATTAGAGTAAATTCCTAGAAGTCCAATTGCTGAGTCAATGGGTATGAACTTTTTTGAAGCTCTTAACACATAATATCAGATTGTCATTCAGAAACTTTGCTATTAACCAATTTATTCTTTCACCAATAAATTATATATCTGCCTGATTCCCCAACACTGGGAATTGCCAATTTAAAAATTTATATTTTTATCCAATGAATACAGCAAATGAAGTAAACAGCTCTTTCAGCTTCAGCAGTGCTTGTTGTCATAATATGACCTAAATTCTTATAAGTCCATTCCTAAAATCTCCCAGAAGTGAAAATTTCAGGTTATTAATTCCACTAGTGACTATATGATAAAGAAGCCCTCCTAACTGAAAATAACCTTGGTAGTTAAGTGTGTATTACTATTTTTAAAAATTATATTTAACTGGGTAGTTTCTAAGGACTCTTGTAACAGAAATAGGATAAAATGGAAGTATACATAGACTGAAAATAATTAGTTCAAAACTGCACTTCCAATCTGAGGACCTTTCTATTTGCCCATAGCAAAATTACTTATTCACTAATGCTTCTTGATTAAATCACAGACATCTTATCAGCTACATTGGAAATGGAGTTACTGTAGAATGACTCACTCACCAGTGGCTAAGAAGCCCTTCTGCACTTAATTACAGATGATACAGGATCTCTATCAACAACTTGCCTATCTTCACTGAGCCCAGTCTGAAGATGGTTAAGTGCACTGATGGCCTTACCGACTCCTCGGTCGTCCACTGTGGGATTATCAATCCACCGCTGTGCTTGCTCGATCTTGCCCTCAAGGTGGACCGCTGCTTTGGCGGGTCTGCTATTGGCCACAGTCCTATTGGTTTTGGACTGCAAGTTCTGTAGGGCAGTGGCCACCTGCTTGGCCAATGCTCGGGCCTCTGGGGAATCTCCTTTCCCCCTGCAGAGAAAAAACAGCCTTCTGTCCCACACAGACACTATTTACATTGCGATGATGTAATTGCTGATACAAATGCTAATGAGATGTCAAATTGCTAATAATTATGAACTTGGTTTGAAAGAAGAGTAGTTTATCTATTTGGCCCTTAAATAAGAAATTAATCATCTAAATTCAGATAGTTTTGTCCCAGTTAAGACAATAAATATAAGTTTGGATCAGTTTAGCTCAATGAAGAACACCCATTGGTAAGCTGAGCTCAATCAGTCGTCACTGCGTCACTACATTAACTATCCCTTCAGCCTGTCATCTCTGAAAACACTAGTTCCCTGAGGAACTAGGTGGGCCCAAGTATCCATACTTGTTGTGTAGTAGTAGTTGAAGTAGTTATAGAACTAGTAGTAGTTGTTTTTTTTTTTAAAGCATTAAAAAAAGTTTGCTATAAAACAGTATGCCTTATTTCGCTGGCAGCAGCCTCATACATCTCGTATGTACCGTATCTCTTGATCGTATCATTTCCTCTTGTGCTTAATTTAATCTCATGTTGTTTTGTATAGTGATATGCTGTACACTCTTGTAGCCTAGCAGCAACAGGCTATACCGAATTACCTATAAAGGCACGTTGATGTGTGTGTATGTATATGTACACACATATGTATGTTATGTATGACATAGTAATAGATCTGTTGTATCACCATTACCATTAACTCTTTCCTTATTATTAAGAAACACTAATGAGTGCCTGTTATGTATGTATATGGACTTGTGTTAGGGTGCTAAGAATAGAGTCTCCAATTTTGAATATTTTAAAATCTAATTAATGTAAACAGACTATAACAATGGGCTAATTTTAATGATCATTGACCTAACTGTATAGACATTGTATTTTACAAATGTCAAATTATGCATTTTCCTAACCTAAATAATTCAAAACTTGGGCCTAACGAAGAGATCCTCAAATGACTGGGCTTGATATACAATCAAATTTCAGCTGTTACCTCAATTGATCTCTATCACAACCTCCTGCCTAAAGTATGTCTACCCTGATCCCACCCACTTCCTACCTCATGATCCTAGGCAAGAGTCTGCTTTCTCAGCCAACAGTGCCCCCTTAGTTAGTGTGAGACTTGAGAGAATGTTAAAGCATCTCTCACTGGAAAAGGGTTAGGCACGCTCCCAGGGAAAAGCAGGAAATGCAACATGAAAAACAGAATCTCACAAGATACTGGACTATGGTTATCCCTAGGGAAGTGGCTAGAGGGCTGACATAGGAAAGAAGCAACTTATACTTTTGACACTGAATCTGTTTTTTTAGCATGTGCTACAGGTTTTATTTTTAAGAGAGTAAAACATCTATTAAAAGGAAAAAGCAACACTTCTTCTTATATAATTAAAGTAGGTGCCATTGCCCTAGCTAGGTGCCTCAGTTGCTTGGGCATAGTCCCAGGCACCAAAAGGTAACTGGTTCGACTCCCAGTCAGGGCACATGCCTGGGTTTCAGACCTATCCCCAGGAGGGGCCATGCAGGAGGCAGCTGATCGATATTTCTGTCACATCAATGTTTCTCCCACTCCCTCTCCCTTCCTCTCTCTATAAAATCAATAAAACTATATATTTTTAAACTAACTTTTTTTTTAAAAAAGTAGATGCCATGAAAGCCTTTAACAGAAGCTGTATTTAAGGATCTCTTGTAACTGCTACTTAAGAAATGTCATTTCTCAGGAAAGAAGAAAAAAATCTTCATACACCTCCCCCCATTCTCCTCTCACCCCAGGAAACTTTTCATAGCTACATACAAAAATTAATTTCCATAGCTACATATAATAATTAATATACCCAGGAAACAGGTATGTCACAAACACTATCTAGCAGAAAAAGTCCTACCTTAAAAATGGAAAATATAGATCTCAAAAAAGGAGTTCTTACCATCATTAATTAATTTAAAACTATGTGATCAGCAATAAATCATTAAACTTCAATGGTGTCCATGCAAAAACAGAGTGATATCTAACTTAGTCACATAACACAGAATCAATGAGAGCACAGCAAAGAGCATCGTGTATGTGCTTAGGGGGAAAGGAGAGAGATAAAGGGGCAACTTAAACAATTAAATACATACTGTCTCCGTAAGTCTGCTAATTTAGAAGTCAGAGCAGCGATTTCTCCAAGAGAACGTAGAATGTCATCTCTCTCTTTAGGATCATCACATAACTCTGCTATTTTTCGAGCTTCAGCCAAAGCCCCTCGAATCTGTTCTTCTCCTTCTGGTCCACCGTTTGGATCTGCCAGCCAGTTCTACACACACAAACGTGGAAAAGAAGCACAATGTGACCCACTCAAAAGCCACATCACAGCACACTTAGCAAGGCCATCAGAGACATTTCCCAAGCAATCACAACCAGGAATGGTTTTTGAAATGCTGACCATAATCGTTTTACACACATTCCTAGCTCAGGTAAAATCAAATCAATCCTCATCTTTTAAAAAATAATTTTTCCCTTTGCCATTAGAATAAAATAGCCTTACAAGCTTTATCTCATCTTTGAATTAGTCACACCTTATTAATTCTTCGGTTTCTCAAACATTTGTGTTTCTCTATGAAATGCAAACTTTTTACAGCACAGTAGTATCAGAAAACTTTAACCCTTAACATTGCTGTGACCAAATACAGCTGCGAATTCTGAGAGGAACAGTTTCAATACACTGTCATCTATACCAGGAACCGGGATTCTCATGGTATTCAGAGTGCTTACTATTAACTAATTGAAGTATTCAAAATTAAGATGTTTATCAAAATATACATAAATAATAGTCTAAACCTGTGTTAGTAGGAGAGGTGTTATCATTGGTAACTGCTGGAAATTAATCATCACTTACAAACATCCATTATCCACCCACAGTAACTGAGAGAGAGGGAGGGAGGGGAGAAGGGGGCGGAAGATAGAGGGTATTTACGGTACATTTCTTTCTCTTTTATTCCCACCCCTCTTAAAAATCGTCACGACTACCTGAGCAGCATCGATCTTCTTGGCAATGCTCTGCTTTGAGTTTGTCATGGCCTCCAGTTTGCGGGCTGCATTCTCCACTTTGGCTGTGAGCACGTCCAGACCCTGAGACACCTGCTGGGCTTTCTGCATGGCCACGGGCGAGGCTCCTTGTCCTCTACTCAAAACAGACAGATGCTGTCATGGCACCCTCTCCGATACTTAACAGCAAAATGTCAGTAAAAACACAGGACCTGTCATTTCTGCTAACACGCTTGTCTTTTTCCTTTTCTTCAGTAAGTCTGAGACAGCCCAAGAAAATGCAGAGATAAACAACCCACCCAAACCATCTACTTTTTCCTTTGTTTTAAAAATGCACATTAGCTTTGTGGAGCTGCATAACCATTTTAAAGACCAGGCCTGCAGATTTTGATAGTAATGATTCGCCTCTTGGTGGGGATTACATAATCAACTCTAAACTTCAGGGGGAAAATGTGCCTGCGATCTTATTGCTATGGAGGGTTTTGTTACCATAGTAATGTGTGCTTTAGAAATAAACAGCGCATTAGATGTCTTATTTATGGGCAAGCACACATTGAAACTGTTTCCGGAGGCAGCATGCGTAGTGTTACTGAGAGCACACCATCCTGGGGCCAAACAGAACTGTGTGCACATTCTGCCTCCTGGTACCTGTGGAATCGTGTTTGTGATGTGTAACCTCTAGGCTTCAGTTTTCTAACTTATAAAATGAGGGGTGCCCTTGCTTATCAAACAAAGTAGCTTCAAGCAAAAAGACATATTTGAAAACATTCTGGTAATAGAGCAATGCACATATATAACTATTAAATTATTGAATTGTCATCTATACTAATAAAAGAGTAATATGCTAATTAGACCAGGAGACCTTCTGAAGACCTTCTGGACGTCCTTCCAGACAAAGCCGGGGCTTGGCCAGCCTGCAAACCGCCCCCAAATGGCCCTCAGCCCCTTGCCCAGGCTGGCCACGCCCCCCAGGGAGGACCCCCCCCCACTCCAATGGGGGTGTGGCTGGCCTGCAAACCACCCCAGGCCTCTCACCCAGGCCAGCCCCACCCCCCAAGGGGACTCCCACCCTGATCCAGGACCCCCTTCAGGGTAAACCAGCTGGCTCCCCCCCGTGCACCAGGCCTCTATCTATACTAATAAAAGGGTAATATGCTAATTAGACCAGGAGACCTTCTGGACGTCCTTCCGGACAAAGCCATGGTGGTAGGGCCGAGCAAGAGGCAGTTAGAGCGATCAGGCCAGAAGGAGAGGGCAGTTGGGGGTGATCAGGCCAGCGGGGGTGGCAGTTGGGGGCGAGCAGGCCGGCAGGCAGCATGGTTAGAGGCAATCAGGCAGGCAGGCAGGTGAGCGGTTAGGAGCCAGAGGTCCTGGATTGAGAGAGGGATGTCCTAAACCGGCAGTCGGACATCCCCCAAGTGGTCCCAGATTGGAGTGGGTGCAGGCCGGGCTGAGGGACATGCCACCCCTTCCCCCCCCCGCCCCTGCACGAATTTCGTGCACCAGGCCACTAGTTATTATTATAATGAACCTAATGATAATCTTGAATATCTGCCTTCCACTCCTATGCAATATATAAATATCAAAAATAGTACTGAGGGAAAAAAGCACATGGTGATGAGAAACCACTGTTTCCCATCAAGTTTCTAAAGAACTAATTTTGCTATTTTCCTAAGAAGTGATATGGTACTACTACCAAAAAAAAATTATTTGAGTTGATAGAAACTTCTTTTCCCTTGGTAGACACTTTCCAACTCATAACACAGTAAAACCTTCCCTCTTTTTACCAGCTCAGATTTTGTAATCTACCCAGACTGGTAAGCTCAGTGTTAGGGTCACAAATTTGTCATTTGGTAGAATGGGATGATTCATTGTCCTAACCTGAGTTTCTGATTTTAGGATAAAATCCAAAACATATTTGCTTCCTTTAATAATAGTATGAATCTGCCACTCATTTTTCTATCCACTTTATAAATTTATCTTATTTTCCATCTATACCTATACTTTAAGTATAAACTCAGTATTTATTGCAAGGTATATAAAAGGCATTTATACCTTTTACTTGTATTTATAAGTGATGCTTCCCTTTACATGGCAGAGGAGTACAAGACTTTTAGGAATATACTGGTCACGATTTAATTCGCTTCTTTTCTTTAAATCCAGTAATTTATGATGAGGAATCTTTTTGGTATGAGTCCAACTTTGAAAAAGTAAAAATATTTATGGGCTATATCGTTTTTTTCATTAAAAATTAAAAGGTTAGCCTAGCCGGTTTGGCTCAGTGGATAGAGCGTCAGCCCACAGACTGAAGGGCGAGTTCGATTCCCGTCAAGGATATGTACATCGGTTGCAGGCTTGATCCCCGTCCCTGGTCGGGGCTCCTGTGGGAGGCAACCAAATGATGTGTCTCTTTCAGATCGATGTTTCTCTCTCTCTGTCTCTTCCCCTCCCTTCCACTCTCTTTAAAAATCAATGGAAAAATATGCTCAGGTGAGGATTAACAAAAATAAATAAATAAAAGTTTATTGAGTCCCCATGGGGGGAAAATATATACTTACCAACTAGAAGCCCTAGGTGACAGAATCAGAGAATGAGGAAACTCTCTGAGCTTCAGCCATTAAAATGTTAAATAGTGAGGCATATTTAAGAAAGAATGACAGGGAGATAGCTTTCTAGTCTTTCATCATGAAAGGCTACTGTAGGCTCCACTGTGAATTGGGCCCATAACAGATTAATGGTTGATCCCATGAGCAACTATCTCATTCTCTTGCTCAAATTCATCTTTCTCTGAGCACATACGACTGTGTACTTGAGAATTCCAAGTGAAAACTGTCTACCACACTGTGAAAGGCTGCAGACAAAAGAGCCAACAGTGAGAAATCAGAAGAGCCAGAATCTCGTCAAATGCGCTGGCATTTCTCCGAATGGGGACAGAACTTCTTTTTGTCCTTTCTAAGAAGTTCTTGTCATGCTCGTGACAGGGGGGACTGCTTCGCAGCAGGAGAAAAGGGCTCACTGAGTTCAATGATACCTTTATTCATGCTGTTTCTTCCCCCACCCCCTGCAAGGTAGAGGCTCTTAACCTGAAGCCCCTGGAGCTTCCAGGCCACACTGGATCCGTGAACCTCTGGAAAGTATATGTAATATTGTTTACATGCACTTTTTAGGTAGAGATTAATGGCTTTCATTGGATTATAAAAATGATGTTGGTCCATAAAAAGGTTAAGAACTACTCCTTTAAGAACTGTATTCTTAAGTCTATTATGTTAATATATTTGAGACCGGGTGTAATGATGTGCAATATGTCAAAGAGTGTTTCTGAGGCCTGTTTGTATGGCAATCCTGCATATTCCAATTATCTCAAGATATTTCATGACAACCTGACCTATCAGTTTGATTCGTGGTCAGGGCATATGCCTGGGTTTGGGGCTCAATCTCCAGTGAGGGACATGCATGCTTCTATCTCTCTCTCCCTCTCCCTTCCTCTCTGAAATCATTAACAGATATTTTTTTAAAAGATATTTCATGACATTCTTGAAGCAAAATTAAACTTCATCTATACTAGTTTCTCATGTTACTTAATTTTTCCCCCAATGTCCATACTATAAAATTCCATAACAATTAGGATCTTTTAGAATTTCATTAACTCTATGTATGAGCTCCCCCCAAAAAAACCATACATATTATACTGAGTTTTCTTAATAACAAAGTATATATATTTAATGTATAGGAGAAAAAGTTCTAAAAGCCAAGACTTGAGCTGGATGAAAGAATTAAGAAACCAAATGAATAATGATGAAAACAGAAACTTGAAAGAGCCTAGAAATGACCAAGCTAAAGAAGGAAGAGTTCACATCACTCTCCAAAGAATTAAGAGTATGATGACCATTTTGTTTATTAGCCAAAGACAACACAGTGAAATTAAGACTTGCTTCTGAATCATCTGTCAGGAGTGAGATACTATCTATGACCGACTACTACTCTGGTAAGAGCGGAGAAACTGTACCTGGCTCGGAGGTCAGCCACTTGATCAGTCATCTGCCCTAGCATCTTGCAGGTTCCCAGGATCTCTCTACGTTCTTTGCCTGCACAGAGTTCACCAACTTTTCCAGCTTCATCTAAGATCTGCCTGATGGCCTGCTCACCAGCATCCCCTAAAATAAAGAGAGATTCAATATCTACATTGTTAACACATTAATTATTTAGAGAGGATGCTTTACAAGTCATTTCATTCATGAAAGAACAGATGCTTTCAAACGACAAGATGAACAGAAGACAATACATCTGATAGCTAATCGCCAAGCAGTGCCCTACAACCACAGATCCTGCTGAAAAAGATCCTTGGAACCATAGCCAGCTGGAGATAAAAAGCAGCTTGTGGTAAGAATATGGATGATGAAAATAGGCTCTAACCATTTAATTGTACTCAGCACCTCCAACCTCCATTAGGCTTTTCACATTCGTTCAAATGTTTATCTAAAACTGAATAAATATTAGATGAGAAAATCCATAAAGCTTAGCTCAATAAACTATTTGGGGCTTATCTTTATATAAGCTAACTTTGGTTTCCAATTCTTATTGGCATCATTATGTAATCTGCTTAATTAAGTACTTTGTTGACATAAACGGAAATATGCCCTAAGGGAATAAGAAGAGAAGAGCTTTTATTCAAAATAATTACCTTTCTGATTCAGGGAAGTGGTGAATCAAGAATTTTTCGAAGAATGCCCAGTTCAGCTCGGTTTATTCCCCATGATAAGAGTTGATTAGTTTATGTCCTCCATCCTTCTAAGACTAGTAACGCTTCAATTAGTCAAAACTAATTGAATGGTATATGCCCCTAAATGTTGCAGTAGTTATCTCAGGATTGTGAGAGTCTCGGAAGATTACTGTCTTTTGTCTGCTTGGTTTTTAGCTTTTTCTTGTATCTACTTGAAAAGCACAACCAGAGGGTTACCTGCGGAGGCACTGGGATCGCGGAGCCAACCTTTGGCCTGGTTCAGTTTGGAATCTATGGAGGCCAGTGCTCTCTTCATGGCTTCGGTGTCCTTTCGAAGAGAAATACCACAATTATTTCATTTGCAAAAACTGAGATACCATGGCACAACGTAAGACAGAGAAGTGACAGCATTAACAGACACTAGAGGTAAGGTAATCCTACAAAGCCTTACAAATATTCTCATCACACCATAACGCTTATTTCTGTCAAAATGCAGCATCTTGCATGCAACTCTTCAGTTAATTCTATTGTTTGCTGACTTCCCTAGTGCTAAACTGTGAAAACTGGTAAGATTGCTCAAGCCAAAAAATGCTTAATGTCTGCAGCAGGAAAAAGCCCTGTTGTCACATGCCTCAGGATCAGCCTTTCCACTAGTCAACATTCACCTACTGCAGCTCTGCCAGGCCCTCCCGCTCAGCTCAGGGGAAGCTTCATTAGCATGTGGTGCCACAAATCACAGTCTTTTACATCTTGTTTTGAAATACACACATACTGGGTAATGTTTTACTATATTAAATTAATCTAAAATAATTGGAATTACTGGTTGGAAAATAAATGAAAATTGTTAATCAAGCAATTTAGTTTTAATTCCACAAATAAACCGCTAAATGTAATGCAAGAAAGAAGCATTTTTCCGGCCTTCCCTGCCACTCCTCATCCTTAGCTCCCTTACATCCCTGACCTGGAATAAAGGCAGGATGAAATAAGTGGGTCTCGACGGATATTTACAACACGATTCACAATGACTAACAAAATTAGCATAAGATCTCCCAGGACATAACATGAGAAGGTGAAACAACAGACTAGTCACTTGAAAAATATACATATATTTTAATAACGTTTTTAAAATATAGAAAAATGCACAGAACAATATAACCAATACCCATGTATCCATCCTCACAATTGACAGACTAACCATCTCTCAAGTCTCTTACACTTTAAAACACAGCCTATCTCCCTTTCGTTCATTCACCAAGCCACAGAGTTAACCTCTGAGATTCCAGGCAATACCCCATATCCCTAACTTCAATTTTCAGTCCTGCAAAACTTGGGTTCTTAAAGGTGTTGTACCACCTGTTTTCCACACGGGGGCACCAGGAGCATCTCCCCACCCCCACTTCCAATTCAAACAAGACCAGGCACTAGCACAAATACGGGCTGGGAGCACTCAAAGGCTCTAGGCTTTTTTTCTTTTAACAAAGAGAGTGGCCAAAGAATCTACTAACCTTCTATAATACTCAGCAATCTTTGCCTTGTCGATTTTGACTTTGGTTAGTACTGCCCAGGGAATAAGCTCTAGAATCAAATTAATAACTCTCACTAACCTGAATGACTGCTTTTATTCTCCATTGCCCAAAAATGATTTCAAACACAATGGAAAAAATTGGACTTGCTCTATTATCCTAAAATATCATTGCTTTTTTCCCCTCCCTAATAAAGTGTGAATGGCTACCACACTTCAAGGAAAGACTCTAATTCTCAGGAAGTGAGTAATTTTCTCCTCAGTGGGAGATATGACATCAAGAAGTTAAAGTTAAGCCTGGCAGGTGTGGCTCCGTGGTTGAGCATCAACCTATGAACCAGGAGGTCACAGTTCCATTTTCAGTCAAGGCACATGCCCGAGTTTAGGGCTTGGTCCCCAGTAGAAGGCGTGCAGGAGGCAGCCGAGGCAGCCGATCAATAATTCTCTCTCATCATTGATGTTTCTATCTCTCTCCCTCTCCCTTCCTCCCTGAAATCAATAAAAATATTTTTTAATTAAAATTAAGAGATGCTCATTTCCCCCTAAAAAGAATCAATGGCAAATTTAGAATGAAGCTGCATTTTTAAAGTGGGGATTTCAGTTAGTTACCAAAATTTTTAGTAGCGTGAATTTTAGACAATTTTAGAGATTTAAAAGTCACTAAAAGGGCTACCTTAAATTCTTTCTAGGATAGGGCAAATTTTAAATCATCATTTTAAACATAATACATTTTAATGCCATAGCCATTAAAAAGAAAAATGTCTGTGGGAACAAATATTCAAATCTCCCAGAATCTCATATATATTTCTTTTGAAGGGCAGTGTTTATTGTGGGATTGACAGAATTCTGTCATATGCAACATAAGTATGTTAACACTGGATGTGATAGAAGCAAATTTACTGAACAATTGGGACTGTAAGTCACTATTAAGATATATTTATAACCCTAGCTGGTTTGGCTCAGTGGATAGAGCGTCGGCCTTCAGACTGAAAGGTTATGGGCTCAGTCCCCAATGGGGGGCATGAAGGAGGCAGCCAATCAATGATTCTCTCTCATCATTGCTGTTTCGATCTCTCCTTCTCCCTTCCTCTCTGAAATCAATAAAAATATATTTTTAAAAAGATATATTTATAAAGGATGGAAATAATCATAACTCTTGTGGTCAACCATACTGTGTACCCAAAGCCTTCAGTTAGACCTTGTCATGTAAATCTAAGTATCTAGGATACAATCTGGGTATGACACAGAAGAGAAAAAACGGCACCTTCATTAGAGTATCGTCTCTGTAAAATCTCAAATTTGGGAAAGAGAAAAGTCTCCAATGATCTCTTCTCTGAGTTCTTTGGTTCTTTTGTTTAAGAGTGGGTGTAAAAACGGCCAGATCTGGTCACGCAGCTTCAGCAACAGCTGGTCCCCTCCCACCACGGTCCCATTTACTGTAAAACTCTTATGAGTTCATGTTTTAAATGAAAAACCACAGTGCCTTGGCACTCCTCCCACATACCAAGAGGTGGAAGAACAACCTAAAAGAGCTCCTTCTTACATACATTCCCCGGAACTGAAACAGTCCTGAAATTTAATTTCAAGTTAGAACTAAGTAACACAGAATAGTACTAAGAACCACTGAGTTCCTTTTATAGACAATCAAGAGGAACTGTGGTAGGAAAGTACGGTCCTGCAATCACAGGCTCTTGAAAACTGTAAATGCAGGACTAAGGATCCCCTCTCTTTCACTGCCCAACCTACTCTCCCTTTTTTGCATGAACACCTCCCCATCCTACTCTTCCTACTCAAAGATGTTCCTGGAAAGAAGAGACTGGGCAGTAGAACAAAATCTTACAAACTGCATTAAGCAATGGCAGAAGGCTGTCCAGCCCTGAGACTTCAAGCAAGCTCCCCTCACAGGTTTGAGCTCCCCATCTCTAAGACTACTGGTACCTCCCCAGCTCTAAAACTCTTTGCCATCTATGAGCACACAGTCAGAATACCAACTAGAGATCACTTGGATCAGAAGGGAAACTTCAATTCCTTTAACATTTTGGTCTTTTCTCCTGTTCACAGAGAGGGGACAAAATATCATAAATGCCTGGATGAATTACTGATCTCCAACTCCAAGAGATAAATCTTTTGTTGTATTAGCTCCTAAAATAAAACACTAGAAGCCTCATAAAAAGCTCACATGCAGCCTTATTTTTTCAAAAACGAAATAAAAATCAACCCTTAAATCCCAATGCTCTGCAGTAAGGGCAAGTATTAGAAGATTGCATGTTCTAACCAAGTTTCCTTCTTTGGAAGAACAGAGTAATCTGTGCATGACATCTGAGTCATTCAAGCGCCACCAGCCTAGGCCCTCGGTGGGAGGAGACTCACCACAGGAACTAATTCTGAGTAACAGTATCATTAGCTGGGTCATCTAATGACCCAAGGCACAGTTGCAGGAGTACCTATGTGGGCTCAAAAATTCTTAGCAATAAAAAGGTTTTAAATTTTTTTCTCATTTCCTCTTGATTCTCCACATGCACCAAGATACAAGTAATAAAAATACAAAAACATATATATATATATATATATAGATATAGATTGCTAAAGGGGTTGAATTAGAATTGTTTAACTCATAAATTGTTGTGTTTCATAATGTATTCCCTGGAAAAATGCTAAACTAATTTTTAATGATCACTTATCAGATAATTGTTGATTTAAAGAGGGGGAAATTTTTACTCTCAAAATAAAATGAAGCATTTTGCCCTTGCCGATGTGGCTCAATTGGTTGAGCATTGTCCCATGCACCAAGAGGTCTCCAGTTCAATTCCCAGTCAGGGCACATGCCCAGGTTGCAGGATTGATCCCCAATGGGGAACGTGTAGGAGGCAGCTGATCAATGTATCTCTCTCATTGATGTTTCTCTCTCTCTCTCCCTCTCCTTTTCTCTCTCTCTCAAGTCAATAAGAACATAATTTTAAAAAATAAAAACAACAATAAAATTAAGTATTTAAAGTCGAGGTATTTTTAAGTTTGTAAATATGCATTTTGAATGTAGGTATGGAGGTAAAATGATCAGCTATTGCCTCATTAAAATCTTAACTTATTTAGCAAGATGTGCTTTTACCAAGAACTTTTTCCACTTACTTCTTCCCCCACTTTTCTAGAGGAATCATCACTTTCCGGGAGAAAGCTGCACCAATAAGGAAGCATGAAACAAGTATGGTAAGACAAAGTTAATTCTTTATTGGTAGGGGCAAGAGGAGGTAAAAGATACCGTGTGTATTAAACAGAATAGGAAGCCAGGGGTCGCAGACAGACAATAGGTCTGATTAATCTACTGCCTACAGCAGAGCAATGTAAGATGCATAATGCTGCTAAAACGGAAACATACCCCAAACCCAAGTTACCAACTTCCATTTTCAAGGTAAAATTTCTTTTTCCTAAGTACTCTTGTAACTAATAAAAATGATTACTCTTAGGGGGAAAGAGGAGGTAGAGTGAATGGGAATGGGGTTATGAGTGAGATCGGTCATATATAACATTCTATAGCATTTTGCTTTTTGAACCAGGTAAATGTATAACAAAGACAAAATGAAATTACAAATAAACATTTATTGCTCGTTCTGATGTTATTATGTACTTGGGCTTCTTTTGGCTGAACTAATTTTATTTATTTCCTTTCACTCTGCTGGTTTTGCATCCTAACAGCCTGGTTCCTTCCAGAGCAGCATAAACTGAGGCAGCTACAAGACTACACGGTGGACCCCAGGTCCATTGCCCTTGTACATCCCATCCCCCTAAGTGTCTAATCCTCATCCTGAAACAATCAACTGACCACTTTTTTTTTTTAAAGAAGTAGCTCTCAACAACTCACACACAAAAAAAGCTCAGTAACACTTATTTACTAAATGATGGCTGGCTATTCCCCTCTGAAAACAGATAAGCATTAAGGCTACAATTCCTGCTCCTCCTTTTTACTATTTGTCATCTGCTGGAAGCAAAGCAGAGAGAATAAGGAAAGAGATTAGGTTATGGGACCACGAGGTCATGGAGAATGATGACTGACTCAAAGATCAGACAGCGGAACATGCACTGAGCCATGGACTGAAGTCAGGAAAAACTTTAGATACACCTTCCTTTTCTCCTTTTGATTTTGAAGACAAGGATTATTGTGAAGGACAGATGCCCCATCTAAACTCTCTAGCCTACCCATTTTCATTATGGCTTAGCACCATAATGGCACATCTCCAAAAGCAAAATGCCAGAGCCTGCAAAGGAGACTGATGATAGAGATGACATCAGCTGGAAGTTTCCGAAGATCAGGGTCCACAGGTAACGTAGGGGTCACCCCGCTACATGGGGAAGCCTGCCCTCAAATGAAGTCAGTGGGAATGACTAAGCCAGGACAGTTCTCAGAAGCCCGCTCAAAGAATGAAAGCACTCACTGGAACACAGAAAGCCTGGCTCCCAAAGGAATGCCTTTTCTTTTGCTTTCCCCAAAGACATCGCTCAAGATGAGCTTGAGTCAAACAGTCTGCCCAGCACAGCCTTGAGTCCCATATTAAATCACAATCTGACGCATATTCGAGCACAGTGTTACACACCGGCACACAGAATAAGGCATGGCACACAGCACAAACAACCTCAGACATGCTTTTTCTCTTTTAAGTGAAAAAAAGAAAGAAAGAAAGAAAGAAAGGAAGGAAGGAAGGAAGGAAGGAAGGAAGGAAGGAAGGAAGGAAGGAAGGAAGGAAGGAAGGAAGGAAGGAAGGAAGGAAGGAAGGAAGGAAGGAAGGAAGAAAACTAGAGGACAACAAAAAGCTTACCTTCTAAACGTGAGAAAAAAGAATAAAACAAACAAGAAAACAAAAAAGATGCATAAAGATGTCATAACAGGGAAGTGAAAGCTGTCAAATATGCAAAATTAAGTAAAATTAAAATGATTTTACCATACAGATTTAAAATACAGTCTTAGAACTTGTTCAAGAACTTCGTGCCTCTATTAACAAATCCATAGCTTGGATAAGCTGCCTAGTTTCTTCTGCATATCTAGATTCACTTTCTAGTTTGAGGCCCCAGTTTTGACCTTACCTCATAGGTGACCTGGAGGACAAAGAGCCCCACTGGGCACCAAATGGAAGCCATACTACAAAATCCCATCCTAGTCGGCTACCAGCCGGCTCCGTGGCCCTGGAGGCCACATCTGGGTCACACGTGGGTAAGCTGGGTGCTGGAGACAGTGTTTCTTGGGTTCCTACACGGAAAGTGTAAACCCAAGTATCTCTGTTCCCTCAAAATAGTCACTGGATAGGGAGAGGCAGACCAGACAGCAGCCACGCAAAACTACTGCTGCCCGGCTCTGGAGGGAACCCACCAACCCTTTTGGAGTCCAAGAAGAAATTCTAGATTAAATCCTAAAGAGTGAAGGGACCCCTCACACTAACTGACAAATGTGAAAACTAATCTTTTAATTAAGCTTTCCTGAGGAAAACTGGAATGATGAAGGCGCACACCTAGAAATGCCAAGTTTTCTCTGTAGATTTCTCTGGGTCAAAGGTTGGTTTAGGAAACGTTTTCCATAAAAACCAGTCATAGATGTATTAAGTCTCTTAGTTACCTAGCAACAACCGCCCACATAAAAGGCAGGGCTCCCACCCCAGGGAGCACACACCACACCAGAATCCTCCACAAACCCAATCACTGGGACTCTAGCCTGAGGGAAACGCGACCTATTTCAGCCTTCAACCAGCTTTCACCCCACACACCTATTTATTGTTCTACCTAGGAACAAAGGAAATTTACAAAAGCAGCAAGTAACCCATGAAACAAAAGGGAAGAAGATATTACTTTCATAATATCTGAGTAGTCTTATGCTACACATAGTTACAAGATAAAATGTGAGACAAACGCCCAGGAGGGGAGAATTTGGGCTTTTGCTCATTTCTCCTCCAATAAAACTTACCTTGCTGGCCCAGGCATCTTCATCCCAAGAAGTGAGTTGTAATACACGAATGATCTCATTAATTTCAGCACTCATCTTTTCTACAGTGTAGTTGCGATTTTTCAAAGCTTCTTCTATTCCTTGGCTTTTGGAGTTTTTAGTTGTTACAAAAATCTTCATAGCTGTAAAAAATAAACCAAAGATCAGAAACTGAGGTTGGAATTGAATTTTGCTGTACAACAATATTCACACAAATGTTCCACCCCTTGAACACATGTTTTGGGCTTCTAAGATCTGAAAGGAAGGAAGGAAGGAAGGAAGGAAGGAAGGAAGGAAGGAAGGAAGGAAGGAAGGAAGGAAGGAAGGAAGGAAGGAAGGAAGGAAGGAAGGAAGGAAGGAAGGAAGGAAGGAAGAAAACACTGCAAATCTGCCAATAAAGTTCCAATATCACAACCTTTACTATAATGAAAACTGAAGGTACAAAACATCACCACAACTTGATCAAGGAACTAATTTAACATGCACATGCTGATGACCTATAATCACAAAATACCCAACATCCTTCTAAATCACCTGGCATCCCAGCCCTAGCACGGTCCCCAGCTAACACAAACCTAATGGGACAAGATGAAAACAGTTACTTAAAATTGTAACTAGAGAATGCTGCTGCCTCCAATACTAATGGGAGTTCAGTTTATCTTCCAGGATTTCTCTCAACACATAGCAGAGACCTTCTAACCCCCAACAGTGAAGAAGAAATAATAACAATAGGAAGCAATGGAGGAAAAGCATTTTCTCCTATAAAACAATTAAAATTGTAAAAACAAAGACTAATCAACACTTTATTGAGTTACCCAGCTTAGAAATCCTCTTCCCAACAGCCTGTCTGCTACATCAAACAGTTATTGGCCTCAAAAACATATTTCCATGGAGATTATAAGACTCTAATTACAAAGGTTTGTTTTCTAGTTCATGTGAGGGCTTTTGAACTCTTACGCTCGCATCTCCCTTTTAGCTTCTACTTGAAATGCCAAAGCAGGAAAGCAGTAGCCCGGGGTCACAGTGGCATGCCTCATAAAAAATGTTAAATAAAGCTGCCCTCTGAAAGTTAAACTACCTAACCCACAACTTGACTAAGATAACTTACATAACCTGCTACGTACTAGCTGCTTGACAAGTACAGCTCTCTGTTGCTAGTTTAGAGAAGAGTCACCATGTTGCATTTCTGGACTCTGCCCAATGGGAAGGTGGCCCCAGGTGGCATAGACCACCAGCTCTCTAATGTAAAGAAAAGTTAAATACTTTCTACTAAAAACAAAACAAAACAAAAAAACCCGTGTTAGCCAACAATGAAAAGGCTCTGGTTTACTTCCTTATCGTATAGTGCTCTATAATATCCAATCCATCTCCTAACTGCTTTATTGTAATACAAATAAAGATGTCAAAATCCAAACATCCAAGACTAGAGTTTCTAGAGGAGATTCCACCTCCCAGAAAAAGAGCTTCAGGAGAACAGAACTAGGCAACAGAAAGGGCAGTTTCAAACAAAGGAAGAAAAGAAGGGCATTGGAGAAGAGGAATACTCAGCTACAGCCTTCCGGTAATACCCAATCCATCGGGTCTCATTCTCCCCCAAGCAGAAGGACATACAAATAAGCAGCAAAAGAAAACAACCATCAGAGTCTAGAATATGATAAAATGTTTTCCCCATAAGATAAAGTATAGGCAGAAAATACCTGAAATGAGAACTGGCAGCAACTCTTTCACGGTGTTCATTGAGTTCACCAGCATCACTCGGTGCTCCTGGTGAGTCAGTTCCTGCTGCCTCTCGTCAATCATCTTGGCCATTTTAGTCATTCCTGGGGCATAAGGAATAAGCAGGGTGAGCAGTGAAACAACCCAGAGTCTGGCTTTCTGAGCCTAAATCCACTATGAATTACTATGAAAGCTCACTTATTTAAACAACAGACACTACCGCTGAACTCTAGCGTTTATGGTAGAGAATTTTTTAAGACACTTCTAACTTAATGCAACTTTATTTTTTTCATTAAAAGTAGTTTATTAAATGTAAAACTAAATGTGACATAATTTTCACGTTTGGCAAAAGTACATTCACAAATATAAAAAGGTATTCCAGTGAATAGATATATATTTGTAAAAAATAGAGTCACCAGTTTGCCTGGCTACCACGTATGCAGGTTTCACACCATGCATCTGCCCAGTGTGTCCATGTAGGTAAGAATCTCATGTGAGCCTGGTACTAAGAATCTAGTGACTGAAAAAAATCTTAAGAATTACAATAATGTGTTTTGTTTTCATCTTTATGTTTTTCTGTACTTTCCGATTTGTCCAAAATAAGAATGTAGTACTTTTACAATTAGAAATACAAATATTATAAAAATAATATTAGTGATGACAGCGTTTGGAAGCATCTGGTGTTTTGGAATCAGCCTGCTAGCACTTTCTGTTGACTTCAGGTATTATTTGAAGGTGGTGTGACTCTAAGCTTTGATTTTTCAAGCTGTTCTCAAGATTTCTTAAATAGTTTCACAGCTTTTTAAGGGATACCAAAGGAAGGTGGGAACGGTGGGGTGGAAAAGATGGGATAGCCCCTTCTTCATCCAGGGTAGCTCCATTTTTGTCTTTTATATGTTGGGATTCTGCAGAAGATTTAATTTGAAGGAATGAAACCTTTTTCTGGTGCTATGAGAAAGTTAAAAGAGGACTGCTCTAAAGCCATCTCCTGGTGATCTTTTCAATGATGGCTCAGAGAAATTTTTAACTGCCATAAGCTCTCAGAATGACTGCACCAGAACCTCATGCAAATACTGCTAGTTAAAAATTATTTAACAGCCCTGGCCAGTGTGGCTCAGTTGGTTGGGCATCGTCTTATACACGTAAAGGTTGCCAGTTTGATTCCCAGTCAGGGCACATGCCCAGGTTGTGGGCTCAATCCCAGGTAGGGGGCGTGCAGGAGGCAGCCCATCGATGTTTTACTCTCACATCAATGTTTCTCTCTCTCCCTCTCCCTTTCCCTCTCCCTCTCCCACTCTCTTCCTCTCTCTCTAAAATCAAATTTAAAAATCATTTTATAGAAGATGCAAGAATTTTACAAGTTAAACATCAGATGTGTCTTGTCATTGGTCTCATTCACATTCCAAGAACCTTCAAGTTCATGTTATATGTCTAAAACATCAAAAACTGGTATCTGTTCATGTATTTTGAATATTCAATTCTCAGATGACTAAACAGTCATTTCAAAATGAGATTTAGCCACAGTAGCTCTTCTCTCCTTCTAGGTCTGATTACATTATGTGGCCTTGGGCTAGGGCATGAATTCATAATAGTAGGCGGGCTAATTAGCAAGCTAAGAGGTCATAAAGAGCTTCAGGCCAGCTGGCAGACAGTGAAGGAATGCTGTGTAGTGTGGAACTGAGAGGCCAGGGTTCAGGGTGGCCTTAAGCATTACAGCCATAGAAAAGTATTTCCTACATTCTCCAGCAACATCTGCAATGTCTAGTTTAATTCATTAGACAGGGCCAGGATTTGTAGAAAGCAGATTCAGCTTTCATAGACAATGATATCTACTCAATAGAAGCACAGCATTAACTCCAACAACAAAGTACAGACACCTAAAAGCCTAACGCATCATTACCTATCTTTTGCAAAAAATAGGGTGGAGTGCCTTTTCCTCTTGATCAAACATGGACAATCCATAAAAATGTTAATATAAAAATTGGATATGACTAACCTGGTCCAAGGTTCTTTGTGTAAGTGACCAAATCTTCCATAGTTTCTACCACCTCTGCCACTGTAAGATATTCCAAAATTCCTTTGCAAACTCTAATAATTTTACGAACCTGGAAATATATTTCAGAGTAGTCAACTGAGTGAACAATTAAGTAGAAAACAATAGTCATTCAGATGTGTAGCCATTCAACATTTTCTCATTCTAAACAAGCATCAATCCTCCATTATTATCTTTGAGGCAAGGCTTCTGTCTGAAAGAAATCTGCATGAGCCTAAGATTGCCTACCTCAGCCTCATCGAAGGTGAGGAGCAGGTCCGATGTGCCGGAGAGGATGCCTCTCGACCCATCAATTAAATAATCTCGAGCAGGCACTGAGTAAGGGTCTGACTGAAGCATCTGGGATGCCTGGACAAGCTTGGTGCAAGCATTTTCAACCCTGTGGGAAGGAATAGGGAGTCAGAATGAAACAGAAGAATATCACGTGTAAATACAAAGAATATAAATGGATATAAATTCACATTTTTTTTCCACTTGGAAAATAGCCAAGACTATTTTATAATAGAAGTTTTTAGCTTACATATACATTAAGTGCAGCACAATCATTCATTTATTATTCACTATACTAATTAAGCCTGGTTTTTTATATTTCCTGGCAACAAAAAATGATGAGAAAATGTTTCAGACCTTTTACTTCAGGTTGCTATATCTCTGTATCTCCTTTGTTTCCTTATTCCTCACCTATACACACTGCCAGTAAAAGACACTGCACCAAGAGCTGAAATCCTTGACAACAGTTTCAGATTTAGCATCTTAAAAAAAATTTTTCAAAGCACTGTGTTAAGTGAAATTTAATAATCAGAAAAGCAAAGGAATAGGAGAAAACACAAAGGAAAATTATGAGGCGATGCATAAATTTCTCATTCATCTAGCTATATGGATTTGTTTGACAAATCCACTGGGCTGTTTGAAAACAGTTCTAAAAAACTATGTTGTTAATTAAAATGTCATTGCCCTAGCTGGTTTGGCTCAGTGGATAGAGCGTCAGCCTGTGGACTAAAGGGTCCCAGGTTCGATTCGGTTAAGAACACATGCCAGGTTGCGGACTCGATCCCCAGTAGAGGACATGCAGGAGACAGCCAATCAATGATTCTCTCTCATTATTGATGTTTCTATCTCTCTCTCCCTCTCCCGTCCTCTCTGAAATCAATAAAAATATATTTAAAACATAAAATAAAATGTCATTGACATTAATACCTGAACCAGTTTTTAATAGCTTAATATTAATATAGTTTAATAATATAGATGATCTCATCAGGCAAACGTAGGGTGTTTTTTGGGGGGGGGAGAAGGGGTTCAATTAAAAGAAGAACCCAAAGTACATAAACCAAGTATTTTCCTTGACCCTCATGTACTACTAAAATGTATTCATTCATTCACCCATCCATTCAGAGTTGAAAAGGATCTGATAGATCATCTCTTCTAATCTCATATCCAATAAACCCATTATGTTATCATTTTACAACTTAAAAAGATATGGAACAAGTCTCTTAAAATTAAAATATTTAGTCAAAATTATACATTCCTTTTTTAAAATATTTTTTTATTAATTTCAGAGAGGATGGAAGAGGGAGAGAGAAATAGAAACATCCATTATGAGAGAGAATCATTGATTGGCTGCCTCCTGCACGCTCCCCACTGGGGATCAAGCTCACAACCTGAGCATGTGCCCTTGACCGGAATCAAACCTGGGACCCTTTGGTCTGCAGGTTGACGCTCTACCCACTGAGCCAAACCGGTTAGGGCAAAATTATACATTCTTATTTGAAAACATAGAAAATGTGACATGCAAATAAAAGCTCACTCACAGTGTTGTCTTGAGGATCAAATGAAATCAATGAAATTCCACAAGTATAAAAATAATAAATTAAACCAACACATGAATGTCAACTAAATAAAAAGCATTGATCGCTTCTCGGCCTTTTGGCTAAGATTAAGTGTAGTATCTGTTCTTATCAGTTTAAATAAAAAGCATTGAGCTATGGACTCTATAGGTATGCATATTAAAGATACAAAAAACACTATTCTGACTCTCAAAAATGCATACTTTACTAAGCTAAGTCACAAACATTAGAGCCATGAGGCAGTACGTAATAAAGATCAGTGAATTGAGGTGGCTTTTAAATCACTTTTAGAGAGAACTGGTTGTTTACTGTTCCTCTTTCATTTTTAAATTAAAATGTTTAGTAATTTTAAATTACCTAATAGGTATGTTTACATAACACAAACACATATATAAAAATAAAAGGGCATACAGTGAAAAATCTTCCCTCCACTATCTAATCTCCTAAGCATTCTAATTCCATCTACTTGCAACCAATATTAAGAGTTTTCTCTGTATTCTCCAAAAAAAAGATACTTTATGCATACAGAAACAAAAATATAGGCACCCACCTTTTTTACACAAACAATATTATACTATACAAACTCTCTGCAGTGGACATGTTTGTATAAAAATACATAAAAAGCCTCCTCATTCTTTTATACAGCTATATAACTAGCCCATAATTTGTTAGCCTACTGCAATGAATCTCCTTGAATACATATCATTTTTAAATATATAGATCTATAGTAGACAGTCTAGAAATAGAATCACTAAGTCAAAAGTATAGACTTTTAGTTTTGACAAATGCCATATTGCCATCCACAGACGTTATTAATTTACATTCCTAGCACAGTGGATTAGAGTGCCTGTTTCCTCACAGTTTCAGTCACATAGTGTGTAATAAAAACAATGTATCCTCATCAATATGCAAGACCAAAATAGAATCTCAATATAAATTCACATAACACATAATTTGTCGTTTTAAAGGGTACAAGTCAGTGGCATTGAGTGTATTCACAATGTTGAATAACCACACCTCTCTCTTGTGTCAAAACTTTTTCATCCCCTCAGAAAAACACTCTGTGCCCATGAAGTCAGAGATTTTAAACCAATATGCTGCAGCACACCGGTGTGCTACAAGAATTTTAAAACATGCAATACCTGACTATTTAGTCAGGGGCACTGACCTCTTTTCCCTTAGATTGTCAAAAAAACAAAACAAAAACAAAAAACAGCCAACACAACTGTCATCTGGTGTGAATGAATCAAAATTATACCTTTTTTTTGGTCAGATCAGCAAGAATAAAATATATCTCTTTTGGTGTGCCACAGAATTTTAGTAATTAATTTATGTGTGCCAAGAGATTAAAAAAAAAAAAAAAGGTTGAAAATTGCTGCATTAAGTAATGAAGATAAGAATAACAACAAACTTCTCTTTGAAAATAATGCAAGCCAGAAGACAGTGGAGCAAAGTACTCAAAGAGGAACTCTGTCAAAATCTATACCCAAAGAAAATATATTTCAAAGTTTAATGTGAAATAAAAACTTTTTCAGATATACAAAAGCTGGAAGAATTCATCACTAGCAGACTTGAACTATAAGAAATGTTAAAGGAAGTCCTTCAGGAAGAAGAAAAAGTATGCCGGATGGAAATTTGGATTTACAGGAAAAAAAAAAAAAACGAGCACAAAGTGGTAACTATGTGGGTAAATAGAAAAATACTTTTTTTCCTTACTCTTTAAATATCTTTAAGAGATAATTGACTGAAGCAAGAACTTTAAAAAACATAAAGTTTAGCCGAAACCGGTTTGGCTCAGTGGATAGAGCGTCGGCCTGCGGACTGAAGGGTCCCAGGTTCGATTCCGGTCAAGGGCATGTACCTTGGTTGCGGGCACATCCCCAGTGGGGAGTGTGCAGGAGGCAGCTGGTCGATGTTTCTCTCTCATCGATGTTTCTAACTCTCTATCTCTCTCCTTTCCTCTCTGTAAAACCTCAATAAAATAAAATAAAATAAATTAAAAATAAAAAAAAACATAAAGTTTAAAAAAGTAAATTCGGTTTGGCATTCAAGGACTGGCTTCGACAATGATTATGGCAGATGTTTTCTATAAATTAATGAGAGAAATTTACATGAAAACATTTTTAACACATGTTTATAGTATACAATATGGCAGAAAATATGTTTTATAACTAAAGTTATGATTTAAAAATGTTTAAATGAAAACTTTTAAAATATTCCAGAGAAGCATTTCAAAAGTCCTTTAAGAATAGCCAACCACTCATTAAAGACCACTAGCTGGCGAGCACTTATCTGTTGCTTCAAGGTTTTTTTATAGCCATTCCAACTGAAACACCTCTCTCTCCCTTCTTCTACTTGACTAACCCCTACTTGTTCTTTTAGACTCCACTTTGAAAGGCCTCATACTTGAGGAAACTATCCTAAATCTATGAGTACCTCTCTTATGTGCTCTCATGAGACATATCATACCCTCTCAGTTTAATTTTCACTATCTCCCACAAGACTATAAGTTTAGCAGGGCAAGGACCTTGTCTATCTTGTTCCTTAATAGACTACAATGCCTGACACATAATAAATGCTCAATAAATACTTAAATGAAAGAGTGAATTTTCAGCGGTTACAGGCAATCATGAAATCACCTGGCCCATAGAAATTAACTTTAAAAAGTAACAAACTTGATTTTATTTCCAGGTAACAGGAATCTTGATGAAATTATAGCAAACATAAGCATCATAGAATGCAACTGTTGCACTACACCTATTTGTAAGGATCTAGTCCAGGGGTGGGCAAACTTTTTGACTCGAGGGCCACAATGGGTTCTTAAACTGGACCGGAGGGCCGGAACAAAAGCATGGATGGAGTGTTTGTGTGAACTAATATAAATTCAAAGTAAACATCATTACATAAAAGGGTACAGTCTTTTTTTTTTTAGTTTTATTCATTTCAAACGGGCTGGATTCAGCCCGCGGGCCGTAGTTTGCCCACGGCTGATCTAGTCACTGCATAAGTGTTTCAAATTTGGGGAAAAACAAAAAATAAGTAGTCATCATAGAGAAAGGAAACAACAAAGAAAGATGAAAGCTTTGCAGGAATCAATTTGATTCTCCTCTAATGGTTCCCTTGTGTGATAAAATGATAGGGCCAAAATAGACACTGCACCATTTTTTCCCTATAATAAGACATCTGATCTGTACATTAAAATTTAATGGCATTCATAAAAGCCAAACAAATCCCACCATGACTAACCAGTAGTCAGAAACAGGAAGGAGTCTGTGTTGTCTGTGGAAAATGAGATTTTATATAAACACTAAAGCTGCCTCACTTCTTAAAGTGATATTCTGCTTTTTAACACAAATCTGAATTTTTTAAAAATCATTTTAAAGACTGACAGCAGGGCTAAGATCCGTTTCCTAAATAATTATATATCTTGACTAGGCTTCCCTCTGCCTTTGAATCTTCAACTAAAATTAATAGAAAATTCTTATGGTTTAGATCAATGGACCAAAGACAGCCTCATGGGACCCGAAATATGCTCACTCATAATCCACTAATCCATTCTTCCAAGAATTACCACATGGTATAACTTGATACAATTTAAGAGATGTAAAGGTTCCAAATTCAGTTCCATGTGACTTCAATGATCACCCATCAAAAAACAACCTTATGCTAAATTTTTTATTTAAGAAAAACAAGGGGAAAAGCAAATCCACAGCCGTAACCGGTTTGGCTCAGTGGATAGCGTCGGCCTACGGACTGAAGGGTCCCGGGTTGGATTCCGGTCAAGGGCATGTACCTTGCTTTCGGGCATATCCCCAGTGGGGGGTGTGCAGGAGGCAGCTGATCGATGTTTCCCTCTCATCGATGTTTCTAACTCTCTATCCCTCTCCCTTCCTCTCTGTAAAAAATCAATAAAATATATTTTTTTAAAAAATTAAAAACAGAAAACAAATCTACAGATGATAAAGATTGCCACAAGTCATTTTATTTTAAAAGGAGAAGGTCAGAAGAAGTAGCCAGGTCTTTTTAAAAAATATATCTGTACTGATTTCAGAGAGGAAGGGAGAGGGAGAGAGCGAGAGAAACATCAATGATGAGAGAGAATCATCAATCAGTCACCTCCTGCATGCCCCACACTGGGGTTCTAGCCCACAACCTGGGCATATGGCCTGACAGGGAATCCAACTGTGACCTCCTGGTTTGTAGGTCGACGCTCAACCACTGAGCCATACTGGCCAGGCCGCCACAAGTCATTTTTAAACATTCTTCTAGACTGCATCGAGAAATAAGTTACTAATTTTAAATTCATTTAGTTTAATCCTTTCATATATATTTTTTTAAATATATATTCTATTGATTTTTTACAGAGAGGAAGGGAGAGGGATAGAGAGTTAGAAACATCGATCAGCTGCCTCCTGCACACTCCCTACTGGGGATGTGCCCGCAACCATGCCCTTGACCAGAATCGAACCCGGGACCCTGAGTCCGCAGGCTAACACTCTATCCACTGAGCCAAACCAGTTAGGGCCCTTTCATGTATTTGTTCATCTAACATATCGAGCACATACTACATGTTATGAGTCCTGGAAATAGATTTTTTTAGGTCCCTAGCTTTAAGGGGTTACCACCTTAGGCAGAGACGTACATGTAAACAAATACAAATTAGTATTTAGAAGTATATTCAGCATGTGTTGAAGGAACATAAAAGTGAGAGTAGTATTTTTACCTGAAAGATTAGGAAAGCTGTGATGGAGAAGGTGAAGAGAGCACTGCTCCTGCCCTCAGAAGCTCAGACCTACTTATAAACATGATTCTCTTCACAGCATCTCTTTGAGTTATTTTTCCAATGGAATAATATTTTTTCTCTCTCTTTCTCTCCCCTCCCACCTCTCCCCCCGCCCCGTTCCCTCCCTCCGTCCCACCTTCCCCCCCAACACAAGAGTCCTTTCTATAAAAAAGTAACACATGCATTAGTAATGGTCCTGGCTTAACAAAGGAGAGTAGTCTACTATCTCAATATACAGGTAACTCACCTTGAAGCCAAACTATCTCAGTCTGCTTCTGTAAATATCAATCAGCATATCCCAGCTCACGGATTTAGTCAAGTAAAGGAGAGAGCTTTGGACAAAATAATATAAAGGAGACAGTCTCATGGACCTATTTAGATATATACTGCTCCATAATTTAAATCTGAAAAGCTGCCCTAGCTAGTTTGGCTCAGTGGATAGAGCATCAGCCTGTGAACCAAAGGGTCCTAGGTTCAATTCCGGTCAAGAGCACATACCTTAGTTGCAGGCTCCTCCCCAGCCCGGCCCTTGGTCAGGGCGCATGCAGGAGGCAACCAATCAATGTATTTCTCTCACATCAATGTTTCTCTCTGTCTTTCTCTTTTCCACTCTTCCTAAAAATCAATGGAAAAATATCCTCGGATGAGGATTAATCAATCAATCAATCAATCAATCTGAAAAACTTTCTGAAACAGTCAACAAGTTAATACTTTCACCCCACCCCCCAAAATATGTTGGGGGTGGGAGTAACTATCCTATATCAAATTCCCTCTATTAATAAAACCTAACCCTAGACATTTGGGTTATAAATACTATCTCACGCACACAAAAAAAAAAAAAATTCTGTTAGCGAAAGACCGGTGTACTATGGAATAGAACACCTGAAAATCTGATTTCATGGACATCAGGTTCCCTGGAGCACACCCAAAGCAGCAGGGGTTTACATCTTGGGACCTGTCATTTCAAGAGAGATGGTCAGGCCACAAGCATATCCTACACACAAGGCCCAGACAACACCTGGGAGACTGGAAGTAAACAGGCAGAAGAAGAAAGAGAACCCAATTGGCTGGAAGGTGAGGCTTTCCCCACTGTAGCCACTGAACCCAGCACCATTACCTCTTTTTTGTTTGTTTGTTTTTAAAGAGAGAGAGGGAGGAAGGTGTGGGGGGGAGGGCGGGGGGGCACATCAATTTTCTATTCCACCCATTTATGCATTCATTAGTTGATTCTTGTATGTGCCCTGACTGGGGACCCAAACCGTAATGTTGGCCTATTAGGACGATGCTCTAATCAACTGAGCTACCAGGCAAGGGCTGCACCTGCATTTCTAACCAGGCTGGCCCTGGCATAATTATTGGGCAGGCAAACTTGACTGTAAGGTCTAATCCTGCTCTCTCCATAACCTTGTTGAGACTTCCCTTCCCATCTGGACAGGGTCTCTCATAGATCAAGAGAAGCCCAGACCACTTACAAGTTTGCAAAGCCCATCATATTGAAAAATGAAGTGCCAAGCCCAGCTGGTGTTGTTCAATGGTTGAGCATCAACCCATGAACCAGGAGGTCACAGTTTGATTACCAGTCAGGGCATATGCCCAGGTTGTGGGCTCAATCCCCAGTAGGGGGAGTGCAGAAGGCAGCCGATCAATGATTCTCTCTCATCATTGATGTTTCTATCTCTCTCTCCTTTCCCTTCATCTCTCTGAAATCAATAAAAACATATCTTTAAAAAAAATGAAGTGCCAAAACAGGTCACAAATATCAGTGGTTCTCAACCTTGGCTGCACATTAGAATCACCTGGGAACCTTTTTAAAATCCTGATTTCTGGGCCTCATCCTCTGGAAATTCTGTTTCTTTGTTACTAATGTGTGGCCTCACCCCATAACAAACAGAATTTCCCGAGGATGAGGCCCAGAAATCAGGATTTTAAAAAGATTCCCAGTGATTCTAATGTGCAGCCAAGGTTGAGAACCACTGCAAATATGATGGTGTGTATAAGTGTTTACATTTAATCATTTTAATGGCATAATAAACATCTTCTTTCAAGACACTCTTTTTCTCTATGACTTTATTAAAGTCCAGGCCCTACTTAAATATTATGCCTGAGAGAGGCCAGGGGATGAGGGGAAGGGCAGGCCTTCAAACCTGCCCTTTACTTAGAATCTACCATCAGCCAAAGGTCTGATAAGTGAAAATGACTCCTGAAGCCTCAAAAATTCTCCCTTCACTAAGTATTTAAGTATTTAAATTGTTAACGTGAGGAATGAGCTCTAGTAAAATTTCCAGCATCAGCAACTGCTTTCCAGCTTCCCTCTAACAGGAAGTCCTGCCTCTATGGGGAGTACCGGAACCCAGAGTGCAATCCATTCATTCTATCCTCAGATCTTACCATGTTTATACATGGGATTAAAAAGGTAATAATAACAATATATGTGAAGATGTCAAAAGACTAGAGAGATATGTAAAAATAAAGTGTTGTTTTTTAATATACTTGCCTTTTGGCACAAATTTTACTTTAAAATAGCTAAAGTAAATTCACTCTGTGGTATCCCAGTGCTGGTCAATGTGCTTTGCTCCTGGTGTTGCCATTTTGAAAAAGGCCAAGGATCCTCAGCCATTAGTCACCTAGAAACCTGAGTGAAGGCCACAAGCAGTCACAGTGTTTAGGAGGGAGTCAGGAACACAGAGTACCATGACCCACTTTAATCTGGTGCCAAGCAGCAAGTGCAAAGCACCAACTCCATGTGCACACTGTGATAACACCAAAACGTGCTGCTCCAACTCCATGTTCCTAGATTTAAGATCCTACAGGCCTCATCCACAAATAATTTCTTACCCTGTCCTAACTCGGTGATACTATAGGACTCTGCTTTTCAAACCCAAAACCAAAATTAAAAAGCACAATGACTCATTCTGAAAACAGTCGAAACCCTTTAAGGGCAATGCTAGGACATGTCCATTTGAGATCACAAACCTAAAACAAACACAAACAATACAGGCTCACTAAATTCTTTATTTCAGATGACGTTAGAAGATTATGCAGCCAGTGAAACAAAACAAGATTCTGCCTGAGCCAAGAGATACCTAAAGGTAAATAGCATGCTGGGAAGGAGAGAGTTTAAAGTGTCACTGCTGCCCAAAGCTATATGCTCCTCAAGTCTTAGTAGGCAGCTTATTTGAAAGGTAGAGTATGAGTCACAACCTTTGAATCCTTCAAATCCTTAATGACTAGTCCTAGTCTTTGTTCCTACTTCCTTTACCTCCTGTTCAAATCTGGCATCTGTAAAGGAAAAAGGTTCAATCTGCTACCTACATGTCCATTGGCAACTATGGTCTCCCTCCACCTCCTGCTAGGATTATTACAGCAGAAGCAGGAGCATATAAACAAGCATGTTTTACAGATGCCAGTACTTTTCAAATGTATGTTGATGCTATTGTGCTTAATAAAAATAAAAATTTATTTTAAAACATTACAAATTCATTGCATCTTTTGTTCTTAAACATTCTTAATCAACTAATAATAAAAAACTAGGATGTGGATCAAAAAAACAATCTGGAGATACAAGTAAGCTAACATCAATCAACAGTCAGTCATTCTAAAAAAAGAATAATAAACAACAAAATAATTAACACAATTTAGGATCCAGGAAAATCACAAACTTATAACCACTTATTGCTTTGAAATATGTTTAAAACTGAAAATTACATGAAAAATGAACAAATCTACAATTATTATAGATTTCAATATATGTCAATCATAAACTGAGAGTTCAAACAGCCAAAATGGTAAGTCTATGAATGCTTGATAAGTAATATTTATATGCTGACCTAATTAATATTAAAAGAACCCTATACCCAAAAGCAAAAAAGATTTCACTTTCTTTTCAAGCACATATAGAACATTTATCATAATGGACAACTTATTATGTTGCAAAGTAATTTCCAAGAGTTTCTCTTATACCAACTATTGCCTTTTGAGCACAATGCAATTAAATTAGAAGAATAACAATAAAAAGATAGTAAAAATAATTTTGAAATCTTTATAAAACACTCCTAAATAATGCATATGGTTAAAGAGGAATTTGCAATCAAAATTAAAAAATATTTAGGGCTGAACAACTATTAAATTACTTATAGCTGTTTCCAAACATGTAGGATTCAGAGCAAAATTAAGAACTTAAAATATATGTTTTTTTAAAAGTATATTTTTATTGATTTCAGAGAGGAAGGGAGAGGGAGGGAAAGAGATAGAAACATCAATGATGAGAGAGAATCATTGATTGGCTGCCTCCTGCATGCCCCCTACTGGGGACCAAGCCCACAACTTGGGCATGTGCCCTTGACCGGATCAAACCTGGGACCCTTAATCCACAGGCCAACGCTCTATCCACTGAGCCAAACCAGCTAGCGCTAAAATATATTTATTTAAAAACAAGAAAGACTGAACATAAAGCTTGAAATATTGAAATATCCTATATAATAAAAGGCCAATATGCAAATTAACTGAACAGTGGAACAACCAGTCACCATGACGCATACTGACCACCAGGGGGCAGACACTCAACGCAGGAGCTGCCCCCTGGTGGTCAGTGAGCTCCCACAGGGGGAGCGCTGCTAAGCCAGAAGCCAGGCTCACGGCTGGCAAGCACAGCGGCTGTGGAGGGAGCCTCTCCCACCTCCGTAGCAGCACTAAGGGCTCCCGAACTGTGAGAGGGCGCAGGCCGGGCTGAGGGCCCCCCCCCCCCGAGTGCATGAATTTCGTGCCCTGGGCCTCTAGTTATAAGAAGAGATTGTTATAATAAAGAGTGAAAAAAGAGTCTTAGCAACTGGAATGAGCACCAACCTGGGAGTCAGATAGCTCAAGGTTTGAATCCTACATCTGCCATTTATGTACTGCGTAACTTTTAACAAGTTACTGAGCTTCTCTGAGTCTTAGCTTACTCATCTCCAAGATAAAGTAGATAAAATAACACAATGCAAAATACCCAGCTCATAAAAAGTATTCAAGAAATGGAGCTAATTTTACAAGTTTTTGGTTTTGTTGGTTTGTTTGTTTGTTGTTTCTAAAAAGGAAAGAACAGTAAAGATTTTCAATAGATGTGAAAAAAATTTAAATCTTGAGAACTTCTTCATTTGGGACTGGATCTACGTCAAGGTAATAATTAAAGAAATACTTGTGGTTTAATTTAAGTGTCTCTTCATTTTTGCAGGGTAAGGCTGGGGCAGCAATTACCTCAATCTTAGATATATAAAACCCTAATATGCAAATAGATGGAATGGCAGAACAACCAAACAACCGGTCACTATGACGCGTGCTGACCACCAAGAAACGCGTGCGCAACATGGCGGGCGTCAGCCGTGGCAGGATGGTGTAGCAGGTGAGCTGGTCGCTGTCATTGGGGCAAGCCTCTGGTGGTTACTGAAAATTCTTTGCTCCTGTGCACCGCGGTCCCGCCCAGAGCTTGCACCTGCGGCCAGCCCCAATAGCTTGGCGCCATCAGTGGATGCAAGTGGCAGCTGCTGGCCCCAATTGCCCCTCAGGGACTCTCCACCTCCCCATGTTCCTGAGGGGTGATCGGGGCTGGCAGCCGCCTCTCGCATCCACTGCTGGTGATGGCCCTGCTCACACCCACTGCCGGCACCCGCAGCCAGTCCCGATCACCCCTGAGGACTTTTCCACCTCCCCCTCCTCCTGAGGGGCGATCAGGGAAGAAGCCACCACTCACACCCACTGACAGTGCCGACCTCAATCGTTCTGCACCATCAGCATGTGCAAGTGGGTCCTGCGCCGGCAGTACCAGCATGTGGGAGCGGCGGCGGCAGGAGCGGGGCTGCCAGCAGACAGGGGACCAGGGGTCACGGTGGGAGGGACCAGGTGGGGGTGTGGAGGATGGGCCGAGATACGTCTCTGTGCCTACCACAACCTCACAGCCCACAGTTCCTTTCAAGGTGCACAAATTTGTGCACTGGGCCCCTAGTTCATCTATAAAATAAAACAGTTGGATTAAATAATCGCTATAATCCCTTTTCACTTTAAAATGTTATGACTTTGGCCTGGATGGTATGGCTCAGCAGTTGAGCATCGACCTATGAACCAGGAGGTCACAGTTCGATTCCTGGTCAGGGCACATGCCTGCATTGTGGGCTCAATCCCCAGTAGGGGCATGCAGGAGATTTTCTCTTATCATTTATGTTACTATCTCTCTCTCCTTCTCCCTTCCTCTCTGAAATCAATAAAAATACTTTTTTTAAAGAAGAAGAAGAAGAAGAAGAAGAAGAAGAAGAAGAAGAAGAAGAAGAAGAAGAAGAAAAACCCCATCATTTAAGAAAATAAAATAAAATGTTACGACTTTGGGCCCCGGCAGGGTAGCCTAGTTGGTTAGAGCATCGTCATAATACACCAAGGTTGTGGGTTCAATTCCCAGTCAGGGCACATACAAGCAACCAATGAATGCATAAATGAGTGGAACAACAAATCAATGTTTCTCTTGCTCTCCTCTCTCTCACTCTCTCTCTCTCAAATCAATAATTTTTTAAAAAAATTTTTAATGTTATGATTTTAACTTCTTTACAGTTTAAGAGTTGCAAGACACTGCAGTACATCACTAAGTATATCTGTAACTAGAGGCCCGATGCACGAAATTCGTGCAAGAGTAGGCCTTCCTTCCCCCGGCTGCCAGCAGCAGCTTCCCTCTGACACCCGAGACCTGGGCTTCCCTCGCAGCCCCGGCTTCGTGCGGAAGGTTGTCCAGAAGGACATCTGCTCTCATAAGCATATTATGCTTTTATTATTATAGATATTCCTTCTTTGGAAATACTTAGGGAAAGTATAAACGGTTAACCTCTAGGTATAAAGTTAGTACTGCCTGCAGAGAGAGGGGTGGACTACACGACTTCTTGAAAGGTCAGACTGTGGAAAGAACATGGACTTGGAAGCCTGGGGACCACCAATAAGAAACATGTCCTGCCACTTACAAGCTGAGCGACTCTGGGTGAGTTAAAGTTTGTCGAATCTCAGTTTTCTTATCTGTAAAATGTAACATATTAACACCTTTAAGTTGGTGTTCTCAGAATAGCATGCAAAAATGAAAATATATAAATACCTGGCCCACTGATATTTACTCAATAAATGTGAGTTCCCTTGACCCTTGAGTTCCTTTCTATTTTGTTGTTGACAGTATTACAGATGTCCCCCACTCCCTCCTCTTTGCCCCCACCCCTAGGGTCCTTTTAATAATGTGATTTTTGATTACTCTGTAGATACAATGGAAACTAAAGTATTACATATTTAAAATTTTATCCGTTTATTTCTTAATCATGAAGGGTATACAAAGTAAACTAAGGATTAAATTTCTGCCAACCCGTTCTGCAGGTTAATAAAATGACACAGAGCTTATTATACAGAAGACTCAAACTTAACAAATCATTTTTGTTTGAGAAAGTCTGTGAAAAACAGTAGTACCCAAGTATGTTTAATGTGGCAAGTTCAAGGTTAACTGAAGTTTTGAGTGCTTCCTCTAGGTCACAAATGCATCAAGTCAGCTGGCAGATCTGAATGACTGTCTCACAGAAACTTATTTATCTACATTAAGAGACAAAGTTCTCTTAAGATAGCCAATGAAAAGGACCACACACAAAAAAACTCATGTTGAAAAAACAAAAGCATTAGAATCACCCATTAGGCCCAGACAAGCAAAGTGCATTGAGGGGTATGATCTAAGAATGAATTCTAAAAAAAGATATTCTGGGCACTTTCACAGAGAAGAGTGTCTAAAAATACAAATTTCATCACAAATTATTTTGAGCGTTAATGATCATAAGCAAAGAAAAAGCTAAATATAAAGACTGGTGCTCTAAAAATGCTCTACTAGTTTAAGTCAAAAGAGATCTAAATAAAATATAAACATGTTTTAATCTTTTTCAAATTTCTTTTTCGTACATGAATATCAGTCAAGGTAAATTCATACAAATATATGCTGTAACTGCGCTTCACTAAGAAAGTTTTAAAGGTTAAAACAAGGTAATTTCCTAGAAAATATGATTAATGAGAATCATGTAGTTTGCCAATAGTACATACTCCTTTTCACGGAGTATTTTAAGAACATTCTTTTATTCAATAGGCCTAGACATTACAATATTTTTCAAAAATAGTCCAAGTGGCGAATCAATCAAAGTTCTGATGGTTTCAAGCAGACTGTTCAGAGCAGCACTGAGGCACAGTTCTAAACGAAACTGTCATTTGCCTGCCAACATACAAAGAGCATTATGCCCTTTTTGAAAAGTTCATACCACAAAACTACCTCACAAGTGATGCCTTTTCATATGTTCAGATACTGAACACCCTTGGATGAGATCCAAGAACTGCCTTCCTTATCCATTTCTGCAGAAATAACAAAATTCCACTGTATACTGCAACAGCAATTTTTCCAAGGCAAATAGTCTGCCATAAACATTTTTTTATCTGTAAGGAATCAATTTGACACAAATCCACACCGACAGAAAATGAATCTGGTTGTTTTGATATACGGCCTCCTCTCCTTCACCAGCACCTATTTCATCCTGTATTTGGCCATGAATCTTCCTGAAAAACCATTTTCACCTTGTCATTCTAATGCTCAATAACTGCAAAGCGCCCTTGGCTGGAGTTGCTCAGTGGTCAGAGTGTCGGCCTGCACATATAGGGTGCCCCAAAATTCACGCAAGATTTGAATTTTGCGTGAGCATTAACAACAACAACAAAAAATAAAAGCCTAATTTTACTTGGTTTATTGAATCAGATTCTAATATCTGTTGCCCTTTGATTTCAATCTCTTCAATTTGATAAGCATTACCAAGTACCAATTATGGCCCAGGAGCAGGGACAATGAAGACCAATGAAGACCACGGCTTTGAGTATATGCCAGCAAAACCGTGGAGGCCATTTACCCGATGTGCTATTCCATAGATAACCCTATACTGTATACTTTATGAATCAATAAAAAATTTACAATTTTTAATTATAAACCTGTGTTTTCTATCAAAATTACTTCTTGCGTGAATTTTGGGACACCCTATAGAAGCGTCTTGGGTTTCAGGACTGGTTAAGAGCACATACCTGGGTTGCAGGCTCCCTGTTCAATGCATGTGTGAGAGGCAACCAATCGATGTGTCTCTCTCACATCTATGTTTTTTTCTCTCTCTCTCCCTCCTTCCCTTCCACTCTCTCTAAAAAAACAAAACAAAACAAAAACAAACAAACAAACAAAAACAATGGAAAAATATCCTCAGGTGAGAATTAACAACAACAAAACTGCAAAGGTTTTCTGCTGCCCAATTCCAAATTCCTCTGCCTGGCTTCCAAGAGCCTTCATCACCTGGCCAACCTACCTACCGATTTAAGCTTAGTTCCTATGCTCCCAACATGGCTGTCCCTCCCCTCACAGGCCCCCATGACTGGCTAAGCCACTAGGAGTGTTTTCCTTTCTCCCACAACTGTCCCACACAAAGCATTTTCCTTTTCCCTACACCTATTGTCCCAAGTCCCACTTCCTACATGAAGCCCCTTTCTACTGTTCCTCCCTACAGTGATAGCACTCTTTCTAAGTTAGTCTAGATTACAGCTCTTTCATTTGACATTCTTAAAGCATTTTTTAGTAATCTCTCTACAGCAGCAGTTTTCCACCTTTGTTCCTCTATGATACATAGAAGAATAAAACTCACATATGAGACATACCCCCATGAGTGTACCTGGGATTATGCACAATTTCCAACCACAATAACTGTAATTCCACTAATTTCTCTCTCACTAAAGAAAGCATAATAAAAGCCAGTGATATATTTTACTTCAGGAAAGGTTAAAAGAAAAAAAAAAAAGAAAAAACCTCAAGATCAAAAATGAGAGGGATAGTATTATACAAGTGACTTTGAATATGCTCAATTTACTTTTCAGAAAAGTAAAATATTCACAAGCTTTGGCCCTTTATTACTATTAATAAATAACTTGTAATATGTCTTACCAGTGATCTTTCATAATATACAGATAAGAACTGCTATTATATGTAGCACTTAGCATGCTAAACACACAGAAATTAATCAATAAATATTTAATTAAACAGTTAGTGCGTCCAGCCCATTAATCAATCAATTGCACAGACATATTACTGCTGTTGTCTGATGATGATGATAGACGATAATGGAGCAAAAGGCAAATAGGAGTACAGTAGCTGAATCTCCTGCTGACAGTCTCTAAAGAAATAAACAACTTCTTATAGGGCAAGTTTAGCCAATATTTTAATAGTATAGTATTCCTAGAGTCTGGAGATTGAGGCAACTTCTATGGCAATTGCCATGCAACCCTACACCTTTTGAGCAACAGTACGGCTATTAATGCAATCTTGGGTAAAATTAGTAAATTGTAAACTCTATCTGCCAGTGGACTCAGCAATTAGACAACTTTTGCTTCCCCAAGAAACCTTCCTGTGACAATGCAAATCTTGCTCTATATTAAAATGGCTCTCACTTTTACAATAAGGAATTGTTCAAGCACTGGAAGTCCCTCGTCAATGGTTACAACTCAGCTATATAATCTTTCACTGATACTAAAACATTCTCCAACATTCAAACATTCCCTTAATTGCTAGCCACACAAATAGACCATGATTTGATTTTGGGACCCCCCAAATCCTGAAAATGTCAAAAATTCTGAAAATGTCATATCCTTCCCCAAAAAATATCTAAATATATATAAGATTGCTTAGGTATAAATTTATCGATAGAGCACAAGTCTTCTGATTTCTCCAGCCCTAACATTCTAACATTCTAGGAGTAGAGACTGATCTAAGAATAAATGTTTAAAACTTATTTTATTTAATTGTTTAATATTTTTTATAGATTTCAGAGAGGAAGGGAGAGGGAGAGATAGAAACATCAATGATGAGAGAGAATCACTGATTGACTGCCTCCTGTATGCCCCCTACTGGGGATCAAGCCCGCAACCTGGGCATGTGCCCTTGACCAGAATCGAACCCGGGGCCCTTCAGTTTGCAGGCCGGTGCTCTATGCACTGAGCCAAACCGGCGAGGGCTTATTTTATTCTATAGTGTTGCCAAAGCATATACTTAGAAATCCTTGTGAAACTGGATGACAGAGGAAGCTTCAGTCAATCATGCCCTGGAAACTTTCAAACATCAACCAAACAGTCCAAAAGAATGTCCTACTCAACAATTCCAAGGATGTCATTAATTGTTTCCATCTGTTTTCCCCTCTCTGTCCCCTCCCCCTCCCAGTCACGGCATCTACTTAAGTTATTTTCTGCTTTATTTTGCATTCTAAAGAAAAACAAGAATAGCATTAACAATGATCATGTTTTAAATTGCAGAATATTTATATGCCCCAAACTTTGTTTAACAACCAGTCATATCGTTTTTTGTACTCTGGAGAGTATAGCATACTAAGTTATGTATTTTTAAATTTTTCAGTTATCATAACGCAATTTTCCCTTCCAATGTTTTCCCAAGGAGACCAGGGTTTTCCCCATGGAATGATAAAGGTTAAAGCATCTAAATCAGTGGTTCTCAACCATGGCTGCACATTAGAATCACTTGGGAATCTTTTTAAAATCCTGATTTCTGGGCCTCATCCTCCGGAAATTCTGTTTCTTTGTTACTAATGTTGTGGCCCCACCCCATAACAAAGAAACAGAATTTCCAGAGGATGAGGCCCAGAAATCAGGATTTTAAAAAGATTCCCAGTGATTCTAATGTGCAGCCAAGGTTGAGAACCACTGATCTAAATGGTTTCATCCATTAATGATCTTTACCAAAACCAATAGTCTCCTTAGAAGTTGTACAATGATGACTTTCTGTCATTTTTTCCACACCTGTTGATTAGAATTCTCCTCCATCAATTAGAGCTACTAGGCTATAGAGAAATAAAGTCTGTATAGAAAAGGCAGGGTAGTCACAATTTTTTTTCTTGTGATGAGAGCTTTTAAGATCTTTTAGCAACTTTCAAATCTAAAATACAGTACTGTTAACTATAGTCACATCACGTATTACACATTACATTACACCCCCAAGACTCATCTCTCTTATAACTAGATGTCTATACCTTCTGATCACCTTTACCCTTTTATCCACTCCCAACCCTGGGCCTCTGGCATCTACCAATCTATTTTCTGTATCTATGAGTTTCAGTTTTTTTGGTTTTTTGACGATTCCACAATGAATGAGATCATACAGTATGTGTCGCTCTGATTTCACTTAAGATAATGCCCTCAAGGTCCACCTATGTAGTTGCAAACAGCAGGGTTTCCTTCACTTTTATGGTTGAATAATAATATGGTTGAATAATATGGTTGAATATTACACATATATACAAATAATATAAAGTGTATATGTTACACATATATAAAATTTTTATCCATTCATTCATTAATGCACAGTTAGGTTGTGTCCACGTTTTGGCTACTATAAATAATGCTGCAATGAACATGGAGGTGCAGATATCTTTTTGAGACAGTGATTTCATTTCCTTTGGATGAATATCCAAGAGTAAATTACTGAATTATATGGTAGTTTTATTTTTAATTTTTTGAGGAACCTTTGGAAAAGCAGGATAAATGTTTAATTATTTTCTTTAAATTCTCAATTACCAGCGAACCAAGAAGGCAGCATAAATAAACACCAGTACTCACCGCCTCCCACAACCACATCAAAATTATAACTAAAATAAAGAGCAACCATCGTTCAGAACTGCTGAAAGCTGGCTAACTGGAAGTCCTACAACTAGAGAAATAAAGAAAGCACACTGAGACTGGTTGTAGGGGAGAAGGCACGGAACAGGCTGGTCCAACATCCACATGTGCCATTTTTTTAATTGGGAGGGCTAGCTGAGCTGCAGAGGCCCCCACCCCCCGTGAGGAGCAAGGGGTCCCAACCCCACACCAGACCCCCAGCCAGGCTCCCAGAGCTGGGAAGAGAGGTACCCATAACTTCGGACTGCAAAAACCAGCGGGGATTATGGCTGAGTGAAGCAGAGGCTGCTGGAGACTAGGTGTTCCTCTTAAAAGGCCTGTGCACAAACTTACTTGGACTCAATCACTCTGAGCTCCAGTGCTGGGAGGCTTTGGGGGACCCAGGGACATACAGGGAGGAACTAGATTGTCTAGCATCCCGGCAAGAATTCAGGGCTTTCTTCCAGATGGGGGTCCTTACAGAGGTTACTGTTCAGGTGCTAGGACCTCCCCCATTGCAGAGCTGACTGGCAGCCATACTAGTATCTGAGTCTCCATCAGCCTGGCTCACACTGTTCACTCTGCTCTGATGATTCCTTGAAACCTCGCCCCAACCAAGTTGTTTTTAGCCCCACCCAAGCTGTTTACAACAGCTTTTCCATATGAATGGCCTATCCTGGCTCAGGCTTCAGATTTTACTAAAAATCTCTCAAACAAGCAGCAATGGGCATCAGGGTGCCCAAACTATCAATAAAAGGCCCAAGACCCAGCACTAATATCAGCCTGCCTTGCTTCTCAACTGGGCCTCACCTGGGCACTTCACAAGCCCAATACAAGTAGCAGCCATCTGCAAACCTCTCTGTAGCTCCTGCCAGGTGGCCCCAGGTAGTGGCTGGCTTTGCACCCCCCAGGAGGTCCCAGAGCCAGTGCACCTGGTGGAAAGCTTCAGGCCATACCAGATTACAACTCTATACATCCACAAGCGACACATTCAAGGGCCAGACTCAGTGAGCACCAAAACCCCACTGAAGCAAGTCCTGCTCTATAGGGGTGACTCCTGCATAGCTGCTCTTCCACTGTAGTCGCAGCTGGTCCTCACAGCCAATTGGCCGGGAGATCAATTCCTCCCAGTGACACCAACAGCAACCAAGTTTCAACTTCAAGACTGTGCACACAGCCCACACAAGAGCACATGCAGAGTGCCCAGCTCAGGTGACTGGGGTGGCTGAGCCATTGGGCCTTACAGAACACCTACTACACAGGGCCACTCTACCAATTCCAGGAGACATAGCAGCTCTACCTAATATAGAAACAAACAGGGAAGCAGCCAAAATGCAGAGACAAAGAAACATGTCAGAAACGAAAGAAATGGAAGCAAACAAACTACTGGATACAGAATTCAAAACAATAATTATAAGGTAACTCAAGAATCTCAATGAGAACTTTAAGGGATTCAAAGAGAACTTCAAGGGACTTAGTGAGACTTTCAAGGATGTTACTGAGAATGTCAAAGACATGAAAAAGGACCAGTCAGAAATTAAGTATACACTAACTAAAATAAAGAATATTTTACAAGGATTCAACAATAGAGGATTCAGAGAATCAAATAAACAATTTGGAACATGAAGAAGTAAAAAACACCCAATTAGAAGAGCAAAAAGAAAAAAAGAATCCAAAAATATGAAGATAGTATAAGGAGCCTCTGGGACAACTTTAAGCATACCAACATTCACATTATGGAGGTACCATAAGGAGAAGAGAGAGAACAAGATATCGAAAACCTATTTGAAGAAATAATGACAGAAAACTTCCCCTACCTGCTGAAAGAAATATACTTATAAGTTCATGAAGCATAGAGAGTAACATAGAAGAGGAACCCAAAGAGGTCCACACCAAGATACATCATAATTAAAATGCCAAGGGTTAAGACAAAGAGAGACTCTTAAAAGCAGCAAGAGAAAAGCAGTTAGTTACCTACAAGGGAGCACCTATACAACTGTCAGCTGATTTCTCAACAGAAACGTTGTAGGCCAGCAGGGAGTGGCAAGAAATACTCAAAGTCATGAATAGCAAGGACCTATTACAACCAACATTACTCTACCCAACAAAGCTCTCATTTAGAATTGAAGGTCAGATAAAGAGCTTCACAGAAAAGAAAAAGCTAAAGGAGTTCATCACCACCAAACCAAGTATTACATGAAATGTTGAAGGGTATTCTTTAAGAAGAGGAAGAAGGAATAAAAAGATAAAAAATATGAACATTAAAAAAGCAATAAATACATATCTATCAACAATTGAATCTATAAATCAAAATAAACAAAAAATAAATAAATTTTAAAAATAAAATAAAGGAATAAGAAATCTAATGACCAAAATAAGCTGGTGAACAAAATAGAATCAGAGGCATGAAAATATGGAACAGACTGACAAATCTCAGAAGGAAGGGAGGAGTGGGGCAGGGAAAGATTAGCCAAAGATCTTACATGCATATATGCATTATCTATGGACACAGACAATAGGATAGTGAAGTCCTGGGACTGGGTGGAGAGGGGCAATGGGAGAAAAAAGTGGGATATCTATAATACCCTCAATAATAAAGATTTTTTTAAAATAAAGAAAGAAGAAAATAAATTACCAATTACCAGCATAAGGGGTTGGTGTCCTAGTTACCATCAAGGGTGATCAATTTATTTTGCTTTAAAATTATCTAGTTTGTAAAAGATGTTATCACAATTAGGGCACACACCTTAATTTTTCTAAGTTCCCAAAGAAGCCTATGAGAGTACACTATATATTTCACAGGTATATCTCTGGGAGTGAGCAGAAATGAGTTTACTAAAGAAATTCATTTACTAATCAAATGATATTCAGATTTGAATATCAAGGTTGAAAGAACTTCCTGTGGGATCATCTACCCGTGGTTGGCAAACTGTGGCTCGCGAGCCACGTGCGGCTCTTTGGCCCCTTGAGTGTGGCTCATCCTAAGCCTTAGGAGTACCCTAATTAAGTTAATAACAATGTACCTATCTATACAGTTTAAGTTTAAAAAATTTGGCTCTCAAAAGAAATTTCAATTGTTGTACTGTTGATATTTGGCTCTGTTGACTAATGAGTTTGCCGACCACTGAGATTCTCATCCAACCACCCATCTGACATTAAAATCCCCTGTACACCCTCACCATGCTCTATACCTTTCAGAGAGTGATAGGCAAATGGGTACAAGCTGGGGCTGTGTTTTTAAGGTAAGGTAAACGCAAGTTTAATTATAATATGTTTACTGACAGCATAGGATTCCTCTTAATATTACTATGCTGATGCAATGGCACATAACCAAAGTACACTCACATTGGTTGGAACTAGAAGAAACACTGGAGGTCACCAAGGTCAATACAAGCAAGTAAAAGAAGATACCCCTCTCCCCCGCAAAAAAGATACTCCCACAAAACAGGTTCTACAAAAAACAGATGCTTCTGGTACCTTTGACACATGAACATTTTGCAGAATTAACAGAAACATAGTTCTGTAGAAACACCCACTTAAGTAAGTTAGAAATATGAAGACATCCATAAGGGTGAAAATTTGCATCTGTTCAATTAAAATAATAGAACATAAGGAGGATAAAAATAAACACATCTCACTTTAAAACTGTGATGTATAACATACATAGAGAAAAAATGCCCAAAACATATGTATAATATAATAATTATTTTAAAAAAACACAACCATCCAACACTGTAAGTCAACACTACAAACCAAAACAATTCAACACTATAAGTTGAAACAACTCAATACTATAAGTCAAGAAATAGAACATTATTACCATTTTAGAAGCCCCTATGTGCTTCTCCCTGTGTATAACCCTCTTTCTTCTTCCCAGAGGTACCAGTTCTCTGACTTTTATGATCATTTTTCCTTACTCCTCTTTATCATTTTACCAAATAAACAGACATCGCTAACATGCCAGTTTATTTCTACAATGTTTCTGAACTTTAAATAAATGGAACCTAATTATCTATCTAGCTATCAATAATTCATTCATATCTCTCAATTGTTTTTGAGATTCATTTACTCTTTTATTCTAATTGAGGTGAAATAAACATAATATTAATCACTTTAAAGAAAAAAATTCCCATTCCTTTATTACTGATTAATATTCCAATTTGTGACTACACCATGATTGTTTTTATCCATTCAATTGTAGATAGACCAAAAGGATCATCATGAACACTGTCAATATCAATATTTTTGTATATCGATCTTAGTGTGCAGGGGTTTCTCTAGGGAACATACCTGAGAGTGGAATTTCCTATCTTCTCCTTTGTTAATACCAAACTTCTTTCTCAAAGTGTCTGTACCAATTTACATTCCCAAGAGCAGTATATAGGAGTTCCAATTGCTCTACATCCTCATCAACAACGGATATTGTCTGACTTCCTTTTTTATAACTGAATACTTATCTCATTCTTATTGACTCGCAGAGGCTCTACTTTTTAAAAAAATTGTTATGGGCCCTGGCCAGTGTAGCTCAGTTGGTTGGGCATTGTCCTGTACATCAAAAGGTTGCCGGTTCAATTCCCAGTCAGGGTACCTGCCTAGGTTGTGGGGCTCGATCCCTGGTAGGGGCATGCAGGAGGCACCCAATCAATCTCTCACATCAATGTTTCCCTTTCTCTCCCTCTCCCTTCCTCTTTCTCTAAAAATTTATTTTAAATCTTTTAAAAAAGAAATAAAATAACTGTTATGCATCAACCTTTACTTTTACTTAGGACTTGACTGCCATTTAGAACAAAGCCATTAATCAAAGCCAATATAAGCAAGAACCTGGGAAGTTTTAACTAATCAAAAGTTAGTATCTCTGCTTTTATGCAGGATAGGCCAGAATGTCTGAAAATTATTTGTAAGAGAATTAGGTGATATGTAAATATAACAAATTTAAAATGGTATTGAAATATAATAATGGTTTTTACGTTTATTCCCTATCTCCAAGCAAAGGTGTTCAGTATATAATTCAGGCTTATTATGTATGCTAAGATCAGAATGCTTCTGAATCCTTTTCATTCTGGAAAACAACACGCAGAAGCCATGATTTTATTAAAAATAATTATGTTGCCCTAACCAGGTAGCTCAGTTGATTAGAGCATTATCCTGATATGCTAAGGCTGTGGTTCAATCTCCAATCAGGGCACATACAACAGTCAACCAATGAATACATAAATGAGCATAAATGAGTGGAACAACAAATATCTATCTCTCAAATAAAAATAATTAAAAATAAACATCAAAAAATAAAAATAAATAAAAATAAACATCAAATACAGTGGTCTTGAAAAATAATAATAATGTTTAAAATGCCTAACACAAATGAATAAAATCAGCAGTAGGAAACCTAAGTTTTAAAAGATGAAAAATTGAAATTTCAATTTTAAACACAGTATTATATTTTAAAATATAACTGGAACAGTTACTTTTCTTCCTAAGAAGAGGATTATTCTTCTTAGCAACAAAAGAATACTTTAATTACTCACTTAATAAATGCTGGTGGCATATCTCTCTTCAAAATCTGATCCTCAGTGGTTTGAACAGTCTCTTTCCCAACCTAGAGAGGAAAGAGAGTCACAATTTAAATATAAATTCTCAGACTTTAAAAACTTTTGGTAAACCATATTTAAAACTGTATAGTATACTTTATACTATATTTATATACTTTATAGTAATTAAATTCAAAGAAAATTTTGGAATATTTTACAATTATCAAGATTTCTCCCATATATGCTTCCACAACACACTTGGATAACAATCTGAAGTACAAACATAATGTATTAAACCATCTCTAGAGTAATTACTTGGAAGGCATCATTGAGCACAGAGAAAAAAAATTCATTGAAATATATAGGGTGATGTGTGCGTGTTTAACTGACAAACTGCTTTGTCTCTAAAAAAGCACACAAAGTACCTGAATCAAGGTGGGTAGGCTAACGTGTTTATAGAGGGGGGGTGGGGGGGGATGTTATTGGATTGGGAAAAATATGTGATGGAATTATGACTCTGAAATTAGAAATCAAACATATGAAAATACTAGTATACAACTTCACTAGTAATCAGCATATTTTTCCCCTAATTCTTTTTAAAGATCAACTTAAAAAGAAAAAATATATAATGCTAAATGCTGCAATGGAATAGTTTTACACCCTACTGGTGGAAATATAAGTTGGTATATTCTCTTTAGATAATCATTTGTTAGTGTGTGTTAAGGAACATAAAAAATGTCATATCTGGGAGTTCCACCTATGAGAATATACCCTATTAGCAATAATATCAAATATGGTAATAACAATATTCACAAAAGTATTCATTATCATGTTAGTTATGAAAGCCAAAATGTTTTTAAAATAACTTATCCAACAACAAGGAATATTTAAGTAAATTAAGATATATTTTTAGCTTGAATACTGTGGGGTTATTAAAACAATGGTTATAAAGACTAAGCACTATGGGAAAATTTGACATTATATTTCATTTAAAAGGAAAAATAAAAAATAATATACTACGAACAAAACAAACCAAAAAATCCATATGTATAAGGAAAAACAGTGAAAGAGTATAAAACAACATTTATGCTGTTACCAGTGGTTTTATTAATTCTTGTGAAATTTTTGAGTGAATTTGTATCTCTATTTCCTGTTTTCTAATTTTCTGGAATGTGAATATAGACTTTTTTTAGTTTAAAAACTAATACCAAGCACTGACTGGTGTGGCTCAGTTGGTTGAGTGTAGTTCCATACACAGAGATGTTGACAGTTCAGTTCCCAGGGCACATGCCTGGGGTTGGGCTCAATCCCCAGTGGAGGGCATGCAGAAGGCAGCTGATCAATGTTTCTTTCTCATTGATGTTTCTCTCCCCCTCCCTTCCTCTCTCTTTCAAATCAATTTTTTTAAAAACATATAAAAATTTAAACTAATATTAAAATGTTATTCTTGGTTTCTTAGATACAAATATTTTCTACCTAATAATTTTAGAATTTATGTGTCATTTTATTTAAATCTTCTAAGTCAGTGGTTCTCAACCTTCCTAATGCTGCGACCCGTTAATACAGTTCCTCATGTTGTGGTGAACCCCAACCATAAAATTATTTTCGTTGCTACTTCATAACTGTAATTTTGCTACTGTTATGAATCGTAATGTAAATATCTGATATGCAGGATGTATTTTCATTGTTACAAATTGAACATAATTAAAGTATAGTGATTAATCACAAAAACAATATGTAATTATATATGTGTTTTCCGATGGTCTTAGGTGACCCCTGTGAAAGGGTCGTTCGACCCCCCAAAGGGGTCGCGACCCACAGGTTGAGAACCACTGTTCTAAGTGCTAATGGCCAAAAAATTTAAAAATATTGAAATATTAAAAGTCACACTAACCAGATTGTGTGTCTGTGCACATGTATTTATTATACCACAAATGGTACACATACTTACCTTCTTCAAAATTATCCCTATGTAAGACTTAGATGTCAATTTCCCTTTCACTATATCACATATACTGTAAAGTATTATAAAAGTAAAGTTCAATATAGTGAATGGTGAAATTCACCAAATCTATCAATATAAAGCTACCTAAGACTGTTAAATCATAAATATAAACCCCACTTTAATGCAGAAATCTGTAAAATTTTCTAAGCTCAGAATGGAAAGTATCTCAAACCTACTACCTAACCATTTTACTTTTGATTGAGTTTAAAGATGAAAATGAAAAGAAAAATCCCTAAACGCACAGTAAAGCAGCTAAAGGCAAAAAACACAATAAACTATTCTCAGAGAGTACAAGTCATGCATTAAGTTAATAAATACAAGTTTTTTCTCTCAAGTTAATAGCTCAGAAAGAGCAACACACATTACACTGTGTAAGAGCCAGTGCTTTGTAGACAATAGACTATCTGTATACAAATAAAAGCCTTTTAAATCAGCAGCTGGTTCGGTAGAGTTTTTCAGATCAAAACATGACAGAATATTTCCAGATGTACTGTTCACTAGATTCCCCAACTAAAATCAACCATTCAAAAAGCTGTGAACCATCGCTTCTCTGCCTTTTGGCTAAGATCAAGTATAGTAAAAAGCTGTGGGCCATGATTTCATGAAGTAAAAGATGATGTTCAGAAATAATCACTAGCTCATACTAACTATAAAGGGCCTAGGAGATTCACATTTAGATACATGGAAAGTCCTTTTATTTTAGACACACACATACACTGAGAGAGGAAGAGAGGGAGGAAGAGGGAGGGAGACAGGGGAGGGAGAAAGAGCGAGAGAATGAATTTTTCTAATGTCTTCTTTTTTTATTAATATACTTTTATTGATTTCAGAGAGGGAGAGATAGAAACATCAACGATGAGAGAGAATCATTGATTGGCTGCCTCTTGCATGCCCCTACTGGGAATAGAGCCGGAGATCCGGGCATGTGCTCTTGATCGGAATCGAACCTGAGACCCTTCAGTCTGCAGGCTGATGCTCTATCCACTGAGCCAAACCAGATAGGGGCCTTCTTATGTCTTCTTTAGAAAGTATTCAGTTATTCAGTTTTATTAAACATACACTGGGTACTGGGATAAATAGGAAATAAAAATAAGTTTCCTGCCTTCATAAAAGCGATATTCTACTAGGATTAGACAGCAAGTACAAAAGTAAATAAATAAATAAACAAAATCATTCCAGATAATGATAAGGATGATGCGATAGAACGGAGTAGAGGGAGCCTACCTTAGAAAGAATAGACAAAGCAGGCTTCTCTGAGGAAGTAACATTGGAGTTGAGACTTTGAAGCTGGGAAGGAACCACACATGAAGAGGTTGAAAAGAACAATCCAGGGGGGGGGGGGGGAAAGAAAGCCCCATGGAAGGAAAGTTTGGGTATATTCAAGGAACCACAGGAGGCCAGTGAGGAGGAAGGTGTGGTGACGAGGTTGGGTAAGAAGGCAAGGCTAGGTCACAAAGCACAAAGAGACTTTTGGGCCAGGTTCAGGTGTTGGGAATCTTTTCTAAGCACAACAGGAAGCAGGGGTGCTAAAGGAGAGGTTGGCATGATCTGATTTTTCTTTTCAAATGGTCATTTTTCTTGTTGTATGGACAAGTGATCTTAGCAGGGTGACCAGTTAGGAGGCTATTGCAATCACCCAGGAGAGAGACGATACTGACTTAAAACAAGACTTGAAAGTGAAAATGGAGAATTACTTCTTTGGGAAGCAGACAGAATTAATAGGACTTGTTCTTGGCCAGACTGAGGTAAGGGTTGGGGAGCAGGCTGAGGGAAAGAAATAAAAAGCTCTCGATAAAACAATCATATACCAGGCAGAACTGTGAAAACAAATATTCTGACCCCAGTTAAGGAAATTACTAAGGAATGAATTTTATTTAATTACTTTTTAAAAAATTATCTTTATTATTGAAAGTATTACAGATGTCCCCTTTTCTCCCCCATTGACCCCCTCCACCCTGCACCCCACTCCCCAGGTCTTCACCCCACTATTGTCTGTGTCCATGGGTTATGCATATAAGTTCTTTAGTCTTATTTAACTACTTTATGTCTCTCTTATAAGAGTGACAGTAAGTGGGAAAGAGAAATAGATAATAGAAAGATACTCAAGTGATGGAAACTAAATCTGATTTACTATTCTAAGTTGCATTCATACTTCCAGTGAGAGTATCCACAAACGCTCTCATCTTCAATATACTCAGTCTAGAATAGGTCAGGTTCAATGACTGGTCCAGGTTTCAAGGCACAACACATAAAACATGACTATGTAGAATGACTGCCAATTTCACTTGGGGAGTTAATTTTTGGCAATGTTATCCAACAGAACTTTCTGTTGTGATGGAAATGTTCTACTTAAACTGTGCTACCCAATACAGTAGCCATTAGCCACACTTAGCTATTGAACACTTTGAAATGTGGCTAGTACAACTGTGGAACTGGATTATTTAATTTTAATTAATTTTAATTTTTTTAAATTAAACTTCATTCTTTTATGCAGTTTTAAGTTCACAGCAAAAGTGAAGGGAAGATACAGAGATTTCCTTACACTTTCTGCCCCCATACATCAAAAGCCTCCCACATTAACATCCCCCACCAGAGTGATATTTGTTACAATTGATGAACCTATCATCAACACAACGTCATCATCAAAGTTCATAGTTAACATTACGGTTCACTGTTGGTATTGTATATTCCAGTGTTTGACAAATATATAATGACATGTATCCATCGTTATGGTCTCATACAGAGAATTTCCCTAAGAATCCTGTGTTCTGCCTATTCACCCCTCCCTGCCCCCAAACCCCTGGCAACCAATGATATTTTTACTGTCTCCTTCGTTTTGCCTTTTTCAGAATGTCATACAATTGATCATACAGTATGGAGCCTTTTCAGATTGGCTTCTTTCAATTACTTTTAATTTAAATTGCCATTTGTGGCTGGAGGCTACCATACTGTACAGCTCAGGTCTATGGCACTTTTCTCCTAAAACTGATCTTCCTGCCTCCAGACCCCTCCTCCTTCTAATGTACTCTTCACACAGCTGCTAGATTATCCTTCTTTTTTGCCTTTGCTATGTGGTATCTTCACACACAAGAAAGGTGGGGAGGGCAGGGCAGGGGGAGCTGGGCCTGGAAAGGTAAAAGTTGCCAGGTAGAGAAGAGAGATCAGACAGCCCAAGCAGAAAGAGGAACACAGGCAAAGGCTCCGGTGGTTTAAGCATGTGATTGACTTGACAAGAAAGACAGGCGGGTGTGGCTTCCGCAGAGGGCAGGGCTGGGAAGGACACGCAGAATCAGCCTATGAGAGGCTGAATGCCAAGTCAAGGCAGAGAGAATTATATAACTTAACCTGCCCATTTATTCAAAGGTTATCATCCTCTGTCCTAGTTCTTTCCAAATCAGTGTTCACGCACTGAAGTATCAAGTCAAGAACTTCCAAATAAGCCAGGTTTCTAAAAATACGCAGGACCAGAAAAGTTTCTCCTTTTTGTGAAGGATGGCAAGGCTGTCTAGGAGAGCCAGGGACAAAGCTTCACGCTTCTCGGCCACCAGCCAGATCACAGCAAACGCACTGTCCTCCGCTCTCCCCACAGCACCCATCTCTTCCAAATAAGAGGAAAAGAACAGTTTTAAAAGGGATTAACTCACAAAATGCTGTTTGTTAGAGAGCAGGAATCTTCATGACTCGTGGAAGGAGATTATTCCTGGGGGTCAGCCTCAGTGTGGGGAAGACATGATCCCTACAATAGGCTACAACTCTGCAAACGCGCAGGTCAGTTATAATCCTGACAAATGCTTCTTAAACCTGTTGAGCACCAGGTAAGTAAAACACTTGGCTGGTTAAGCCAAATGTTTTTGCTACATACATGTTAAGAGCACATGCATGGGAATTTGGTGACTTGGTTTCTAGTTCTGGCCAAGCTACTAAATGGCAATGAGACTGTAAATAAACCATGTTAATTACTCAAATATTTCTTCTACCCTATGTGATCTCTTTAGGTGTTGTCTCACTTATCTACTGTGAGTGGGCCAAGTTTCATTTAGCTCTTTGACAAAGGAAATACACCTTTAAATTTATCTTTTCACCCTGGCTGGTGTGGCTCAGTTGGTTTGAGTGTAGTCCTATACAGGGGCTCAATTCCTGGTAAGGGCACATACATATGTTTCAGGTTTAATCCCTGATGAGGGCACGTATGGGAGGCAAACAACCAATATTTCTCTCTCATCTCTCTCTCTCTCTCTCTCTCTCTCTCTCTCTCTCTCTCTCTCTCTCAACATATCCTGGTCTGAGGATTAAATAAATAAATTTATCTTTTCTACCTTAAGTCCTCATTTACTACCTCAAATTCTTTTGGGGAACAAGACATATAAAATGATTAATAAATACAAATTTTAAAAGATCTCCCTTCCTATATATTCTATCTATATGTTTTATGAATGTGAAATTAAACTGAAGTAGGTGCCTGATTTTTTGAACCTTAAAATAAATCTGATTCTCTCGGGGGGGCGGGGGGGGTTATATGTTAAAGGATTAAAAACAAAAACAAAAAATACCAGCCCTGGCCAGTGTGGCTCAGTTGATTGGATGTAGTCCCATGCAACAAAAGGTTGCTGATTCCATTCCCCATTAGGGTACATGCCCAGGTTGCCGGCTCGATCCTGGTGGGGTGTGTGCAGGAGGCAGCTGATTGATGATTCACTTTCACCTAGATGTTTCTCTCTCTCTCTCTCTCTCTCTCTCTCTCTCTCTCTCTCTCTCTCTCTCTCTCTCTCCTCTCTCTCTCTCCCTCTCCTTTCCTCTCTCTCTCTAAAAAAATCAATAAAAATATTTTTTGGAAAAAAAACACACATACAGCCCTGACTGGTTTGGCTCAGTGGATAGAGCGTTGGCCTGCAGACTGAAGGGTCCCAGGTTTGATTCCGGTCAGGGGCATGTGCCTTGGTTGCGGGCACATCCCCAATGGGGGGTGTGCAGGAGGCAGCTGATCAATGTTTCTCTCTCATTGATGTTTCTAGCTCTCTGTCCCTCTCTCTTCCTCTCTGTAAAAAATCAATAAAATATATATTAAAAAAGAAAAACACATACAGAAAAAAGAATGACATACAGGTCTTAATTATAGTCTAAGTTCTGTGCAAGTTTTCCAGGTCAGCATTTAAAAATAACCCTTGCAAAATAATCTGACTTTATAGTAGATATATTTTATTTTTTCCAAGCTTTATTCCATTGCTGAAACTCAAATTTCTTGGTTCTATTCACTGCTAAAATTATTTCTTTTATTTTCTTCTTCAAAGAATTGCCTCTAATTCATGACGCCCAATCCCATTCAATTCAATAAAGGGACAAGTGCCAACTATGTGTCCACTAGGTGGTGGGAAGAGAATGAGATAAAAAATAAAGCATCCTTAGACATTAAACTGAAATAATGGTGTGAATGAATAACAGGCCTGGGGCATTTTTAGGGGCTTGGCAGAAAGCCCTGTTTCCTTTGAAGAGCTCTTACTTTGTTCAGTAGTTAATTTAAATATCTTTTGTTCCATATGTGACTTTAGTTCAAAATTCTATGTGAGAGGCCTCTTGTCTTCTGATGTTGTTGTTACTCCTTTCATCACAGTCTACTAGATTTGATTCAGTGATGTACAGAGATTTGGTTTCTTTCCAGCAAAAAAAGCTTGGCTAGTTCAAGTCACAATCCAGACTAAAATTTAGGTTAATATAGATGACTCCCTTAGCTAGACTAAGTATAAGAAAACAGGAAGACAAGACACAGCAGGGAGGACTTGTGTTACCAATTTGTACATATAAGTGGTAACTATAGAGTGTTATATTAAATGGGTGGCAGGGAGATGGTAATCAACAGAAGTTCTTAATGGACAAGAAGATACAAATAATGAAAACGTAAGACTAACTTACAGTTAAAGCTAAAGGCCAATTGATTGTGACCAGATAAGGGAATGTCACCCATCTGCCTGTACTCAGTTTGGCTCAAATTAATGTTTCTTATGGCATTAAGTATTAGGCTGATCAATCCATTATACTAAATAGCCATTCTTATATGCAGCTGTGTCCAGTAGCATGCCTGGGACATACAAGAATAATGTATATGACCCACCATCAGCAACACTTTTGAATGTTGCCCTGCAGTGATGATGAATTTGTGATCCATCCACTCCCTCACTGGTACCTTTCGTGTATCATTCACAGATGGTACACCAAAGTCAGGTGCTAAAAAGCCACATATCCAGAAAAACTAGAACTCTTAACCTATTCTGATTTCCAACTCATTCACTTAATCAAACACTTATTGAGTACTTTCTATGCGGTAGGCACTGTTTGCAACACTGTGTGCGATTAGGGATACAAAAATAAGTGAGACTCAGTCCTTGCCCTTCACAGACAGGAAAATGCTTAAACAAATCATGTTACACCACATGTAACACATGCTTAAGAGAGTGACATGCAAGATTCAGCTCTGCATCAGTGAGGTAGGAGGAGTTTCACAGAAGATACTCTAGGAAGGGTAATAAGAGCTCTCCACACCCAGCTGGCATGACTCAGTGGTTGAGCCTCAACCAGGAGGTCACGGTTCAATTCCCAGTCAGGGAACATGCCTGGGTTGCGGCTCAATCCCCAATAAGGTGCATGCAGGAGACAGCCGATCAATGATTCCCTCTCACCATTGATGTTTCTATCTCTCTCCTACTCCCTTCCTATCTGAAATCAATAAAATATATACTTTTTAAAAAGAGCTCTCCAGGAATAATGAGATTCATGAAAGAACGGAGAGCTTTCCAGGAGTAAGGCAGCATATGCGAAAGCATGGCCAGTTCAGGGAAGACAGATCCATGTAGCTGGAACACTGGGTATAGGTTAAAGAGGAGGCGAGGAAAGGAGAGAAAATTGGAGAAGCAGTAAGGGGCCACATCAAGGAGGGCTTTGTATGCCAGGGGCTTAAGTGTTATTCTCAGAGCAGTGGGAATCATTTAATTGTTCTAAGCAAAAGATATTATTAGGTTTGCATTTCAATAAGAAATATACAGCAAGAACAGACCAGAGGGAAGATAACTAGGAGGACAAGTTTACTTGTTAGTTCATTTATTCAATGAACAAATACAGGGTGGGGCAAAGTAGGTTTATAATTGTTCATATGGAAAATAATACAATAATTAATAAATAATAATATAGGAATAAACTCCGTGTTTTGCGTACTCACAACTGTAAACCTGCTTTTGCCCCGCCCTGTATCTATATAACATACCGTGCCAGGTATTGCAGGTAGTGATGAAGAAAACACACGTGGGCCCTCATTTCAAGGAGCTTAGAGGCAGTGAAAGATAAACTAAAGATGAACTAAAGTGGCAGTATACATGGATATGAGGGCAAATGTAAGAGATCATCTACATGACATTCACTCCATATGTAGGGTGAGGGAGAAATCAAGATGATTTCCCAGGCTTCTGACTCAAATGACTTGGTAGTACAGGTAATTTAAGAAAGCCAGATCTGAGCATCCTCCTGTGCACTGAAAGATCACTGGTTCCATTCCCAGTCAGGGCACACGCCCAGGTTGCAGGTTCAGTCCCAAGAAGGGTGTGTACCAGAGGCAACTGATGTTTCTCACATCAATGTTTCTCTCTTGCTTGCTCGCTCTCGCTCTCTCTCTCCCTCCCTCCCTCCCTCCCTCTCCATTCCTCTCTCTCTAAAATCAATAAAAAAAAATTTAAAAGAAAGCCAGATCTCAGAGGCAAACTACTTAAGACCTATGGGATATTTAGATGGAGATAAGTAAATGTTCCTCAGTTTACTTGCCTGGACTAAAGAAACAGATTGAAAAGTAACAAGCAATCAGGTAGTTCTAAAAGCCTTGGACAGTGAATGAAATGGAAACCAAACAACACGAATGGATAAGCAGCTGATGGAAGAACAAGCTGGTGAGAAGAGCTGAGAAGGAAATGTCTGAGAGAGGGGCAGGAGCAATGGTAGAACTGTTATGAAAGCCAAAGGAATAGAGAGTTTCAAGAAAGTGAAAGAATAGCCAACAATGTCAAAGGCCAGAGAGGTTAATTATTTCTAGTATATTCACAGCACTGTGCAACCATCATAATTTTTTAACATTTTCATCACCCCCAAAAGAATCCCATTAGCAGTCCCCACCCCCCACCCCCCGCATTTATTCCCAACCTCTCCCCATCCCTATCCAGCCCCAGGAAACCACTAAACTACTTTATATCTCTATAGATTTGATATAAATATAATCATACAATATGTGATCTTTAGTGATTGGCTTCTTCATGTTGAAGCACGCATCAGTACATCAGTGGTTTTTATTGTCAAACAATATTGCATTGTATGGTTATACCACATTTTCTTCATCATTCATCGGTTGACGGACATTTGGATTGTTTCCACTGTTTGGCTTTTATGAATGTTGCTGCTATGAACATTACCGTACATGGTTTTGTGTGGATATATGTTTTCATTTCTCTCGGGTTTATATCTAGGGGTACAAGTACTGGATCATATGGTAAATCTGTTTAACAGCTTGAAGAACTGCCAGACTGTTTTCCATAGAGGCTGTAAACCATTTAACATTTCCACCAGCAATGCAGGAGGTTTCCAATTTCTCCACATCCTCAACACTTGTCCTTTCTTATGTTTTGTGTTGTTGTTTTTTTCAGTATAGCCATTCCAGTGCGGTGGTGTCTCACTGTGATTTTGATTTGCACATCTCTGAGGGCTCATGTTAAGCATCTTTTCATGTGCTTATTGACCATTTGTATATCTTTTTCGGAGAAATGTCTGTTCAGATCCTTAAACCATAGTTTAATTAGGTTATCTGTCTTTTGCAAATACTTTCTCCTAGTCTGTGAGCTCTTTTCACTTTGATGGAGTTTCTCATTTTAATGAAGTCCAATTTATCAATTTTTGGTTTATATTAATGCATCCCTTAGCAAGGGGGATACTTCCGAGAAATGTGTCATAGGCGATTTCATCGTATGCGGACACCTAGGCCAAATGGTAGGGCATTACTGTGCACAACTGTGGACGTCCCCCTGCCTCCTCCCGACAGGGTCAGAATGGAACATCAAAAGCTGGAAATGCTGCCCCATGAACAGGGATGTGGGCTGAAATCTCGGGGAGAAACTGACGGGGTAAGGCATAGATCACCTTAGTTGTGACTGTCAGGAGGCAGTGGAAGGTGGCCTGAGGATCAGTAGGAATAAGACGTTTAGATGGAGAGATAAGGAACACAGGGGTGTGTCATGGCAGTGTGGTTCTGGCTGCTGCATATGGCAGCCATGGTTAGGTTGAGGAACTTCATGGTATTTATAAAAAATCAAAAGAGCGTTTAACATGGCAAGGGCGTGGGACTGAGAACTCAATATTTTGACTTGGGAAACGTATTTTGGGTTCCATTGACCCTGTCTGGCATTGACTTGATGGACAAAATAAAGCTTATCTGTGCTTTACATCAAAGACTTCCACAAAGTACAGGGACAAAGGAGCTCCACACTACCACAGAAAGCTTTCACTAAAGTGGCACTTAATGCTCGCTGAGGCAGCCCCTGTGGACCTGCGTCCTTGTTTAGCTTCTGAGATCCTCAACCAAGAATTTACAGCATTATATTCTGAAGACCCTCACGCTGATCTGGGAGGCTGTAGCGCCCTCTAAATACGTAGCACGGGGGACAGGCTCCTCTGTCTGAAACAGGCCAGTGGCTGACTGACTGGGATGTCATCTGTGCATGCAAAATTGAGGTGCTGAGTGAGAGGGAATCGATCTATTGCCAAGCCCCACAGAAAAGAAAATTCCTCCTGAACCACATATCCTTCCATTTCTTACAGGCAATTCAGCTCCATTACAGTCTTATGGAACCACCATTAAATTTAATCTTATGGGTCCATCATTGACCAAAAAATATCATTATGGGGCACAGGACTCAATATCTAAGAAGGCTTTGCCTACCCAACATCATGAAGATTTATCCCTGTGTTTTATTCTAAGAATTTAATCATTTTGACTCTTACATTTAGGTCCATGATCTAGTTGGAGTTCATTTCTGCATATGGCATAAGAAAAGGGTTATTTTGTTTAAACAGAAGAAAACCAAGCATGTTGACAGGCTGAAGGGAAGAAGGTAGGCAGGGACAGAGTCTGGAGAGCAGGTAGAGAGACTAACCTTAACCAGGAGAAAGGCCCCTCTTCTCAGAGACAAGAGGGGCAGTGAGGACAATGAGTGGAGACAGGGATGCTTCTGTAACTGCCGACTCTATAAACTATGTCTCTCTCGTAGGAATTTACAGGGCATGTTAGTACTTTTAAGGATCTAAGGTAACCTGCAGTCAGGAAATCTATTTCATTTTGTTTAATCCACCATTTCTAAATACATTTGACCCAGAATTCTTAATTTCTTAACAACTATTAACCTATGATGAAATTTGTACAACATACGTAGAGAGACAGTGATCTAGGCCAGGAATTGGAAACTTGGCTTTTGTGCAGAATTTGGGCCAAGGGTGGTTTTTGTTTGGTCTCCGTCCTTTCTTATTTTTTTTAATAAAAAAATTTCACAGAGATCCAAATTCCTGACATATCTTGAAATAGCAAAAGATTTGGCCACACTAGATCTGCATTCCAACAAGGAAACAATTGGCTGGAACCCAAATGTCCCATAGGGGGAATATAGGGTGGGGCAAAAATAGGTGTACAGTTGTTCCTATGGAAAATAATACAATAAGTAATGATACAAGAATAAACGCTGTCTCGAGTACTCACAACTGTGCACGTACTTTTGCCCCACCCTGCATACTCTCTGCATCACACCCTACAACCTTCACATGCAGATCATGTCACTCATTCGTGTCGCTGCCAGTTCCTGTGGGTGTCTGGGTATCATTCCTACACTAGGCCACCCCCTCGGTGTTTATACAGAATGAAAAGTTCCTGAAGCCTCTCTTAAAAAGCCCTTATCCAACTCCTCTCTAAATGTTTTCTCTTATAAAAGTGCTCTTCTTGTGAGAACTATGAGAAAGATTTAGAAGTATTTATGTCAGGAATGACAAAATGGCAGTGCATTGAACAAGTGCCCACATCTATTTTGTTTGACCTGTACAGTATTTTTTCTTTAATTTTTTAATGTTTTTATTGATTTTGAAAGAGGAAGGGAGAGGGAGAGATATAGAAACATCAATGAGAGAGAAACATCAACTGGCTACCTCCTGCACTCCCCCACTGGGAACTGAGCCCACAACCCCGGCATGTGCCCTGACCAGGAATCGAACCAGCGACCTCTCAGCACATGGAACGACACTCAACAAACTGAGTGCCACCCCCCTACTGGCCAGGGTTCTACAGTATTTTTTTTAATGGAAAATTTCACATTAAAAAGAAATAAAAATTTCCAGATTTTAATGAATATCAGGATGATCTAATAACATTAGGCCTTGTTTCCACATGACAACAATAAGCTGGAGATAGTAGCATTTTTCTTCAATCAGGGCCTGCGTTTTTCCATTTTCCACAGTCTCTACCACTCCCCAATGTCCTACAATGGGCCTGAATCATTTATTACCTATTTGGCCCTGCAGGTATCTGAGTTTGTGCCACCTGATTTAACAAAAGGATTCGGTCCTAATTAGCGCAGTACATTAGGCAAGGTCCCCAATATCTTGAGTGTCATGTGAAATTTTACTTATGTCTCAGCTATTTCACTAATAAAAAATAATTTCACATCCCACTCTGCCCTAAACATATTGAAAAAATAACTAGAAGGAAATACAACATGGAAAATAGAATTTCAGATGAGTTTTTATTCTCTTCTTAATCTTTTTCTGTACTTTCCAGATTCTTAAAAGAAATAAGTACACATTGCCTTCATAATCAGGAAAATATAGATAAAATGTATCAACAATATGCTTGGTAAATAATCTATCCTATCTAATAAAAGAGAAACATGGTAATCAGTGTATGTCCGCTACCCTTCCCATTGGCTAATCCGGGTGATATGCAAATTAACTGCCAGCCAAGATGGCGGCCGGCAGCCAGGCAGCTAGAAGCTAACATGAGGCTTGCTTGCTTCAGTGATGGAGGAAACCAACGTTCCCTGCCTGTCGCTGCCGGCCTCTGAGCTTGCAGTTTGAAACATTGTTACAAATATAGAAGCTAAACAAAACCCCAGAAACCTGCTTTCAGCCCGCCGGGATCTCAGAGCTGGAGTTGATAGAGTGTTTCGATTATAGAACCCAAACAAACCAGATACCTGCTTTCAGCAGCAGAGGCCTCAGAGCTGGAGCCAGAGCTAAAGCTGGCCCAGAATAAAAAAAGAAAAAAGAAAAAAAGGAGCGGTTGGGAGCTTCAGTCACCCGCCAGCCTGAAAACAGCCCTCAGCCCCTTACCCAGACTGGCCAGGCACCCCAGTGGGGACCCCCACCCTGAAGGGTGTGTGACCAGCTGCAAACAGCCATCATCCCCTCACCCAGGCTGGCCAGGCACCCCAGTGGGGACCCCCACCCTGATCCAGGACACCCTTCAGGGCAAACCAGCCGGCCCCCACCCATGCACCAGGCCTCTATCCTATATAGTAAAAGGGTAATATGCCTCCCAGCACCGGGATCAGCGGAGCTGCGAGGCCTCCCAGCACTGGGATCAGTGGATCTGAGAGGCCTCCCGGTACCAGGATCAGCGTGACAGGGGGCAGCGCCCAAACCCCCTGATCGCCCTGCGACTCTGTGTGTGACAGGGGGCAGGGCCACAACCCCCTGATTGGCCCTACTCTGTGTGTGACAGGGTGCGGTGCCCCAACCCACCCCTCCCACGGGCCCTGCTCTGTGTGTGATGGGGTAGAGCCATAACCTCCCCATCGGCCCTTCCCTGAGTGTGACAGTGGCGGTGCTCCAACCCCCTGATCAGCCCTGCTCTGTGGGTGATAGAGGGCGGCACCCCAACCCCCCCCCACGGGCCCTGCTCTGTGTGTGACGGGGTAGAGCCATAACCTCCCCATCGGCCCTGCCCTGAGTGTGAGAGTGGCGGCGCCCCAACCCCCTGATCGGCCCTGCTCTGTGGGTGATAGAGGGCGGCGCCCCAACCCCCTGATCCACCCGGCTCTGTGTGTGACAGGGGGCAGTGCCCCAACTCCCCTATCGGCCCTACTCTGTGAGTGACAGGGGGGAGCTTCCCAACGCCCTGATGGGCCCTGCTCTGTGCGTAACAGGGTACGGAGCCCCAACCCCCCCGATGGGCCCTGCTCTGTGAGTGACAGGGGGCAGCGCCCCACCCCCTGATTGGCCCTGCTCTGTGCGTGACAGGGGGTGGTGCCGCAACCTCCCCATCGACCCTGCCTTGAGTGTGACAGGGGGCGGTGCCCCAACTCCCCAATCGGCCCTACCCTGAGCGTGACTGAGGGTGGCATCGCAACCTCTCGATCCGCCCTGCTCTGTGCATGACAGGGGGCGGCGCCCCAACTCCCCAATCGGCCCTGCTCTGAGCCCGACCAGGGGCTACACCTAGGGATTGGGCCTGCCCTCTGCCACCCGGGAGCAGGCCTAAGCCAGCAGGTCGTTATCTCCCGAGGGGTCCCAGACTGCGAGAGGGCACAGGCCGGGCTGAGGGACCCCCCCTCACCCCCCGGGGGGCACAAATTTTTGTGCACCAGGCCTCTAGTAAAGTAATAAGACACCACCAGTGCCTAAAATGCTCAAATTTTGACCAACTGCTAAAACTTAATTGAAATGTACAATAATGTGAACACAATCAAATGGGTTGAACAGCAGATGAACCTTGTCGGTGACAAATTTTAATGTCAAGTAAGCTCATTTGATGCAACATACTTTCCTTAGAACTAGTGTTAAACTGCCCGGGCAGCAGCTGTTTATCCTAACTCAACATGGGATGGAGTGTATCAATTAAGGCTAGATAAATATTAGCAGAACAGCCTTGCTCACCAGATCCCTGTTTATGAAGATAGTCAGGCAGGCCTCCAACTAGCAAATATTCATTCTCTCCCTCAACTCGGGATTCTTCTGTAGACTTCACAGCCACCTACACTTGTGCTATGAGTGGCCACCAATTTAACAACAAAACAGGTCATCAACACAGGGAACTGATCTCCACCACCCACTTTCTCCCCAATTCTCCCCAATGGAGCACAAGGTATGGATCCTTCCATTTCACAGGGAATTTCAGAGTGAAAAAGAATTTGGCAATTGAATCCCAATTCTTCACTTTCGAAATGAGGCTCAGAGAGGTTATTGCTCTAAGAAAGTTGCAGAACTTGCATTTTAATCCAAGCCTCTTGACTCTCCTTCCTGTGTTTTCAGGTACACTTCCTAACTTGCAAGCAATACATTGTTAAATGACAAATAGTCCTACATTTGTGTACAGTATATCAAACCCTAAAGTGATTTCCATTTTCGTTTCAAACATACATAAGAAAATGCTGCATAAAAGAACATAGAGGTCCCCCAATTTTCATACTTGAGTTCTGCTTCAGTGGCAGGAACTCAAGCAATAATTATGGGAAAATAAAGGAACTGTTTTTCACTCAATTTCCTTTACTTTTTAAAACTTTTTTAGTTATTAAAAAGATTACTTAAAAGGGAACTCAATATTAGTTCCACTAGTTTCATAATTAAATAACTATTGCATAATCATAAATACTGGTGGAGATGAAAAGAGTATTGCATGATCAGAATATAGTCTCTTTTTTTTCTTTTTTGAGAGTATGTTTATTAAAACTGGGGACAGTGAGACAAAGGAAGGGCTTACGATAGAAGAAGCAACAGGGGAGAGCCTAGGCAGTGCTGTTTGGCTCTCTAGAAACATTATAGGAAAGAGGTGAGTCACATGGGGCTGTGTTGACTCACTGAGAAGTCACAGTGACAGAAGTGAGCCACGGTGGGGCTGCTGTGAGCTCACTGAAAAGTCAAAGAATAGGGGGCCTTGGAGACAGGTTCAAGGGGTTAGCACAGGATGTGCTGCTTCCCTGGTTGCAAGTCTTGTGGGGATCCTTAGAGTTTAGGAAAAAGAAAGTTCACACCCAAGAAAAGAGGAAGAAAGGCATGGGCGTGCTCCAGAGAGAGCGGCCTGAATGTAATCTTTAGTAGATGCTTCAGGCAGAGAATGAATTCCTTAGGTGTAGGGTCTGAACTATTTTTTTCCCTCACAGCCAGGACACACAGTGACAAGCGCATAAGAAATGCTCAGAAAATAAGTGCCAACTGAAATAAGTAAAATGATACAGATAATAAAATAGGTTAACATTTGATTCTACCATTTTCATACCTGCCCACATATACTCTTTAAATACTCCATTCTTATTCTTTCTTTTTTTACTTTTAGTATATTTTTATTGATTTCAGAGAGGAAGGGAGAGGGAGAGAGAGAATCATTGATTGGCTGCCTCCTGCATGCCCCCAACTGAGTCTCAAACATCCATCAGCCCCTCACCCAAGCTGGCCAGGCACCCCAGCAGGGACTCCCACCCTGAAGGAGCTGTGGCCAGCCTGCAAACAGCCATCAGCCCCTCACCCAGGTTGGGCAGGCACCCCAGCGGGGACCCCCACCCTGAAGGGGCTGTGGCCAGCCTGCAAACAGCCATCAGCCCCTCACCCAGGCTGGCCAGGCACCCCAGCAGGGACACCCAACCTGAAGGGGCTATGGCCAGCCTGCAACAGCCATCACCCCCTCACCCAGGCTGGCCACACCCTCATGGGGTGAGGGTCCCTGCTGGGGGGCTTGGCAGCCTACAAACAGCCATCAGCCCCTCACACAGACTGGCCAGGCACCCCAGTAGGATCCCCCACCCTGAAGGGGGTGTGGCCAGCCTGAAAACGGCCCTCAGCCCCTCACCTAGGCTGGCCAGGCACTCCAGCAGGGACACTCACCCTGAAGGGGCTATGGCCAGTCTGAAAATGGCCCTCAGCCCCTCACCCAGACTGGCCAGGCACCCCAGGGGAACCCCCACCCTGATCTGGGACACCCTTCAGGGCAAACCAGCCAGCCCCCACCCATGCACCAGGCATATAATAAAAGGGTAATATGCAAATTGACCCTAACAGCAGAATGACTGGGAATGACTGGTCACTATGGTACACACTGACCACCAGGGGGCAGACATTCAATGCAGGAGCTGCCCCCTGGTGGGATCTCTGCTCAGCCACAAGCCAGGCAGACGGCTGCCAGTACAGCAGTGATGGCGGGAGCCTCTCCCGCCTCCTCAGCAGCACTAAGGTTGTCCGACTGCAGCTTAGGCCTGGTCCCCGCTGGCAGTGGACATCCCCTGAGGGCTCCTGGGCTGCCAGAGGGATGTCTGACTGCCAGCTTAGGCCCAATCCCCCAGGGAGCGGGCCTAAGCCAGCAGGTGGACATCCCCCGAGGGGTCCCAGACTGCGAGAGGGCACAGGCTGGGCTGAGGGACCCCCCGAGTGCACAAATTTTTGTGCACCGGGCCTCTAGTCATGAATAAAAACATGGGTGGGGGGGGGGGGGAAAGGGAGCCAAATATTGCAAAGGAAAATTAGGTCAACTTTACCACCTGCCCTATCTATCTCATACATGATATAAGGAAATAATGCATGCGAATGTGCTTGACACACCATCAAAGTGTTATCAAGTACCTTAAATGTTTAGTCCCTCAAAGTATCCCAAAGACTCCACCAGCATCAAAACAGTCTCCATCTTCTTCCTCACTGTCCTCTAACCAAGTCTGCTTTTCTCAAAGCATTATCATGCCACAGAATTTAAAATGTACTCTTTTTGTTCCAGTTTCTCTGCTTTAATAGCTAGAATTGCAAACACACTTTCTCTTAACAGTCTTAATTCACAAATGAGCTGAATTTCAATTACAATGTAGCTTTGCCTGTGTGTGTAACCACCATTTGTAACATCATCCCTATAGAAAAAATAATTCTAAACCAATTTGTAAATGAATTTTAAAAAGCAACTCATTTTTATCTTAGGATAACTGAGACCTGAATCCTGTTCTGGGAGGTAACATGGAGTGTTGGGAAGAGATGTGGGGCTCTGAAATGTATGTCCCTTGCTCTGCTATTACAAACTCTGTGTCCTTGGGCAAATAACTTAGTCTCTTTGAGTCTCAGCTTCCTTATCAGTAAAATGGGAAAAGTAAAATCTCTCCCAGAACTAAACGATGTAATAAATATATAAATCACCTAAAACTGGGCCAGGAAGATTGCTAAATAGCAGCTCCTTTTCCTTTCCCTCTGCATTGCAATGCATTGAGTCATTTGTGAACTCCACTTCCTCCTTTAAAAAATGTGGTTTGGCCTTTTGTTTGTTTGTTTGTTCGTTTGTTTGTTTTGAGCACATGCTAAAAGTCAGGGGCAAATCCTTATAAGTACCATTACTATCTCATTTTAAAGATGAAGAACAGTGGCACAGAGAGATTAACTGATTTGCCTAAAATCACTCACATTGTGGTGTCATCTTCAGCACACAACTATGTTCTAATCCTACACCACTTCACTGTATCTTTTTTTTTTATATGGGCGAGAGGGATTCAATGATATCTAAAGGTTTGTCCTAAAATATTGTGTGATTCTATAATTCAATGGAACTGCCAGATGGCAAGAAGGAAAAGAAAAAGTTCAAGCTCACAAAAGGCAAATATAAACCACCAGCTCGCAGTCTAACCAACTGATATCCACTAGTTCTGGTTTTCCTTCCCAGAAGCTGGAAGATGTCCAGTCAGCATCAGATAAGCTCACTAGGGCTCTAGGTGCTTCAGTTCCTTAACTGATATTGTTCAGGGATGGTCAACTAAGTCGACCTGGCCACTACTGGCAACTAGCTTTTAAAATCCAACCAGGATGATCAACAACGTAACTTTTCTTTTCCTTTTTTTAATAGGTGTGGTCAAAACTTGAAGAAGTAACCCAATGGCAAAAGTCTTTAAGTGTTGTTACTAATGTTAAAAGCATCCTGCTTACTACTTGGAGGTTATTCAGCGTAGTAACTATAATTTGGCTCCAGGCTGTAAATAGACACTCTTTAGCCATTAAGTTAGGGCTATAAGCAAAATCAAACACAGAAATGGAAATTCAATGTTCTGTAATATTAACCTGTCAAATGATTAAGACTGCCAATTAAATTGCTCACAGATGGAAAAAAAGAAAAGAAAACCTCTTGTTTTATGATACCTATACTAAATAAGACCTAAAAGTTTTGCCTTAGGTTAGGCTTTTATATATATATATATATATATATATATATATATATATATATATATATATATATATATATAATTGATATTTTAGAGAGGAAGGAAGAGAGATAGAGCGTTAGAAACATCAATGAGAGAGAAACATCGATCAGCTGCCTCCCGCACGCCCCCGACTGGGGATGTGCCCGCAACCAAAGTACATGCCCCCGACCGGAATCGAACCCGGAACCCTTCAGTCCGCAGGCCGACGCTCCATCCACTAAGCCAAACCGGTTAGGGCAGGTTAGGCTTTTCTTAATGTTTTTAACTTTCTTTTCAAGCAGTTCAATGTGCTACATATGAGCTGAGTGCAGACTCAGTTCCAAACTTGCTGAAAGTGAAATAAGAGAACAGCTGCAGCATATTCAGACCAAACTGGCCAAGATGTAGAGAGAAAACAAACAAACAAACAAACAAAACGCTACCAACCATCCCCAGCAATACCAGTTGTATGTGCCTTTTACAGGCTATATTTCATCGCTGCTCTTCATGTAACATGGATTGGTATAATCAGGAGAAAGACTTTTACAGAAGTGTAAGTTTATTTCCCTTTGTTTCCTTTGCTAACTAATACAAAATATCAATCCTGCAGCCTAGATGTTGAACAGTGGCCACAGACAACTAAACCCATTAATCAATTCTGGCTCCACCATCTTAGATAACCGACTCCCAGTTGGGTAAAAAGAAGAAACAGAATTAATCAGAATTGAAGGAATTACAAGAGCGGTGATGGTGAACCTTTTGAGCTCGGCATGTCAGCATTTTGAAAAACCCTAACTTAACTCTGGTGCCGTGTCACATATAGAAATTTTTTGATATTTGCAACCATAGTAAAACAAAGATTTATATTTTTGATATTTATTTTATATATTTAAATGCCATTTAACAAAGAAAAATCAACCAAAAAAGAGTTCACATGTCACCTCTGACACGCGTGTCATAGGTTCGCCATCACTGTACTAGAGAATCCATTCATCTATCTAGTTTTCTGTTCATTCATTTTATTTTTAAAGAAAGTATTAAAGCCCTAGCTGGTTTGGCTCAGTGGATAGAGCATTGGCTTGTGGACTGAAGGGTCCTGGGTTCGATTCCAGTCAAGGGCACATGACTGGGTTGTAGGCTCGATCATCAGTAGGGGGTATGCAGGAGGCAGCCAATCAATGATTCTCTTTCATCACTGATGTTTCTACCAGGTATCCCTCTCTTCCTCTCCCTTCCTCTCTGAAATAAATAAAAATATTTTTTAAAAATTTATATATATAAAAGCCTCAGTGACCGTTCCACCGTTAGCTATGACGCGCACTGACCACCATGGGGCAGACGCTCAAACTGGTAGGTTAGCTTGCTGCTGGGGTCTGGCTGATCAGGACTGGGCTAGACAGGATGGACATGTCCTGGACAGGCCGGACATGGTCCCTCTCTGGCTGGCCAACCTCCTGCGTCCCTTCCCAGCCCCAGTCGTGCACTGGTGGGGTCCCTCGACCTGGCCTGCGCCCTCTTGCAATCCCGGGACCCCTCAGGGGATGTCGGAGAGCTGGTTTTGGCCCGATCCCTGAAGGCCAGGCCGAGGGACCCCACTGGTGCATGAATCTGTACACCAGGCTTCCAGTAAATAAATAAAGTATTAAAGACAATGCTGGCAAAGCACCTAAACATTGTAATTGCAATCTTTTTGTCTTTACTCCCTACTAAATATGAAGTTAAATCCTAATATTAATTATAGAGCACCACAAGTCTATGATTCATAAACGGAAACAGTTCCAAACTTAGAGTTTATATGGAAGACATAACAGCAGAGAATCCCTGGAGATTGAGAGAGTATGTGGAAGGTTTTCATTGTTGAATTTGATTTTAAAGTGTGAATTCCTACCTAAGCAGGCAAGTTTCTATAAGCCTAGTAATTAATAAATATAGTGAAGGCTTAAATAATCACCACACAATTAGGTAATCCTCCTTAGGATAAATCCAAGTTCTCTCTCCAGGGTGTACATACTTCATCAATTGCTAGGTGGGTATGGTATGGGTAAACTCCCTATGAATTCTTCTGTATAGCTGATCACACAAAAAATGTTAGTGGTATTGTATTTTTATTTCTCTTTCTTTTTTAATAGAAGAAAAGTAAACCACAGATCTTGAAGGCATCGCTTGTATACTGACATCTTTAGATGAACTCATTCTTTAAATTATGTCCTGAGAATTCTGTGCAGGTGACACAAAGATGCACAGTTAGGAAGTTTACAGCCTGGAATAGATTCAGGCCTACATATATGACTCTGAGGAGTGCCAATAGGGAGGTAAAGCAGCACTAATGAGGATTGGTGGACAGAGAGCTCAACCAGTTTTGGAGATAAGGGCAGTCTTTAGTATTTGAGCTGAGCCTTAAATCCTGAATGAAATTTCTGATGGGAAGAAGGCATCTTAGAAGAAGGAAATGCATTTGTGCATAGAAGTAAGGCAGACTAGAGTTCGTGAAACACCAAACAGTCTCATGGGGCTTTGTGGGAGGGGCCATATGATGAGGTAGGACCAGCCATGGACTCTGATTTTGGCTTTTCCATTGCCAAAGGAGGAGAATGTCTGAGAATACATTTTCTCATTTTTTAAATGAGAGATTTGGATCAGAACATCTCTGAGGGCCCTAACCGGTTTGGCTCAGTGGGTAGAGCGTCGGCCTGCGGACTCAAGGGTCCCAGGTTCGATTCTGGTCAAGGGCATGTACCTTGGTTTCAGGCACATCCCCAGTGGGGGGTGTGCAGGAGGCAGATGTTTCTCTCTCATTGATGTTTCTAACCTCTCTATCCCTCTCCCTTCTTCTCTGTAAAAAATCAATAAAATATATTTTAAAAAAAATAAAGAACATCTCTGAGGTCTATTTCCAATTTTATAAATGTACGATTCTAGGTCCAGGGTTGGAAACTTTTTCTATAAAGGGGAAAACAGTAGATATTTTAGGCTTTGTGGTCCATATGATCTGTCACAACTTCTCAACACCATTGTAGTGCGAAAGCAGTCATAGAAAATATGTAAATGAAAGGGCATGGCTGTGTACCAATAAAGCTTTATTTATGCATATTGAAACTTTAATTTTATATCATTTCATGTGTCACAAAATATCATTCCTTTGATTTTTTTTCAAACATTTAAAAATGAAAACACTATTCTTAGCTCCTAGGCAGTAAAAAATTTGACAAGATATAGTCTGCTGATGTCTCCACTCATGGAGAAATAAGAATAGAAAGAGGATAAAATTTGATAGCCCTCAAGAGCTAGAATAAGATAGACAACAATATCGTACTATAATTATGTATGATAAGTATCACAACAATGGCAATCATATTACAATACATAAATGTATCAAAGAACCATACCTTAAATTTATACAATATTACATGTAAAATATATTCAATATATGGAATTTAGATTAATTCAGAAGACAATGGGAGATGGTACAGGTTTCTGAGTAGGAAAATGTTGAGATCAGAGCTGTACTTAGAAGATTTTACTTGGCAGCAATGAATGGGAGTGAGAGATTAGTAGTTAACTACCAATGAGGGATAATATTAAAGCCTAATCTAATCTAGTAGCTTTAAGGAAGGAGAAGAAAGAATACATGGAAGGAAAGATCAATAGAACACGACTTACAAAAGACAAAAGGTTTATTCATCTGGCAAACATAATTTTTAAAAAGTCAATTTCCAGACAAGAAGGGGGGACCGGTTATTTTACATCCCCATTTCTCAGTGCCATCAGTACAGTACATGACTGCAGTAGACTAATTGAGGAATTTGCCTTTTTATGGAAACTTTAGAACAAACAGCCCAGGTTGGAGTTTCCAGTTCAAAAAGAAGAGTTTTCTGGTATATATGTAGCATTCATTGTTTTGGTTTTAGAGATGCAATAGAAAGGGCAGTTTTAGAGATGATGTTTACTTATTTATGGCTCCTTTTACCCTAGAGAATTTTCAGCAGCCTTTTCAAATTATGAAAGAGTATTCATTGGCATACATAGATATATCATTGCCCTCAGAATTTTAAAATAACTCTGCTGACTGTGACTCAGAATTTACATCTATCTTTTCTTGCTCTAACAAAGAGAAAAACTGCAGTGCTGCAGTTCAACATTGCTGTCTCTATCAAATAAAAGAAACCCTACTCTATGGGAGCACAGCATGCCTTCCAGAACTCAAATTTGGAAGCTGGCTGGGGTCAGAGGAAAGAGGGCTACAAAGAGACATGCACACAAGTAGCTCTAAGTCATGATAATATCTCATAAGAAATACAGTCAAGCCTCATGGAAACGCAGCACAGGGAGAGATGAATTGCACCTGAGCAGCCTGGAAAGTGCTTCATTGAGAAGATGACAGAAGCACTGGGCCCATTTTAACAAGAGAGGACGGGTAATTCCAGCTATGAGAATAGTGCACATAATATCAACAAAAGGATGTGGAGAAATACCGGACTTATCTTTTCTACTTCGAAAGTAGTATATGTTGGTCGGCCAATGTGGCTCAGTGGATGAGCATTTACCTATGAACCAGGAGGTCACAGTTTGATTCCTGGTCAGAGCACATGCCGGAGTTACAGGCTCAATCCCCAAACGGGGGAGTGCAGCAGGCCACTTTCATCATTGATGTTTCTCTCTCTCTCTCTGCCTCTCCCTTCCTCTCTTAAATCAATAAGATTATATTTAAAAAATAAAAAAGTAGTACATGTTCATTGGTAGGGAGAAAAAGTGAATTGAGGCAAGAAAAAAAAACTTAACCTGAAATCCCACCACTCAACCCCACCACATTTTAGTTTATGCTCTTTCACATATAGGACTACATAAAATGGGGTTATTCTAAACATAGCCCCCAACTGTTTTTGCAGAACATCTTAACAGCACAGATATCTGTTCATTCCAGCTTGGAATACATATTGGGATGATTAAAAAACACTGACATACCTGAGTTCAAGGGCAAGTATAGCCCTTCCTTATAGACCAGTGGTTCTCAACCTGTGGCTCGCAACCCCTCTGGCGGTCGAACGACCCTTTCACAGGGGTCGCCTAAGACCATCCTGCATATCAGATATTTACATTACGATTCATAACAGTAGCAACATTACAGTTATGAAGTAGCAACGAAAATAATTTTATGGTTGGGTCACAACATGAGGAACTGTATTTAAAGGACCAGAAGGTTGAGAACCACTGTTATAGACCTTCCTTCGAACTCCTGCTTCAACTTGCTATTTTTTTTCTGTTTTCTTCCAAGATCTCTATTGGTAGATCCATACTACTAGCCACTGCATTCAATTTTTCTTTCTTCCACATGAAATCAAAAAGGTATGGGTATGACTTGTTTAACATACAACTTCAAGAGCAGCATTGCTGACATCTTTTAGATTTGATAAGGATTCTAGGTCTTCTGCCCTGCATGTCAAAGTGAGTTTGTTTGCATAATTAAAATACTTAAGCAAACTGGAAGAGCTGAAGAAATTACCAAATGGAAAATATAAACTGTTAAGAGAAATGAGAGAGAGAGTGAGAAAGTCCAAGATTTTTCTAAGTAGAGTTCCAAAGGGAGTGAAAAAAATGATGAGTCAAAAATTCAAAGAGATAATGGCTAAAAATTTTCTACGATTGAAAAAAAAAAAGTCAACTCTCAAAATCAGGGAGCCCAAAAAAATCCCAAGATAGATAAATAACATCTTTAAAATCCCAGGGAGAAAAGTCATAATCTACAGGAAAACAACAATTTGACTGATGGCTGATTTAAATGCAGAAACACTGAAACAATATCTTCAAAGTGCTGGAAAAATAATTACCATCAGCCTATATTTATATATCCAATGAAATTACAAAAAAAGGGGGAAAATGAAGATATTTTTAGACAAACAAAACTTAGTGTGTACCCCCCAAAGACCCACTAAAGATACTAATGAAGGATGGACTCCAGGAAGAAAGGAAATGTACCAAGAAGGAAGGTCATTTCTCTTACACTTCAAAGAAGAAAGAATCAAGACAAAAGTGAAATCTTAAACAAACATATATAAGGGGACAATGACTTAGAAATATTTTATAATCTTTGTATTACTGGGGAAGACAATAAAGATGCTAATTTATTGAAGACTTTGAAGATCAATATGTATGTTAAAAATTTCCAGAAAACCACTGAAAGGCTAGCAATAATAGGTATACCTTCCAAACTAGTAGGTACAGTCACCTGACCATCATGTTCAACTCTATTACTCCTATGTAAATAGCACACATGAAAGGGATTCTAGCCCTCCTTCAAGCAAGAGATACCAGGCTCATCCAGGATCAGGCATAGTATGTAGTCATTAAATATGTGTTCAATTAATTTGGCTGTTCCAGAATAAGATGAGTTCTATTTCACAAATGCATCATACTTCTCAACTCTACCTGAAAGGCTGACTTCATCTTCTTATTATTGGTGAGTGGTGTGACTACCCCTTCAGTTTTCTGTTATTGCTTTGTTTGTTTGTGGAGGTTTTTTCATTTTTAGAAAATAGAACAATGAATGTTTAGGGTAAAATCCTAAGTCCCCAATTCTTACTTCTAAATTGAAAAAAAAAGAAGAAAAAAAAGGATACACTTTTATGCCAAAGGAGTTATCCATAAAGAATTAAATGTCTTATTTTGATCATGAGAAACTGGCAATCAAAGGCTCAGGCACCCAAACTGTGAGTGATATTTTCCCTGCAGTTGGTAAAACTGTATATTCCACAACATATGGAATCCTACTGAAAGCTTTCACTGGCACTTTGCCTTGTTGAATAAAAGTTAGAAGTTATGCTTAGACATTTTTTAAAAATCAACACTGCCTTTTCATTAGACTAACATTTAAAATATGGCTTAAAATCATGGGAAAATATATTATTGTGTCTAACACTGATTGAGCTCTTAACTACGTGTCAGGCATAGTTCTAAACATTTTTATGAACTCATTAATCCTCACAATAATCAACTATGAGCCAGGTACTATGACTCACTTTGTGTTACAGAGGAGGACCGTGAGAAATAGAGATTGAATGATTTCCCCAATGTTACATAATTTGCAGATGTCGATCAACGGTGGGATTTGAACCCAAGGAGTTTAGCTCTACAGTCTTTATTCTTAACCATTACATTCTACTGCTTCCCAAAACTCTTGTCATGTTTGTAAGCTAATTTACCTTGTATCTATATCTAAAGTCAGACTTTATTTGATAACTCACACTAGATGCATATTGCCAAAGTTGGCTATTCCATTTATTTGCAAAGGATCAAAATGAATAGAGAATTCTAAATCCACATTATATTTTTATTTATACTTACATACTATGCATAATACTGTGTTGAGAAGGATTATTCCAATCTGTACCTTAGGACTCTACCTAGAATTTATTCATTCAGCAAACATGAATTGAATAGTCCTACTGCAGGCAATGCCCTGTGGTAAGCAATGATTTATAGCTACTTTCCTAATGGGCAATTAGATTTCATCAAAATTCATCCACAGCATGATAGATATTTTCCAAATAAGCAGCAAATGGTCTTCCCATTTGTTCATTCAACAAATATTCCTCAAGACTCTGCTATGTGCCAAGCATTTGATGGGTGCTTAAAATTCAGGGGCAAACACAGCAGAGCCAATATATGGCCCTGGGGCTCTGGTGGGAAGAAAGATGTCAAGTAACAATCATGCAAGTAATAACTAACAACTGTGATAGGCACAATTAAAACATTTATAGAAAACATATGACAGAGCGACCTCTCTTAGTTTTGGAGGTAGAGTCAGGGAGGTGTCCCTAGAAAATTAACATTTAATATGAAAGTAGAGTGTTAGAAATTACCCAAGTAAATAAGTACAGAAGAGTAGTTCATGCAGAGGGAATAGCATATGTGAAGACCCACAAGAAGCTCTGTGCTTTGGAGGAAAGGAAACGCCCTCCCCTCTCCCTCTACCCTACCCCTGCCCCTCCATGTGCCTGGAGTACCACAAGAAGAGGGCAGCTGAGGCCAACCCTCAGAGGTCTTTTCCTAACTATGGGGCCCACCACCTGCTCATTCTGCTGCTGACCCACTCACGTTTTCTCCATGGCTCCAAGGAATAAGAACTATATTTACAGCACACGTACACAACCCTTTAAAATGAATAATTTACCCCAACTGGCGTGGTTTAGTGGCTGTGCCTCGATCTATGAACCAGGAGGTCAGGGTTCAATTCCTGGTCAGGGCACATGCCTGGGTTGCAGGCTTACTCCCCAGTAAGGGGGCATGCAGGAGACAGCGGATCAATGATTCTCTCTCATCATTGATGTTTCCATCTCTCTCTTTCGCTTCCCTCTTCTCTGAAATTAAAAAAAAAAAGTTAAAATAAATAAGTAAATAAAATAAAATAAAACGAATAATTTAGCCCTAGCTAGTGTGGCTCAGAGGGTTGGGTGTCATCCCATGCACCAAAAGGTTACTGGTTTGATTCCTGATCAGGGCACATGCCCAGATTTTGGGCTCAATCCCCAGTAGGGGTCATGCAGGAGGCAGCCGATCAAGGTTTTGCTCTCACACACATTTCTCTTTCTCCCTTCTCCTTTCCTCTCTCTCTCTCTCTCTCTCTCTCTCTCTCTCTCTCTCTCTCAAAAAAAAAATCAATACAAAATCTTTAAAAAGTAAAATAAAATGAATAATTTAAATTCTGCAATAATTTCATTGGTGGAGAGGATATCAATAACATAAATCATTGTAAGATTATAAATTTCATCTGTACTTTAACAATTGAGGCCAGAAATGATATTTTATATACCTTACTATCAATCTAGATATGTGCATAGCTAGAGTTTAATATCTAATGTTACTATTTGAGGAGAAAAGATGTAGGGTGAGAATTTACATGCAACTTGCCCAGATATTTTTCTATTTAAGATTTTTTTTTTATTGCTTAAAGTATTACAAAGGGTATTACATATGTGTCCTTCCCCCCCCCCCCCCGCCCTTGACAATCCCCTGGCCTCCCCTATCCCCCAGTGTCTTATGTCCATTGGTTATGCTTATATGCATGCATACAAGTTAAGATTTATTAACCCACTCACATATCCTTATCTACTTCAATGGTATGAATAAAAACATGTTATCCCCTTTACAAATAAAAGATGAGCCAAGTCTGCAGGGACGAGGACAGAGAGAGACTGGAAAGACAGGCAAGCTAAGTAGAGGTCCCCACTCCCCAGCTCTAAGAACGAACGTGCCATTGCTCTTTCTTCACAGAAAGCTTACTGTGGGGATAAGTCAAGCTTATTTCTAAAGAAGGAATGACTTTGACTTGGATTGTGGCCAGTTGCAATGAAATTCAGCCACTTTTCCCTTAAAACTAATTCAACTGGAAATCTTATCAGTGGGAAATTCTCTAAAGGCCAAAGACTCTATTTTCTGCAACTTACAATATCTGTAAAACATTTTTAGTTCTAAGATTCACCACCCGTCTTCCTCTACACACACACACACACACACATTTCCCACAGTCATATCAATCCAATAAACTGACTTCTGACAGAAGTAACAAAGAATTTTTTGAAATCTAAAAGTTCAAGTATGTAACCAACACTTAGACATTTGTGTATAGTAGTAACATTTGAGGGCAGGAAAAAATAATCACCATACTTTCCAATGGAGGCAAGATTAATGAGCTGGCCTCATTGTCATGAAATAGCCTAGAACAGTGGCTCTCAACCTTGGCTGCACATTAGAATAACCTGGGAATCTTTTTAAAATCCTGATTTCTGGGCCTCATCCTCCGGAAATTCTGTTTCTTTGTTACTAATGTTGTGGCCCCGCAACATTAGTAACCAGCTAGAATGACTAGCTGGTTAGGTAAGTAGCAAAACACAACACACCTGTGGAAGGAATTCCATGAGCACAGTACGGGAAACATCAAGAATATAACCCAGTCCTTGCCTTCCAGAAACCAAGTCTTAGGGAGACAACCTAGGGGAGTAGGGAGTGAGGGGCAAGAAAAACCACAAACAAGTCAATCATTCCCAAACTGTTGATCCAGCACACAAAAACACAGTATCTATTAAGCTCTTACTAAGGAATTGGAAAGAAGGCAATTAATGCCCAACTGCTATGTGTAATTATACGAGTTTCTTTCTTTTCTCTATTACTTTATCATACTCTATCCCTTTGTCTGCACATAATGCACATTGTTAAATAGATTTAATCAACTTAAAAAACCAATATCTTTAATAAGTATGTTGAGATTAGAAGTTCTTTCAGGACCTAACCCATTTTGAGCTTGTTTCATTCCACACTTACTAAAACAGCAATTAGCTAAGTAGACCACGGCTCCCTAAACAGCACATGACAGAGAAAGTCTTGGGGTATTTTAACAGATTGAGTTTTCTCACTTTTCTTTGCAATTCTTTTTTTAAAAAAAAAAATATATATATATCTTTTTATTTCAGAGAGGAAGGGAAGAGAGATAGAAACATCAATGATGAGAGAGAATCATTGATTGGCTGCCTCCTGCACACCCCCTACTGGGGATCGAGCCTGAAACCTGGGCATGTGCCCTTGACTGGAATTGAACCCGGGACTCTTCGTTCCTCAGGCCAACACTCTATCCACTGAGCCAAACTGGCTAGGGCTTCTTTGCAATTCTTGAGCAGGAACATGAATTAAAGAGTTTGGGAGTTTGGGTGTGTTTTTTTATTCAATCTTTATTGTTTCTTTAAAAATATATTTTATTGATGTTTTTACAGAGAGGAAGGGAGATGGAGAGGGATAGCAAGTTAGAAACATCGATGAGAGAGAAACATCGATTCAGGTGCCTCTTGCACGCCCCCTACTGGGGATGTGCCCACAACCCAGGTACATGCCCTTGACTGGAATCGAACCTGGGACCCTTGAGTCCGCAGCGCGACACTCTATCCGCTGAGCCAAACCAGCTAGGGCTCAATCTTTATTGTTGAAAGTATTACATATGTCCCCTTTCTTCCCCCAATTGACCCTTTCCAGCCCAGCCCCAACCTCTGCCCCAGGCTTTCACCATCCTTTATCTGTGTCCATGGATTATGCATATATGCATACAAGTTCTTTGGTTGATCTCTTCCCACTCACCCACCCTCCCCTGCCTTCCCTCTGAGATTCCACAGTCTGTTCTATGCTTCTGTGTCTCTGAATCTATTTTGTTCATCAGTTTATTTTGTTCATTAGATTCCACATCTGAGTGAGATCATGTGATACTTGTCTTTCTCTGACTGGTTTATTTCACTTAGCATAATACTCTCCAGGTCCCTCCATGCTGTGTCAAAGGGTAAGAGACCCTTCTTTACTGCTGCATAGTATTCCATGGTGTAAATGTACCACCGCTTTTTTATCCACTCACCTACTGATGGGCACTTGAGCTGTTTTCAGATCTTAGCTATTGTAAATTGTGCTGCTATGAACATAGGGGTGCATACATTTTTTTCTGATTGGTGTTTCAGTTTTCTTATGATATATTACTAGAAGTGGGATCACTGGGTCAAATGGCAGCTCCATTTTTAATTTTTTGAAGAAATTCCATACTGTTTTCCAAAGTGGCTGCACCAGTCTGCATTCCCACCAGCAGTGTATTAGAATTCCCTTTTCTCCATATCCTCGCCAGCACTTGTCATTTGTTGATTTGTTGATGGTAGCCATTCTGACAGGTGTGAGGTGATATCTCATTGTCCTTTACATCTCTCTGATGATCAGTGACTTTGAGCATTATTTCATATGTCTCTTGGCCATCTATATGCCTGCTTTGGAGAATTGTCTATTTAGGTCCTTTGCCCATTTTTTAAATTGGATTGTCTGTCTTCCTTTTGTTAAGTTGTATGAGTTTCTTATATATTTTAGATATTAAACCTTTATCAAATGTATCATTGCCAAATATGTTCTCCCATACAGTAGGCTCCCTTTTTGTTTTGCTGATGGTTTATTTTGCTGTGCAGAAGCTTTTTAGTTTAATGTAATCCCATTTGTTTATTTTCCCTTTAGTTTCCTTTGCCTTAGCAGATGTATCCCTAACATATTGCTAAGAAAGATGTCTGAGATTTTGTTGCTATGGTTTCTTCTACGATTTTTATGGTTTCACCACTTACAGTTAAGTCTTTTATACATTTTGAGTTTATGCTTATATGTGATATAAGTTGGTGGTCTAGTTTCATTTTTTTGCATGTATTTGTCCAATTTTCCCAACACCATTTATTGAAGAGACTGTCTTGACTCCATTGTATGTTCTCGCCTCCTTTGTCAAATATTAGTTGAGCGTTACGGTTTGGGTCAATTTCTGGGGTCTCTGTTCTGTTCCATTTATCTATATTCTTGTGCCAGTACCAGGCTGTTCTGATTACAGTGGCTTTGTAGTATATTTGGTAATATGATCCCTCCAACTTTGTTCTTCTTTCTCAAGACTGCTGCAGCTATTCATGGTCTTTTAGGTTCCATATAAATTTTTGAAGTATTTTTTCTAGGTATGTGAAATATGCTATTGGTATTTTAATAGGGATTGCATTGAATCTGTAAATTGCTTTGGGTAGTATGGACATACTGTTAATTCTACCAATCCATGAACACGGTATATTCTTCTACTTGTTTATATCTTCCTCTATCTCTTTTTTCAACGTCCTGTAGTTTTCCAAGTATAAGTCTTTTATCTCCTTGGTTAAGTTTATTCCTAATTATCTTAATTTTTTATTGCAATAGGAAATGGGATTGTTTGTTTAGTTTCTTGTTCTGAGAAGTCATTTTTGGTATATAAAAATGCCATCGATTTCTGGGTGTTAATTTTGTATTCTGTTACATTGCCAAATTCATTTATTAAATCAGGTGGTTTTTTGGTGAAGTCTTTAGGGTTTTCTATATACAGTATCATGTCATCTGTGAATAATGAGAGTTTTACTTCCCCTTTTCCAATTTGGATTCCTTTTATTTCTTCTTCTTGTCTGATCGCTGTGGTTAGGACTTCTAGTACTCTGGACCTTCAGCTGCTGTCTGTGTGAGCCCAGCCACCTCTTTTGCATCTCCACACTTCCTACCAGACTCTATGCAGTCTCCAGTTTCTGTTCTTGGTTATCCGATTCTCTCCAAGTAGTCTTCAGTTGATTTTCAAGTGGTTTTTCTGTATCTTAATTGTATTTCCAGAGTGGTGAAAGCAGACATCCCTGTTTTGCTCCTATTATTAGGGGAAATGGTTTTAGTGTTTGCCCATTGAGTATGATGTTCATTGTAGGTTTGTCATATATGGCCTTTATCGTGTTGAAGTATGATCCCTCTATTCCCACTTTGCTGAGAGATTTTATAAAAAATGAGTGTTGGGCCCTAGCTGGTTTGGCTCAGTGGATAGAGCGTCGGACTGCAGACTAAAGGGTCCCAGGTTCGATTCCGGTTAAGGGCACATTCTGGGGTTGCCGGCTTGATCCCCAGGCTGGGGCGTGCAGGAGGCAGCCAATTAATGATTCTCTCTCATCATTGATGTTTCTATCCCTCTCTCCCTCTTCCTTCCGCTCTGAAATCAATATAAATATATTTTTTTTTAAAAAATGAGTGTTGGATTTTGTCAAATGCTTTTTCTGCACCTATTGATATGATCATGTAGCTTCTGTCTTTCAATTTCTTTATGTGATGTATCACATTTATTGATTTATGAATATTGTACCAATGTTGCATCCCTGAAATAAATCCCACTTGGTCATGGTGTATGATCTTTTTAATATATTACTGGATCTGACTTACTAATATTTTGTTGAGGATTTTAGCATCTATGTTCATCAGGGATATTGACCTGTAATTCTCTTGCACTGTAGTGTCTTTATCTGGTTTTGAAATCAGGATAATGCTGGCCTCATAAAGAGCTTAGAAGTGTTCCTTCCTCTTGGATTTTTTTGGAATAGTTTGAGGAGGACAGGTGTTAGTTCTTCTTTGAATGTTTGGTAAAACTCCCCTGTGAAGTTATCCAGACCAGGGCTTTTGTTTGCTGGGAGTTTTTTGATTACTGCTTCTATTGCATCAGTTGTTATTGGCCTACTCAGGCTTTCTGTTTCTTCCTGATTCAGTTTTGGGAGACTGTATTTTTCTAGGAGTTAGTTCATTTCATCCACATTGTTGGCATATAGTTCATAGTATTTTCTTACAATCCCTTGAATGTCTGTGGTATCAGTTGTTACTTCTCCAATTTTGTTTCTGATTTTATTTATTTGGGTCCTCCCTTTTTGTTTCTTGATGAGTTTGGCTAATGGTTCATCAATCTTGTTTATCATTTCAAAGAACCAGCTATTGGTTTCATTGATATTTTGTTTTTGTTGGGTTTTTTTTTTTAGTCTCTATGTCATTTATTTATGCTCTAATCTTTATTTCCTTCCTTCTACTTACTCTGGGCTTTTCTTGTTCTCTTTCTAGTTCTTTAAGTTGTAGGGTTAAATAGTTTATTGTTGATTTTTCTTATTTTTCTTTCTTTGTTTTTGAGGTAGGCCTGTAGTGCTATAAATTTTGGGGCCTTTTATTGATAGTTTGGGCTACTGATGTCAGTTGCTGCTTATTTGAGGGATTTTAGCAAAGTCTGAAGCCTGAGCCAGGACAGGCCATTGACATGGTAAAGCTGCTGCAGGACAATCAGATGCTGTTTCTGCCTGTCCCTGTGTACCCTATTTGGGGCTATCAGCAATCCACAGCTTGTAGTTCCCTCTCCTGGGACTGGATGCCTTTGGAAAGTATAAGATGTGGACCAGGGTTGTCTTTTCCTAGCCCTGGGCCCGGGATTAGGTCAGGCAAAGACTCAAAGCCTCCAGAGACCCTCTCCCTGCAGTCTGATAGTTATCAGCCTTTATTGGCCTCAAGCTATTCTTTCTCTTTTTTTAAATTTTTTTTACTGATTTCAGAGAAGAAGGGAGAGGGAGAGAGAGATAGAAACATCAATGATGAGAGAGAATCATTGATCAGCTGCCTCCTGAACACACCACACTGGGGATCGAGCCTGAAACCTGGGCATGTGCCCTGACTGGGAATCGAACCCTGACCTCCTGGTTCATAGGTCAACGCTCAACCATTGAGCCATGCTGGCTGGGTAGCCTCAGGCTATTGGCCACAGGGTGAAGCAAGAGGTCTTCCAACCGGATGTAGCAACTGCCTTTCCCCCAGGCCAAAACCGCCTGGATTGCAAAGGTCCATAGGAGAAAGATGTCCTCGCAGCATGAGGGAATGACTCAGCACAGGAAACTGGGGTGACTGTCCTTTGAGCTCCTACCACAGAGCCCCAAACCTGGGACTCTCCTCACACAGCTCCAGTTCACTGTGCCTTCCCTCTGCCAGAGCCCAAGGTAAGTGGCTGCACACAAACTTTTGTGCATTGGCCCTTTAAGAGGGCTCCTATATGTCCAGCCATCTCTCACTGGCAGATAGCAACCCTGATGCTTTTCACAGCCAGATGTTATGTGGGCACCTTTCTCAGCTCTGGTGCTCTGGGCTGGGGAGCCCAGCTTGGGATTTAGACCCCAGAGTTCTCAGTTGGGAACCCCCCACAGCTGAGATATCCCTCCGGACTTTCAGCTGCTGTCTGAGCCCAGCCACCCCTTTTGCATCTCCCCACTTCCTACCAGTCTCTATGCATCTCCACTTTCTATTCTTGGTTATCAGGGTTCTCTCCAGGTAGTCTTCAACTGATTTTTCACAGTGGCTTTTCTGTATTTTAGTTGTATTTCCAGTTTGGTCCTGGGAGAGTGTCAGTGTTACTTTGCCACCATTTGGGGAGGGTCGGGAGGGATTTAATGGTGAACAAGAATAAAAGCTAGTGCATCTGTATATAGTTAAGTTTGGATTTATATCCAAGGAAACATAGATTGGTTTGGAGAGAAAAGACAAAGAGAGTAAAAGACAAATCAACTTCAAACACACTGAAAAATACTGAGAAACACTGAGACTGTGCCTAAAAATAGATTCTCTTATTTCAACAATGAAAATGTAATAGTTTAGTAACAAGTAAAATCTTATTCTTTTGGAAGACAATGAAGGCTAAGCACGACAAAAAGTCATTACTAACAATACACTATTCAATAAAATACTGTGCGTTTGGAGGAATCTTTGAGCTTACTAAATAGACGCCATAAGCAAAGCTTACCCTCTCAAGTTAAAAATATTTTTGGTCAAGAAGTTATCATTGAAATTAAATGGTGGCAGACATGCCCAAGAAATATTGAAGAGATATGATCCCTTTATGAATCTTGTGGAGATGGCAACTAATGGCCAACAGAACAATATTGAAAGGGTGGTAATATGAGAAAACAGTATCATCATGTTAGAAGCTTTGGAAAGAGTTATGAAGAATGGCTGTGTTCACCAGAAAAGCCAACAGCTTCCACATGCCCCCTCTCCACATCACCTGTTTTACTAAAATATAAAAATCAGGTCAGATACATTTTCATAGGGAGCTTTTTGTTAAGTAAACTTTTATAATAGTCAAAAATAAAATACTGAATTATTTTAGTATCATTATAGTATTATATGAAAGATAAAACACTGTAATAATATAAATGAACAAAAATTCTCTACTTACATATTAATCTCAACTTCCTTCCCTAATAAACCTTTTGGTAAATTGTTAAGAAGAAACAGGTAAGACAGCCTCACTCTCCAAAACCATCCCTAATGAAACTGAACAAGTACTAAAATGACTGATAAAACAGAGAAGCAGCCACCTAAATTCAAACTTATATTATCATTTCTATGTGGCCCAATATACCCAAGCACATACAGGGTGTCCCAAAAAAAATGTATACACACTTTGAAAGATTATAAAATCAGTGTTTATTAACATACAGTTCATTTTCAAAATTTAAAAAAAATCTACAGAAATAAATAATTTTTTTGTCAATTCCTGTTTTCAAATTGATGACCATTCTGGTCTAGGCACTGCTGATAACTCGAAGCAATGGAATCACAAACACCAATAATCATTTCATTCAGTGTTTGTGCGCCCTCAATTCATTAACTGTTACCAGTTGTGTACTGTAAACTTTATCTTTTATGTTTCCCCATAAAAAAATATTTTAAACGTCTAATGGCACTTTAGAATAAATTTTCTTTGTTCAAAGCTTACTCTGGCTTCATCCATTATTTCAAATCAGTTAAACCTGAAAAGGAGTGAAAATTAGGCGAGTTATTAGCTGTTAAAATGTGTAAACATTTTTCAGGACACCCTATATTGCAAGAATTCTAGAAGGTTTAGAGTACAAGGAAAATGAAAGCCTCCAATAGGAGGTCCTTTCACCAATATATCAAATTCTTCTCTGGGTGTTTCAGAGTCTTATTACAGATTTGAACTTTACTCCTTAAAGCTCACTCTGAAGTATTTATACTACATAGCACTGACGGCTTACAAAAGCCTTACATTTATGTTTTCTTCTAGTTTTGTCTATATATAGGGATGATTTAAGGGCAGACCTTCTTGAAAGCAACATGAACTGATAGAACAAGTCCTTCCTCAGCAAGTCCTTCCATTGTTTTAGAGAGAAACCTTGCTAATCTCTGACATTTGCTCATTAAGAACTACTACTTCTTTCGATACAGATCTAATGCTGGCTTACAATGTAAAAATATACCCCACTGTCATGACCATGACATAAGGTTCAAAGGAAAGGCTGGGCCCAGATCAACCAGAAAGCAAAAAAGCAGCAGATCAACTTCATGATATCATTGTTTCCTGCCATGGGGTTCAAGTAAATAAAGGCCTTTTAATGGGGAATTCATGGCTCATAGTATGATACCACACTGTAACCAGCAGGGGTTCAATTAACTATATCAACGCTTGGTCTAATGGTTAAACTGTAAAAAGAGACTCCCAATTTAAAAAGACAAAATCCTAATGACACTTTCAGACAGGAAGAACATATTCTCATGTTATGAATTTAGTAAGTGGCCTGCATAGCTGAAATGACTCTGAAACAGAGAACCACAACCCAGAATAGCCTGGACACTTCTGTTATCTCAAACAATGGGCAGTCGGCCATTCATTCCTCCCTCTTAGTATATATTCTACTTGTTTCAGACAAAGACCATTATAAATTTGATGAGACTGCTCAAATTCAGCTATACCAGATGTTTGAAAGCTGGGGACAGGAAATATTTGTTGCACAAAAATTCCTATTACAACATTTTGTACCTAAAAAATAAATACTATATATTCATTTAGAAAAAAAGAGTTATATCACACACGTATGACCAGCCTGACACTGGAAATAGAGGGATGAATAAAACAGATATGGTCCCTGCAACGGAGGAACCTACCATCTAGTGGAGAAGACAAACGCTGACCAGGTTTGATGAATGTCACAAGAGAGTATGCTGGCCTGTAGACTGTGGATGAGGATATTCCCACCTTACCCCCTTCTTTTTTTTTTTTTAATATATTTTATTGATTTTTTACAGAGAAGAAGGGAGAGGGATAGAGAGTTAGAAACATCGATGAGAGAGATCGACCAGCTGCCTCCTGCACGCCCCCCAGTGGGGATGTGCCCGCAACCAAGGTACATGCCCTTAACCGGAATCGAACCTGGGACCCCTGAGTCCGCAGGCCGACACTCTATCCACTGAGCCAAACCGGTTCGGCCCTACCCCCTTCTTAAACGTGCAATAAAAGACCAGAAAGTTGTCAGAAGTCTTTTAAAATAATGACCCTCTCAATTGTGATACATATGAAACATAAGCATCTTATACAAATATAAATGACCAGTAATTTTAAAAGCATATAAAATGACTACTTGTTAAACAAATATATAAGAAATATTAAAATCCAAATAAGTCCCAACCCATGAAAGTATTTACATTCATGTTCCCCCTACTCCTGGACTGTAACAGAAGAAACCAACTTATTATGGTTGATACTTAGGACTTTTGCTCTTTTATTTTGTCCTCTTAGTGTTACACCAGTACTGCTTATAAAATAGCTTTAGGTCCGGCCAGTGTGGCTCAGTGGTTGGACATGGGCCCAGGAACCAAGGTCACCAATTATTCGATGCCCGGGTTGCAGGCTTGATCCCCTGTAGTGGGTGTGCAGGAGGCAGTCGATCAATGTTTCTCTCTCATCAATATTTTCATCTTCCTATCCCTCTCCTTCTGCTCTAAGAAATCAATAAAAACATACTTAAAATAAAATAAAACATCTTTAGAAAAGCCCAACTTTCTACTGTGTAGATATATTAAATATTTAAATCAGGGCTCCATTAAATTATAAACATAGTTATAGAAACATAAAATCTCTAAAACTCTTCTGTTCTATCAATCACATGAATAAATATTAAGTATTATGGAAACAAAGTTCACATCTGTCCCATTCTTATATCTCTTTTGATCTTGAGACAAAGTTTTTCAAATGAAACTTCATGACTCCCCAAAGGCTCCACAAACCTTCTTTAAATGCTATTTAGTTCTAGTAGGCTTCAAGCTAAGCAGCAATATGCACTATAAAAAGCCTTTATCTGTTTTGCAGGCATAAATACTTTTGTGCTGACCTGTACCTACTCTTATTCCTTAATTAAAAAGAAAGAAATGCTATGAAATTGAATGTCGCTGAAACAGAACCCTACCTTCACATCATTCCTTTCATATAGGCCCATTCACACAGGCCAGGCCAAAACCAGGCTTTAAACAGACACTCTTGCCAGGGCTAAGACAAATGGAAACTCTTTCACCAATAGCATTCCTCTTGCTTCTGATTCTAGGTAGAAAAATGCCACTAATAGTTCACAACTTTTTTCTAAGTGGATGTAGAATAGTAGAGTGAACAAAGCACAGGGTCCACAGTAAGAGAAACAGAGTTTCTCTTCTTGAGCCTAAACTTCATCACTAACTAGCTGTGTCACTATGGGCAAGTTACTTAATTTCTCTGACCTACAGCATCTGTAAAATTAGAACGGGAAAGTATTACGAAAAAAATAGTTTTATTAGTACATCAGAATCACTCTCAAGTGTTTAGAATGGCCTTATTCCATACAATGGAATATTATTCCGCAACAAAAAGGAATGAAGTTTTGATACATACTACACCATGGATAAACCTTGAAAATGTGTTAAGAGAAATAAGTGAGAAACAAAAGGACATACATTTTATGATTCTATTTATATGAAATGGCCAGACTAGGCACAGTCTATGGAGAGACAGAAAGTAGATTGGTGGTTGTCCAGAGGTGGGGATGGGGTCGGCTGCTAATGAGTATGAGGTTTCTTTTTGAGAGGACAAAACTGTCCTAAAATTAGATTGTACTGATTGTACACTTTAAATGGGCAAATTATATGTTATGTGAATTACATATAATTGTCTTTAAACAATGATCTTGTTCAGGCTCCTGAGTTGAAAAAGGAACATGTAAAAAATATTCCCATCCTATCCCCTCCCTAAGAATGGAGTAAAAGTAATGACGCAGCTGGGATAGATATGCATTTACTAGTAAAGTGACCAGACTACTTTTGGTTAACAAATATACATGAAATTACAAATCCAAATGAGTCTACCCCAAAGAAAGAGTTACCTTAATGGTGCCCTAAGTCAAAATTTGGTCCTCAGAGTCTCAATTTGGGTAGTTCTTTCTACTTGCAACACCTTTGCTATCACATCTTTAAATGTTCAAATCCCACCTAACTTTAAGACCAGTTCAAATGTTACATCTTCCATGAAGCCTTCCACATGCTCTCCTGAAAAGGAATGTCACATTTCTTTGAACTTCCTTGGTCCTTCACTTCCGGAGGGCCACCTTGGACTTCCAGTCCAGTATTATACTTATTCTGCTCAGTATCAACTTATTGCTTTGACATTAAAAAGGGTCTCAATAAATAACCTATTTAATAAGTGGATGATGATTGCTAAACAATTGAGAATTTCATTTGCACCTGATAAATATTAATTTTTGAAATATCCGAAAGTCATTTAGACTGAAGAATGGTCCATGAAGTAGCAGGGCTAAGGAATGCCCACTTTGGAAAAAACTTTCATGACCAAAATAAAACAAGACTGATTTGACATATTTATGTATATAACCCGTAAGGAATTCCCAAACAGAAGCAGTGAAATAAGGACATAATCTCCCAAGGTAACTGAAAGAAACCTGAATGATATAAATTCCAGAATATTTATTTAAAAATCTGTTTCATTATTTTATAGTGATACCACATTTTTTCCTGAGTTCTATTATCAAGGTCTATTAATTCCTCTTATTCTATGTTTCTAATAGATATCACTTCTAATTCCTTCTCCATTTTCCCCATCATACTAAAAAATCCAGGCCCTCATTTTCTTTATGATCAACCAATTTTTAAAATCTCCTAATTTATCTCCCTTCCCCACAGTTCCTTCTTTCCTTCAACAATATTTATGAAGCCATTGTGTGTGGGGAAGAACTGAGGAGCACATAAAGAAATATCAAATGAGGCCTGTTCTCCAGAAACAATCAAGTTGGGATCAAGTTGGGACGTTGACACATGAACACGGCTCATCACAATACGCAGCAGCACAGACTTAAGGGCCACAGGTGACACTGGTAATAACAAGCAACGGGTAGGTCCTCTGGTTCCCCAGAACACAACCTATATCTCCTTCACTCTATTCTCCTCCTCTCTCCGACTCTTTGTTCATCTTACTGGATAAGGTCTGCTGTTACACTGCCCGTATGTCATGCACTGACCCTCTCCAATTTCTCTCCAACTTGCTTCTGAAGCTAACCCAGACAATCTACTTGGTGTAACCTGGAAGTGACTTACTCACAAGTATCTTTTGTTCATGATTGACTATTTGTCACCACAATTCTCCCCACTTTCTAATTCATATCGACCACCAATCTCAGGTCCTTTATTTTGTACGTATTTGGAAGTATGTAACTACATACATGTAATTTTTTTTCAGCTTATAACTGGTGGGTCTTATTCCTTCATATTTGTCTCACGGTATTTATTACAGTGTTTCCTAACTAAAAGTGAATCTCAACCCACCTATGGAGCTTCTTTAAAATACAAAGGTCTTTACCCAACCCCCTGGGAAAGCTCCTCAGTAAGAATGGGTGGAAGATGGACAGACATCTTTATTTTTAAAAAGCCCCACGGGGGATTCTGATGCACAGCCCAACCTGAGAACCACTGACTTATTACAATGCTCCCTATACAGCAGACACTCAATTCTTATTAATTCATGCACTGAACCTCATAAATAACTTTTCTCTAAATAGCCTAACCAGATATCAACCCCTAGACTACAATAGCTCTGTTCCAAGTGCAACATATGGTTTTAAGCTTTCATTTCCTGAAGTACTCCTTGGAGGGACACTATTACCTTGTCTCTTTACATTGTCTCCTATTTGTTGAAAAATGGAGGCCTGGAATGTAGCCATGTTAGACAACACCACATAGGAATGTACTCTGGAGTCTTAAGATTAAAATTGGTTCTATATATATAAAAAAAAAAAAGAACAATGTAGAACTAGACATTCTGAATGAACACATGCTGGCTGCAGAGAATCCTGCTACATCTCTGCAGAAGGCAGATCAGAAAGTTGGTCAACAGTGTCTCCTCCAGGTCTTCCTACTTCCCCGTGTCCTCAACTGCCGTGGACAGATGAGGGGCCCCTGAAAACTGGTGAAGACTTTCAGCTGCTGAAGTGCCTCTAGTGCAGTCAAGTGCTCTAATCAGATAAGTAACCAAGCCCCACCCAGGCCCGCAGTTGCCTCCCAGCCACGCTGACACACTATTTACAGAGCTCAACCCCTAGACTGAACTTTTCCCAAAGCCGGTCAAGTCGTCGTCGTTCGCAGGCAGCAGCAGCAGGCTGACTCACCAGCCAGGGTGGGAAGGACAAGGGTGCTGGGCCCAAGGGGTGTGTGTGAGGAGGGGACTGGTCTCAGCACCACTTTTCCTGCTTCGGAGGTGGCTCTGCCTCTGCAGGCATCACCTGCGGTGAATCACAGCTGTGCTCTACAGACCCTGCAGCGCCACGCAGCCACCGGGAGAGGCTGGACTGGGGGGGGGGGGGGGGACCCCGGTCCTGCTCCCTGGCAGGGGCCCCGCAGGTCCCAGACTCCACAGGCCTCTCCCAGCAGCTCCATCTTGCTTCCCGCCAGGGGGAGGGGCCGAGAGGAGGGCCCGGAGTCGGGAGAGGCCCCAATGGGAGGAAGCCGTTTGACAGCAGGTAAAGCTACGTGGAAATCGCCAGGGGCGGGTACGAAATGAAAGGCAGCAGCAGGGTTCCGCGAAAGGGATTAGTTCGTGGCCATGAATTACTACGTAAAGAAATTACACGGGGCCTGAGAGTGCCAGGGGTGTGAGCAGAAGGAGAATGCCCGGGAAGGGAGGAGGAGACAGACGGATGAGCAGCCAGGAAGACAAGTGGACAAAAGGGCCGGCGGCAGGGAGCACGGGGGAAGGAAGGGTGGTGGGTGAGGCAGGTCCCCGGGTCAGGGGCAGAAGTATTAAAAAGGAGAACGGCGTGGCGCTGGAATCCCAGGAAGGAAAGGGAAAGAATTAGTTAGGGGAGCCCCTCAGCCCCTAGGCCAGACAGGGGAGGCCTAAGACGGAGCCGAGAGGACGGCGTGAGGGGCGACAGCCTGCTTCAGCGTGAAAGGGGCCATCCCTCAGCCAAATAACTACCATTTATTAAGCACTTGGTATGGCTCCTACGCTGTGCTGAGCACTTTATAATGCCGCCTCGCTGAATCTTCACAACGAACCCCCAAGGCAGGCATTATCATGATTGACCCCATTTTACAGATGAGGAAACTGAGGCCCAGAGAGGCTCAGAGGCATGCTCAAGGTCACAGCGCGCGGGAGTCTGGATTCGAACCCGTGGCCGTCTGGCTCCAGAGCCCAGGTGCAAAGCCACAGGCTGCGAGTGGGCAAAGGGGAGCCTCCAGGCGGACCGGGAACGTCTCCCGCCCGGTTCCGCTCCCCACCCCAGGCCCAGCGCGCTCACCCGGACGAGGTTGCTGACCGCCGCCTGCACGGCGGCCACGGGCGCGGTGAGGTCAGGGATGGCTTTGCCGTCCACCTCGCCTTCCTCGTGCATGATCACCAGGTGCGAGATCTGCTGCGCCACTGGCTCCAGGATGCTCTCAATCGTGCGCGTGTGAAACACCGGCATCGCGGCGGTGAGCGGGGCGGCGAACCGCGGGCTACAGAGAACTAACTGGGAACAGCGGGGCCGGGGACCCGCGAACAGACGGACTCTGAGCCGCGACTAGAGTCCGGGCTTCCCTCGGCGTTACCAGCCTCACGGGCGCCCCGCCCCCCATCGCGTCGTCGCGCCCAATGGCAGCGCCGCTCAGACCCGGGCTGCCACTCCTATTGGCCCGACTTCTGGATGCTCCGCCCCCGGCCCCGCGCCAACGAGATCCCGCCCAGCCCCGCCCCCATTCCCAAGGGAGGGGCCTGGGATCGGGCTGCGCCGCGGGGATGGCGACTGGATTCCCAAACCCTAACGCCGGGCGCGCCTTATAAGGGCATGGTGGGAGCGGGCGTGCGGCGGGATCGGTGGCCCCGCCCCGGGCCGCCTCCGGCCGGGTTCCGCGGAACTCCGCCCCGCTGCGGAGTCACCTCAGGGGGCGGGGCCTCACCTCCCGCTGGCTGCAGCGGGCTGAGACCGGGAGCCACCGGTCTGTCTGCTCGTCCCCTTCCCAACCTTCCCTTCACAAGAGGCCCTCAAAATACTCACTCCGTTCCCTCTTAGCAGGACGTGGGAACGTTTTTAGAAAAACATGCAAACAACAGAAGTGCACAGACTGGAACATGAGCGTCCCATTCATTCACAGACACTCCACCCACTCTCCTCCTCAAAGATACTATTAACAGTTTGGTGGGTCGCTTTGTAGACCTTTGTCCATTTGTGTGTGTGTGTGTGTGTGTGTGTATGTGTTTGTACATATATATTTTCAAAATAAATGGAATTAATCATTTTCCTGGAACTCGATCTTTTTTCCTCTTAGTTAAAATCCCCTGGTTATCTTTCTACCTCATTCTTTTTTTAAGGGTTTGCATGGTATTTCATTGCATGAAATCAAACAATTTCCCAGTAGTTGGCATTTAGGTTGGATTCTGTTTTTCACTATTAAAAAACAATTCTGGCCCGGCCGGCGTGGCTCAGGGGCTGAGCGTTGACCTCTGAACCAGGAGGTCAGGGTTCGATTCCCAGTCAGGGCACATGCCCAGGTTGTGGGCTCCATCCCCAGTGTGGGGTGTGCAGGAGGCAGCCTATCCGTGATTCTCTCTCCTCATGGATGTTCCTATCTCTCTCTACCTCTTCCTTCCTCCCTGACATCAATAAAAATATTTTTTAAAAAAACAAAATAATTCTGCATGGCCACCATTGTACTTGCCTCTATGTCATACACATGTTGTATTGATCTAGGACAGATACCTAGCAGTGAAGTGACAATGCTAAAGTATGTTCATTTTACATTTTGATAGATAAAACCAAATTACAGGTTGCTCTCACAGCACACAGTGTATAAGACATCTTCTAAGTGTCTCCCTCGCCTCAAATTCTCTTCCGCCCCTGCTTCCTCATTCCAAAGTGAAACACTTTCACTAATACCTCCAAGCAGAAGATGCTCAATTCAAATTAACATATTTCTCAAGAGCCCACATTTCACAAAAGGCTAAACTATGTGTGAGCTGTTCTGTGTATTTTCTGAAGTTATTGTTACCTGGTAATATATATCCCTTTTCTGCTGTGCATTTGCCAAATCCTGTACTTTTCCTTTTCATAATACCTTCACTTTTTATTCATTTTTTAATTTTTAAATTGCAGTTCACATTCAACATCACTCTGTATCAGTTTCAGATGTAGAGGAAAGCAGCCAGAAAATCACATATCCTACAGAGTGGTCCCCCCCCCCCCCCCCCCCACTGCCCAAGTGCCCACCTGGCCCCACACATATTCATAAGGGTGTTATTGACTATATTCCCTATGCTATAACCCACATCTCTGTGGTTCTTCTATAACTATCAATTTGTACTGCTTAACCGCTTTACCTTTTTCACCCAAACCCAGCCCTCCTTTCCTTTATTTTCACTCTTTGTTACGGCTTTCATGTCCTTGTAGGCAACGTATTTCTATAACTCTATTTTAAAATAACATTTATTTGGTACTTTCTAAATTCTAGGCACTGTATAAACCCTTTGTTTAAGATTACCAACTACTGGCCCTAGCCGGTTGCTCAGTGGTTAAAGTGGTGGCCCTCAGACTGAAAGATCCCCGGTTTGGTTCCAGTCAAGGGCACGTGTCTTGGTTGCAGGTTCCCAGGCCCTGGTCAGGGTGCATGCAGGAGGCAACCAATTGATGTGTCTCTCTCACATTGATGTTTCTCTCTATCTCTCCCTCTCCCTTCCTCTGCCTCTAAAAATCAATGGGAAAATATCCTTGGATGAGGATTAGCAAAACAAACAAACAAAAAAGATTACCAACTACTCAATTTGTGGGGCCCAGTACGAAATGAAAATGTGGATTGCTTGTTCAAAAAGCAGGGAAATGGTACTGTTAAAGATACTACAGTATAAACCTTGTTCCTTTCTTTGGTATTCTCTCTCTCAACCTGTCATGGTGTTTTTTTTTAATATATTTCTTTTATTGATTTCAGAGAGGAAGAGAGAGGGAGAGAGAGAGAGAAACATCAATTATGAGAGAGAATCATTGATTGGCTGCCTCCCACACGCTCCCCACTGGCGATCGAGCCCGCAACCAGGGCATGTGCCCTTGGCCGGAATCGCACCCAGGACCGTTCAGGCTGCAGGCTGACACTCCATCCACTGAGCCAAACTGACCAGGGCTTTTATGGTATTTTTTTATTTGCTATTTAATGTGGCACTTCCTGGGCAGGGGAATACCTTTGTGGTAAATACAGACCCCCCACAGGAACTTGGTGGCCCATGCCTGGTTGCCTGAAGACCCATCCTGCCAGCTGCTGGACTGACATGAGGTTCCCTGCTAGGGACAAAGAGGCCAAGCCAGGCATCTCCCCTCCTGACAGGCCTGCCTCCCCAACCCACAGCAAATAGGTGACTTCCAAAGGTATTGCAACCTCCACACGGGACGGAGGGCAAGAGGCTCATCCTGGGGCATTGAGAGCTTGGGTTGAGAATGGCCACCTTCTTGCCTCACCCCTACACATCATGGGTAGCACACATGGAACCCTGCCCCAAGACAGAACAGAGGGCAGCAGTGGTCACTGGACAGGGGTGGGGTCAAGCAAGCAGCTGAAAACCCATCCAAGGGAGATGATTGGAGACAGGACTAAGCAAAAGATGAGGCTCCAAGTGCACGTTCCATTATCCCACTGGACTTCTAAAATACTCAAAGATAAAATTATAAAGAATCAAAACAGTGACTGCAGAGCCTTAGACCCCAATGTGAAGCTCTAGGTCCCGCGTAACTACACTGATTGCACACCCATGACTTGGCCCTAGTGACATAGCAGGTAACCCAGTTCTGACCGGGACTGACTTTTAATTACTAAGCAGCTACCTAGGAACTTCCATTCCTTGTGGAGACCCACATCAAAACTAATAGAAATTTTGCCTCGTCCTCCCACGGCTCCCACCCTTGTCTTCTCTGCTCAGTGTTTCACATGGACATACAACAGTCTCGCCCACCTCTCCACCGTTTTGCTTTCCACAGTTTCAGTTACCCAAGGTCAACTGCAGGTCCACATTATTCTTTTAAAAAATTCCAAAAATAAACAATTCGTAAGTTTTAAACTGTGTGCCATTCTGAACAGTGTGAAAAAATTCTTTCAATGTTTCACTCTGTCCCACCCAGATGTGAGTCATCCCTTTGTCTACCGTATCCAAGCTGTATCCTTACCAACTCCTTTGTCACTTAGTAGCTGTGGAGGTTGTCAGATGGATTGTCACAGTATCACAGTGCTTGAGTTCAACTACTCCTTATTTTACTTAATAACCTCTCATTCCCCTCACTTCATCTCATGGTGTGTACATTTCATTATTTCACATCATTACAAGAAGAAGAGTGAGATGCAATACTTTAACAATAAAAAGAAGAAGAAGGGTGAGTACAATACAGTAAGATACTGAGAGAGAGAGAGAGAGAGAGAGAGAGAAAGGCCACATAACTTTATTACAGTACAGGATGGGGCAAAAGTAGCTTTACAGTTAGATGTGAAATACAGAGTTTATTCTTGTATCCTTACAAGAATTGTATTATTTTTCATACGAACAACTGTAAAACTACTTTTGCCCCACCCTGCATATTGTTATAATTGCTCTATTTTATTATTACTGAGTGTTAATATCTTGTGTAATTTATAAATTAAACTTTATCGCCAAAACCGGTTTGGCTCAGTGGATAGAGCGTCGGCCTGCGGACTGAAAGGTCCCAGGTTCGATTCCGGTCAAGGGCATGTACCTGGGTTGCGGGCACATCCCCAGCAGGAGATGTGCAGGAGGCAGCTGATCGATGTTTCTCTCTCATCGATGTTTGTAACTCTCTATCTCTCTCCCTTCCTCTCTGTAAAAAATCAATAAAATATATTAAAAAAAAAAAAACTTTATCATTGGTGTGTATAAGAAAAACATAGTCGAGGATTCAGTACTATTGATGGTTTCAGGCATCCACTGGCAATCCTAGAACACAAGGGTAAGGGGTACCAATGGAGTAACACTTGAATGATGGAACTGTATGTGATTTTTTCCCCCTGTAATCCTCACTCTGCCTCCACTTTGCTGATCATATACTTATGTGATAGTATTTTTAACTGCAACATATCCAGTCTTCTAATCCAGGCTCCTCCTGGCTGGCCATATTAACCTCCTTGAATGACATCATTTCATTTAATGTTGTTCTGTTACAACATTGATGGGGGCGGGGGGGGGGGGGGGACAATTTCCAGTTAGGGCCACTGTCTGTATGGAGTTGGCATGTTCTCCCCGAGTCTGTGTGGGTTTTTCCAGGTACTCCACTTTCCTCCCACATCCCAAAAATGTGCAAGTGAGGTGACTTGCCGGGTCTAAGTTGTCCCGGTCTGAGTGAGCATGCTGTATGCGCGAGTGCGCCCTGCGGTGGGATCTTGTCCTGTCCAGGGTGGGAACCTGCTTTGCACCTGAGCTGCCGGAATAGGTTCCGGCCCTCTGCAACCTAAACTGGAATGAATGGGTGGGAAAATCATTATCTTACTTGTTTTTATTAATCTTTCTTAAATGTATGCAGAACTCACATTTATTTCAATGTTTGATATTAGAGGTGTTTGGGTCTCTATTTAGAAATTTGGGAACATTTTTGTGACCAGAAATATGCCATGGAAACTTAACTCTACTTTATATCAAGTAGCCTATGGTGCAATTGGTTTCATTATAGGTCCTTCTGCACAAAGTCAGAATTACCAAGAACCTATCAATGACGTTAAGTGAGGACATACTCTACACCATTGCCCACCCAGACCATGTGTTCCCCTCCATCCATATCCATATCCACTTCTTTTCCCCGCTCCTCCCTCCCTCCCCCTCCCCCGTTCCTACATGCACCATCTGAAATCTTCTGTGGCACCCTTTATACATGGTCACGTCAATACCCGTCACAGTCTGACCTCTGACCAACCTTACCTTCTGCTTCCCACCCAGACCCACAGGCAGGTGGGTTAAACCGTGCAGAGGAGATGAGCTAGAGTTATCCAGAGCTCAAGCCATAATCCCAACTTTACAACTTGATTGGGCTGGGCCTCTGGCAAGTGGCTTCCTTCTCTCTGCCTGAACTTCTTTGTAAAAGTGACATATGGCCGAAACCGGTTTGGCTCAGTGGCTAGAGCGTCGGCCTGCGGACTGAAAGGTCCTAGGTTCGATTCCGGTCAAGGGCATGTACCTGGGTTGCGGGCACATCCCCAGTAGGAGATGTGCAGGAGGCAGCTGATCGATGTTTCTCTCTCATCGATGTTTCTCTCTCATCGATGTTTCTAACTCTCTATCTCTCTCCCTTCCTCTCTGTAAAAAATCAATAAAATATATTTTTTTAAAAAGTGACATATGACTCTCATAGGATCTGTGTAAAGGGAGCTATTATTATTATCATCGGAGCAGTCACCAACAGACGTGCTTACAATCTCCAGTAATCCCTGTTGGCGTTCCACTTTGGAGCTTTGCCTATATTCTTTCTCACTGGAAAGCTCTCTCTGCTTGTCTAAGTCTTATCTGCTGTGGTAGGTGAAAGTCTGAGACATCCCTCTAGATTTCTCACCCCTGGTATAATCCCCTGGAGTGTGAATGTGATGGATTTTGCTTCTGTAATTAGATGACATTATCGAATTTAAGATGGGAAGAGTATCCAGCCAGGCCTGACCTAACCACATTAGCCCATTTAAAGCAGAGAGTTTTCTCCAGCTGGTCACAGAAGAGGAAGTTACAAGTTAGAAGCACAAGAAGGGTTTGACAAGCTGTTGCAGGAGTGAAGATGCAGGAGGCCGCCCGTCAAGCAATGAAGGCACCTCTAGGAGCTGAGAGTGGCCCCTGATCGTGGACAGCAGGAAAAAATGGACCTCGTTCCCATAGCAGCAGGGAACTGACTTCTGCCAACAAGAAGAATGATCTCGGGAACAGGTTTCCCCCAGAACTCAGTCCATTCGCCACCTTGATTTCAGCCTTGTGATGCCAAGAGAACCCGGCCACGCCTTGCAGAACTTCTGACCTGTACAATTGTAAAATAATAAGTGGGTAGGGAGAGGTCATTTAAGCAGCAGAAGCATAACAACAGAAAGCTGAAACATCAACCTTCTAGACCCACTTCTTCTAGTCATGTACGTCTTCCCACCACAAGTCCCAGGCTTGAGCTGTTTGTACAAACTCTTTCTCCTTCATCGCACTTACCACGATTGTCCTTCTATTGCGTGGCCATCGTGCATGTCTCCCCTGTCTATGACAGAGACCGCTGGGTGTTCCTCAGTACCTGGGCAGCTCTTTCCCCACAGAACGGGAACCTCGGATGTAGAGCTGGGCACTTAGCCACGTGGTGTCAGTTTGTCACGTGACAGGTTACAAAGCTTGGGCTTTCTCACCTCTAAACGGAGGATAATAATGGGTGTTTTTTTTATCTCATTGAATACAAAGCACTTAGTCCATCATAAGCATCCAGAGAATGTTGCCAGAGAGAGAAAGGACACTTCACAGCCGGCACTAGACGAAGAACCATCATGGAACTAAGTCACAATGCCGTGTTCGAGCCCAAGCGGTCAAGTTCCATGGGCTTGAGGGTAAGAAGGGGCTCATGGGACAGCGGAACTAAGTCTGGCCTCGAGGGAAGAATAATAGTTGGCTAGGCAGGCAGGACAGCAGACATTCCAGAATGAGTAATGCCTGGAGGTGGGAGCGCTGATTAAATTCGTCAGACACAAATAAATATTCATGCAACTCAACGACAAGGGCGAAAAGGGAAACTGCCACAAGGTGATAACCCGCAGAGGGCGAAGACTGGGGGGCTTTGGCTCGTGGTGTGGCTAGCTCAAGGCTTCTCTTCGTCAAGCGATTAGTTTGAAGGACACACTAGTAAGAGGGAACGTTGTAAGATACGCAAAACTTTAGCATTTCTCAGTCAGAAATAACTGGGGAAGGGTTTTTGGCAACGGCCATTATTTTACACAATGCCGCCTGACATGGGAAACGTTAGAATCTTTTCAGCCTCAGTAATTCTCTGAGGTAGGTAGGAAAGGAGAAGTGCAAACCTCTTTTATTGCACAGACGGGGAAATTGAGACATAGTAGCAACTGTCAGTGTGAGTACAGTTTGTGGACGTGCTAGTCCGGGGTAGAGCTGGATATAAGACCCGTGTTCTGTATTTAGGGGGGAGGCTGTTTCTCGCCATATTTCTGTGCCCTCGTCCTGATTACTTCTCGCGCTGCTATATGTTGGTTATGTGTCTAAGGATTGACTTCCACCTGCTCAGGACACTCCAGTGCGCCTGAAGCCCAGTGAACTTACAGCTGGTAGGCTGTATTCCCCCAGCTCACCACAAAGGTGCCTCCTCTCTACGTAGGCCCCCTGACCAGCCCCTTCCCCACACTGTCCCCACATCGGAACCTCACAGTGGCTCAATCGTTTCTTCCTTCCCTTCGACGAATGCTGCCTGTGCAACACCCCACCTTTCACCCACACCCAAAACCAAAACCACTTCCCCCGCCTCTTTGAAAACAAAGTGATTCTTCTCTTTTCTTCCCCGCCCCCCAGCTTTATTGAGGTATAATTAACAAATAAAACGTGTGTGTGTGGTGCAGAACATGATGTGGTGGTGGTGGGGGGGGGGGGGGTTTGTGGTGTTTTTTTAATCCTCACCCAAGGATATTTTTCCATTGATTTTTAGACAGAGTGGAAGGGAGGGGGAGAGACTGACAGAGAGAGACATTGATTGGTTGCCTCCCACATGCACCCCTACTGGGGCTGGGGATCAAGCCTGCAACCTAGGTATGTGACCTTAACTGGAATTGAACCTGGGACCCTTCAGTCCTCAGGCCAGTGATGGCGAACCTATGACACGCATGTCAGAGGTGACACGCGAACTCATTTTTTTTTATTGATTTTTCTTTGTTAAATGGCATTTAAATATATCAAGTAAATATCAAAAATATAAATCTTTGTTTTACTGTGGTTGCAAATATCAAAACATTTTTATATGTGACACGGCACCAGAGTTAAGTTAGGGTTTTTCAAAATGCTGACACGCCTAGCTCAAAAGGTTCGCCATCACTGCCTTAGGCTGATGGTCAACCACTGAGCCAAAACAGCTAGGGCTACAACATGATTTTTTAAAATATTTATTTATTTATTTATTTATTTATTTATTTTTAATATATTTTTATTGATTTCAGAGAGGAAGGGAGAGGGAGAGAGAGATAGAAACATCAATGATGAGAGAATCACTGATCAGCTGCCTCCTGCATGCCCCCTACTGGGGATTGAGCCCACAACCCAGGCATATGCCCTGACCAGGAATCGAACCCTGACCTCCTGATTCATAGGTTGATGCTCAACCATTGAGCCACACCAGCCAGGCTACAACATGATGTTTTTATAAACATATTATGTTGTGAAATGATTACCACAGTCAAACTAATTAATATATCTATCACCTCATATAGTTACCATTTTTTTGTGGGTGTGTGGTGAACATACTTAAAATCTACTCTTAGAAAATTTCAAGTATACAATACATTATTATCCTATATAATAAAAGCCTAAAATGCTAAGTGTCTGGTCTTCCAGTCAACCGTTCCACCAATCAAAGCATAACATGCTAATGATATGTTAAGGCCACTCAACCGCTCGCTATGATGTGCACTGACCACCAGGGCGCAGATGCTCTGACCAGTAGGTTAGCTTGGCTGATCGGGACTGAGCGAGATGGGCCGGACATGCCCTGGAGTCTTCCCGCAGTCTCTCCCCACCAGGGGGAGATACAGCAAGTCAAGCAGTAAAGAGCAGCGAGCAGGCAGGTGGTAAGGAGCGAGGGGGTCCCGGACTGCAAGAGGATGTCCGCCTGCTGGGGACCCCTGGGGGGGATCGGGCCTAAGCCGGCAGGCAAACATCCTGAGGGGTCCCGGACTGTGAGAGGGTGCAGGCTGGGCTGAGGGACCTGCCTCGCGCCCCCCCTCCCCCCAGTTCACGAATTGTGTGCACTGGGCCTCTAGTTCACTATAATCACCATGCTGTACCATTAGGTCTCCAGATTTATTCATGTCATAATTGTTTGTACCTGATTGACCTGTATGCCCCCCTTTCTCCCATCACTCCTCCATCCCATCTGCTGGTAACCACCCTTCTAGCCTATTTCTATGAGTTTGACTGTTTTAGATTCCACATATAAGAGAGATCATGAAGTATTTATCTTCATGTGTCTGGCTTATTTCACTTAGCATAAGGTCCTCCAGTTCATCCATGTTGTCACAAATGGCAGAATTTTCTTTTTTAAGAAAAGGCTAAATAATATGCCACTATATACATATAACATATTTTTTTTATCCTTCAATGGACACTTAGGTTGTTTTCATGTCGGCTATTGTGAATAATGCTTCAATGAACATGGGAGTTCAGATAGCCCTTCAAGATCTAGATTTCATTTCCTTTGGATATATAACCAGAAGTGGGATTGCATTTTCTAAAGAAAAAATCCAAATGGTCAACAGGTACATAAAAAGATGTTCAATATCACTAATCTTCAGGAAAATGCAAGTCAAAACCACATTGAGATACCACTTCACATCTGTTAGGATGGCTATTATTACAAAGTTGAAAAATATGCCTGGCCAGTCAGTGTGGCTCAGTGGTTGAGCATCAACCCATGAACCAGGAGGTCCCTAGTTTGATTCCCAGTCAAGATACATACCCAGGTTTTGGGCTCAGTCCCCAGTAGGGGGCGTGCAGGAGGCAGCCAATGGATGATTCTCATCATTGCTGTTTCTATCCCTCTCCCCTTCTCCCTTTCTTACCCTGAAATCAATAAAAACATTTTTCTTAAAAAAAAAAAAAAAAAAAACCCACAGAGAAAACATGGAAGCATGGAACAGAAGCATGGAGGGAAGGGGGGGGGGAGATGGGTGGGTGGGAAGTAATCAACTAAGAACCTTGTATGCATATATGCAAGGCCTATGGCCACAGAAAATGGGGTGGTGAGGACCTGAGGGCAGGGTGGGGTGAGGAGGGCTAGAAGGGGTTAATGGGTGGAAAAGGAGGGCATATGTAATACTTTCAACAATAAAGAATTTTTATTGAAAAATAATGAAAAATTAAAAAACAGCCAGAGAAAAACAAAACTTTATATAGAGAGCAACAAAAATAAGAATAACATCAGACTTCTCATTATAAATAATGAAAGTCAGAAATTAATAGAGTGATCTCTTTAAAATACTGAAAGAAAGAAAAACTGTCAACTTCAAATTCTATGCCTAATGAAAACATCTTTCAAAAATGAAAGCAAAATGAAGACTTTTTCAGGCATAGAACGCTGAAAAAGTTTTCACTAGTAGATGTGCATACAAGGAATGTTAAAAAAAGTCATTCAGATAAAATGAAAATTATATCTATGCAAAGGAATAAAGAGTACAGTTGGCCCTCCTGAGTCCTGCCAATTCAACCAATCACGGATTAAAAATATTTTTTTGGGGGGGGGGGGAATGTTACATTGTTGCTGATGTGTGCTATGTACTATGTAATCAGGCCTACAATGGTTGTGTCTGTACTGAACATGGGCAGATTTTGTTTTCTTGTCATTATTCTCTAAACAATACAGTATAACAACCATTTATATTGTATTAGGCGTTATAAGTAACATTTACATTATGTTAGGCATTATAAGTAATCTAGAGGTTATTTAAAGTATACTGGAGGATTATGTAGCTTATATGCCTCATCCTATACTAATAAAAGAGAAAAATGGTAATTGGCGTACAACCGATACCTTTTTCATTGGCTAATCAGCGAGATATGCAAATTAACTGTCAGCCAAGATGGCGGCTGGCAGCCAGGCAGCTGAGAATAGGAGGCTTGGTTGCCCCAGCGATGGAGAAAGTCAAGGATCCCCACAGCTGCAGGGCTCTGAGCTCCTGAAGCAACAACTCCAAAAGATACAATGTTTCAATTATAGAAGCTAAAAGATGGCGGTTAATTTGCATACTCAGGCTCCAAGCAGAGCGAAGCCAAACAGCCCTGAAGCAGCAGGGCAGAGAGGCCTCAGGGCCTGGGATCAGCGGAGCCGAGAGGCCTCCTGGCCCCGGTGATCAGCGGATCCGAGAGGCCTCCCGGCCCCAGTGATCAGCGGATCCGAGAGGCCTCCCGGCCCGAGATCAGCAGAGCCAAGAGGCCTCCTGGCCCCGGTGATCAGCGGATCCGAGAGGCCTCCCAGCCCCAGTGATCAGCGGAGCCGAGAGGCCTCCCGGCCCGAGATCAGCAGAGCCAAGAGGCCTCCTGGCCCCGGTGATCAGCGGAGCCGAGAGGCCTCCCAGCCCCAGTGATCAGCGGAGCCGAGAGGCCTCCCGGCCCGAGATCAGCAGAGCCGAGAGGCCTCCTGGCCCCGGTGATCAGCGGATCCGAGAGGCCTCCCGGCCCGAGATCAGCAGAGCCAAGAGGCCTCCTGGCCCCGGTGATCAGCGGAGCCGAGAGGCCTCCCGGCCCCAGTGATCAGCGGAGCCGAGAGGCCTCCCGGCCCGAGATCAGCAGAGCCGAGAGGCCTCTGGGCCCCGGTGATCAGCGGAGCCGAGAGGCCTCCCGGCCCCGGTGATCAGCGGAGCCGAGAGGCCTCCCAGCCCCGGTGATCAGCGGAGTCGGAGGCCCCACGATCAGCGGAGCCGAGAGGCCTCCCGGCCCCGGTGATCAGCGGAGTCCAGAGGCCTCCTGGCCCGGTGATCAGCCGAGAGGCCTCCCGGCCCGGTGATCAGCGGAGTCCAGAGGCCTCCTGGCCCGGTGATCAGCCGAGAGGCCTCCCGGCCCGGTGATCAGCGGAGTCCAGAGCCCTCCCGGCCCGGTGATCAGCGGAGTCCAGAGCCCTCCCGGCCCGGTGATCAGCGGAGTCCATAGGCCTCCCAGCCCCGGTGATCAGCGGAGCCCAGAGCCCTCCAGGCCCCGTGATCAGCGGAGTCGGAGGCCCCGCGATCAGCGGAGCCGAGAGGCCTCCGGGCCAGGGATCAGGGGATCCGAGAGGCGTCCTGGCCCTGGGATCAGCGGAGCAGCGAGGCTTCCCAGCACCGGGATCAGTGTGACAGGGTGCGGAGCCCCAACCCTCTGATCGGCCCTGCTCTGTGCATGACAGGAGTGGCACTGCAACCTCCCTATGGACCCTGCCTTGAGTGTGACAGGGGGTGGTGCCCCAACCCCCCAATCGGCCCTACCCTGAGCATGACTGAGGGTGGCATCACAACCTCCCAATCCGCCCTGCTCTGTGCATGACAGGAGGCGGGGCCCCAACTCCCCAATGGGCCCTGCTCTGAGCCCGACCAGGGGTTACACCTAGGATTAGGCCTGCCCTCTGCCACCCGGGAGCAGGCCTAAACCAGCAGGTCCTTATCTCCTGATGGGTCCCAGACTGTGAGAGGGCACAGGCCAGGCTGAGGGACCTCCTCTCCCAACCCCGAGTGCACAAATTTTTGTGCACCGGGCCTCTAGTTTTATATAAGAACTTGAACACTTGAGGATTTAGGTAACCATGGGGTCCTGGAACCAATCCTTCACAGAAACCGAGAAATGATAAATAGGAAATATGTGGGGAAGAATACACAAATAGGCGTTTACTGTGCTCACAGGAAGGTTGGAGAGCGATAGTGGGTGACTTTCATTCAGCTGATTGGTCTTCAAGGATTCCAGCTCTTTTCAATCTTCAAACTACCATACTTGATAGTTGGACTTTTCATCCTAATGTTTATTGCCTCAAGGAGACTTCTTCTTAAAGTGTTTCTATTCATCTATCAGTGAGGGGAAAACTTGCCTAGGAGCATCTCGGGAGACTTCTACTTAAGTCTTTTAGCTGAGTTGGGAGGCTATAAAGTGAGTGGCTTGCTTTTACAACCTCTGAAATGGAAGGAGGAAGGAGAAAGGGTTAGTTAGGAGTGGTGGTTGAATTAAGCTACTAACAGTGTTGCCATAGGAATTGAGATGAAACCCAGAGAGCAATTATCTGTCATATTATGTAAGGTCCAACCGTTCATTAAGGCAGGGGCCCAAAGCACAAAGACCGGATCGCACGGATAGATTGGAGGGGGTAGGTCCCCTGCCCCTGCAACCCTGGGTGAATCTGAGACCTGTAGTAGCCCAAGATTCTGTTCTTTGCGGCTATTCTTTGTTGACTGCATAACAGATCCAAACAAGCCACCTCAAAATAGAGATACGACTTCGCATCTGTTAGCATGGCTATTATGAAAAAGTAAAGACAATAACAATAATACTCTACCTGAGTATTATCATTATCTGCCCTTCGGCCAAAAGATGTTTAGAGCTCTTGGACCACCCAAGGAGCACTCCTCTTCTTCATCAATACTAAGCGGGCCAAAGAAGAGAGAGCAAATGCATTGTCTACCTTTTTCGCCCTTCCTTTCTATCTCTTTTCTGTTCTCCAGGTCAAGAAGAATAAATCAATAAGAGAAGCCTAAATCATTGCCTTTGTTCTTATTTCTTTTCTATGTAGACTTTGGTTAAAGCCATCTGCTGCTTAGAAAAGTTAAAGAAACTTGATTAGGGCTTTAAAATTAACCCAACGGGGTCTGGAAAGAGAGCAGTAACTTCAAATACTGTAAGGAAAATATAATAAAGAGGATGTTATCATGTCGTTTGGGGCTAAAGAAAAAAAAACATCACCAGCTTAAGCAAGTTGTAGTTATTAGCCCAAGAAATTGAAACACAGAAAAGACCAAAGGTAGAAAAATCTATATTGAGCTCTGCCTTTTACCTTCTGAGAGCTACCGCATTGAATGCTCAACATGTTTATTCTATTCTTCTGTTAACATACACACCATTTGCTTTAGAGAATTCCTCTCCTGCTTCATATGACCTGTAGGGCTCTTAATTATTGTTACCTCTTTCTCTAATTATTTCCCTCACTATAACCAAAGTGGAATGAATATGACCCAGGATCGACCAATCATAGTATCCCACCTCTTTAATTACAGTCGACCATTCAAGAGTAGGCACATAACCCCAGCAGAGGCAATCAAATTCTTTCCCTGAAATTGATGGAGAGAGAGAGAGAGAGAGAGAGAGAGAGAGAGAGAGAGAGAGAGAGATTGATTCTCTATTAGAGTTTCTAAACTTGAAAGATGTGAAATTGGAGTTGTTGGAGCCATTTCCCCCAGAGGCCTATCTAGGGAAGAAAATGAGGCCAACCCACTGAATGAAGCCAGATCCAAAGCAAGGGAAGGCAGGAAAGATTTGGCCTGTTGTTTGAGCCCCTGAGTCACTTGTGCCTAAAGCCAGAGCTTGCCCTCAACCATCCAAATATAGAAACCAATAAGTTAAGTTAAATAGGATTCATCCATCTGCAGTCAGAAGAGCCCTGATTGCTATTCCCCTCTCTTATCGATATCCCTGGTCTGAGAAGAGGGAAGAAAGACTATACTAACTGATTTGCACCAGCTTAGGAAGAAGGTCAAGGCATTAAAATCACCCAAAGAAGCCTGGCCAGTGTGGTTGAGCGTTGACCTATGACCCAGGAGGTCATGGTCGATTCCTAGTCAGGTTGCATGGGTTTCGGCTCAATTCCCAGAAGAGGGCATGCTGGAGGCATCTCTCATCATTGATATTTCTATCTCTCTCCCTCCCTCTCTCTGAAATCAATTTTTTTTAAATTACCCAAAGAAGAGGGGTGTTATTTCTCTTTTTTCACCAACCCCAAACACACCCTCCAGTATTAGGTACACATTTAGTATTTTTATTTGGAAACTCATTTTGAGAACAGCATAGTATTGTATTGGGGTATCGTGGATAATTATCTATCGTAATAAAAGCATAATATGCTAATTAGACTGGACAGCCAAACGACCTTCCGGACATCCTTCTGGATGAAGCCGTGGCAACGGGGGCCAAGGCAGAGGCAGTTAGGAGCAATCAGGCAGGCAGGCGAGTGGTTAGGGGTGATCAGGCAGGCAGCCAGAGGGGTTAGCAGCCAGGGGCAAACTACGGCCCGCGGGCCGGATCCGGCCCATTTGAAATGAATAAAACTAAAAAAAAAAAAAGACCATACCCTTTTATGTAATGATGTTTACTTTGAATTTATATTAGTTCACACAAACACTCCATCCATGCTTTTGTTCTGGCCCTCCGGTCCAGTTTAAGAACCCATTGTGGCCCTCGAGTCAAAAAGCTTGCCCACCCCTGGGTTAGGGGCAATCAGGCAGGCAGCCAGAGGGGTTAGGGGCCATCAGGCAGGTAGCCAGAGGGGTTAGGGGCCATCAGGCAGGCAGGCAGGCAGGCAGGCAAGCGGTTAGGAGCCAGTGGTCCCGGGTTGTGAGAGGGTGCAGGCCAGGTGAGGGACCCCTGCCCCCAATGAAGGAATTTTGTGCCCCGGGCCTCTAGTATTGCTATATTTCCCAAGAGAGCTTTTTTTTTCTCTCCATTGTGTGACCATTACACATTTTGCTTTATAAAAAGAGGTTTTATTACATGTATATAAGCCAAACCAATGGACATGGACAACAGGGGGATGGGAGCATGAGTGTGCGGGGTGGGGGAGGGGGGGAGGTTGGGGGTTAATGGGGGGGATGAGGACACATTTGTAATACCTTAACTAATAATAAAAAAAAAGGTTTTATTTTTATTTTACTACATTTTCTAAAGATTCTTATAATTACCTCTGATATGGTAATGTACATACATTGTCTCATTTGATACTAAAATCAATAATGTCTTTCATTCATCTCCATTTTACAGAAGAGGAAACTGCATTTCAAAGAAGTTAGGAAATTTACCCAAAGTTCCTGCACAACTGTAAGTCTTAGACACAGAAATTAAACCCAGCTCTTTCTAGTTCCGTCTCAAGCCTTTCCACTGCTTTCAGAAATGCCCCTGAAATCCAGTTTGCTAAAATCTTTGTTAATGATAATATATGGAGTATTAAGCAAACTTGCATGTCCCTTTTGTTACTTAAGAAAATGCTTGGTCAAAACAGTTGAATATACATAAATGTCTGCTATATATTGCTTACGTTTCTGATACACTGAAAAAACAAACAAACAAACAAAAAATCCCTTTTCTCTTCCTTTTCATTGGGGCCGAGCTTTTCTACTGGTACACAGGCAGGGGTGGAGGTAGTCATATCAGGGGGTTAAGTAAATAAATAAGTACAGATTTCTCACAGTCAGATGAAGGAGTTACAAATATAGAAACTGGGAAGTCTATATTAGACTCTGGGGCTTGCACAGGAGTTGGAGATATCATTCTCATAGTCTGATTAGACAGACAGACATAGTTTGTGCACGTGTGTGTGTGTGTGTGTGTGTGTGTGTGTGTGTGTGTTCTAGCTCTGTTCACTGAGAGGGTCTAGAAGCAATGGTAGTCCTATAGGAATGAGTAGATTTAGATCTTTGTTTCTAGATATTATTCTCCACTAAAAAGACCCATGGCTCCTTAAAGAAACGACTGACTTCAGACTGGAAACAGGGAAAATACAAGATGAGTTTGTAACATTTGATAACATGAGAAAGTAAAGAAGTTTTCAAAGACTGATGGGGACTTGTCCACAAGACACAGTAAGCAGCTTGAAGGGGCTGGCCAAGTCTGGAGCAAAATAAATAATGTTAATAATAGATTGTAACCCTGTAAGTAATAGAGAAATCCTAAGTCCATATTGATATTAATTAATTAATTAATTAATTAGGGAGAAATAAAAATTTTATCCTACCCAATAAATCTAGAAGGAATGATCATATTAGAAAACCCCATTTGGTAATCTCAGAGTAATAATTTATTCAGGTTAGAATCATTAATGGATGCTAAAACTGGTGAAAGTTTGATGAGAAACAAGATATTTACATGATCTCAAATATTCTCGCCACAAAATAATGATTAATTACTTTACAACGGAAAGCCTGGCAGATACCATCCTAACCAAGGGATCAAAGTTACCACCATGTATCAAACTGATATCATGTGCCTCCTCAGATGATGCCTGGAGGCTAGTACAGCATGGCTACTGTGATATTCCTGACAAAATGCATAAATTCTAAAGAAACATCAGGCAAAAACCCATTATTGAGGATAGTTCTCAAAGCCATTTGCTTGGGATCTTCAAAACTATCAAGGTCATGAGAAACTATTCCAGACTGAAGAAGACTAAGGAGTGACAACTAAACACCACGCGTCATCCCAGACTGACTCCCAGACCTGTGAGGAACATAACTGAGACAACAGGTGAGCTTTGAGTTGGGACCGTAGATTAGCTATGTTATTGGATCAATGTTAATTTTCTAATTTTGATTGTTGAACTGTACCTTACACTGGAGAAATATAAACTGAAATATTAAAGGGTAATGGGGCATCATGTCTACAATTTATTCTCAAATTATTCAGAAACGGTAAGCGTAGGATCAAGGTGAAAGGTAAACGGAAGCTCTGTGTACTATTTTGCAACTCTTTCTGTAAATTTGAAATTACATCCAAATAAAAGGTTTTAAAATGCAGAACTGTAGCAGTTTCTTCCCTGAAGAGCTCTAAGAACAGACAAGCCTACAATCCCCGGCGGGATTAGGAGATTTAGAGAAAACAAAAATATCCATTTCCGTTATTTATGGCTACATAATACACCACTGCAACACTCGGTGGCTGCATTGTATTTGCCATGATTCTGTGCATTGTTTGGCCTCTGCTGGGCAGTTCTGCTCCATGTGACCACGTGACATCCGATGGGGCTGCAGTCCTTTGGGGGCCCCACGAGGCTGGAACATCCAAGATGGTACTCGTGCACGTCTGGGGCCTTTGTGAGGACGGCTGGAAGGCTGGGCTCCGGTGAGCTGCTGGAATGGCAGGGCACCTTTCTCCGTTCAGTCTACATGGCCTCTCTGTCATTTCTCCATGTGATCTCCCCAGCAGGCAACCAGACTTCTTACCTGGCAGTTCAGGACTCTTCTCAGAACACACAAAAGCAGCCCTAATCGGTTTGGCTCAGTGGATAGAGCGTCAGCCTGCGGACTGAAGGGTCCCAGGTTCGATTCGGGTCAAGGGCACGTACCTTAGTTGCGGGCACATCCCCAGTAGGGGGTGTGCAGGAGGCAGCTGATCGATGTTTCTAACTCTCTATCCTTCTCCCCTCCTCTCTGTAAGAAATCAATAAAATATATTTTTTTTAAAAAAGCACAAAAGCAAAACTTGTCAATTACCGTTAACCTTTGAATAACACAAGGCTTGGAGTGCCAGCCCCCGACACAGTCAAAAATCTGTATATAACGTTGACTCCCCAAAAGCTTAACTACAGTATTCTTTTTTTTAAAATATATTTTATTGATTATTTTACAGAGAAGAAGGGAGAGGGAAGGGAGAGGGATAGAGAGTTAGAAACATCGATGAGAGAGAAACATCTATCAGCTGCCTCCTGCACACTCCCCACTGGGGATGTGCCTGCAACCAAGGTACATGCCCTTGACCGGAATCGAACCTGGGTCCCTTCAGTCCGCAGGCTGACGCTCTATCCACTGAGCCAAACAGGTTAGGGCTTAACTACAGTATTCTTAATGCTTAGATCTAGAACCTGCCCAATGTCACTTTCACTGTATTCCATTGGTTAAAATGAAGCAAAACAAAACAAAAAAGGAGGGAAATGTTCATTTACCTGCCTCCCTGCCAGACATTTGTTATATTCTAAAATCATATTGAAATAAGTTATCTTTAAAAGCCAAGTATGAAGCAAAGCAAAATAGATTAAAGCTGTGCTATAGATTCTTGTATAAGTTATCTCTTCTTCCCTCTATCTGATCAACAGGTAACTTTGTGGCTGGTTGTTTCTTGATGTTTTTAAAAATCTGCTTGCTCTTCTCATTATAACCTTGTCATATGTGAGCAGCAAACAGCCTATCTTAATTTATGAAAGCGTTCTTGATTATATTTTTATTAATTCTCTAGGTTGAAGTAACAAATGGATTTTTATCACAATGTTTTCCGCTCTCATGAAGTTTCAGCACCTTTATTGAGTTATAATTTAAATACTACAAAATTCATACATCTAAAGTATACAACTCAATGGTTATTCATATGTTTACAAAGTTGTATAACCATCACCACAATCAATTTTAGAATTTTTTCATCACCCCAAAAAGAAACTACTACCTGTTTTCAGTCACTCCCCATTCTACCACCACCACCCCCAGTCCCAGGCATCCCTAATCTACCTTCTTGGCTCTATTGATTTATGTATTCTGGACAGCTCTTTTATAAATGGAATCAAACAATACGAGGTCCTTTGTGACTGGCTTCTTTCAATGAGTGTTTTTATGGTTATCCATGTTGTGTCAGTACTTCATTCCTTTCTATTGCTGAATAATATTCCATTGCGTGAGTATACCATACATTTTCATCAATTATATCAATCAGCGGCTCAATGGACACTTCAATTATTCCAATCTTTGACTGTTACAAGTACTGCCGCTATACATATTTATGTACATATTTTTGTATGGGCATGTGTTTTCATTTCTTGGGTTGATATCTGAGTCCACGAATATTTTATAATATATTGATTTTATATATTTAATTTATATGATTAATTAATTAGACTTCTACATTTAACCAATTTTGTTTTGTTTTGTGATATACCTGGATCCATTAATTTTTTAATAAGAAAGCTAACAGTTATTTTCCAGTTATTAAATTTCATCTTTCTAATATGTATGGAACAGAAAATAATAATTTGGGTGAAGAGGATAAGAGAAGTTGATGGGAAATTTACTCAAAGTATAAAGGAACTTGCCCTAGCAGGTTTGGCTCAGTGGATAGAGTGTCAGCCTGTGGACTGAAGAGTCTCAGGTTCAATTCCGGTCAAGGGCATGTACCTCAGTTGCAGGCTCGACACCCGCCCCCTTCCAGGGCCGTATGGGAGGCAACCAATTGATGTGTCTCTTTCACATCAGTGTTTCGCTCCCTCTGTCTTTCCCCATCCCTTCCACTTTCTCTAAAAAATCAATGGAAAAAATGTCCTCGGTGAGGGTAAGGACTAACAGCAACAAGAAAAAGTATGAAAGAATTTAAGAGCGTTGACATTGAAGTGTAACTGCATAATTTAAAATCCTGATTATACCACTTAAAAGATGTGTGACCTTAGGCAAGTTATTTGACCTCTCTGAGCTTCAGTTTACTTATCTGCAAAATGAAGGAAAATATAATTCTACCTACCTCATAAGATTGTTGTGAGGATTAAACCTCTTGCTGGGCACATTGTAGATATGTATTAATTGTTAGTAATTATTATTAATGATTGATATACTGCTGCATTTTAATATTTTTACTAGAGGCCGGTGCATGACATTCGTGCACTGGAGGGTCCCTTAGCCTGGCCTGCACCCTCTCGCAGTCTGGGACCCCTTGGGGGATGTCCGCCAAGAAGTCCTTAGTGCTGCCGCCACCGCTGCTGTGCTCGCCAGCCATGAGCCCGGCTTCTGGCTGAGCGGCGCTCCCCTTGTGGGAGCGCACTGACCACCAGGGGGCAGGTCCTGCATTGAGCGTCTGCCCCTGGTGGTCAGTGCGTGTCATAGTGACCGGTCATTCTGCTGTTCGGTCTATTTGCATATTAGCCTTTTATTATATAGGATAATGAACATACACTGTTTTTGAAATTTTAAAAACAATTTAAAATGTCTGAAGTCAACCTTAATTTCGTGTGTTTACTACTTTAAATGTATTCTTACATTATAAGTTCATGCTTTAAGTTGGAAAATAGAGATTTGACCCTGCTTCCATGGTGTCTGTGTTTTAGATTAACTGAGGAAATGGAGACTCCTGACTTAGGTCTCAATTGTGCTATAGTTATTCTTTTCTATTTTATAAATCAGGAGAGAATTTCCTGGGCAACAAAATTCACAAAACCGTGGCGCCATTTATACCAAAATTGATCCTGCCCGAGCTGGTTTGGCTCAGTGGATAGAGCATATCTGCCTGCAGACTGAAGGGTCCCAGGTTCAATTCTGGTCAAGGGCACATGCCTGAGTTGCGGGCTCGATTCTCTCTCATTATTGATGTTTCTATTTTTCTCTCCCTCTCCCTTCCTCTCTGAAATCAATACAAAAAATTTAAAAATTGATCCTAAAACAAATACTAACAATATTAGATTTTTTTAGTCTACACAGAGTTACTTTATTATTCCATTGATCATTTTGGATCTTTTTTAAAAAATATATTTTATTGATTTTTACAGAGAGGATGGGAGAGAGAGAGAGAGTTAGAAACATTGATGAGAGAGAAACATCGATCAGCTGCCTCCTGCACACCCCCGACTGGGGATGTGCCCGCAACCCAGGTACATGCCCTTGACTGGAATCGAACCTGGGACACTTCAGTCCGCAGGCCGACGCTCCATCCACTGAGCCAAACTGGGCAGGACGATCATTTGGATCTTTGAAGCAAAACAATTCTAGCTAAAATTTTTGACCCGTAGGGCTTTTTGTTTTAGTGCAAAATAACTTTTTTAATAATCTAGCATCTTGCCAAAGATTCTGTTTCATCTCCCTACAGCTGATTTGAACATTCCATTTTAATTCATTGCCTGTAGAATTAGTAATTACGTGGTTTCTCTTGTGGCTCCAATCTTAAATAATGGTATCCCTCCAAGAAGGCTTATTCTATTTATAGAGCTTACAGAGAAATTAGATTTTTAATACAAAGCAGCAGCAATGCTAGAAATGATTGTTAAAATGTACTCTAGAAGCCATTTCCGGCCTGTTTTCTATTGCTCTATTCATGTTTCTGGTCAGAAGAGGAGTACTGAGGGATTTGTGAGGTCCTCACCCTGGCTCCTCTGACCCATTGGGATTCAACGAGTGGCCCCTCACTGGGATCTGCAAGTGGGATACCAGAGCCATTTCCCAGACCTCAGGAGACCTGTGGCCTTTTAACCAACCAACTTGTAAGTACCTACAAGGTAACAAGTACTGTACTCAAGGCTATTTTTATGTATGTGTGTGTAACAGCTTTATTGATATACTATACAATTCACCCATTTAAAACGTTCAGTATATTCAATGGTTTTCAGTATATTTAGAGTTGTGCAGCCATCACCACAATCAATGTTAGCACATTTTATCACCCCAAGTAGAAACCTCATACTCATTAACAATGCACCCCTCTTCTCCTCAGTCCTATTTCCTGTCTCCATAAACTTGTCTATTCTGGAAATTTCATATAAATAGCATCATATAAATATGGCCTTTTGTGTCAGACTTCTTTTATGTAGTATGATGTTCTCAAGGTTCATCCATGTTGTAGCATGTATCAGTACCTCATTCCCTTTTATGGCTGAATAAAATTCCATTGTACCACATTTGCTTATTCATTCATCAGTTGATGGACATTTGGCTTGTTTCTACTTCTTTTTTTTTTATTGTTTTTATTTTTAATTTTTTTTAATTAAATCTTTATTGTTCAGATTATTACAGTTGTTCCTCTTTTTCCCCCCCATAACTCCCCTCCTCCCAGTTCCCACCCCCTCCACCCTCACTCCCCACCCACTGTCCTCTTCCATAGGTGCACGATTTTTGTCCAGTCTCTTCCCGCATCTCCCACACCCCTTTCCCCCCCAAGAATAGTCAGTCCATTCCCTTTCTATGTCCCTGATTCTATTATAATCACCAGTTCATTCTGTTCATCAGATTATTTATTCACTTGATTCTTAGATTCACTTGTTGATAGATGCATATTTGTTGTTCATAATTTGTATCTTTACCTTTTTCTTCCTCTTCCTCTTCTTAAAGGATACCTTTCAGCATTTCATATAATCCTGGATTGGTGGTGATGAACTCCTTTAGCTTTTCCTTATCTGTGAAGCTCTTTATCTGACCTTCAATTCTGAATGATAGCTTTGCTGGATAAAGTAATCTTGGTTGTAGGTTCTTGGTATTCATCATTTTGAATATTTGTTGCCACTCCCTTCTGGCCTGCAAAGTTTCTGTTGAGAAATCAGCTGACAGTCGTATGGGTATTCCCTTGTAGGTAACTGAGTTTCTTTCTCTTGCTGTTTTTAAGATTCTCTCTTTATCTTTTGCTCTTGGCATTTTAATTATGATGTGTCTTGGTGTGGTCCTCTTTGGATTCCTTTTGTTTGGGGTTCTCCGCGCTTCTTGGACCTGTAAGTCCATTTCTTTCACCAGGTGGGGGAAGTTTTCTGTCATTATTTCTTCAAATAGGTTTTCAATATCTTGGTCTCTCTCATCTTCTGGCACCCCTATAATTCGGATGTTGGTACGCTTGAAGCTGTCCCAGAGGCTCCTTACACTATCCTCGCATTTTTGGATTCTTTTTTCATTTTGCTTTTCCGGTTGGATGTTTTTTGCTTCCTCGCATTTCAAATCATTGACTTGATTCTTGCGCTCCTCTGGTCTGCTGTCGGGAGTCTGATAATATTCGTTATTTCAGTCCGTGTATGCTTAATTTCTAGTTGGTTCCCCAATATAACATTGAGGGTCTCATTAGTTTTCTTGTAGATCTCATTAAGTTTATTGGCGGCTTCTAAACAGTTCTTGAGAGACCTTAAAAGTGTGGTTCTGAACTCTATATCTTCCATTGACAATTTTGTCCTGTTTCTTTGTCTCCGCATTTTGTTATGCTTCCTTGGTGCACCCCCTAGTGGTCTTTGTTCACAGTCTTATAGTTAAACCTTGATTGTTGTAGCTAATACCAGGGAGGGTTTGACCTCCAGGCCAAGTGGCTATGAGAATCAGCTGTGTCAGCAGTGAGAGAACTTCTGTCCTCTAGGGAGGTGCTAATCTAGCCTTTGCCTGAGGCTATCCGGCAAATGCCTCTGTGCAGGGCTTGGGCAGGGCGGGTCGCACAGGATCAACAGCGTGGGCCGGAGAGAGCAGTTATGGCGGCTCTCAGTCCTGTCCCCAGGGGCTCTGCCTCTCTGAGTCCCAGCACCCGCTGCAAAGCTCGGAGAGAAAGCTGCACTCGCTCTGACCGAAGCCAGACAGTCCCGCTTCTCCCGTTTGAGTCTGGGTCCCTAAAGACTCGCCTGTATCTGGAGCTCAGAGTCTGCGACTCCCTCCCGATTGAAAACGCCAACTGCGCCCTCCGCCGCCAGCCTGCTCCGCGCACTCCGCACCTCAGAATTTGACTTCAGCACTGCGCCTCCTCTGAGTGTCCGTATGCGTTTCTCTTTCCTCCTAGTTGTAGGACTTCCACTCAGCCAGCGTTCCTGTGGTTCTGGGTGATGTCCGTTCCGTCTTTTAGTTTCACTTTTGAAGTAGTTGTTCAAAGCAGCAAACTCCGGCGTTAACTTATGCCGCCATCTTGGTTCTCCTCCCTTGTTTCTACTTCTTAGCTAGTACAAATAATGCTGCTATGAACCTTAGTGTGCAAATTTTTGTGTGAGCATATGTTTTCATTTTTTTTAGGTACTACCGAGGAGTGAAATTACTGGATTACATGTTAACCCTATGTTTAACCTTCTGAGAAATTGCCAGACTGTTTTCCAAAGTGATGCCACCATTTCACATCAAGGTTATCCTAAGATCTTCCTGGTCTGGGGGTTAAGTGTTGTTCTTTTTGGGTATGGGCTCGAGGACAGGACTTGGTCGTTCAGGTAAGAAACTTCTGTCAAAGATTCTCACTATATTATGATCCGAATTCAGCAATCTAAGAGAGTATGTGTTTCCAACAGTTTTTAAAATAACACGATTAGCCCTGGCCAGGTGGCTCAGTTGGTTTGGAGCATTGTCCCGCACACCGAAAGTTTTCAGGTTCGATTCCTGATTGGGGCACATACCTAGATTTCAGATTCCATTCCTGGTGAGGACGCATATGCGAGGCAATTGATTGATATTTCTCTCTCTTTTTCCTTTCCTCTCTCTCTAAAATCAATAAAAAGCATATGCTCAGGGAGGCTTTTTAAAAAAATAATATGATTAGCATTCGTCTGTCTAGAAAGAAAAAGAATGGTCTTATTTATCAAGTTTCTAGAATTCTATAGACTCTTAGGGAACACTTGCCTCTTCTCACCCTAAGAAGCTGAGTAGGCTCTGGTGACGGGTGGAGTAAGGCATAGTGGTATAAATTAAGGGACAATGTAAAAAGAAAATATGTCCCTTTTATCACAAGGAAATCTTCCTGCTTACAACATCCTGGTTACGTAAGTAAGAAGTTCATAGGAACTAATAAATTTTTATTGTAGTCACTCATACCTTAGCACAAATTACTTTAATATCACACTTTCCTCTTAACCCCTGGTTAGGACAGCTGTTTCTAACAAAATTGTTCTGATAATGGAGGGGATAATGAAAGAGGGATAGAAAAGGAGCAATTTTAGAACCCAAAAAGGGGAATTTAGAACATACTACCTACGTTATATTTATTAGATCATTTACTCCTAATAATTCCATGAGATAAACACTCTGTTAACCGTGATGGTTGTTTTAACTTTTTTTATTGCTTAAGGTATTACATGTGTCTTTCTCCCCCCATTACCCCCCAGCCCCCAAACCCCACTCATACCCTCACCCCGCCCCCCATGTCTGTGTCCATTGGTTAGGCTTATATGCATGCATACAAGTCCTTTGGTTAATCTCTCCCCCTTACCCCCACCTTCCCCTACCTTCCCTCTGAGGTTTGACAGTCTGATGGATGCTTCTCTGACTCTGGATCTGTTTTTGTTAAAAAAAGAAAAAGTCTCAAAACATTAAGTAACTTAATGAAGGTCACACAGATTTTGTGTGGAGAGCTGAGGTTTCTAACTCAGATCTCTCTGAGTCCAAAGAATCAGAGCCTCCTCATTCTATCCTGGAGAGAGAGCCGATCCTTGGGGGCTGGGAAGGAGGGAATGGGGAGAGGAGAGGTGTGCAAAGCCAAACTTTGCCTTCTCTACAAATTTTTGTGTGTGTCCCTGGTTGCCACAACTACTTGCTGGCAGCACCCCCTGACCCCCAGTGGTTTAGCTGTGCAGAGGGCTAATGAGTCTGTAAATGCTTGCAGGCTTAGTAGAGCTACTGTGTGTGACTAAGTTAGGACTCCAGCAACGCTGCTGCCTGGGCTACACACACTCCAGCAGAACTTCCTTATTTGGAAAAGTCCTTTCCATCCTATTTGGGCAGAAAGAATACAATCTCACATTTAAGAAAAACAAAATGCTTTGACCTACATCAGAAGGAGCACTTGACAAAAACACAAAGAAATGCCCTTCCCAAATTAAACATATTTCAAATACTTTGCTCAAGGGGAAGGTGATATTGTCAGGGGCAGAAATAGAATACTGGGGACTAGCTACAATTGTAAGAAATATTAATCCTGCTCTGTTAACGGTGATGCTTCTGTTCTGACTGGAGAAAGCACATTCTCACCTGCCTGGGAGTTGTACGCCCTGGGACCTGGGAGCTAACATCGGAATGCAGTCCATCCTCCGTTTCTGAGAACTGCCTGTCATTATGGAAAGATTTACAAACTCCTGGCTGAAAGAATCTAGTCCCGGAGTCACCTGCCCGTTGCAACCCCCAGCCCTATTGCCTGTAACCATTATACCTTGCCCACTTTCCCATTCCTGTAATTCCTACTTTCCCACATAAGCTTTGCCCTTCTACCCAATATAAGCAGCTGGCTTATGGGGAGGGGGTAGGCAGAGCAGATTTTTGTGGATGGCCTGCTGCTCTCTCATGCTGCCGGTATTTGATAAACGCTCATGTATGACTTAACCCTGTCTCTGCTTAATTGGCTCAAGTGGTGACAGGCAGCCTGGACCCCTTGGTTGTCGGGTTATAGTAGGGGTGGGGTGGGGCGTGGGGTGTTCTTCACTGTAGAGTTAAAAGAACATTTGCAAATCTGTTTTCCTTTAACCCAGAAGCGGTGCTAGTTAGCAATAAGCTTTGAATCTCAGTGATATAAAATTGAGCACGCTCTTTCCTGGAGTTAAGAAAATGTACATTTGAAATCATTTGTGCTCTTGAAGGTGGGAGGGGCCTGAGTGACAGGAGAATGTACTTTCTCAGGTATGGTTTAGCGTTGCTTCTCACACCCTGAGCAGAGGTCATATTTGAAAAGGCAGAGCCTGGGGGATGTGGCTCAGTTGTTGAGCATCAACCCAGGAACCAAGATTCTGGTCAGGACACTTGCACGGGTTGTGGGCTCCTTCCACAGTAGGGGGCGTGCAGGAGGCAGCGGGTGGGTGCTTCTCTCATTGGTGTTTCTATATCTCTCTCCCATTCCCTTCCTCTCTCTAAACTCAATCAACACTTTTTTTTTGGAAAATATATTTTATTGATTTTTTACAGAGAGGAATAGAGACTTAGAAACATCGATGAGAGAGAAACATCGATCAGCTGCCTCCTGCACGCCCCCTACTGGGAATGTGCCCGCAACCCACGTACATGCCCTTGACCGGAATCGAACCTGGGACCTTTCAGTCCACAGGCCGACGCTCTATCCACTGAGCCAAGCCGGTCAGGGCAACACATTTTTTTTTTTTTGAAAGGCACAGCCGCACAGATGTTTGCAGGAAGGGCCAGTGGAGTTAAGTCCTGTCATTCCTGGGCATTCCTGGACAGGGGCTTGGTAGTCTCAATTCTGCCATTAAACTGCTGGGTGAACTGGGCAATTCACTAAACCTCTCTGGGTGGACCTCAGTTTGCTTGCCTCTAAGGAGAGGATGGACTGAATGGCCTTTCCAGAATTAACTTCCTATTTTCCGATTTCCCTGATTGTGGAAAGGGTTTGTCTAGGCTAAAGTGTGCAATAGAATTTGTGGGTTTCCCATGCCCCTCTACTCACCCCTCATTTCCTAACTTCCTTGCTGGGACCTTAACCCCGTCAGCCCTTCCTGAGCTGGGGCCTTACTGTTGCTTCCTGGCTCCCTGGAGCCACCTCCCAAAGGGCCGCCTGGTGTGACAGCGCCATAAGCCAGGCACCCACCCCAGCACTTCTCAAATCTTACCTGTTCTCCCCTCAGCCACCTGGCCTGGGCGATGGTGGCTAAAGCAGATACAATAACCCTCATTAATATTTGCTAACAGGTAACCCCTCTCCCACAAATACCTTATGCATAAACAGAATCTACACGTTTCCCCTCATGAGTCCCACTATCTTCATTACTCATTCCTGGGGAAGGAGAGTGTGGATCGAGGGGTCCCCTGTGCCCCACGAGTGACATTAATGTTGAAGTGCTCTCTCTGAGCAGGGAGACTTGGGGAAGTTGTTGTATCTTGGCAGGAACGTTGTAAACTCAAGATGCAGATTTTGTTTCCCTCTGCATTCATCTGAAGCTAAGGCCAGCGAACATTATCCTTGTTTAATTACATTCCCTACCCAACTGACACAACTTCCCCGGGGAAGAAGCTTATCCGAGTCTGACTCATGCTTTACAGCAAGTTGGATTTGAGGAAATGGATAATAAACGCCCTGCTGGCTTTGGAATTTTAAACAGAAACCCACATGCGGCTGAGCCTCCGGCTTACTCCCAAATATGGGAGAATGTGTGCCCCGGCCGCGGTGGTAGGAGGCAGGCTCGCCGTGACCAAAGGCAAAACCCAAGGCGTGTGCTGAGCGCCAGGCTTGGGGAGCTGAGCCAGCATCCTCTTAAAGGAAAAAGAACAACCCCCGGAAAGGGGGGGACAGGCCGTCACCCCTGAGGACTGTGTCCCTTTTCTGGAGTTACCTCAATGATGTCATGGCAGTGAATGTCAGTGAAAGGAAAAGGCATTCCCAGCACCAGGGACTAAAGGGAAACATCACCAAGGGCCTCCCGTTAGAGGCCTCTGCGTGGTGCTCGCAGACGCAGCGTCAGAACAGGAGAGGAAAGGACTCCAGCCTTGTGCTGAGCTGGTCAAATCACCCTGGACCCAGGTCACGGTGAAACCCTCAGTGGCCAGTGTGCCCGAGGATGCCCTGAGAATTAGGGATGTTGCCAGGGTAAAGCTAATTGGGACAATTGCTCTTGTGTCCTAGCTGGGGGTGCTGGGGTCAGTATCCCAAGGCCTAAAGAAATGGCTTCTCAGCTAGATTCCCCCACACCCCGAAATAAAAGGCTCGCTGTCCACTTCTCGGCTGCCACTCCATGGCTGAGTCCCTCCCTCCTCCTGCCCACATCCCCCTGACGATCCACATATCCTCTTTCAAACTCTCTTTCCCTTCATGGCTGGCCTTATTTTTTCTTTTTTTAAAAAAAATATATTTTTTTTAATTTAAAATATGTGTTCTTTGAAAATAAAACAATATAGAAATGTAACAGTAACAGCGCCCATTGATGGAGTATTTTCTTCCCATAAGACACTGTGCTGAAACACTTAATGTGTCTCCTTTTATTCAAACTTGCTAATATCCCTATGAGGTAGGTTTAACTCCATCCGCAGATAAAGATTAAAGTCACAGATTCAGAGATTAAAGTTCATACAGGTGAAGTAACCTGCCCAAACTCACATAGTTCATTTGGGGCAAACCTGAGGTTCGAACCTAAGTGTTTGATCTCAAAAACCCTGTGTTAAGTATAATATATGCTGCCTTTAAAAAGCACAAGAAAGAGAGAACTACCAACGTCAATCCACCACTCAAAGATGACCCCTGTTGCTGTTCTTCCAGACTTCTCTGTACACACTTGTGCGTGGTTTACCATGATTTTAGTAGAATAAAATCTGGGGTTGGCTGGGCTTTTAGGAAGAGCGAGAATGAGTCATCCAGCATCATTTATTCGGGTTTCTCTTCCCCAGAAAAGGTCTAGCTCGGGGAATCTGCCCTTGGCTGAGTCCTGAGCCCTCTGCTCCTGTCTGAGTCTCCAAGAGGCTCGGGTGTCTTGCTGGGAGCATCATGCCAAGCACGCAGTAGGCACTCAATTAACTCTCCCCAGTGGTATCATCGGGGTCAGATTCTGCTGTGATCCTGGGCCTCTGTCCAGTGCGGGTGTTTAAGAACGGTGGGTTCCTCCCCTCTGCAGCTGGTGCTAGTGTAGGTGTTGGCGTCAAAAAAAGAACCAGCTGCCCCGATGAGCCTAGAAGTGCAGACGGGGCATCACTCTGAAGAGCGACATGAATGCGGCTCCTGCTGTCCTGCGCCTGCCAGGTAAGCCCTTGCTGAATTGGTCATCATGGTCTTTCTTGCGGCTGCTGATGAGGAGAGAGCTTTGGGGATAGCGACAGTCACGGGCAAGGCTGAATGTCTGTGTTGTGGGAGCCAGGGAAGCAGAGCAGGAGCTGGACTCAGTGGCATTTCTGTAGCTCAGAGGAGCTCCTGTTATCGGGCGCAGCCAGACTGTCAGGGGCTGGAGAAACACCCGCAGCCAATGAAGGGACGGACTCGGGGGACAGTAACATTTCCCTGCTCGGTCATGCGGTCATGAGAGAAGCAGAGCCAGCAGAGCCAAAGCTTGTCCCCTCCAGGCAGACCGTGGCGGAGGCTAACAGGGACTCAGGAAACCTGCCCTTCCTCTCACCTCCCACCAACTAGCACTTGCCCTGCCATACACACAGTCACATGCATTCTCTTAAAACAAAAAGAGAAAGAAAAAATGATATGATAACTGGTAAATCTTTTATTGAATATATTGGGGAGACATCTACACTAATAAAAGAGAAAAATGGTAATTGGCGTACGGTGCTACCCTTTTCATTGGCTAATCAGGGCTATATGCAAATTAACTGCCAACTAAGATGGCAGTTAACTGCCAACAAAGATGGCGGCTAATTTGCATATGTAGGCACAATGCAGGGAGGCGAAAGGGAAAGCAGGAAGAAGCCCCCTGCCACTGACAGTGATCGGAAACCCAGGGGGGAGCTAAGAGCTGGGGGGCAGGGCAAAGGCAGCCCTGGGGACGCCTTTGCCCTGCCCCCCAGCCATGATCAGAGAATCAGGCGCCTTTGCCGCCCTGGCCAGTGATAGCAGGAAGTAGGGGTGGAGCCAGCGATGGGAGCTGGGCACAGTCGAAGCTGGCAGTCCAGGGAGCTAGGGGTCCCTTGCCTGGGCCTAAAGCGGAGCCCACGATTGCGGGGCCGCTGCAGCTGCGGGTCCCCACTGTCCGAGCCGGACGCCTAGGCCAGAGGCATTAGGCCTGGGCAGGGGCAGAGCCTGCAACCACGGGGAGCTGGGGATCCCCTGCCCAGGCCTGACACCTCTGCCGGAGGCCTCAGGCCTGGTCAAGGAGCCGATCCGGTGATTGGTGATCGGAGGGTGATGAGGGTCAACTCCTCTGGCCGAGGCATCAGGCCTGGGTGGGGGGGCGGAGCCGGGGATTGGGGGGATATGATGGTCCCCTTGCCCAGGCCTGAAGCCTGGGTCAGAGGCGTCAGGCTTGGGCGGGGGGTGGAGCAAGCAATCAGAGGGAGATGGGGGTCCCCTGCCCAGGTATGATTCCTGGGCCAGAGGCCTCAGGCCTGGGAGGGGGTCAGAGCCAGTGATTGGGGGGAAATGGGGGTCCCCTATCTAAGCCTGACACCTCTGGCGGAGGCATCAGGACTGGGCAAGGGGCCGATCAGGCGATCGGAGGGTGATGGGGGTCTACGCCTCTGGCCGAGGCATCAGGCCTGGGCAAGGGGCAGAGCCAGCAATCGGAGGTGTCTGGGGGTCCCCAGCCCAGGCCTGACGCCTGGGCCAGAGGCATCAGGCCTGGGATGGGGGCAGAACCAGTGATGGGGGGAAATGAGGGTACCCTGCCCAGGCCTGACGCCTCTGTCAGAGGCGTCAGGCCTGGGCAAGGGGCTGATCCTGCGATTGGAGGGTGATGGGGGTCAACGCCTGAGGGCTCCCAGTATGTGAGAGGGGGCAGGCTGGGCTGAGGGACACTCTCCCCCCCACACACACACCCAGTGCATGAATTTCGTGCACCGGGCCCCTAGTTGGTTAATAAAATTATATAGGTTTCAGGTGTACAATTCTATTATACGCCATCTGTACATTGGATTGTGTGTTCACCACTCCAAATCAAGTCTCCGTCCATCGCCATTTATACCCCCCTATACCCTCCGCCTGCTCCTCCCACCCACCACCCTTCCCCCGGCAATCACCACACTGTTGTCCCTGTCTGTGAGTTTTTTCCTTTTTTTTTTTTCTTTTTTACTCAATCCCTCCACCCTCACCCCCTGCACCCAGACCCCTCTATTCTCTCTCTATATTCCTGTCTATATACAAGATGGGGCCAAGTAGGTTTACAGTTGTTTGTATGGAAAATAATGCAATAAATAATTATACAAGAATAAACTCTGTAAACCTACTTCTGCCCCAGCCTATAATCCTTGTGTTTTTTTCCTCCAAGCCCTGTAATGTGCATTATTGCCTCTGATCCCCTCAATTTGTGATATAATGAGTGATTGTAAGTTCCTTAAACCAGGGATTACTAATTTTTTCTTTTAACTTTTTGTAGAAGTATAACATATACAGAAAAGTACACAGATCATACATATATAGCTTCATAAATTTTCAAAAGGCAAACACCCCCGTGTAACCAACACCGAAAAGAAAAAAGCAGAACATCACTAACACCCCAGAAGCCCCCTGATTCCTCCCAGCCCCTAATCTCTCAGGGGTAATCCCTATTCATAGATTAAAAGCATAGATTATAATTTTTCCTATTTTTGAACTCAACATAAATGGAATAATAAGTATGTACTCTATTGAGTCTACCTTCTTCTATTTGCTATTTTATTGATGATATACATCCTTATTGTTGTATATAATTATGGATTATTTACCCCATTGCTGTATAATACTCCATTGTGTGAATGCACCGTGATTTATTTGTTCATTCTATTGTTGGTGGACATTTGAATTGTCTCTGGTTTTTAGCTATTACAAATAGTGCTTCTAAAAAAAAAAACAGTGCTTCTATGAACATTCTTGCAAATGTCTTTTGGTGAACATATGTTTTTCTAGAAATGTAATCACTTATCACAGTGTATACATATGTTCAACCTTGGTAGATATTTCCAAACAGTTTTCCAAAGTGGTTGTACCAATTTACATTCCCACTAGCAAAGATGCGAGTTCCAGTTGCTCCATGTCCACACCAACATTTAATGTCTGCCTTTTTCATTTTATTTTTTTAAAATATATTTTATTGATTTTTTACAGAGAGGAAAGGAGAGGGATAGAGAGTTAGAAACATTGATGAGAGAGAAACATCAATCAGCTGCCTCCTGCACACCACCTACTGGGGATGTGCCCACAACCAACGTACATGCCCTTGACGGAATCGAACCCAGGACCCCTCAGTCTGCAGGCCGACGCTCTACCCACTGAGCCAAACCAGTCAGGGCTGCCTTTTTCATTTTAGTCATTCTGGTGGGTGTGTAGGGATGTTCTATTGTGCTTTTCATTTGCATTTTTCTGATGATTAATGAATTGAGTACCTTTTCATATGTTTATTAGCTATTTGGATCTTCTAGGAACATTTTAAAGTTCTTTTCATGGTTATTAATGTAATTTATGCTAATTGAAAAATGTTTGGCAAATACAGAAAGGAATCATGGTAGATTTATACTATGTCAATTTAGCTAAACTGGAACTATGCCTTTCAGAATTCCTTTCCTTGTCTGGTTCTGGGTTAGAGTTGGCGACAAGAAACTTTGCAGAAGACTTGGGGGGCAGAAGCAAAACAGTCATGTTCATGCTCGGAAAGGCAGTTCAGAGTCAGGTACAGTTGCAACTCACACACATTGTCTCAGATCTGCTGGCTCATGTTGTTGGCATTAGACATCAACTGGGCATAGTTCCTTCAGTTCCCACCTTCAGGTCTCATCCTTCAGCTTTTAACTCCTGGACCAAATGTGTGTTTACCTACGTGACAAAGAGCCCAGCACCTTCTGTGGGTCACCCACATCTTTGAAATTGGAGGTTTTGGAGAGAGTGGGAGACTGATGGAGGCCCCAGGGCACCCTCGAGGACACCAAGTCATTCTTGCATAAGCAATGGTCACACAAGCTATTTAACCAGCTCCCACAGTTGTGTAACGTCAAATCTCTGTAATAGCTCTGGCTGGTTTTCTCAGTGCTTAGAGCGTCGGACTGCGCACAGAAGAGTTGCGAGTTCAATTCCAGTGAGGGCACGTACCCGGGGTGCGGGTTTGATCCCCGCCCCCAGTGGGCGGGGCGGGGGGGGGGGAGGCAACCGGTCAATGTGTCTCTCTCACATCAATGTTTCTCTCTCTCTCCCCTTCCTTCTCTCACTTCCACTTTCTCTGAAAAGCAATGGAAAAAAAAAATATCCTCAGGTGAGGATTAACAAAAAACAAAATCTCTGTAATAAACCTCTTACTCTTTGTCATTCCTAGCAGTTCTGCTTCTCTGATTAACCCTGACTGATCCAGGCACTAAGAAGAAAACCAAATTCACCTGTAATCCACACCCAGAGAGGACCACTGTCAACATCTCAAAGTGCATTCCTCCTGCCTGGAATGGTTCAGCTGAACGGAATGAGGCCTGGAGAGGTTCAAGGCTGCTCAGGACTCGACTAGGTGGTGGCAGAGATGGGCCCTCAGAAGGCTGGTTTCGCCCCTGCACATCTGGTATTGCGTTGACTGAGTCTCAGAGCCCCTGGGTGACCCTGGGCACAAGCTCTGAGCCTGTGAGAGCGGGTTTTGAACACATTTCCTGGGCTTTGCAGCCACCTGCGTTGACATCTTCCCCATTTTGTTCGGACCAAATTGCAGGAGTTCCACCTTTCTGTTCCTCTGCAGAAAAAAACAAACCACAGTCTTTTAAAACTAGTCATGCTGTGTCATCTTCCTCTGCAGAACTGACAGGGAAGTGATGGCCACCAGAGGGCCAGAGAGAGCCGGGAGGCCTCCTCCCTGCCAAACACAGCTCCCCAGATGTCAGTTAGAGATGTAGTCCTTCGATTTTGCATTATTAGCTCAAGAATTCTCTTTTAAAATACAAGTATTTCGAGAGAGGTTAACACATGCGATCCTCAGTCTTTCAGAAGGAATGATTGCCCAGCTGCAGTGGTGAGTGCTATGGTATCACAAGAGAGCAGGCTGGGCCGAGAGGGGCCAGGGAGAGAAGCAGCCAAATGCAAATTTGCAGTTTGGCTGAGACCTCCTGGACCCTGACTTTTATGAGACCAGGAGTCAAAGGGCGTTTCTGTTCAAACCTCAGACCTGGACCTAGGACTCTGCCCCTCGCTTGGAGGGCGGATCCATCAGGAGGACAGATTTGCTTCCCTGATAAGAATAGAACCAAAAAAGAAGCAACTGGAGATGGCGTGGAAAAGAGACGAGTGATGATGAGAAAAAACTGGTGACACACTGTCTCCAGCATGTCAGTTCTGCCTGGCTGGTTTCTTGAAGAGGAACAAAAAGTGGGTGTTGTCGTTAAGGTTTCTTGCTTTGTTTTCTTCTCTCTTCCAATGGCTCTAGATACTGGTGGCCTCTTTCCTGGTAAGCTCCTGTCACTGCACACACACACACACACACACACACACACACACACACACACACCCGCCACCCCCAGTAGAGGGGACATTTACCCCACACGTTGGCTGCTGAGCTGGGAACCTCAGACTGGCAGGGAGGCCACGGCCCAAAGCACAAGAGTGCCCAGGGGTAACATTATCCTGCCAGAGCTAAACAAGGAACCGAGTGTTTAGAATAACTTCAAGAAAGTCGTGGGCGTTTCCTCTGTCAGGGAAACAAGAGACCACAGTGAGATAATGGATGGCTATATTCAGGTCACAGATTATCAGCTGCCACTGCTGCTTCCTGTTCAGAATTCTATGAGGCTCCTTTCTAGTCACTCGAGTCTTGTGGATTCTGTGAATGTGACCAGCATTTCGTGATGCGGGGCCGGGAGGCGCCGCCTGCAGATCTGACATCAATCAGAGGTGGAGCTGCTCCTTCAGGGTGAGGCAGGCGGGAAGGGCCTGCTCCTGGTGGAGGAGGTGGTGGGTGAGGCGCCCACAGTGAGAATAACTTTTACTAAACTCTTAGCATTTTTCAGGTTCTTGGACTAAGGTTTTGGTGCACTCTCTCATTTGACACTTAAAGTCACCTTACGCCAAAGACAAGTGTAGGAGGGGAAATGGAGAGAATGGAACCCTTGTGTACTGTTGATGGGAATGAGAAATGGTGCAGCCACTCTCAAAAACAGTGTGGCGGTTTTTCAAAAAATTGAACATAGAATCACCGAACGATCCAGCGATTGAAATCAGATGTCAAAGAGATAGTAGCACTCCTATGTTCAATTGCAGCTCTAGTCACAATAGTCAAGATGTGGAGACAACCTAAATGTAGATGGAAGGATGAATGGATAAAGAAGATGTGGTATGTAGTATATACTATATACATACAATGAAATATTACTCAGCCTTTAAAAAGAAGAAAATCCTAAAAATATGCAGCAACACAGTTGAGCCTTGAGGACATTATGCTAAGGGAAATAAGCCAATCACAGAAAGACAAATCCTATATGACTCTATTTATATGAGGTATCTAAAACAAACTCATAGCCCTAGTAAGTTTGGCTCAGTGGATAGAGTGTCGGCCCTCGGACTGAAGGGTCCCGGGTTCGATTCCAGTCAAGGGCATGTACCTCAGTTGCAAGCTTGATCCCCGGCCCTAGGAGGGGCACAATCGATGTGTCTCTCTGACATCGATATTTCTTTCTGTCTCTGCCCTCCATAGACTCTATCTAAAAATCAACGGAAAAAATATCCTTGGGTGAGTATTAACAAAAAACAAAATAAACACGTAGAAGCAGAGAGCAGAACCGGGACAGGCTGGAGGGAGAAATGAGGAGTTGCTAATCAACAGGTTTAGAGTTTTAATAAGGCAAAAGGAATCAGTTCAAGAAATCTGCTTTGTGCCTATAGTTAGCAATATTGTATTGTTCACTTAAAATCTGTTAAGGGCATAGTGTCATGTTAAGTGTTCTTACCACAATAAAATAAAATTTTAATTTAAAAACTACCCATTACCCATGGCTCAGTGGTTGAGCATCAACCTATGAACAGGAAGTCGCGGTTCGATTCCCAGTCAGGGCACGTGCCTGGGTGTGGGCTTGATCCCTGGTGTAAGACATGTAGGGGGAGTCGATCTATGATTTTCTCTCATCATTGAGGTTTCTATTTCTCTCTCACTCTCCCTTCCTCTCTGAAGTCAATAAAAATATATATTTTTTAAAAAGCCACCCCTGGCAGGGGTACTATTATTTCTGTTCTATAGATAAGGCACGGGGAACAGGAATGTTAAATAACTTGCCCAGGGGTGTCACAATGGTAGAACTGGGTTCTTTATTGAGCTATCGCTTATATACCCTTTATATGTATACACCCACATGGCCACCTCCCAGATCAAGATTATAACTTTTTCATCACTCTCAAAGCTTCTCTTATGCCCCTTTCCAGCAAATATTCACTGCCCTTCACTCCCAAAGTAACCAACATTCTGACTTCTATTCTCATAGATCCTTTTTACGTATTTTTAAACTTCCTATGAATGGAGTCATTCTCTTATATCTGGCTTCTTTTGCTCAATACAATGTATCTAGAATTTATCCACATGGTTGTATCAGTTTTTTCTTTCTATTGCAGAATAGTATTCCATTTTATGAAGATACCACCCAACTTATTATTTTTTAAAAAATATTTTTTATTGATTGTTTACAGAGAGGAAAGGAGAGGGATAGAGAGTTAGAAACATCGATGAGAGAGAAACATCGATCAGCTGCCTCCTGCACACCCCCCACTGGGGATGTGCCCGCAACCAAGGTACATGCCCTTGACCGGAATCGAACCTGGGACCTTTCAGTCCACAGGCCGATGCTCTATCCACTGAGGCAAACCGGTTAGGGCACCACCCAACTTATTTACCCATTCTCTTGTTGATAACTATTTAGGTTGTTTCCAATTTTAGGCCATTTTGAATAATACTGCCCTGGACATTCTTCTTAGGTAGAAATATGTTTAACTTTATAAAGTACTGCCAAACAGTCTAGTTGCTCCACATCCTTGTCAACACATGGGATTGTCAGTATTTTCATCTTAGCCATTAGAGTGAGTTTGAGAGTCATCTTTCTGATTCCAAAGCCTCTATGCAGCATCATAAAGCTCTGGGAGATGTAGGATCCTCCTACTTCCGTGGATCTCTGTCTGGGTGGCCCACGTACCACATACGTGCTGGCCGCAAGAATGGAAAGTGGCTCCCCAGGACAGGTGGGTGCCAGGAATCTGCCTCTTCCATCATTTCTGAGGGGTGCCCACCAACGTCAAGATTGAGTGTGTGCATGCCCTTCTCTAGGGAAAGCTCTCTTGGAGGAAGCTCCCCTGTGGTTTTGGTGCGCTGGTGTGCCAGGAGTGTGGCCAGTGTGGTCAGCGCCTGCTGTGAGGATGGCCCTGTTCTTTACTAGCAACTTGGAGGGGTTCAAGCCAGCACATCAGAAGGCTCTTAAGGATGGGGCCTGGTCCAGAAGCATAAACACCCTAGAACTATCTTCCAACTTGGCCTCATCCCCTCTGCGGCCTGGGGCAAGTCGTTGAACCTTTCTGCGACTCGGTTTCTTCAACTATTAGCTGGGGCAACAATGCCTGCCTTATATCTCATACAAGGCTCTTCAAAGGCTTCTTGCTAGTTCTAGGATGTCTGTTTCTCCAGCCCATCTCCCCCCATGTCCCCTCTGCTTCTGCCACACCGACTTTTATTCCTCCCTATTTTTAGTAAAGGTGTTTTTATACGAGGTATTCTCTTTCTCCAGAACGCCCTTCCTCACCTCTTCCAAATGGCAAACTCCTCTCATTCTTCAAGACTCAGGGTATAAGCAACATCTCCTCCGCCAGGGGGATGCCTCATAACTTCATGCCTGAACTGCCCTGGGGCATACGGCCTCTCACCTCACATTGTGTCTTGTGAGTCTTCCCACCGGGCTGTGAGTTCCTTAAGGAAAGCTCCTATGTCGTGTCAGGCTGATAGCTGTTGCCCGATAAACATTTGTTAAACGAATGAATAAATCTGAAATTAAAAGGACATATGGAAGTAGTAAAAAATAAAATTAAGCGCTCATTATTGTCTGACAGTAAAAGAAACATATGCAAATTGTCAAATAGTCAAGCAACAGAAGTAGAGGTTTCCCCTAATGCACCGCACACCCAGGGTTAGCCCGTCAGCCACTTTCTTTCAGACCTTTTTCCTCCAAAAAAAAAAATGGGACCAGCCTGTTCTGAGCTTGTTTTTTCTTTATTATACCAGGAACTCTTAGGGCAGCGGTTCTCAACCTGTGGGTCGTGACCCCTTTGGCGGTCGAACGACCCTTTCACAGGGGTCGCCTAAGACCATCCTGCATATCAGATATTTACATGACGATTCATAACAGTGGCAACATTACAGTTATGAAGTAGCAACGAAAATAATTTTATGGTTGGGTCACAACATGAGGAGCTGTATTTAAAGGGTCAGAAGGTTGAGAACCACTGTCTTAGGGGGAATGTTTTTATTATTGTTGTTAGATTATAAGTTGAAAGAACAGGTCTCAGACTTGAGAAATAGGTCAGAGGAAGGAACTTACGAACTGAATTTCCTTCTCCATTCACCCCTCTGAGAACTCTGAGAAGTTCCTTGTTCCTTCACTCTTCACTCATTTTCATTACAAAAGTAACACACTGAGCCCTGTAACAAATTCAGACCATACAGAAACGTGTAAATAAAGGCAGCTGTCTTCCATACATGTATGTGTATAGGTGTGTATACAATATTTAAAAAGAAAAAGAGGGCCCTACTATGTGTGCTCTGGAACGTGCCTTTTGCACTTAGCAGCTCATGGATATCTTTGCGATATCAGTACATATATATCTACCTCGTTCTCTTTTGATACTTTCAGAGCGTGCCACTGAATCATGTACCGTAATTTGGATGTTTTCTAATAATCATTCACTGTCTATTTGATAAATACTTATTGAGCACAAATAGGAAAAATCGAACAGAGTGGGGGGCTCTGGGTGACAGCTTTGTCACAGATACTGTGGGAGCCCCGACGAGACACGCAGACCGCGGGCTGGTCTCGCGTGACAGCACCCACAGCCTGGAGGGTGGAACTGGAAAGCATGAATCTGAAAGCCCGGCTGCCCCGCGCTCTCCCTCCTTCCTCCCTCCCAGGCCTTGCACATCACTGGGTCGAACAAGGCAGGACCCAGGACCCCCAGAGGGAGCTTCCGGAATGTGAGCTGAATGGAGCAAGCACCCTTTGCTTTAGATGAACAAATTGATTTTGCAGAGACAGGAAATTTCTCTCATTCTTCAAGTCCTAAAATAGAAGAAACGCCGGGATGCGCGGGGATTTGGGGAATTTGGTTAATGTTGTGAAGTAAATGTAATGTGCATTTTGAATCTGACCATCTCAAAGTGAGCTGCCCCACACGTCTCAAAAGGGCTTTTACTGAAAATCAAGGGATGACCACAATCAAGGGATGTCACCAAGTCATAGAATGGAGGGGGAAAAGCACCTCTCGGTATCGGGGGTCTCCCAGGCGCAGGAAATAGAGCCCTCCTTGCTCTTCTGGGAGACTGTAAATCAGGCAGCCCACAGGGCCAAGGGCAGCCTGGCCCAGGGCCTCCACACACACCTTCTCTTTGTCTGAAAGCCTCCTTCTCTCCCAGTCATGCTCCTGCCGCCCCCCCCACCCCGCTTCCCCCCCTCCCCCACCCCAGTCTTCCTGGCCTATTCCTATTCGTTCTTTAAGTCCCAGCCTATTGGAGGCTGCCTCTGAACACCCAGTGTGAATTCCCCAACAACATTCCCCAACAACCCTGTTCTTTTCCTTCAGAGAAATCGCCACAATTGCAATGATTTATTGTTTTGTGTGATTGTTTAGTGATGATGTCCGCCACTAGGAACCGTGTCTGTTTTATTCATAGCTGGATTCCCAGGGTCTCATAAATGTCTGACAACATTCAATAAATATTTGTTGAATGAATGAATGCTTTTAGAGGGCAACCTCTATCAAAATGCTAAATGCAATACTGTGTGTGACTTAGTCATCCTGCTGAACGAATCTATCCTACAAAAATAGCATAACTGCACTAAGATATAGGTTCAAGTGCACTCATGGATGCATCATTTGTGTTAGCAGATGACCGTATTATAATACATTGTTCAGTGGAGTACTATGTAACCATTCAAGAGAATGACAAATATATATACAGTGCTGATGTGAAAAATGACAAGAGAGGGATGAATGGGCAGAGCACGAAGGATTTCTAGGGCAGTGAAACTTCTCTGTATGATAAGGAAATGATCAATACACGTTATACATTTTTCAAAACTCATAGAATGTACAACACCAAGAGTGAATCCGAATGTAAACCGAGGACTTGGGCGATAATGATGTGTCAGTATAAGTTCATCAGTTGTAACAAATGTGCAACTCTGGTGTGGGACGTTGATAGCGGGGGAGGCTGTGAGTGAGTGGGGGTGGGGAATAATTGGGAAATCTCGGTACCTTCGACTCAATTTGTCTGTGAACTTAAAACTGTTCTTTAAAAAAAAAAAAAGTCTATTTTTTTGAAGTCCTTGAGCCATATATGGAAGATTTCTATATTTTGTTTGTACATTCATATCTTCTGTATTTGTTACAGTACAAATACGTATATTAATAACTTTTGTGATTAAGAAATATTAAAAATTAAAAGGAAAGGAAAAATAAACACTGTCAGTGTTACAGAGAGTCCATGCTGTGCAGTTGCACACCTGCACAGTAACCGGCAGACATGCGAACACACTCAGAGCTCTCTGACCACTGATAGCAGCACCATGCTTGCCCCTGAGCACCTGCAGGCCCACAGATTCTTGTTGACTGTGGACCTGGCAGAGGGAGAGGCAAGTTGCTCATCTCCAGGAGTGGGTTTGAGCTGGGCCCTGGGAGAGGATGAGCCTAGGACCCAGCAGGGGCTGGACTCTGTGCCAGACGTCAGGTGTCGTCTGAGCCTGGCACCTGTTCCTTCAGGCAGCCCCCGTGACTTGTCTTCTCATCATTATAACACTCACACATTTTTATCGTGAACTAGTCAGACAATACGAGCAGTATACAGAAGAGAACAGCCCAGTCGGTGTGGCTCAGGGGTTGAGCATCGACCTATGAACCAGGAGGTCACGTTAGATTCCTGTTCAGGCAGGGCACACACCGGGGTTTTGGGCTCGATCCCCAGTGTGGGGTGTGCAGGAGGCAGCCGATCAATGATTCTCTCATCACTGATGTTTCTATCTCTCTCTCCCTCTCCCTTCCTCTCTGAAATCAATAAAAATATATGAAAGAAAAAAGAGAACCAATCACACATAATAACATGTTGGCATAAATTCTTCCAAACTTTAAAATTCACACATATATAATCAAACACGTGTATGCACACACATCTTATGTATCATATACTAGAGGCCTGGTAGGTAATATCTGACTTGTCTAACTTTTGCCTATGAACAGAGTGCATTCATCTGCATTGCTCAGAGTACTTCTGGAGTTGGGCTTTTCTTTACACACTGGGTAGCCATTCTGATTTCCTTTCTGTTTTCCTGATCTCTCCATTGTTCACTTTTCCATTGGATATCTGGTCTTTTTCTTATTGATCTGCAGGAGTTTCCTGTACATTCCAGATAGCAACCGTTTGCTAACTTCACACATTGCACATATCTCCTCCCGGTCTCTTTGGGAGAGAGCCTGCTTTTCTGGGTCTGCGCTCACTCTCAGGGAATCAAAGCAATTCACCTGCAATTAAGAAAGAAAAGGAAAAACAAACAAAAGTCCTGCCCTTGCCCAGCCGGTGTGGCTCAGTTGATTGAGCGTTGTCCCATGCACTAAGAGGTTACCTGTTAAATTCGCGGTTAGGGCGCATGTTTCTCTCTCACATCGATGTTTCTCTCTCCCTCTCCCTTCCTGTCTCCAAAAAAAAAAAAAGCAATTCACTTGCTGAGATCCAGCCTCTCATCCTCTGATAAATCTCTCCAGCCTTAGTCACCTCCTTGATCCAAGAACAATTGAAGTATCTCCTTACTTGTGATCCCATTTGTTAAAAGGAGTTAGCTTGGGTTTATCTGTCCGCCATGTCCTCCCAAATATCCATCTTGATTCAGACTAGAGGTTGCTTCGGGAGGAGAGCAGGGGTTGTGGTTGGGACGGGGACATGGAAAAGCTTCTGGGAGGCTGGCAAAGATTTATGCCTTAACCTGGGCAGTTTTGCCTTAAAATAATCAGTCAGCTATGCGTTTTGTTTGTATGGGGTTTTCCATTTTATTTTACAATAAATAGATAAAAACGTATGCCCCTCAGTTCCCTTTTACTTTTCTGCTACTCTTCTGACTGCAAGACCAAAGCTCGTTTTTCAAACAAATCCAGTTTCTCTCCGTCGGAGCAAGCCTGATTCCTAAACACAGACCGAGCTTTTCCAATGGTTACAAATCTGCTTTTCCTCTTTACTGTTGACTGAAAAAAAACAACCGCCCTCCTGTAGTGAAGCCATAATGTCTGTCCTGTGAAATCCACAACCATGACCAGGACCTGCCAATCACGCAGCCAGGCTGGCCGGGAACCGGACTGGAGGAAGACCTGCTTCAGGAACTCCTACACCTGCCTCAGGGAGCTCAAGGCTGGCTCTGCCACAGTTCTCCACAGGCCTGGCAACATCAAAAACAAGAGAAAGCGGACAGAACTTGGGGAGGCTGCTACCATTAGCTGCTTAAGGGCCCCAAACTTCACCCAGAAATGTTCTTTTTTTTTTCTTGGTCACGCCTCACCCGAGGATATTTTCCCCATTGCTTTTCAGAGAGAGTGGAAGGGAGGGAAAGAGACAGAGAGACACACATCCATGTGAGAGAGACACATCGATTGGTTGCCTCCTGCACGTGCCCCGACTGGGCTGGGATCGAACCTGCAACCCAGGTACATGCCCTGGCCCAGAAATCGAACCCACACCCCTTCGAGGCACAGGCCAGCACTCTAACCATTGAGCAACCCTGGCCAGGGCAACACAACACAAGTGTTCTTAGTCTATATGAAACTAAGCTGCTTTTCCTACCGTTTAACTGTGCAAGGGCGAAGGGGGAAAGCAAGCCGTGGGAGCATAAACTGCTTTCCTCGTGACGACTAAAACCTGTCTGTCTGAAGAGAGCCTTCGCCAGACCAAAAAGTTCTATTCTCCCCATAACCTGATACCAGCCCCCACCACTGGCCATGGCAGCTGCACCAGGCTGTGGGCTCCCGCGGGTTATTTTTATCCCAGAGAGTCACTGGGACCCATTTGGTCACCAATCTGTTCGGAGAAGGGTTTGGGGGCCTGAATGCTGCCGTCTACCTCACAGGGATGAAAGGCCACATGGGCAAGAAGAAGCACTTTTATCACCCGTCTGGGTAAGGCTCCCGCAGCCCCCGGAACAAGGTTCCCTCGTAAAAGCTGGATCAGAGAACTCGAGTGTGGACAGGAGGCCCCAGCACGCCTTCCTGTTCCCTCTCTCTGGTTCAGAGAGTTCGTGACCCAACCAGCTGCAGAGGAGGGTGACTGCCCGCCTCGGAGAGGCCAGGCCCTTTATGGCCTCTGTATGGAGGCAGGAAGCAGAAGAGAAGAAACTGGGTCATTAATCCCCACACAACAGCAGCATATATTTTTCTCCCTGGGCTCAGCCATCTTGCCCTCAGACCTGGACTTGTCTCCCTTCCTCAGCACCACTAACAGAACAATTTCTTAAGCCCAAAGCATGGCTAGATGACCTTGAGCTTGTCTTCTTGGATTCCCTTTTGACAACAAGGTCTTCATCCTCGATCGCCTTTCACCCCCAGCCCAGCAGAGGCCGCTAGAGCGATGCATATGAAACCAGAGTTATTCGGAGTCACGATCGGGCTTCCACAGAGCCCAGCGCAGGCCTGATCACCTGTCCTTGAAGCTCTGTGTCCAAGCACCCAGCTGACACAGGCTCCCTGGGCCTCCTACTTGGAGCTCCCTTATCCTTAGAGGTGCAGGTAGGGCAGGAATACGTTCATTTTATTATTTTAAAAAATATGTTACAGCTTCCTTTTCAAGGGTCCTGATGTGTTTGTGTTTTTTAACGTCAAAACAAAGTTGCTAAAACTGTGGTCTACTTCAAATGTCTATACTTAGTAAGTTAAAGCTTGTAACACCACCCCTCTGCTATACACATACACATACACTGCAACAGCATGCAACATCATGGTACAATTCATAAGCTGTATGGAAATAATGATAACTTATAGCCCTCTATTCTGTATTCTGCCCACATGGTCTGGTAATGGGACAAGCTGCAGAGGCATACCTTCTGCTGGTCCCGTGAGTGAGGCTATGGAGTTCTGGGATGGACACATAACCCCAAACATTAAGGTCTGTATTTGAGGCCTTTTGCAAATGGCCTTCCTAGTCCACACTGCCAACCCTTACCCTCCGTGGACAAGGCCTCCGAGAAATATTACACCAAGTGCAGAGTGGAGAAGAAGAGGGAGGATTCAAAAGTTACTGCTCCTCCCTTCCAGATCCCAACCTGTCCTCCCCCCAACCACCCCCCCCCCACCCCCGTTGTGGAGAAATGCTCCCACGCTGGCCAGAGGAACTTGCCGGGTGGTGGGAGGGAGGCGCCTCAGCCCCTGGCTGTTCTCTGCACAAGCCTCATCCCCAGAGTCTCCCTTCAGTCCATCTTCCCTCCCCGTAGGCCCCTGAGTGTTTTCCTGTGTTTGTGTTGTTTTTGTCAGAGCAGGAAGTCCTCCTGGAAGTCCTCCAGAAACTCAACATCCTCCTCCTGACCCAGGAGACACTGGCCTTGGGCGTGCACCCCGCCCCGCCCAGCCCACCTCAGCTCTGGGCTGGACACCGAGGCCAGGACCAGAGGCTGCCTGCCCAGGGCCTCGGAGTCTTGCCCTCAAGGATGAGCATCACCCCTGGGCCTGCCTCCCTTCCTCAGCACCACTCACCACAGCAACTCCTTCCAGTAGAAAACAATAGAGGAGGGGAAAAAAAAAAAAACAAACTTGAGAAGTGTGAAGAAGCTAAGAAGGAAACAATAAGCCACATTAGCACAGTGCTCTTTTCCTTCTGGCCTTTTTTGCACGTAGGCCTGCGAGCATCGTGATTCCCCAACCAGATCTGCTATTTGTGGTCAGTGCTCAGTGCTCTCAACCTCTTCCTCTTTGTTCAACTGTCAAAATCCCCATCTCATCTGCTCATCACGGGAGATGATAAGGCTAATGTGGTGGCTGGCAAGGACTGCAGGGCGTTCCAACTCTTGGGAAGGCTGGCTGTATTGTAGACTACTAGCTCAGGGCATCCTAAAGAGATTACAGAATGCTAGTCCTGCTGGATGCCCCTGGTAAAGGGGTTCTGTGGTCAAATATATTTGGGGGATATCATACGCAGGTCCACAATCCTTTCTCCACAATGTTGAAGTCTAAAAAGTCCTAAAAACAATGTGTTTTTCATTTGTTTGTTTGTTTGTTTTCATAAACTGCAGGGCAAAACCTGACCTGAATAGATGTGTAGTTGTTCATTTTCTTTATTTAACCTATTTAGTGCGAATGTTCATAGGTTTTGCTGCAGAAAATGTATGATTACAGGGCCTGTCTCACTCTGCTGGGGATGCTATGGAATAAATAGCATAGTCACCATATCACCTTATTAAAATCTGAAAAGTTACTAGTTCATCTGGTTACTAATACATCTGGCTCCAAGGGGTTACCCCCTCCCTGGAAATTTATCCTGTCCAGAGCACTTCAAGGTCTCTGGAAAGTCCTGTTACAGGAAAGAAACTAACCTCACACAGCAGTCCCCAAACGCATTTGGCGACAAAACCCTTTGTCCCAATTTACAGCTATTCACATCTCACAAAACGTCTGTGTGGACACTTTGGGTAACGTGGATGTTGAAAGAATTTCACTCTAACAGACGTAGGAAAAGCTGGCTCTTCCTTAGATCCTAGGCCCTAGGACAGTTTTTCCTTATTCTCAGGCCTTGGACTGCGGGGAAGACAAAACACTAGACGAGGGAAGGGTGAGGCAAGACTTTGATGGCTCATGAGGGCCCAGGACAGGGCGTGCACACGCCCCGGCGACCCCCTGTGCCTGGCCTCTTCAGCTTGTTCTCTACCTCAGGATTTCTCAACCACGGCACTATTGGCATTTGGGGCCAGGTCGTTGTTTGCTGTGCACTGTGGGATGTTGTTTACCCACTAGATGCCGGTAGCATCCTCCCAATCATGACAACCCGTTTTCCCCTGAGGGCAGAGCAGGTGTCTCTCCCAAGCCTGCTCTGCCCTGGGCTAGCTGTGTGCCCAGACATCTGTACTATTTCCTGCGTGACCCTGCAGCATTTCCCTCTGAATTTAAGCTCTCTGAGCCTCCGTTTCCTCACTCATAAAATGGAGAAAAATGAGAGTAAATCTCTCGCAGGCTTGTTGGAGGACTGAGTGAGGTAACTCGTGTAAAAGGATTACAGTGCTTGGCACAAAAGAGCGATTCCAGTACCTGAGCGTTATTATTAATCCCTGTCCCCCGGGGCTCTACACCTTCTTTCAAAGTGACCACTAACTGACCTTAAACTTGCTTGTAAGACACTCAATGACCCGACCGTACCTCTCCGACTTTATTTTTCCAACACTCCAACCAAACTCAGCACTCCGAACCTAGAGACTGCTTTCAATGCCAGGGAAGTAGCCAAGTTTTTTATGGCCCCTGCGGTCATTGCACATGTTGTTATGTTCCCTGTGCCTGGAATTTTCTTCCCCTCCCCCAGCTAGCTCCCAGTTTACCCTTCACGCCTCAGCGTGGATGGCACCATGTCCAGGCAGGCCTCCCTGAGTAAGCCTGCATAATTTTATTAGCCAATGTCATTCCAATGCTTGTTTTAAAAGGACACAGTGCTGCTCCAAGCCAGGTCTCCGGAACCTAGCACAGTGCCTCCCGTCCAATAGGGACTCCATCGTTTGTCCAGTCAACAGCTAACTTTAGGAACTGCTTCAGAACTAACATGGAAAAGGATTCTTTTTCTCTTCTTTCCCAGGTGGCCATGTGTTCTTTCACTTTGCATCGTACTTGCAAATGGAACAAAGTTTAAAAGTTATCAAACTAGGCTCTGGTCAAGTTACGCAGTTAGTTGGTTAGAGTGTGTCCCGGATGACCAAGGTTTTGGATTCGATCCCCGGTCAAGGCCCGCACAAGAATCAACCAATGAATACACAATTAAGTGAAACAGCAAACTGATGTTTCTCTCTCTCTCTTTCTCGTAAAATAAAAATAAAAAAGCAATAAAATGTTTTTTTAAAGTTATCAAACCTTCCAAAGATAGACCAATTGTGAATTTTAAATGGAGCCTTTGTAATTTAGTATCAGGCTTCCAGTCTGTGCAGTCTGCAGAGTGCTCCCCATTGTCCCAAGTCCACTTCCCATATTGAAGAATATGGACTCATTGAGGCAGGAAACAAACTTCTGGCTCTCTTCAAAAGGCAGCAAAGTAGGAGATGGTGGAGAACAGAGATGACAAGGGGGAAGTCTGGTAGATCCCAGCATGCCTACTATCCCCAAATGTCGTGCGCGCGCGCGCACACACACACACACACACACACACACAATAAAAGCAGAGGCTGTGGGACACCCCTGTAACGCTGTCACTTGCAGAGCCCCCTAAGAAATCTAAGGGAGGGGAGGGGGTTAGGTCCAGCTTCAGGCTTCCTCCTCCCTCCCCAAGGCTTAGTCATTTCCCATAGGTTGGGCTTTACCTGTGAGTCTGAGTCACCAGCTAGGTGCCAGGGAGTGAGGGGTGCTGCCCAACATGACACATCTGCTGCCCCAAAAGGAGGTTAGTTAGCCACTGGGGTGCAGGGCCCACCACCCTGGCCCTGGGTGCTAAGAAGCACAGGCTCTGTGAGGGACCTAGGAGTCCCAGTCCTAGAACAAGGCCTTGGGGAAAGAACTGAGAGTGCAGGGCTCCTTTGCTTGTCTAACAGCTTTTCTTTTCTCCTCCTCATCCTTCTCCACCCATGAGGAACCAGCCATCTGGGCCTGAATCTCGCAGTAACTCAGTAGACAAAGCCACAACCCTCCTCAGAGGGCTTGGTTGAAGGCCCCACATTCCCAGGCACTTGGTGGGCTCTCAACAAATGTATTTCCCATCTCCTCTCTGTGAGTTGAGGGGAAAGCACAAGGCCTGAGGAGCACCAATAGCATGCTGATCCCAAGGCAGACTGAGATGACCAAACATCTCAGCCATACAAAGGGCTTCCCGAAGCTGGCCAGAGGTGGCCAACCCAGGCCTGAGAGAGGCTGGACTCTAAATTGAGGATCTTTTTAAAAAAAATATTTTTTTTTTATTGATTTCAGAGTGGAAGGGAAAGGGAGAGAGAGATAGAAGCATCAATGATGAGAGAGAATCATTGATCAGCTGTCGCCTGCATGCCCCACTCTGGGGATCAAGCCTGCAACCCAGACATGTGCCCTGACTGGGAATCAAACCGTGACCTCCTGGTTCATAGGTCCATGCTCAACCACTGAGCCATGCCTGCTGGGCTAGATTGGGGGTCTTGACCTCTGTTTGACCTTCACTGTCCTGTAGCAACCACTTCCACTCCTATTAAGCTGTGCTAACCATAGTAGGCTGAATAACGGCCTCTCAAAGATGTTCACATCTTAGTCCCTGGGATCTATGAATGTTACCTTACATGGCAAAGGCAATTTTTCAGGTGAAATTAAGTAAAATATCTTGAAGTGAGATTATTCTGGGTTATCCAGGTGGACTCAATATAATCACAGATGTGTCCTGTTGGGCAGCACCCCTGACTCCCTGGTACTTTTTTCTTTTAATATGTTTTTTTAATTTATTTCACAGAAAGGAAAGGAGAGGAGAGAGAGCTTCATGCTGGCTGGACAACTTTTTGATTATGCCTTGTATGGATAAAAAGAGCAGAGTATTCATTCACACAGAGAGCTCTTAGAAGAGGTTCAGCATGTGACTCATGGATCCTACAGCCATCTCAGCAGAATCCAAGAAACAAAGATGGGATCATCCAGGAAAAATCTGTGGGGAGTGAATGCCTGTGACATGCATGGGAGACCCGCAAGGTTTTAAAAATCTTATAGCAGTAGAAACACTGCCAGCTTGGATTGAAAGGGACAGAGAGAAGGCAAAGTGAAAGAAGGCTGTCAGACTCCCAACCTTCTATACCGGCAGGAAGCAGGGTGATAAAATTACTCAACTGCAAACAGGAGTTACCCTTCAAGAAAAAGGAAGAGTGATTCTGAGAGGAAAGGGGGCAAGCCCAGAGCCTCAGAGGATTATTCCAGGCCTTGAAACCTAAGGAGTTTTCCCAGCTGTGTTTTGAAATTTCTAGGGACCAATGACTTCTTCTTTCCTCCCATTTTCTCCCTTTTTGAATGAGAATGAGAATGTCTAGATCTATTATCCGATTCCTGTCCCTTGGAGCAGATAACTTGTTTCTTTAATTTCACAGGTTCACAGATGGAGAGAGAGTGGGCCCGGCTGGTCAGTCTGCCTCAGCTGTTAGACCATTACCCTGTGCACCGAAGGGTCTTAGGTGCCATTCCCAACCAGGGCACATATCCAGGTTGTGGGTTCCATCCTGGTCAGGGTGCATTCAGGAGGCAGCAGATCAGTGTTATGCTCTCACAATAATGTTTCTCTCTCTCCCCACTCCTCTCTTTCTACTAGTGGAATCAATAAAAAATACATCCTCGGTTGAGGATTTTTTTTTAAATATATTTTTTATTGATTTTTTACAGAGAGGAAGGGAGAGGGATAGAGAGTTAGAAACATCGATGAGAGAGAAACATCGACCAGCCGCCTCCTGCACACCTCCTACTGGGGATGTGCCCGCAACCCAGGTACATGCCCTTGACTGGAATCGAACCCGGGACCTTTCAGTCCGCAGGCGCAGGTCGATGCTCTATCCACTGAGCCAAACCGGTTTGGCGGGATTTTTTTTTTTTTCAATGGGCCTCAGGATGGATCACATACAATGCCTCCCTCATACTTTAGATTATTTGGATGGCGAGATTTGGAGCTTTTGAGCTGATGGGATTTAGGTGAAATTTTAGTCCTTGAGTTGATGCTCTGATAGGTTGAGATTCAGAGGGCTGTTGGAATGGAGTGTATTTTGCATATGAGATAAATGTGACTATTTGGGGGCCAGAGGGCAGGCTGTGGTAGGCTCAATAATGACACCTAGGAATAGCCACGTCCTAACTCCTGGAACCTGTGAGTATGCTAAGCTTACATTGCAAAAGGGACTTTGCAGATGTGATTAAGTTAAGGATCTGGAGATGGGGAAATTAACCTAGATTATCTGGGTGGGGCCAATGTAATCACGATGTATAAGAGGATCCTTATAAGAGGGAAATGGAAGGGTGAGAATGAGAGGAGATGTAATGATAGAAGCAGACGTTGGAGTGATATGGGTCATGAGCCAAAAGAACGTGGGTGGCTTCTAGATTCTAGAATCTAGAAGCTGGAAGAGGCAACGAAACAGCGGCTCTCCTAGAGCCTCTAGGAAGCACCCAGCCCTGCCAATCCACTTTGGACTTCCAGGATTGTAAAACAATACATTTGTGTTATTTTAAGTCACTTAGTTTGTGGTGATTTGTTATAGCAGCAGTAGGGAACTGATACACTAACCCTGTTCCTACACCAGCTCCACACCACTCAAGCTAACCTACTTATTCTCCCCTCTGGGGCCCCTCCTATCGCCTCTGGACTTCCAACTTGACATTTCTAACACAGACTTCCACCAATTATTTCCTTGGCACCCCTTCACTTTTTCCCGTTTCCTGACCCTTCCCAGACCCGCATCATCCTTTTACCTGATGATTGTTAACCCTAGCTGCACAGTAAAATCACTTGCATGGAGGTGGGGGATGATTTGTGAAAAACATTGGGACCCCAGCCCAGACCAATTAAATCAGACTCTCTGAAGGCGGGGCCCCAGCCCGTCTGAGGTCATTGTTAGAACTCCTCAGGTGAGCCATCATGAAGAACACCTGCCAATCGACTAACAGGAATTTAAGGCGGCACATACAGGCCTGGGGGCCCGAGCCTCAAACACAGAGGGCCCACAGCATCCCGGATCCAAGAACCCAGGTTTCCCACCGGCTCCCGGCTGTCCCCGCGCGCCCAGAGGAAGAAGATGCGGCGGCAGCGCACGGTGCTCAGCGCACACCAGCTGCGGGTCCTGGAGGAATTCTTTGAGAGAAAACCCTACGGGACCTATGAGGAACGCGAGGCCCTGGCAGCCAAGCTGAACCTGCGGGAGGACCAAGTGCAGGTGTGGCTCAAGAACCGCAGGGCCAAAGAGCGCAGGCTGCAGGGACTGCCTGGGCAGCAAGACCAGGGAGCCCACGCTGCGCCCCAGGAACCGGGAGTCTGCGCCCCGCAGCCTGCGCCCGCGCCCGCACCTGAGCCTGTGCCTGCGGGCCCTGCGCCCCAGGAGAATCCTGTGCTTCCTGCCGGCGCAGTGCTCCCAGCCCGCTCTGTGCTCCTGGCCGGCCAAGTGCTTCCTGCCGGGCTTGTGCTGCACTCCTCACCTGTGTCCGCTGAGGAGCCAGTGTTCTCAGCCCGCTTTGTGCTCCCCACCGGCTTTGTGTTCCAAGCCGGCCCAGTGCTCCCCGCCGCTTCCCTGCACCGCGCTGGCCCAGGTTTCTGCAGCCCCCCTCCAGACAGCACCTTCCAAGAGTTCCCAGCAGCAGAACCCTGAGTCTTCAGCTCCATCCACGCCTGGTGGGACCCTGAGCAGGGTGCCCAAAGCGTGGTCCTCGCAGCACCTGCTCCAGCTCCAGCTCCAGCTCCAGCCAAGGACACAGTTGGGCCTCAGGGCCCCTATACCTTCAATTTCTTTCCCGACCCTGTTGTGACCCCGGGATACACAGCGCTGCGTTCACCCGGAAGCCCTTTCGAGGCCCTCTTTTCCTCCTGCACGCCTTGGGATGAGAGCGATGAGGACTTCTACAAGTTACTGGATCTCTACGGGATTCTGTCCCCACCAAGTCCTGCAGATGCCACGGGACCAGAGGGGACCTGGGTGTGCGCCCACGCCGGTGCGAGCGAGAAGCGCTGGTCAGTGCGTCTCGGCCGCCAGTTGCTCTTGTGCAGAGTCGGCGCACCTCTAAGCATCTACCTTGGGGAGGTGGCCTGGGCTCTGCTCCCTTCGTGGCCACCGCACATGGGAGCAATCTCAGGCTACTCTGAGGTCCTGGCTGCACCCAGTAGGGCTCATGTGGCCTCGCTGCCAGTTCTCAGGGCTGGGAGCACAATAGCTGCTGCTGGTGTGGGGATCCACTGGAGAGCTGCTGCCCAGAACTTTCCCAGGACCCAGCCCAGCCTCCACGCTCCTCCTGGCCGTGTGCTCTGGAACCAGTAGGACTGGGTGAGCTTTTCGAGTGTGCACATTCGTGACTCTCGGCTTCCTCGTGCTTTTCCTATCGCATTCCCTGGACTCGGAGAGTTGACCCCCTTCTCATGGCATAATTGCACACTAGGTAGACTCAACTTATAACATCTATATTTGTATTAATTTTTCTTAATATATTTGAATTGCTTCTATTTCTAGGCAATGAACACCTTACAAACCTTTGTCCCATTTGTATTTTCCATTGGTAAAATTTATTGATTTTAATGTAATCTATTTCACTATGACTCATTACCTGTTTTTATATTATGTCTTCGTTGTTTTTATCAGTGGAAAACTGGTGCTGCACAATAATAAATGTATTAAAAAATTTTTAAAAAAAGAACACCTGCCAATCTGTCGCTCACAGGTTATCAAACTTTCACATGTGTAAGAATCACCCAGAGAACTCGGACTGTAGAGGCCAGGGCCTCAGGCCCAGAGAATCGGGTTCAATACATCTGATCCTCAGATCCTGCTTTTCTAACAAGCTCCCCAGAGGTTCAGATACAGGTGGCATTTGGAACTTGGAGAGACATCTCCACAGCCCTCCCCGGTTGACTCAGGTAAGTGATAAGGTGAATTCCTTTTTTAAAAAAATATATTTTTATTGATTTTTTACAGAGGGGAAGGGAGAGGGATAGAGAGTTAGAAACATCAGTGAGAGAGAAACATCGATCAGCTGCCTCCTGCACACCTCCTGCTGGGGATGTGCCCACAGCCAAGGTACATGCTCTTGACTGGAATCGAACCTGGGACCTTTCAGTCTGCAGGCCGACACTCTATCCACTGAGCCAAACCAGTTAGGGCATAAGGTTAATTCCTTAGATCAATCATTCTCAACCTAGGGAGCTTGCTAAAAATACAGTTTCCCAGACACCAATCCAGCTTGGTTTCGCCAGTTTATGGTTAAGACGCTTCCCGGGTGGTTCAGAATTATACTGAAGCCTGAGAATCAACTCAGATCAGTGGTTCTCAAACTTGAGTACGTAACAGGATCACTGGAGGGCTTGTTAGAGAGATTGCTGGGCCCCATCTCTAGAGTTTCTGTTTAATATTCTAGCGTGGGGCCCGATAATTTGCACTTCTAACGAGTGCCAGGTGATGCTGAAGTTGCCGATTGGAGAAACATACTTGGAGAATCACCATTTCCGATTGATGTTCTAAACAAAGTATTTATCCCACCCTGTGTCTCCATCCTTTTTCCTCATCCTCTTAGCCATGAAGGAGTCCAACCAAGGAGAAAAGGCTGAGGTAAGTGTCTGAGGAAATCCTGACTTGAAGGAGCTACAAGGAGGGGGCTGTCAGCCCTGGCCCGGGTAGTTCAGTTGGTTAGAGCATCGTCCCAACATGCCAAGGTTTGATCCCTAGTCAGGGCACATATGTACAAGAATCAACTGATGAATGCATAAGTGACAAGAACAACAAATTCTCTCTCTCTCTCTCTCTCTCTCTCTCTCTCTCTCTCTTCCTCTTCCTCCTCTCTAAAAGCAATCAATTGCCATAACCGGTTTGGCTCAGTGGATAGAGCGTCGGCCTATGGACTGAAAGGCCCCGGGTTCAATTCCAGTCAAGGGCATGTACCTTGGTGGCGGGCACATCTCCAGTAGGAAGTGTGCAGGAGGCAGCTGATCGATGTTTCTCTTTCATCGGTGTTTCTAACTCTCTCCCTTCCTCTCTGTAAAAAAATCAATGAAATATATTTTTAATAAAAAATAAAATCAATCAATTAAAAAAAAAAAAAAAGAAAGGGGCTGTCAAAGAAGAACTGATAAGCTCACCACTGGGCATCCTGGCATAATTCTAATAGCCCTCTAAGGCCAGGGACAAGGGCCAAATTCCAGTGGAGAAGACAAGTTATCTGATCAATAGCTGTTAGCGTCACATATATATCCAGCCCCAGCAGGACCCACCAGCACTCAAGAGCTTAAAGCTTCCCTGGCTGAGCCTCTCAGCTTCTGTTGCTAAAGGGTGTGCAGGTGAGTGAGGAATAAGAGAAAACCCAAGGTTGGAGCTGACCCTTGTCACCAAGCTAATCCTGGGAGAAGCCAAACTGGAGCTATTGTGTCCTGCTTACCAACCGCAGTGACACCAGCTTATACACATGCTCTGGAGAGAGGGCTAAAGAGACTGTTTTTGTTTGTAAGAGAAATTAAAGTCAATTTGCAGATCACAGAAAAGGGGGCTGAAGGGATTGGACTGGACTCCCCAGTACCAGAGTTCTTACAAAATCCACTTCACTTTCATACGGAAGTCACTTCTCAGGTCTAGGAAGCCAGAAGCCAATTAACCAGATCTAGTGCCTGCTAATCCCCTTATCATCCACAGGCCAATCCACTAATTTACTGACAATATATAGCAGAACTGGGAGGTTTTGGAGAAATTCCTGGAGTCAGAACCACTGTCACAGACCTGGTGTTTTAAAAAAAAAAAAAAAACATGAACCCCTGAAGGTTTGGATGACATGGTCATTTGGTGATTATGGTGACAGGGAAGTTCTCCAATTGAGTGGATAGAGTCACTGAGGTCCTCAGCAGGCCTGGGTTGCCCTGTAGATACTGATCCCTGAAAGTCCACCTGTAGTAACTCTGGACTCATCAGCTACCTACTAGATATGGCTTTAGGAAAATCACTTATGGTGAAAACTCCTGTGAAATTATGCAGTATCATATCTGTCTGAAGCCAGGAGGCTAAACCAAATGATACTCTCCTTATACCCTCAGCCTGGCACCAAGTTTATTCTGTCTCCACAAAATCTGCCCATATCTGTACCCTCCCCTTCTACCTCCCTGCCAGTGCCCAGGCTCGGACACTCTTCAGCTCCTGGCTAACTGTAGTAGTTTCTGAACTGGTATTCCCTGCCCATAGTCTCATCTAGGCCTGAGAATCTTCCTTTAACCTGGGAAGTTTGGCTGCCACACGCCCCAAACTTTTGAAAGACTCCCCATCACAATAAGGTCTACAGTCCTTCGTGTGGCACTCCAGGTCCTCTAGCCCCTTGTAGCCTCACCAATCCCACCAGCCTCATCACCCCTTTGCACATGCTGTTTCCTCTGTGCAGAATGTGCTCTTAGCCCTCCATGACCATCTTGCACATCTTCCTCATAGCAACGTTCTCACCGTAATCACTTAGTTATCTGTTCCCCCACTTGACCTTTAGCCCACTGAGACTTGGGCTTTTGTCTCCACACCCAGTACACAGCACAGTGCCAGGCCCATGACCAACTCTCAATGAGTGTTTGTTACATGACTGAGTGAAGGGTGAATCAATGATAAATTAATATCCTGAGTGCTTTCCCAGCCCCCAAACTTCATCAACTTGGAATGAGTGACCTTCTTTTAGAAGCCTTTAAAAAAAATGCAAACCTCCTTGGACTGGTAGCATATTAAAGTTAATGAGTTATTTTAGACCTTAACTAGGTGACCAAGCAGAGCAAGGGCACTGGGAAAAAAATGCCCAAGGATGGAGAGGGCACCAGGGACAAACTTCACCCACATTTTCTTTTAAATGCAAATAGTGTCTCATAGGTGCACTAGAGCGTTCGCATACTTTACAAAGAGCGTTTGCATGCTTTATCTGTGATGCCTCAATTCAGAAAGGTAGGTTGGATGAGTGTCATTATTAACTATGTTGTGTACCTAAGGCTTGGAGATATTTGCAATACCATAGGAAAACACTTGTGACAAAATAGTCAAAGGATAAGGACAGGATACAAAACTATCTAGAAAGTGTGAACACAGCTATGTAAAAATAGGCAGATAGAGGAAACAAATGGAAAGAAATACATCAGAATGCATTCTTTCAATAAATATTTACTTGATGCCTGCCTTATTCTAGACCCCATCCCCAGATATCAGCTGGGATACAGTGGTGAAAAACACACTATCCCTCACTGAGGTTACAATTTGCTGAGGGAAAACATACACTAATCAAGTAATGATGCGGCAAAGGTAAAATTGCAACAGTGACCAGAGCGTCAAAGAGGTAATAGTCTTATACTATAATGAGACTGTAGACAAAATAGCAGGATTCTATATAGATACAGGCAACCTAGGAAAGTCTTCCTTGAAGAAATGATTTCTGAAGCAAGAGGAGGAACTTAGCTAGTTAAAGAACGTCAGAAAGAAAGTCCCCAACAAAAGGAACATCAGGAACCAGGGCGCTGTGGTGAGAGGGGGACTGCCCAGGAAGAGAATAGCTGAGCAGGGCAAGACTGGGAGAGCTTGATGCCCAGTGGAGCTAGAGAAGAAGTAGGGGCCAGACCCACCCAAGCTAGCCAGCCAGGAGCACAAGGAGGCATTAAGCACATTTGCACTTTCAAAAGATTTTTCATTTCAGGTGTAAAGAAAGGGTTGGTGGTGCTGTGGGGAGGGGTGGAAGGAGAGATCAAATCAGTGGGAGAGGCCAGTTGGGAAGCTGTTGTGGCAGTCCAGACAAACGTTGACGGTGGTAGTGAAAATGGAGAGAAATGGATGATGTCAAGAGATGTTTGGCAAATTGTCAGGACTTGGTAATGGATGGAATGAGGAGGTGAGCGGAAAGAGGCATCGGAATGACTCCTAGATTTCTGGATGTGAATGGAGGTGCTGTCAACACCTGAGACAGAGTGATGAAAGCAGTCCATCAGGTTGGCACCTGAGACAGGGCCAGTTTGGGGCAGGCTGAGTTTGAGGTGCCTTATGTGTGACGGCTAAAAGGGGGTGGCAAGTAGGCGATGAAAAATAAGAGTCTGAAGTTTAGAGGAAAAGTCTGGCTGGAGATAAGCATTTGTGTATTGGTGGTAATTTAAGCCTGGGTGTGAATGAGACTGTGGGAAGAAGTTGAGGGTGAAAAGAGGAGAAGGTTGTCAACAGAGCACAAAAAGAGTCAGGAGGCTTTTGCTCGAAAGCCTTAGTGTTTGCAAACCAAAAGCACACCTAGGCAGTGCCCAGGGTGTTCCAAGGAAGAAGGAAAAGCTGAGAGTTCTTATAGTAAAAGGTGCGCTCTTGAGAAGAATCAGTCCTGCATTCTTAGCTTCTAAATTGGCCCAGGATGAAAATCTTGCAGGTTGTCCGGAAGGCCTAGATAATAACTGTCATGTGAACTTGTTTCCCAAGTCCTTCTAAAGGTCATCAGGCTTCAGTCCACCAACAGAGACGGCAGGAGGTTCCGTGGGCAACGCTGTCCGCTGACCCATAGGACCCAGATGTGGGCTTGGCCCCAGCCTCGGCTGAGCCGGGACCTGGCAAGGCGATGGCCAAGACCTAGAGTGGAAGATCACTTATGTTGGCTCAGCTGAGAGGAGTTTGATCAAATCGTAGACTCCATGCTGGTTGTCCTATCCCAGCCGGGAGACACCTTCCTCTTTCAGGCCGATGCTCCCAACCCATCCCTCATCCCTGAGACTGACGCTATTGGTGTGACGGTGGCCCTTGTCACCTGCACCTCCCGTGGCCAAGAGTTCACCTGTGTGGGCTACTATGTCAACGAGTACTCTGACCCAGAGTTGGGGGAGAACCCACCCCCAAAGCCAGACTTCTCTCAGCTCCAAAGGAACATCTTGGCCACGAATCCCTGGGTGACCCGTTTCCATATCAACTGGGACAACAACACAAACAGGCTGGAGGCCGTAGAGAACCAGGACCCCACCCCAAGCAGCAGCCTCCCCATCAACTGTATCCTTGTCAAGGGCCTGGGGCTCCCTGGCTGCATCCGTGGCCTCCTCCGGAGAGCTCCATGGGCTGCATCTAACTGGGGTCCAAGTGGGGGATTCCAGGCCCTACCTGAGCCCAGCTAGGACTACGGCCAGTCTCCCGACACATCTGGAGTGGGCAGTCAGGCCTCCTGGAGTCCTGCGGGGCTATCTGGAGGACTTGGGCTGTCAACTACATTCAGGCCTGTCAAACTTGTCCCTGAGGAAAGATCGGGCCTCAGGTCTCTCCCAGCCTCAGTCCAGAAGGATTATCTCACCTTTACTGCCCAGGCCTATAAAAAGCAGGTACTTTAGTTCTTAATTCTCTCTAACTTGTGTCTTTTCTCTCTTCCACACATAGGCCATTGTGTCACCATGCTCCCATATAAGGACCATTGACCCAGAGCTCTTCCCACCGACCTCCCTGGCCTGCCTTGAGGCTTTCCTGGTCAATGGTCCCAGCCCCGTTGGGCCAAAGGCTCGGTCATTTCTTTCCCTTCCCAAACATCTAAGTAGATCTACCCAGCTTTCTGGAGTCACAAGGAATCTGGGTTAGAAGGTAAACTCGGATACAATTTCTGTCCTTTTCCCAGAACAGTTTTTATGTTTTTTTAATCCAGCAGCCCCTGGAAAACTCTGTTTCCAAACGTGTGATAAGCAAGATGCTGAGGAATGATGTTGACTCTGCTCTCAGTCACAGCCACCTTCTTGTTACCTCCTTACTGGATCTGGGTTTCCCTGGAGGCTGTCACTATGGAGAGATGGCATGTAGAGCAGCTTACCGTGCTCTGTCTGTGTTGGCATCAGGGCCCCACTGCCTCTGGCTGCCTTGATCTGCCCTCTGCTAAGACCTCATGCTCTTACAGGTAATAGTCAGATTGCAGGCATGGGAAACAGTAGGGACCCTGAAAACCTCCTTCCCCTGTCATACTCTGCCATGTTCCCTGTTCCTTCACTGCTATGTGGATGCTGTTGGTGATTACAATTTGTATATTAACACTAGAAAGACTGAAATTTAGTATATACCTATATTGCCCAAAAGCAGTCAAAATGACTGCATTGTGAAAGAATAATATCGGAGCACTCTTCACTTATGTTCCTTAGCTTTTCCAATAACTCACTTCTATTCGACATTTCTTTCATGAATTTAGGGCGCAAAAGAAATAAAATAAACAACTTATTAGAACAAGTATCACTGCATAAAGATTCGAATAACAAGTACTAGTTTAGCTTATTGAGCAACTGCAACTTATCAAGTATCGACAATTTATCATGTACTTGTATGTTATCATGTGACGGTAATTGAAAAAAAAATGAAAACTGTTATTTCAATACAGAGCCGAACTGTTATTACGCAATTCAATAATAAGAGTCATTTGATTATTTAAAATTTCCCCCCCAAGCAGTCAAAATGACTGCTTTTGGGCAATATAGGTATAACACATATATATATACCGGAAATGAAGGAGGGAGAGGTAACTACAATTATTAACAAACGCATTTATATGTTGTACAAAAAGTCACAAAATTCTAAGACATTGGGTCCTTATATACATAATTGTTTTTCTAATTGAAATTAAAAAGCAGTCAAAATGACTTCCTTGGGCAATCTAGTGTTAATGGGTTTTTATATGAAACGAGAGGCCCGATGCACGAAATTCGTGCAAGGGGCTCAGCCCTCACAGCCCCGGCTGCCTCAGCCAGCCCTTGCAGCCCCAGCTTCATCTGGAAGGTCGTTCAGCTGTCCTGTATAATTAGCTTATTAGCTCTTTATTATATAGGATACTAGAGGCCCGATGCATGAAATTAATGCATGGGTAGGGTCCGTAAGCCTGGCCGGCAATCAGGGCCGATTGGGGCCTTTTGGCTGCCGGCCGGGGCCTTCCTTCATTTCATGCCGCCCCCTGATGGTCAGCACATGTCATAGCGAGCGGTTGAACTCCTGGTGGATCAAACTCCCAAGGGGACAATTTGCATATTAGCCTTTTATTATATAGGATGTTTGGTTGGGGGAAAAAGGTAATCAGAGGGTTATCTATAGGAGATAGATATAGATGTACATATAGGTACAGATAGAGATACAGAGACAAATAGAGATGAGAGAGAGAGAGAGAGAGAGATAGAGAGAGAGAGAGAGATCATCTCCAGGCATAATTGGAGAGTTTAAAAGTTTAAGTTTCCAGGCTTGTTGAAGTAAGAGTAGAATAATTTCCTCATGCTTCAGCCTACTTGATTTTAGTAATTTAATAGCTTGACTATAGTGACTCCATTTTGTTCTTCACTCTTTCCTCAAAGTGTAGGATCAAACCTTGGGGACTCAATATTTAGAATCAAGCAGAGGAGGTTGAGATTGCAAAGGAGACCCAAGAAGCCAAAAATGTTAACAATGACTGTGGAATGCTGTGGAAGCATTGTGCATTTATAGTTACTTTTACAATTGAGTGGAAATTTTTAAAGAAAAAAACAAAACCCTTTTATGACTCCTAACATTAATTAACTTTCTAGATTTTGAAATAGTACCTGAGGGCAAGAGGTGATATTCTAAATATTTTAATAGCAGGACTTCGGAGCACCAACACTTTGATGGCAGCTGGAGGAGAGAGGGGTCTCAGAGGCCCCCTGCCAGGCACTACCTCTGTGATTGCTGGATCCCAAAGAAGTGCAGAGAAGCTGGGTGGCAGGGGACAACATAGAGGGGACCTTGGGGCAGCTGCTATTCAGTGATTGAGTAGTACTGGAGCTTACTACTGAATACAAGCCCTGCCTAAGGATCCTTAGCAGCAATCTCCTACCCGCCTTACCCCCCACCCTCCCACACACACGCACACACTCTCTGCCTGCTCATTTCCCCAATCTCTTTTATCTACCACAGCAATTTATTCATCATTTCTTGTGAACTCCTTGCATTTTCACATCTTCATGATCTGCCCTATGCCTAGAATGCCTTTCTTCTCCTTATTTGGCAAATTCCTTTGAATCTTTGAAGACCAAGGTAAAATACCACCTCCTCTGTAAAATCCTCCTTGACTTCCCAAGGCAAAATTATTTGCTTTCTCATCATCATTCCACGCACTTTATACATACTTTCTCCCCCCAAATAGGTTTGTATTGATTTTTATTTTTTTATATAATATAACCATTTTTATTTATTTATTTTAAATATATTTTTATTGATATCAGAGAGGAAGGAGAGGGAGAGAGAGATAGAAACATCAGCTGCCTCCTACATGCCCCCTACTGGGGACCCCCACAACCCTTGACCGGAATCAAACCCAGAGCCCTTCAGTCTGCAGGCCGATACTCTGTCCACTGAGCCAAACCGGCTAGGAACATGTTTGTATTGATTTTAGAGAGAGAAGAAGGGAGAGGGAGAAACATCTATCAGCTGCCTCCTACTGGGGATCAAGGCCACAACCCGGGAATGGAGTCAGTGACCCCCATGGTACATGGGACAATGCTCAACCAACTGAGCCACACCGGCCAGGGCAAATACTGTTTTTTTGTGGTTTTAAAATTATTTATTTTTAAATTTAAAAAATAATACTGTTATTTTAAAAACAGCTCAGCAACATCTCTCACTGTGCCTGATTCAAAGGGAAGGCTCAAATGTTTTCTGCTAGGAAAGAAGGTGGACACACGGGGATGAGTTTGGAGGGGTGCACGCAGGGATGGGGTGGTTGTGGAGGGTTGGTTTGAGGAACGCAGGGTGTAAGTGGAAATCAAGTTGAGTCCTGATAATGGAATGGGCTACAGAATATTTCAGAAGGAGGAGTTCTGGTGAAAACGGAAACCACTTCAATGAAATCAGGTTTCAACAAAAAAGGCTGAGGTTAGCTCGAGAAGGTGGTTTTCCTTTGAAACTGGTGGCTCAGTGTGGTCTCCTTTAAGAGGAAAGAACTATAATCTAGGTAGGGGGTTGAAATTCTGATACACTTACCCTGGACCCCCAACATCCTTGAAGTAGGGACCTCGGAAAGAGGGCCCTGCTGACAGGTCAGATGTCACAGTGCTTGGCCTGGATACTCTGCAGACAGCCGCTTGGCTCTGCCACTTGCCAGCTGCATTGCCTTGAGGAAGTCACTCAACCTCTCTGTGCCTCCATTTTCTCTACTGTAAAATGGGGCCAAGGATAACACCTTCCCTCTATGATCTTTGTGAGGATTAAACCAGACAATACGTGAAGAACTTAATACAGCGTCCAGCGCATGGTGAGCACTGGAAGGAGGCAGTCCCCACAGTGAGGGACAGGGTAGTATCTGGAGCCATGAAACTGGTTGTGGAGGAGTCGCTGATGTCTGCCAGCCCTGAGTGACGTTCACAATTCAGGGAAGAGGCAGCAGCTGGCTGGGGGTCGGGTGGTGGCTGGGAAATGGTCTGAAGAGAGTTAGCAGTGTCATTGCTCAATCCAGCCAGTGGAGCTCACGCTTCCTGTTTTCAGTGTCTGTGAGCCCTGATGCTAGAGCTGCTCATGTTGGAACAGGATCTTCTTGGCCCCTGGGGGGGAATGCAGAGAGATTGAGAGCAACTCAGTCTGGGCTGGGCCCCTTAGCTTCACAGCACGCCTTTTCTCTCCTCACACTGCATTGGTGTGTTTCAGCTCACCCAAAACACACCAATGCAATCCTAGGGTGGTAGAGGGGAGTGGGGTCCATTCAGTTCCCCAAGAATTTAAGTGGCTTTGCAATAATAGCCACTATTTTTGTGCCTTTACTAGGAGCCAGGATTATGCTGAGAGATTTATGAACTCATGAATCCTTATAATAATCCCAGAAGGGAAATAGTATTACCTCTTTTACAGATGAGGAAACAGAGGCACAGAGAGGTTAAGATTCTTTCCTAAATCACACAGCTAGTGTTAGAGCCAGGATTCCAGTCCTGGCCACCTGACTCCAAAATCCATGCTCTGAAACCACTACATCTTACTGAATAGGACAACATGCTAGATTATGGGGATTAAAGACTGAATATTTGGGCGCTTTCCTTCCACCTGCAGTGGGTGGTCCATCAGCTTCGGATCAAGAGGAACAAGCAGATGTGAACCCAATAATCTGAGAGCCCACAACTCCTTTCACTACAACAGGGTGATTCACCACAAGACAGTGGGCGTGGAGCCTGCGGCCCACGGCAAAGGTGTGGTCGTCATGAAGTGGAGAATCGGGTAGTGAAAACTGGCACCTCCTACATGCGGACCACCATCGACAAGAACTCAGGGCCCGGCACATGATCCACAGGAACAATCACCGCCCGGATCGGCCCATGGCCGCCATGCACAGGGCCAGCTGCACCCTGTGCAGCCAGAAGCCCGTGAAGGTGAGGAGGAAGCGCCGCCCCACCAAGAGCTCCTGAACACCCTCCACCCCCAAAGCAATAAAGGTATCAGCCAACTTTCCAAAAACAAAAACAAAAAGCTGAATACTCTGGATCCTTGCCCTCCCGGGACCCTAGGGAGCCCAGGAGACCTGGCACCCCCAAACCCCACGCAGAAAACTGTTTATGCAGAGAACACACGCTGGCCACATCTTGAATTTACTGGGCGCTTCACATAATCTGGCCAATTGCCCCCAAAAGATATTCACTCAGGTGCTTATCGGAAACACCTGAGCTTTTCAAACCCACAAAGCCTGGCACGAGCCCTGACCTGCATCACAATCTCTGTGGGTGGAATATAGGCACGTATATTTTTTTAAAAGGCTCTCAGGTGACTTGGGTAAGAAACACTGCCAAACCCATTAACACCGCTTGGAAACTCCAGTATTTGGGCATCCAACCCTATCTCCCAGCCTGCCTTCTATATTCTAGTTCTTTAGAAGCTGATGTTTGGTTCAAAATATATGCTCACCTCCATTAGGATACCAACCAGCGTCAGACTCTGAGCCACCTGATCGTAGGAATTGCAATGGCAGGTCATGAGCTCCATGAACAGATTGAGAAAACTCAGCACCAGCTCCACACAGTGAATGGGCAGTTATGTTTTCTGTTCCCTGAATGCCAACAGACTCGAGCTGAGCTGGGTTTTGGATCAATAATTTTCACTCATACAGGTGTTCTGCTTGGTTGAGGTCAGCTCTGGGGTTGTTGGGGGCAGAGTGCAGAGAATGTGGTGAGACTAATACTAAAGAGGATCACCCTGCAGATGTATAAGACGTGCACTGCGCAAAAGCATCAGGCCAAGGAGGGCATTGGGGGTTGATACCCAGCCTGCCACCATTGACCAAACTGCGGGTCCCTGGCTTACAACTCCTTTTGTACCTATGTGCCATGGAGGGCCTAACCTAGAACTCTCCTAGCTACTTCCCAAAGCCTCATTAACTCCAGAGATGCAGCCCCCAAAGAAACTCTGCGGTACATGCCACCACGATCATTTTCTGCTCCCCAACTCCCTCCCATACCAACACCGGGAAAGAACGAAAGTCTTTAGAAAAATCACATTTTATTAATCATCTTTATTCAAAATTATAAAAATAGATATAAATAAAAATAGCAGAATATAATTATTAAATATTCAGTGTACAGGAGTGGTCCTCACCCCACTCAGTGAGGATTGGATGCATTTGGCTGAAAGGTCAGAAGGGATAACTGTCCAAGAAAGGGACATTTATGTGAGAGTGAAACTGAAAGTGTAATGCTGGTCACGAGCCATGCCCAGAATGATACATTCCTAGGCATCATGGGAGACCCAGAGGCCCCAAGAGTGACCCGTGACCTCTCCTGACTGGCCATTCTATGTGGCATCACAGTCCATAGAGTTTAGGGAAATATCTAGACTTACAATTAGACACAGGAACACCAGCTCTTACTCATTCTGACTCCTCACAGCCTGAGCATAAGTGTGCAAATATACACATGCATAGATAATGTTTCCTGATACATTCATGGAATGTCAGAGCCCTACCCTCAAGTTATTAATGTTCCTGCTCCCCAAACCACTGCTCCCACATTGACCAAGCTCCCTCAAGAGACCTCAGTTCTGTTACACTTCCTAATTGGGAAATGATTCATTTCCCAATAATAGGCCTCATGAATGCCCTCTGTTGGGGGAGCTACCTCTCCTTCCCATGCATAGAAGATGTCATGTTTATCTCCAGAAGGCTTTAATCCAGAAAAAGACAAACTACTGGTCAGTACCATCTTGGACCAGGACCACCCCTCCATCCTGGCCAGAGGGGATCTGGGCATCCAGCACCCAGTCCTGAATCTGCGGATAAAGCCATTGTTGCTCACCCTGGTGGGCAGCACAAGCAAAACCATCTCTGCAGAGCCCATCTTCCTCAGTCTCTTCCTTATATGTGGCTGGTGCAGATGGAGCTACTGCAAAAATGACGGTCAGCGTGGGAGTGGGTGATGCTCCTCTCCTCCCTTGGCTCCCTGGGGGCCCCCAGAGGGCTAGGCCATTCAGGGGGCTAGGCCATTCTCTTCCCCGGTGTTAGTGCGGATCCAGGACAGGAAGTGTGAGACCCTCGTGTAGACACCCGGCTTGTCCTTCATGGCACATTCGCGGCCCCAGCTCACAATCCCAGTCAGAGTCAGGCGGTCTTGAATAGGGCAGGCCAGGGGCCCCCCTGAGTCTCCCTGTTAAGCCAAAAACACAAAAAGTGAGCCCTGGAAGAAGTTGGAAATTAATGATTAACTAATTAGAAGTTAATGATTAATAAAATGTGATTTTCCTAAAGCCCTGGAAGGGGGCCATTGGATCCTACGACCCAAACATACCCAAGATAGACGGGAGAGTTTTCCAAAGTCAAAGTCCTTAGTGACTCCCATTTCCTACCACATCAAGTTCAAAATCCTCTGGTTGGCTTTCAAAGCCCTACTATCTGCCACTATTCCACCGATATTCCCAGACCCTATCTCTCTCCCATCCTGGAATATGCTGTGCTCACTCTCATTTCTGTATCTTGCAAATGAAATGCTCTCCAGGCTTCCCTCTGCCTCCTCAAATCCCTATTGAGCCACATCCTCCCCTCCGTGACCATCTAGTTGGCACTCAGCTCCCTCTCCTAAACATCTGATCATTTATCATTAACACCACACTCTGAACACTGAGCTATATTATTTTCTACTGTTTCTTCTTAGTCCTCCTCTCTCCCCCCACCTGAAGTGCCTAGCACAGAGACAGGCTGACAAGTGTTTGGTAAAAACGTAAGAATTGGTTTAAACCTAAAACTTGAGCCCCTGATTCTGGCTTCTTGTGGCTTTGGCTGCAGAGGCTCAGGAGCCCTGGAGAGAGGTGGGGATCATGGAGAGAGATGCTTGGAACTCTCACCTGGCAAGAATCTGTTGTCCACGCTGGGTCAGCAGCACACAGCATTTTGGTGGTGACTTCAGAGCCATAGTAGTGGGGCTGCTGACACTCCCGGTGGGAAACCAGTTTCACCACAGTCATTTTCAGCTGCTCCGGATAGAGATAGTCGGCTAGATCGAAGAAACATGGAGACTTTTCTGTTAAGCCGTGTCTGCCCAGCCCTTCTAATGGGACCCTCTGCCAGGGAGGGGACCAAAAAGTATTCCCACCAGGGAAAGCCCCTATTCTTTTTCCACCCAAATCCGAGTTTTTAGCCCAGTTATAGCCCCTCACCCTCCACTTATTTACCTTTATGGGTCATCATTCCCTAAACAGTGATCCCCACTCCATCTCTGGACCCACCTGCTACCTCCACAATGGTCCTTCTCTATCTCCACAGTCCTCCCTTAATCAAGCTGCGCTCACTTCCAGCTGACACCACTCCCCCAGGACCCCTCAGCCAGCCCCAAAGGTCACTTACAGGTATTCTCTTTTCCGAAGCCAGTGACCTCACAGCTTGTGCCGGAACGAGCATCCCCATCCACTGGGGGCAAGCAGATGGTCTGTATGGACCGGGATGGCTGTGCGCACTGGCCCGAGATGGAAATGATCTTCAGCAAGGCTGGGGGAGGGGGAAGAGGTCAGAGGGGAAAGGTCACCCCCTGGTCAGGCAGTCACCGTCTCTGCCCTCCAAATGCTGAGGGAGCGGCTGTCCATCCCTCGGTCAGTTAGGGTCAGAGGTCATCCCGGGAGGTGTGCCGGTAGGATGAAACAAGTTTCCCTTGTCCCATCCCTCATGGGCTTTGTTGCAGCCACGGACAAAGGCGTGGGCAGCCAGGGCTACTGCACACAGCTGTACGAGGGTGCTGGGTTTTTTTCCCTACAAAAAGCCCTGACTGAGGTAGATGGGCTGAAATTCAGCCCCATCCTCCATCAGAGTTCTCTATCCTGAGACAGAGTCTGCCTCCAACAAAGGAAGGGGCATCCCAGTCTAAGCCACTGCCCACAGGGCCACTGCCACCCAGGGAGGGCTCCCTGTTTGGAAATCCAGGGACTCTACAGGGGAGCACCCTAACCCTTGCCCACTGCTCCCTTTGTTGTGTAAAGTAGGGTCTTCAAGTTCCCCTGCAACCTCAACCTCCCACTTGAGTCTCTTTTTGAACCCCTCCTCTCTGGGTCATCATCATGATGGCAGAGGAGGGCTTTCCACTCACCTATGTCATTGTGGTGAGCAAGAGTGTCAGCGCTGTAGTCCTCATGCAAGATGAGCTTTTCCACCTCGAACTTCATCTCGCCCCGTGTGTTGGAGTTAAGCTTTGACCGACCCAGGTAGACAATGTAGTCCTGCTTCTTTGGGTTATTACTGTGGGAAAGGAGGTCCTGTCACTTCCGAGCCCTCCCACCACAGTGACCTTGGAACATGACTCGTCCCCAAGGCTCTGGGCCATAAGAAAGGGCTTAAGAGGGTAGAATTGAAGTGAAATCCTTGGCCGGGAAGGCGAAAGGGATGTGTCTGGGGTAGGGCAGGAGGGCCAGGGAGAAGAGACAGAGGGACGTACATGAAGCAGTGTGTGGCGCTGACCACCCAGCAAGGACTGATGAGGCTGCCACCGCATACGTAGGTGACAGAACCTCCACGGTGCTTCTTATAGATGGCTGCAAACCAAGGCTGGTCCTCAGTGTTGGTGAATCTTCCCCCCACAATCTTAAAGCGGGGCCTCAGAGCCTTCTGACCACACTGAAACCCTGCGTTTGCAGGAGGATTTCTTCCTGGAGGAGAAAGAGAGGGGTGTCTTAGGAAGATAGGTAGGATAAAGTGTCCCTCTCCTCATCCTCTGACCTGCCAGTTTTGGGGGGCCAGGCAAGCCTCCCTCCTCATCCCTCCTGTGATGGAATAAGGGGGTATATGAATGTGTCCCCTTTCACCCACTATCATAAACAGGTTGGTGACACTTACCTGCAGAGCAGTCGTTCACCATGCACTCTTGGATATGCTGATTTCGGCCAACCTGCACATAGCACCAGGGCTTTCTCCGGTTGTCTGGGTTCCTGGCAGCACAGACAGGAAAGGGGTGTCATTTCCACACAGAATGTCTTTCCTGCATCCTCCCCTCCAAGAAAGACTCAACCAGAGGCCTGGCTATTCTCACGTTATGGCCAGCACTCTGGGAGCACAAGGGCGTGTTCAGAAGGGCTCTGTGAGGCCATAGGGAAGGTGCTTGCTGCCCCCACCTCACCTGCAGTAATTGTGTTTCCCCAGGCCCAGCTGGAGGGCATCAGGTCTGTGGGCATGGTACGTTTTCAGAATGACATTGGCAGAGTTCCAGGGCAGGCAAGGCCGGCCCGTGAAGCCAGTGTTGGCCGTTCCTCGGTAAGAATGACCATTTCCCTGGTAGCAAGTGGCCGACGTATCTATGGAAGGATTTGAGGATGAGAGAATATCAGAAAGAGGAGGAGGTTCAGGCAGGCATTTCAGAGATCCTGCCAGGCCTCAGTGACTTCAGGCCTGGCAGAAGACACTAGAAAAAGTCTCCTTCCCTCCCACTTCACATGTGTGCAGCCACAGCTTACAAGACAATGTGTGTTTACGTGTTTGACTCTGACCTCCCAGTGCTGAGGGCGCAGCCGTCTATCACTCGGTCCGTTAGGGTCCGAGGTCATCCTGGGAGGTGTGCTGGTAGGATGCAATGTGTCTATCCCATCGCATAGGGATGATGCCCCCCCCACTCCACCTCCTACCCCTTGCCTGCTCTTGCATCCAACTCATCTCTCCCTGCCCCCAAATCTCTTGTGCCCCCTCCTCCTTCCAGACAAGAGTAGGATCTCCATACCTATCTCACAGTGTTCCCCCTGGAATTTCTTTGGGCAGTTGCATCGATGAATGTTGGAGAAGTACTTGTAGGACACACATGTTCCTCCGTTCAGACAGCCACAGCTTGCTGAAAATCACAAAGGCGGGGGTGAGTACGCAAGGAGTAGGGAGGAGGTAAGTGGGGAGCCAGCCCTGCATCAGGGACAGGGAAGGGCCGTCTCCCGAGGCTTCTCCAAGATGTTTGTGCAGCCAGATATTGTGCAAGGGACGGATACTCACATGCACCCGATTCTGCATGGCTGTCCTGGAAAAGATAAGGGGAGGGGAACAGTCACCGAAGGCCCCACACCCCGGGGGCCTCAGGGTGTGGATAAACCGGCCCCAGTCCCAAAACTCATCCTTCCCTACAGCTGCCTCTCTCCTCACCCCGGTCCTATCTAACTAGCCCTCCAATGGAAGGCCGATCATGGGTTTCCAGAGAAGAGAAGCGGCTTGACTCAAGCAAGCTTCACAGATCAGGTGACAACAGGCTGGGGCCTTTGCAAAGGCTTCTTCCTCTCCAGCCTGCAACTCCCTTGGTTCTCAAGGCCCCCTCGGCCACACCTGTCCCCTTAACCCGGAGGGTCTGGCCCTGCAGTGGGTGGAATGGCGGGGGGGGGGGGCGGGGCGGGGAGAGCCCAGCTCCCCACCAGCCCCTTCCTTCCCCTGGCGCTGTTCTGGGGGGGGGGGGGGTCGTGCAAGCCCCCTCCCACCGCCATGAGTCAAAGCAGGGACGCCGCTTACTTCGCAGTTGCTCACGACCAGAGCGCAGAGCAGCAGGCACGCCCGCGGGATTCTCATGGTGCCGAGGCTGGGGCTCTGGGCAGCGGCCTGCGCGGGAAGGAGAAGTCAGGGAGGAGCCGAGGAGCGAGAAGCGCGCCGGGCGGGCCGCGGCAGCGCAGGGTGGTGCCCCTGGGTCACCTGCGAGGCGAGCCCGCGGTGGTCTCCCCTCCCTGGGATTCAGGGGCTCGGCACCGCCGGGACCGGCACCCGCAGGGGACGCGTGGACACGCGGAGCGGAGACGGCGCGCAGCGGGGCAGCGGGCGGGGGGAAGGGACGCCGCAGGAGAGGGGCGCGCATCCTCCGGCCGCGGCGGGGGCGGCTGCACTCACCGGCAGCGGCGCGGGTCGGGCGGCGCGGACAGGTGGAAGCGGTGCTACTCGCCGGGTTCTGGGCTCCGGTCTCCCCGCTGTGAGGCGCGGGCTGTATATTAAGACCCGCCCAGGCGCTGGCCCCGCCCCGGCCCGGATCGTCCCGTCCACTCCCTTCCCCCCCCGCACCCCCCCTCCCTTCCCGGGCGCCCGCCGCCCTGACCCTGCACGTTTCCTCGACGGTGACGGAGCGTGAGCAGCAGCGCGTCCCGGCGGTGGGGACGCACCGGGTCTGAGCTGATGGATACGGAGGCACCTACATCCCCAGGCCTGGGCCCCGCCCGGGGCAGCCCACCCCCCACCCACACACCCGATTGCGGAGAGGAGGGGCGCCGGGGGGCGATGATGCCTCCCCCCAGGCCCCGAGGTCAGCTCCTCTCCAGCCGCCCCGCCTGGGCCTCCACCTGCCCGGGAGGGTGCGTGAGGACCCCGGGTACCGGGCACGGTCCGCAGGTCTCAGGGCTGTGGAGTCTTTTTCTCAGGGTGCAAGTGCATATGTCACGTCCTCGCTGAAAACACAGACAAAACACTGGTAACAGAGGCTGCTTGTGTCGAATGCCGGCTCTCCCCAAAATTATCAGCACACCCAGTGGATAAGACCAAGCTGAGACCTTGGGGAGCGAGTCTGGTAGTGCATGAGGAAGGGGGAAGGCGAGGTCGGGTTTTATTGAGGATTTGCAGTTTGGTCAAAGGGCATTCTTTGGAAGTGAGGGCTTGTTTGGCGGGGGATCGAGCAAAAAAGAAAGCGAGGGCTTGATAAGGATTAGATTAGGGTCCTGACACAAGATTGTAGGAGTGTGAAAACGAAGTCTTAGGGCACAAACTGGTGATGCTTTCTTTCTGTGGAAGTGTTGATGGGTCTTTCAGGAAGTTCCTGTAATGAACAATCCATTTATTGATTTTCTTTTGTTTTAAATAGATTTTGATTGATTTCAGAGAGGAAAGGAGAGAGATAGAAACATCAGTGTTGAGAAAAGCATTGATCCGCTGCCTCCTGCACACCCCCTACAGGGGATGGAGCCCCCAACCCAGGCAGGTGCCCTGATGGGGAATCAAATCCTGAGCTCCAGGTTCATTGGTGGAAGCTCAACCACTGAGCCACACCGGTGGGACTGAGCAATCCATTTATATGCCTGGGCCAGCGTACAGTTAGTTAACACAGACAATGGAATAGTAAAGTCTTATTGATATAGACAGTGCGCTGTAAAGGGGTAGGACGTTCCGTTTTCACCTGTAAGGAGAGGAATTGGGGAACTGGAGGGCAAGAAAGAAAAGATTTATTTAACACTGTGTAAGTTTTTGAAAACACATCTTTGTATCATCCATTCCCCAAAAAGACAGACTTTCAAATGCATGTTTGTTTAGTGTTCTACTTCATCACAGGGCATTGTTTCTAATAAGATAAAGGAATTGCTTGTCAGGTAAGACTGACCTCCAGTACGACTGACCAGGTATAAAGGACTCAGCCTGCTCTTCTTGTACAAGGCAAAGAGTTTTGTACACAGACACATGCACACGTACATATCCCTCTGGCATAGTTGAAGGAGCACAGTGGCGACTCTGGGGTTCATTCACCACCCGCCTCCCCCGACAACACACACCCCCAACCTGGGCTTGGGGGTCACTTGGATCCTACCCACCAAGACTGTCCCCCCTGATGGGAGACGAGAGGTCTGAGTCCCTGTAAACTCACTAGAGGCCCAAGACCACACCCAAGACTTGGTTTCTCTCCCTGCTACACCTGCAGCATTTTGCTGCCTGGCAAACCTGGACCTTCAGTCTGGGTCCACTTGGAGGGCAGGGACAGGTGGAGGAGGGCAGGGACAGTGCCAGACCTCTCTGCCCTGTTCCAGCCAGAGGTCTCAGGGCGCCAGCCTCTGCCTGCAGAAAGTGTAAGTTAACCATCCAGCTATAGCAGCGGTTCTCAACCTGTGGGTTGCGACCCCTTTGGTGGTCGAACGACCTTTTCACAGGGGTCGTCTAAGACCATCCTGCATATCAGATATTTACATGACGATTCATAACAGAAGCAACATTGCAGTTATGAAGTAGCAACAAAAATAATTTTATGGTTGGGTCACAACATGAGGAACTGTATTTAAAGGGCCAGAAGGTTGAGAACCACTGGGCTACAGGGAGGCAGGTGACCCACCGTCCTCCAGAGAGAGTTCTTCTGCACGCCCGGCTAACCGGGCGAAGCAGCCTGGGGGGGTGGGGGGGGCGGGAATGGACTGAGTCAGAGTGCTAATAGTCTCAGAGCGGCCTCACTACTTCCTCCAGAAGACGGTGACATGTTCTGTTTGGATTTAGAGTCCATTAATTGTAAATAAACGTGATCAAATGTAAACAGGGATGTTGCAGCCCTAGGACTTACCCCGAAACTCAGGTTAGTGATCAGGAAATTCCCAGCAGACTGCCATGATTCACAGAGCTCCCCGGCAGCTCTCATGACTCCAGATTACTTGGCTGGAGGCTGTCATGCTGATTTTTAAGAGCAGGATGACTTCATTTCCTCCCCAACAAAGAGGCTTGGAGACCGTTATGCAGCCAGCATGACACCCCTCTACTCCTTCCTTCCCTCTGCGGCCTCCTCACCTGGCTGAACAATCCTGGGGCCTCCAACTCTTCACAAAACTTCCCCTCCACTCTGTGACCTTTGAGCTCGCTGAAATCCCTGTGTCCGTCTTTTGGTGCACAGTCTGTGCTAGTCTTTCAATTCTTTAAGGACAGAAACTACATCTTAACTATCTTTGTCTCTCCCTCGGTGTTTGTGCATTCCTGGTACACATAGGTGCTTTCTTATGAATGAATTGGTGAACAAGTAGAAACAGAGAGCTCTGGGGCACTTTGGAAGTTTTCTGCCTCTCTCTCTCTCTCCCTCTCTCTTCTTTTTGCCATAAAAAAATAATAATACTGGCATTGTTTCTGTCCTGTGCTAAAAAGCACTTTGCAACAAATCCTCTTTAAGCTCACAATTGCCTTATGATGTATTAGGAAACATTCCCATTTTGCAGATGAGAAAAATGAGGCGGAGAGGAGATATATAGTTGATGAGTGGCAAAGCCAGCAAGGATCATTAGAACTTGATCCTTGTTCCTGTGCTCTCTACCTCACTTCCTCCAGAAGAGAGGGGTACAAGACAGAATGCCGCCAGGGGAGGGCCAGGTGATGAAAGATGTTGCAGCTCAGGGGAGCCCTCCTGCTGGCCTGGGAGAGCTCCTTCCAGAAACACTCCTGGGACGCTGGGCTCTGACTCCCGGGACGCCCTTGTGGTGTGCAATGCGAGTTGGTTGCTTGCCTGAGATCCAGGACTAGCGTGGTGATCTAGGCTATCTGACACTGCTGTCAAGAGTGAGAGAATAAGGAACTGAATGTGTGTGACTTCATTCTGTTCCTGACTCCCAGAGGCAAGCCACCAGTCCCCTGGGTCTCAGAGGTCCAGACCTTCTAAGTCAGATGTGGCCACAGAGACTAACGGAAGGGCCGCTTTCCCAGAGCTGCTCGTAAAAGAACAGGCAGATGCCAGGTGTTCAAGGAGGGCGAGGATGTCAGAAATTAGTCCTGAGGCTGTGTCCAGGAAACTGGGTCCCTGAGGGGTTATTTTTTTTTCTCTTCTTTTCTTTTTTTTATTCCCACTCCCCGCCCATACCCTCCACTTCCTCCCCTGAAGGGCTATTGTCTTTCTTTTCTTTTTTTCACTCCCCACCCATACCCTCCACTTCCTCCCCTGAAGGGCTATTTTCTGACCAGCATGACCCAAAAGGAAGTTCATATGGAGTCACAGGATGCTATACCAAGAATGTTCCGCGTGGTACTACAGAGAATGAATGACCTTACACCCTTGATCTCAGCTCCCCATCCACAAAACAAGGCAATGCCTGCCTTGCCGGTGCCTTACTTTGCAGATTAAATGAGATCAGGCTTGTGTGATGAAAGCATTTCTTCATTCCTTTATTTATTCATTCATTCAATGTTTATCACGAACCTACTGTGTGCCAGGCATAGTTCCAGATGCTAGAGATAGAAGGATGGACTTTATAAACTGTAATTCCTACCTCGAGTGCCTGCTGCCTCACCTTTCTGATTATGGCTATACTGACCCAGAAGACCCAGGGCATTCTCTGGAGTCCACCTCAGAATTCCGATTAAGTGGGGATGCTGTGTCCTTAGCAAACAGTTCCCAGCAACTGGCCAGCTGCATGTGCTGCTCGCCCCCGCAGCCCCGACTCCTACTCCCTGCCTCTCCTCTCCCTTCTCACTGGCCAGAAGCTCTTCTCTCTCCTCCCTACACCTGGGGCAGACAGACTCCTCTGCGGTTAGGAAGAAGGCACCGAATGCTGGTCACCCAGCTTCCTGGGGTCTGGGACTCCTTTTCCCTGCTTATTTCGTTCTGAGAGGAAGATGCTGTTCTCACTGGCAGCAGCACTAAAAGCCAGGTCTGGGCCTGTAACACGATAGGGAAGCTGCTAGGCCCCCGGTGGCCTGTGGAAAGAGTGGGGCGGGGAAGCCACATACTTGCCTCCTTACTCATGGACAGCAGCGAGCCCCAGGGGCTGCTCCCTGAGGTTACGCTCTGTCTCAGCCCTCCAGCCTTAGCCCATGCTCCCTACTCTTCTCTTCCTCACCATCTCTGACCCAATTCCTAGCCAGATCTCTGCACGAATTATTTGGAGACTTGGTCAAAAATTTTTTTTTTTTTTGGTCCCTAACCTAAACCCAGTTACTCCCTAAGTCAGGAACATGTTACCTTAAAGGAGTGTTGGTCATGGACTTCCAGACTTTGTGAATTCTAAGTCCCCACCAGGAACCAAAGCTAGGCCCAGGCCCTGGAACTTTTGCTCCGAGCCCAGGCTACCATGTTGGATGGCAATGGCTGCTGAACTGGAAGGTAGAGGGGGTACCAAGGGCTAGGATGGGAAACCAGAAACTGGTGGGTTTCCAAAAAGTGCCAAGAAGTCAAGGACGTTTAAGGAAATATGTTCAGCCAGGAGCTAGTATTCTAAAAAACTTGTTCATAAGAAAACCAACATAACATTCATAGCCCATATGATGTATAATTTCATGTGCTCGTGGCTCTCCGAAGTTGGATTCTATATGCTACTCTGTCTTTAAAACAAGTGCAGCCCTAGCTGGTTTGGCTCCATGGATAGAGCGTCGGCCTGCGGACTGAAGGGTCCCAGGTTCGATTCTCCTCAAGGGCACAGGCCCGGGTTTGTAGGCTCGATCCCCAGTAGGGGGTGTGCAGGAGGCAGCCAATCAATGATTCTCTCTCATCATTGATGTTTCTAGCTCTCCCTCTCCCTTCCTCTCTGAAATCAATAAAAATTAAAAATAAAATAAAACAAAAGAAGCAAGTGCAAGCACTTCCCTTTCCATTACACTGAGAGGAAAACAGAGGGCCAATACAGGGAAGTGAATCATCTGAGTTCATTCACTGAAAATGATGAGAATCAGAGTTCACCGATTTTGAAGAACCTCATGACACATTTCCACCCTCTCTCCTCCTATTCTGAATCCTCACTCCTCCCTTCCTGGTCACTCTCAATCCCCACCTCCAGTCTCTTCCTGCTTCCTACCCACCTGCAGAAGGTGCTTTTTTCTTCAAGGAGTTTTGGAAGGTACCGTAGGACCAAATAGATGGACGTCTGTGGATACAAGGAGCAAGGACACAGCAGGGGGCCCTGTGATAGGTGTGTATGCAGAGTGAGTGGAAGGAATAGGGTGTAAGTCATCTAACCAGGAGGCTCCTGTTGGGAAGTGTGACGGGGACTAAAAAAGAGAATAACCAGCTTGCTTTCCAACGTGGGCCCTGCAGAGAATAGTGGCGAGAAAAAGAAGGCCTGTCCTGCCACCAGCAAGGTAGTGACCAGAGAATACACTGTCGACATTCACAAGTGCATACGTAGAGTGAGTCTCAAGAAGCGTACCCAGCCCGGCCGACATGGATCAGTGGTTGAGCGTGGGGCGTGCAGGAGGCAGCCAATCAATGATTCCCTCTCATCATTGATGTTTCTCTCTCTCTCTTCCTCTCCCTTCATCTCTGAAATCAATAAAAAATATATATATTTTCAAAAAAGCGTGCCCAGTTCAAGTCAGACTTTGAGAAAAACGTTCTTCTTTTTGCTTAATATAGCCAGCCACAGTTGTGTCTGCTGGGTCTAGACAGAGAAGTGATCCCTGGGTTTTCTGGTTATGCTCATATGTCTGTGTGGAACCGTCAATGTCTAGTCTTCCTTTCTCACAACCATTATTCGCCCTTGTTTATATGATGGGGATGCCCTAGGGTTCTTCTGTGGAGAAATAAAAATAGCACCAACTTATTTTTTTAAAATTTATCTTTATTGATTTCAGAGAGGAAGGGAGAGGGAGAGAGAGATAGGAACATCAATGATGAGAGAGAATCATTGATCGGCTGCCCCCTGCACACCCCCTACTGGGGATCGAGCCTGCAACCCAGGCAGGTGCCCTTGGCCAGAATCGAACCTGGGACCCTTCAGTCTGCAGGCTGACACTCCATCCACTGAGCCGGACCAGATAGGGCAGCACCTACTTATTGAACATGCATTTTATTGGGCAGGCATTGGGTAACAGGATGCATTTTCTCATTTAATCCTCCTTGAGGGAGATGCAATGTCATTCCCCACTTTATGGGTAAGGAAGCTGAGTTTCTAAGAGATTATGGTCAAACCCAGGTTTCTGACTCCACACGCTGTGTTGATAATCACTATGACAGTGTTATCGCTTTACCCCTTCCTGAGGAAAAAACAGTACCCTGTCGAGTAGGTGTCAGATTCTGTAATAAGAAACATTCACGAATGGTATTTTTTTCAGCCTTATCTGATGATAAAAATCACCTGGTTTGAAGGTTTAAAAAATACAGCGTTTCAGGTTACTTCCTCAGAAATTCTGGTTCATTAGGTCCAGGATGCTTACCACGAAATAAGTGTGAGGGAAATCACAGCCAATGCATATGGAAGGAGTGTTGGTTGATTTTTTCACCTGGGAATGGCCAATGCCATTAGGAACTTTCTCTCTATTGGGGTGTCTACTCCACCCTGCAGGAGCCGCATGACTCCACGAGGTGAACACAGCGGTGGAAAAGGCCCAGAGCTGGGAGACCAACTTTTAGGCAGAGCTTCCCAGACAGGAATGAATCAAGCCGGGGATGTACGCCTGAGAGCCTGTGCCAACCCAGCCGCCCCGGGGCGGCTTTTCTAAAGCACCTCATCTCCAAACGTTAATTGCTTCAGCACCTTTACACTTGTTCTTTTGTTAGATCCTAGCGATCGTTTCATTTTTAAAACGCCAAATGGATAGCTAACCGAGGGACTTTTCCATAGGGAGACTGAGTTTGGAGAATCAGATAACGCTCAAAGTCATGGCAGTGAAGGAGAGCTTGGCTTCCTAAAACCTCAGGAAAATTGGGAGAAACTGAGTAGAGGTGAGAACCCAGCAGAACTGAGAACACCCGAACTTGCTAGTACCTTTCTGTCTGTGATAGCGCCTCACAGCTCCTGTGCTGGCCCCTTTCCAAGCTTCAAGAAAGTCTTCTCAAGCTTCTTCTTTCTTCCCTAGTTTCTTCTGTTTCCATCTGAGTAGAACTGGAGTTCCAGAGCATCACCCCTTTGCAAGGAGGGTGGGACCGACCTCCAACAACAGTGGACCGAGCTGCTCATGGGATGACCACGATTAGCATTTTTAGTCAAGAAGAAAGCAAGAGTAACATTCTCCTCATGCACTGTGTCCGAAGATGTTTACAGTCTGCCTCACAGCAGTCAGCCTCTTCTATTCGTAAAGAAAATTCTATCCCAAGTTCTAAAAGTAAAAGGATTCAGCTCAGTTCAAACAGTTAATTTTATTCAATCAACTAAAAATTACTTTCAAATACCTAAGGCATGCCTAGCCCTGTGCTAGGCCCTGAGATCCCTGCCCTGAAAAAGTTTAAAATCTGATAAAGGAGACAAAAGGACTATACATAAAACAATTACAAAGCCATTAAGCTATGGTGATGGAAGGAGACTTGACTTGGGGTGATGAACACACAATACAATGACGTATTATCGAATTTTATATCTGAAACCTATATAATTTTATTAACCAATGTCACCACAGTAAGTTCAATAAAAAAGAAAATCATTAAAAATAATTTTTTTAAAAGCCATTAAGCAAGATGGCTACTTTAGGGGGAAAGAAACAACAGAAAATAAGTTGGAACCCTTGTGTACTGTTGGTGGGAATGTAAAATGATGCAAACCAATATGGAAAACAGGATGGCAGTTCCTAAAAATACATAAATAAACAAACAAACAAACAAACGTAGAACTTGCAAATGACCCAGCAATCCCACTTCGGAGTATATATCCAACAGAACTGAAAGAGAGTCAAAGAGATATTTGCACACTCGTGTCATAGCAGCACTATACGCAATAGCCAAGAGGTGGAGCAACCCCCGTATCCATTGACAGATACACGGCTCAGTGAAATGTGGTCTGTACATACAGTGGAATATTATTACATCTAAAAAGGAAGGAAAGATTGTCACATACTACAACATAGGTGAATCCGGAGGACATCACGCTCAGTGAAATAACCCAGTCACAAAAAGACCAACAGTGTCTGATGCCACATGCGGCTTTAGGTACAGAGGCATCCCAAGTACAGTAGTCCCCCTCTTATCCACAGTTTCCCTGTGTGCAGTTTCAGTTACCTGCTGTCAACCACGGTCCAAAAACATTAAATGGAAAATCCTGAAAAAACACACAATTCGTGAGGTTTAAATTATGTGCCATTCTGAGTAGCATGATGACATCTCAGGCAGTCCCATTTCATCCCACCTGGGTTGGGAATCATCCTTTGTCTGGAGTCCCCACGCTGTGTATGCTACCCATCTATTAGTCTCTTAATAGCCCTCTTATCAGATTGATTGTGGAGGTAGCACAGGGCCTGTGTTCAAGTAACCCTTACGGTCTGGTCCGGTCAGTAGCAGCCTAACTTTCCATGACAATGCCCATGTCATTCACCTTCGTTATCTCATCATGTAGATTTTGTATCATCTCACACCATCACATCTCACCATCACAAGAAGAAGAGTGAGTAAAGTAGAGTAAGATATTTTGGGCTTGAGCTGGAGCGGGTGGGGGAATGATAAACCGCTGGGGCTGGGTGCATGAGTGGGGGTAAGAATTGAAATGAGAAGACACAGGGGAAGTGGCAATGCACAGGAAGAGATTAAGTACTCCTACAGCTGTCTTTGTTCCTATTCTTTAGGAGTCTTTGCTTTCCCAGACTCTCAGGGTGATGTTTTGCTTTTACGAAGAGCCTTAGAAGGTTCCATTAAAGGACTGTGCCATGAAACCCATATTTGAAGGCCAATAGTCTCATGGATTAGAGTGGGAAGACTGAGGGTAGAGAGTTCCACTGCCCAATCCCAGTGGCACCTGTCAAGTACAAAGGCCGTATCTCTGAGCATGAGCTGAGAGCTTCTTCTTGAGGAAGAGGTGATTGCCCGTGGTGAGGGCTGTGGTTTCGGAGTCAGAGAATGGAGCCCCATTCCCTGTTTGGTTGCTGACTCCATCTGTGAACCTTGGTGAATCACTTCCCTCTGTCGGCCTCTGTTTTCTCTTATGTGGAATGCAGAAGGACTTTTTTCCACCTGCTTTTGCAGAAGACAAAAGTGGCTGAAGAAAAAGAAACTTAGCCTTGGCTGATTTGGCTCAGTGGATAGAGCGTCAGCCTGCAGACTGAAGGATTCTGGGTTTGATTCTGGTCAAAGGCACATGCCCAGTTTGCGGGCTCGATCCCCAGTAGGGGACATGCAGGATGTAGCCAATCGATGATTCTCTCTCATTATTGATGTTTCTGTCTCTCCCTTCCCGCTCCCTTCCTCTCTAAAATCAATAAAAATAAAATAAAAATAAAAGAGATAATGTGTGTTTATTCAAGCAAATGCATATATATCTACACTAAAAAAAGAGAAACATGCAAATTGGTGTCACTCCACTACACCCACCAGCCAATCAGAGCGACTATGCAAATTAACCCAACAAAGATGGCGGTTAATTTGCATACACAGGCGTGGAGTGAAGGCTGAAGACTAAAGACTGAAGACTGAAGAGGTTTGGCTTCTCCACTGCGGCCAGACCAAAGGCCTGGGTCCCCGGTGCCGGAGGAAAACTGGTGCCAGCAGCCAAGGGAAGGAAGGCCTATTGCGTGAATCTTCGTGCAACGGGCTTCTAGTATTTTTTTTTAAAAGAAAAAGAAATTTATATCAGACGCCTTTAAGCAAAGGATGAGGCCTGAGCTGAAACAAAGCCCAGGATATCTGAGGACATGGGGGCCAGCTTGACGTACCATGCTCTTGACATCAGAAGTCCGTGGAGAGGATGTAAGTATTAAACAAGATAAACAAATGTTGCCCCAGAGAGCCTGGATTCTGGGAATATGAACAGGGAATCCTGACCAAAATTCCAGGTCTCCGAGTTCCCCTCATGGAGTCATGAGGCTCATGCAGGGGTGAATCACACACGCAGAATCTCTCTTACAGACCTAACCCACTGAATATGAGCCTCCGCAGAGGAAGGGGCTAGAGGGAAGCTTGATTGAAATAGCGTGGGGGTTGTAGCTAAAATATAAGCGTTCCCCTGGGTCCTGATGAGGCCAAGTTTTGCCCAAGGTTCTGGATGCTATTATAGTTCTGGTGTCAGTGGCAGGTCAAAGCCATAAATTTGGTCCCCTTAGAGTCAGCACAGTTGTCTCTAGTCTGGAAGACTACATGGAAAAGGAGCCCAGCCCTAGCTGGTTTGGCTCAGTGGATAGAGCGTTGGCCTGCGGACTCAAGGATCCAGGGTTCAATTCCAGCCAAGGGCACGTGCCCAGGATGCGGGCTTGACCCCCAGTAGGGGGAGTGCAGGAGGCAGCGATCAATAATTCTCTCTCGTCATTGATGTTTCTATCAATTTCTCCCTCTCCCTTCCTCTCTGAAGTCAATAAAAGTATATTTTTTAAAAATAAAAGAAGTCCAGAAGATTGTAGAACTAAAGAAATGGAATTTGCATTCCTCCCAGAGTCTGTATTATTTTTTAGTCCAATTTTCCCTAAGCAAAAGGAAGAGAAAAGCAGCTCTTCAGAGCGTGAAACAGAGACCAGAGGGTACAGGAGGAGGAAGCATGTTGGCTGCTGATCAGCCATGGTGGCTTCTCTGCCACAGGGAAATGCCAATCCTCAGAGCCAGGGGAGGAGCAGACCCTGGAAGTCTGGAACACTTGGACTGTGGAACTCTGTGTTCAAAAGGGATCTCAGGCCTGGCCTGGGTGGCTCAGTTGGTTGGAGCATCATCCTGTAAACCAAAAGGTCACAGGTTCAATTTCAGGTCAGGGCACATACCTAGGTTGCAAGTTTGAGCCCGTCAAGGACGCATGCAGTAGGCAAATGGTCAATATCTCTCTCTCTCTCTCTCTCTCTCTCTCTCTCTCTCTCCCTCCCTCCCCGCCCCCCCCCCTCCGCCCCCTCTTCTCTCTAAAATCAATAAACATATCCTCAGGTGAAGATTACTCACATGCCACTTCACACCCATTAGGATGGATATTACAAAAGAAAATGGAAAATAAGTATTGGTGAGGATGAGGAGAAATTGGAACCCTGGGCATTGCTTGATAATGGGAATGTAAAATGGTACAGCCATTATGGAAAACAGTTTGGCAAATCCTCAAAAGTTAAATAGAACTAACATATGATCAAGCAATTCCACTCCTAGGTATATGCCCAAAACAATTGAAAATAGATACTTGTACACCCATATGCATGGCAGCATTTTTCACAATAGCCAAAAGGTGACGCAACCCAACCGTCCATTGACAGGTGAATGGATAAACAAAGTATGGTATATGCGTGCAATGGAATATGTTTCAACCTTTAAAAGGAATGCAAGTCTGATACATGCTCTAACATACTGTGATCTTTACATGATCCACTTATAGGAGGAACCTACAACAGGCAAGTTCATACAGACAGAAAGTAGAATAGAGGTTACCAGGAGTTGAGGGGGAGGGGGAGGAGGGGGGAAGTTATATTTTATGAGTACAGAGTTTCCGTTTGGAATGATGAAAAAGTTCTGGAAATGAATAGTGGTGATGATTGCATAACAGTGTGAATGTACTTAATGCTACTGAACTAACTATACACTTAAAATGGTTAAAAAGTATGCCCTGGAAGGTGTGGCTCAGTGGGTTGGAGTGTACTCCCGTGCACCAAAAGGTTGCAGATTCGATCCCCAGTCAGGGCTTGTATAGGAGGCAACCGATGTTCCTCTCTCTCTCTCTCTCTCTCTCTCTCTCCCTCCCTCCCTAGGACTCTAGGATCAGTGAACATATCCCCATATGAGGAGTAAAAAAAGATGGTTAAAAAGTAGATTTTATATTATGTCTATTTTACCACAATAAAAAAATAAATATTTTTAAATGTTTGAAATGGTAAATGTTATGTTGTATATATTTTACCCCAAAAAAATAATTGCCAAAAAAAGGGAAGGGTGTGGGAATCCCATAACACCAGGGATCCACCAGGCGCTGAGATTGACACTCAGAAGCACTGGGCATGAGAAGGTGGCTGCAAAGATATTCAAAGTCACGGGCGGCCCTAGCTGGCTTTGCTCAGTGGTTAGAGCGTCAGCCTGCGGACTGAAGGGTCCCAGGTTCAATTCTAGTCAAGGGCACATGCCCAGGTTGTGGGCTTGATTGCCAGCGGGGGGTGTGCAGGAGGCAGCCGATAATGATTCTCTCTCATCATTGATGTTTCTATCTCTCCCTCAACCTTCCTCTCTGAAATCAATAAAATCATATTTTTTTAAAAGTTATGAGCGGAGATGGGGATGGGGGCTAGGAGGAGACAAAGAAACCTATTCACGAAGGAAAAGGATAGTGTGAGAGTCAGAAATGAAAGACAGAGAAGTTGAGATCAAAATAGAGCCCTGTTAGGGGATAGAGCTAAGTACGGAGAAATAAGTGAGGAACGGCAGGTCTTATTTCTCAAATGAGTCTAAAGGCTGGGCCTTCTCTTTGGCAGGCGCATGGGTTTCCATGTGTCAATGCCACAGAGCTTGTGGTGGGTGCTTCTGGGACCTTCATCCCCCCGCAGTGGTCAGCTGGCAGCCGGCTTCCTGTCTCCTTTTAGAGCTAAGAGACACCACCGTGAGTCAGTCCGACCAAGGCTTGACTCATTTTTGACCCAGTTTTGGTAATCAAGCATCATACCCTGGAATTTGGTACTACGGCTCAAAAGGTATGGTGGGAACACGGTTGCAAGACCCATGCTCCTAGCCGCTTCCTGTCACCATGCCATTTCTTTGTAAAGGTTCAGGTGAACTGCATTTAAAGTCAGAGAGACTTGGGTTCAAATTCTGGCTTGCCTCTTACACGTTGTGTGACCTTGGGCAATTTACTTAACCTCCATAAGCCATGGTTTCCTCATTTGTAAAATGGGGCTACAGAGCTCTGTAGCCTTGTGGGGGGGATTAGATGAGATAATGTATGAAATGACTCTTAGCATTTTTGCTTGCCACCAAGAAATTGCCCAGTAGTTAAGGCCATTATTATTATCACCGCTATGATTAGTACCCTGAGGTCTTTGATTATCTAGGATCACTTTGCCACAAGGGCAATGGAGACCTAAATCTGGGGCTTCAGTAACCCAGACTCCTATAGTCCTGGATTTAGAGCTGCAAGACCTCAGTCTGATCTGGGCTCCCCAATTTACTAGCTGTGTGACCTTGAGCATTTTCCACGTTGAGTCTCCGTTCTCTCATTTGTAAAATGGGAATAATTACATAGAGTTGTAAATGACAACTAAAATAACATGTATAAAAGATTTATAAATAACAACAACAATAAAATACAGATGTATAATGCACTCGGATCAGAAGCTTCAATGTATCTGGGCTAAGGTTAGGGTCAGGATGGGAATCAAAGTTGGGATTGGCACCAGGGCTGTAAAAGCAATTGTGATCAAGATCAGCATTGGTATTGGGGCCAAAGCAAAGGTTTGGGCTAGGATAGGGAGGGAGTCCTGAGCAGGGTCATGGTAGGGGTTTGGGTGGCGGTTTGGATTTGGGCTAGGAAGCCCAGCGGATGGTATGCACTGTCTGAGCCCTGAGGGATACAGCAGTCCTGGGCAGTGATTCACAGTGCAGTGACTGCACTGTTGGCATAGGCGCTAACCCAGAGGTCTTGCTTTGAGGGAGAGTAGAATGCAAGACTTAACAAATCCTGAGAGACTCGGAGAAGTGCAGGCCTTTAGGGAGACCGTCTAATTGCAACAGTTCAGCCACCTCATTTCCCTCATCCTTCGCCCCCAACCTGGTAGGTAGCTAAGCCACATTAAGTACCAGCCTACCTCCAGTGGCATCCTGCACAGCACTGCTTCTCACAGCTCTCATAATCCCTCCTCCATCACCCACCAGCTGGCATCATCCATTCAACAGAAGTCTATTGAATACTTACTATTTGCTAGTGAGCACTCCGCTAGACGCTGAGGACCCAGCAATGAGGGAGGCAAATGTGGTGTCTGCCCTTAGGCAAAGTACTATTTCCCCAAGATCCCCAGGAGAATTAAGCTCCAGATGCCCATATGGTAACTTTCTTGACAACTTACTCTAATGACCCCCTCTCTTTTCTTCCCTGTCCACTTCTCCACTCCCTAACTGGAGTTTCCTAGGGTCACCTACCAAATCCACTAATTGCAACTGCAGCCTGTCTCAGGGTCTGCTTCTGGGAGAGACCAACCTAAGGACAAAAAATGTTAAGAAATATTTGAGTCCTGCCCTGGCCAGTGTTGCTAAGTGGTTAGAGCATTGGCCTGTGCATGGAAGGATCGTGGGTTCGATTCCCAGTCAAGGACACATACTTGGGTTACAGATTTGATCCCTGGCCCAAGTTGGGGGATGTGTGGGAGGCAACCAACCAATCAATGTGTCTCTCTCACATTGTTGTTTCTCTCTTTCTCTCCCTCCCTCCCTCCCTTGCAAACTCTCTAAAAGAAAATCAATGAAAAAAATATCCTGGGGTAGATTAACAACAACAAAAAAAAGAAAAGAAAAAGAAAGAAAGAGATATTTGAGCCCTGGCAGGAATGGCTCAATTGGTTGAGCATCATGCTTTGAACTGAAAGGTTGCTGGTTCAATTCCTGGTTCAATACATGCCGGGGTTGCTGGCTTGATCCCTCATAGGGGGTATGCTGGAGACAGCTGATGTTTCACTCTCACAATGATGGTTTTCTCTCTCTCCCTCTCCTTTCCTCTCTCTCTAAAAATAAATAATAATAATAAAAGGAAATATTTGAAATCTAGGTTTCTTTTTTTTCTTTTTTTTAATCCTCACTTGAGGACATACTTAGTGAGAGGGAGGGAGAGAGAGAAACATCAATGTGAGAGAGAAACATTGATCAGCTGCCTCTGTACCTGCCCCAACAGGGGATCAAACCCACAACCCAGGTACGTGCCCTGACCAGGAATTGAGCCAGCAACTTTTTGGTGCACAGGATGACACTCAGCCAACAGAGCCACCCTGGCTGGGCTAGATTCCCTTTTATGTTAAAACTTTCCGATTAAAATGGTGCGTGTCAACCGAAACAGGTTTGAAATCTGGATTTGGCCAACAGACCATTCGTTTATTTGGTAGGAGATGTAAATGAAGACTTCACCTGTCTTCCTTATAGCAATCAACCAGGAAAGGAACACATCGGCTACAGAAAAGTGTTTAAGAAAAATTTGCATGAGAAAGTTCTAAAAGTGGAGGAGACTCGTGCCGCATGGAAATGACTGCTTGCAACACACAGACTTAGAGAGCAGCTGAGCAGTGATGAATGCTGCTGCTCGAATGGCAGTTCCAGCTCATGGTTCACTGCTGAGCGCCTCCTCCTCCTCCTCCTCTGAATCCGGCCTCAGCAGCCACCACTCCCACCAGGGTAAGTCACATTAGGAAGTATCAGAACCAGGCAAGCCCAGCAGCCACCCACACCAAACTGGTTCTGCAGCAAGAGTGACAAGCCAGGACAGGCTGGCCGGAGGGTCTTAGAAATCAGACCCTCCTAGTTGCTAGTCCACAGCCCTCCCTGGGCCCACAAGAGAGCTCCTGTTCCGCACAACCTTAGCCCAGCTTGCCTGGCCTCTTGGTGCAGGGCAAGGCCCTGAGAGTGTGGGTGTGAGGAGCTGGTAGGGGGGACCATGAGCCCCCCTCCTACACCTCTGGACAAGCCAGTTTTCCAGGTAGTCATCCAGCTCAGCCACCCAAAGTGCTGACAGGAGGCCCTGTCATCCAGGCCCTGGAGGATGGAGGGCTGCACCTGGCTGGGATGCCCAGACAGGCCCACAGGTGACAGGCAGCGCCTTATGCCCAAGCTTTCTCCAGCAGCGTTTGCAGGGCCTGCGCTATTTTCGGTTCCTTTGTCATCACTGCAGGCAAACTGGACTGGAGGAGATTGATTAGAAGGGAAAGAACCGGTTTAACAGAGCCGGGGCGTTGGGAACTGCTTCCCCGAGTTGGCACCGTAGTGCCAGGCAGAAGGGCCTGATATCAAGGCTTCTGAGGCTCGGGACTGAGTTAGGAGCAAGCAACTTGTCAGACCAGAGAGACCAAGAGAGGGAATCTGAGGCTCAGGGGCTCGCGCTGTAATTCCCGTCTCAGGAATAACCATGACAATAATAATAGCTTGTTATAAAGGTGCTTTATGATATCTAAGATACCTCCAGAGACATGACCTCATCTGTTCCTCACCGCAGTCCTATCAGGCAAGCAGATACTACTCACCCCATCGTAAATAGAAGGACTCTGAGATACACAAAAGTAAGTGACTTGCCCAAGGTCACAATCTTAAGTGACAATGGCAGAGACTGAATCAATTGCCAACAGGGGTGTGGAAACCCGGACTTGCATATCTAGAAGTCTCTGTTGGAAGAGGGGCACACAGGGAGAGAAGAGCAGCCCTGGGCTTCTGCTGTGGCTACGGGAAATGTGGGCTGCAAGGGTCAGGGGCGAGGAATGGCCTCCCCACACACAGATCCTGCTGGTGGTCTGGCACTCCAGGGCGACCCAGCGGGCACTGGGGCAGCTTCAGCTCCCCTCTTCGTTAGTGGGTGCGAAGGGTTTTTCTGTTTCCCTCCGCCCGCCCCCTGAGTCAGCTCTCTGGCATTGCCCTGGCATGTCCTGGGCCCCACGCCCAGGCAGTGAAGAGGTGCTGGCAGATTGCCCGGGAAATGCTGCTGTCTTAACTCAAGCCAAGTCCCAGCGAAGACCCCCTTCCCAGAGGCAGCCCAACAATGGCTGCATTGGGAGCTGTGGCTTGCAGGCACAGGTGAGTCTCCCTTCCCCTTCGGGCTTCCTGGCAGAGGTGGCCTCGGGCACCTGCCTCCACCTCAGGGCTGCAGCCCAGGAGGGGATGCAGGGACCAAATACATTTTCTAGACTGGCTGAGCCAGGCTCCCACCCCAGAACCCTGCTTGGGTTTCTGGTCACAGCCAAATGGCTGGGGAGGGAGTTGCTTTTGGAACGAAAAGAAGGAAAGAGAGCCAAGACTCCAGCCTGAAGCCACCTCAGCTGTTTCTGGGGCTCTGACTCAGAAGCTGCTTCTCAGGAATGTCCAGCACATGGGCCTCTGAGCCTCTCGTCCAGGCACAGTGCAATGAGCAGCTGCGGGTGGGGCTGTTCCACCCTCCGCTCTCTTCTCTGAAAATACTTCTCCCAGAGGAACCCCACCAGGGGCAGATCCAAGGGAAGGCCCTGCCCACCGCCTCCAGGAAGGAAACCTTCCCAGACCACCTCACACCCAGGGATCCACCCCAGCAACCACTGTCTGTAGCAACCCATTGGCACTTATCAAAATGCTACATTTCATGGGTGTCTATCTGTTTCTACCCCTCTCTCTTTAAAAAAAAATTACTTTTTTATTATTATTATTGATTTCAGAGAGGAAGGGAGAGGGAGAGAAAGATGGAAACACCAATGATGAGAGAGAATCATTGATTGGCTACCTCTTTCACGCATCTGGGCATATACCCTGACCGGAATTGACCTGTGACCTCCTGGGTTGACACTCTACCCCTCTCTTTAGTTATCTTATCTCCTCAACTCTTGTCATTTCCTTGGCCTCATGCTTCTAGGGGGCGAGGGGGGGGGGGAGGATAAAAAGGATGCCTCGAACGGAAGATTTGATAAGTATTTCGATCAACTGATAATCTGAAAAAAGAGAGCAACGAAGAGGAGAAGGCAAAGAGAAACAGTGAGGAGGCCAGCAGCCTGGGCCACACCCCCAAGTCTGGGGACCACTTGGAGAGAGAGCAGAGAAGCTGTGCGGGGTGGCCTGGCACATCCTTGCTGCCAGCACCCACGCCAACCCCAGATGCCCTCAGGTCTGCGGGAGCCTCTGGGAACCCTTCCGTTTCAGAGAGCAGGGGGCTCTGCAGCGATTCTCTGAATGTGGGCAAGGCTCTTTTTTCTGCATCTCACCTTTACTTTTAATTTCTCTAAAGCAGGTAGCTATCCCAGGGGCTAGTCCCCAGGGAAATGAGAGCCAAGGAGAACCTGGGTCAGAAATCATGTCAGCAGCTTGCCACACAATACGGTAACTTTTTGTTTCATTGCATGCTTCCTTAGATCAGGAGAGCTGGGAAGGCAGAAACAGAGTCTGTCTTGTTCGCTGAGCTCGTCCCCGAGTTTAACACACCACGTGGTACACAGCAGGCGCTCAGTGGGTGCTCTGTGCTTGCTTGTTGATTTGGCTAATTGAGGGGCATCTGGAACCTGCCCGTACACTCCTGCTGTCTAGCTCTCATCAGCGACTTTTATTCTGGCGCTAGCTCATCCCAGGTCCGGGGATCTGGTGATCTATTGGAAGAACCTGAAGCCACGGATACTGAGAGGCTGTCTCTGGGGCCTTGGGTTCGAGGGCAGTCTTGGGGTTGAAAATGACTCCTGCGGGGAGTCAGCTGAGTAAGCCACAAGCCTGTTGGCTCTGTAAAACCGGGCCTACGGCGCCCTCTAGTGGACAAGCGGAATCACTGCCCTTTGGGGGTGGAGGTCCAGCTTCCTCACCTCTTCACCCCAAGGACCTCCAGGATCTCCATCCTTGGGCCCAGGGAGTACAAGATGGCACCACCAGCAAGATAATGGACCATATAGAACACTAGAGCAGCCACCCAACAGACCAATCCATTAAAGAGCACCCATTATGTACAGTACATAGTACTCTGATGAAATCTAGGGGGAGAGGGGAAAGGGAGATACAAAAATAAGACAAGGGCTCTGCCCTTAAGAAACCTATGATCTAATTGAGAAGGCAAAACTAAATTTTAAAAAATCAGACAGCGAGCCTGACAAGAGCTGAGCTCAGTGGATCAACACAACCTTTCTGTGCCTCAGTTTTCTCATCTGTGAAATGGGGTTTATAAAATTTACCTTGCAGGATTATATGGAGATTAAAGTAAGATGATGGGGAGAAAATATCCCATTATTGTTGTTATTCAAGCAGTCTATGTTCATTATTTAAATATTTAGAAAGCTTGTTTGAGGAAGAGAACAAAATTCACACTACCACCACTCTCAGAGATAAGTACAGTTAATCTAACAATGTACATTCGTAAGCATGTTGAGCATGTCTGCAAAAGCAGGGGCATTCTGGAAGTGGTACAGAATCACAAGATTGACTAGAATTGCAGAGGATCCAGACAGTTCTACATGAGTGAGCATTCACACTTCATTCTGAAGGAAGCAGCATTTCAGCAAAGATGTGACCTACTGAAAGTGATATTATTTCCTGAAGATCTCTGCCTCCATGTTCCCCTTAGCAGAGGGGCCTCCCCTGGCCTGTCTATATTACATAGCACCTCCGTCACCTTTTCCTGTTTTAATTTTCTCCATAGCACTTATCACCAACTCACATATTAAATATTTGTTTATAGTTTGTCCTCTCAACAGGAGGTAGCTTCTTGAGGGCAGAGACAGTGCCCTGAAAAGAGTAGGTGTTCAATGAAGAGAGGGGGAGGAAGGAAGGGAAAGGAAAGGAAATATAAAGTGGAGTTGGCCAAGTTAAGAGGGCTATGGCAGTAACTGGAGGGTAAGGAGGCCGAGTCTAGGATGGTAGGAGGGAAATGGAAAAGATGGAATAAATACAAAGACATTTAAAGAAGAAAATATACTGGTATTGGTTTCTAATGATACACAAGATGATGATAATAACAACTACCATCTATTTAGCATCAGTCATTGAGCCATTCACCTATAAATATTATCAGTAAATTGTTTTAACAGCCCTATAGTGAAAGTTAAGACATCTTTATTTTCCCATTGAAGAACATGAAGCTGCCCTAGCTGGTTTTGCTCAGTGGATAGAGCGTTGGCCTGCAGACTGAAGGGTCCCAGGTTCGATTCCGGTCAAGGGCACAGGCCTGGGTTGTGGGCTCAATCCCCAGTAGGGGGTGTGCAGGAGGCAGCCAATCAATGATTCTCTCCCATCACTGATGTTTCTATCTCTCTCTCCCTTCCTCTCTGAAAACAATAAAAAATAAATTTAAAAAATTAAAAAATAATAATATATATATATATAAACATGAAGTTTATAGAGTTTAAGTAACTTGCCGAAAGTCACACAACTAGTAAGTGGCAGAATTCAAACCCGGCTCTGCCCGCTAAGTGAGATAAGGAATGAGTCAAAGTTGACTCCCAGATTCTGAACCTAGGTCATTGCCAGGATAATGATGTCACTGTCTGAGCAAAAGAAACTGGACAAGAAAACGAGTCAAGGGTGGTTTGGGGAATAATTATAATAATTAATGTTTATTGGGCCCTTATTGTTTTACTCTTCTTACATGTTAATAATTTGCTTTTTCTAGAACCCTGTGAGCCCTGGCCAGCGAGGCTCAGTTGGCTGGTATCATCTTGTGCCCTGAAAAGTTGCTGGTTCAATCCCAGGTTAGAGCACAGGCTGGGGTTGCGGGCTTGATCTCTGGTGGGGTGAGTGCAGGGGGCAGCGAGCCAATCAATCTTTTTTTTCCCCTTAAGTTTTTAAAATGTTTTTATTGATTTTTAGAGAGAGAGGACAGGAGAGGGATAGAGAGATAGAAACATCAGTGAAAGAGAAACATCATCAATGGGCTGCCTCCTATACACACCCTACAGGGAATCGAGCCCACAACCGGGCATGTGCCCTGACCAGGAATTGAACTTGGGACTTCTTGATTCATGGGTCAATGCACAACCACTGAGACACACCAGCCAGCCCAGCCCATCCATCTTGATTAATATTCTGCTTTCACATCAATGTTTCTCTCTCTCTCTTCCTCTCTTTTTCTCTCTGCCTCTCCCTTCCTCTCTCTCTCTAAAAATAAAATAGCAAAAACAAAAACCTGTGAGATGAGTCCTATCATTATCCCTATTTTGCAGATGAGAAAACTGAGGCACAGAGAAGTTATAAAACGTGCAGGCTCCCACAGTCAGTAAGAGGCAGAGCCAGGATTTGGCTTCAGTGTTCTTAACCACTGTGATACTGCCGCTCAATTGGATTCATTTGGATTTGGATCATGTTTCATTTGAGGGGACAACGGGACATTCAAGTGGGAATATCCAGTAGGTAATATCTTTAGTTCAGGTCTGGGATCTAAGAGCCTCTGGACCAGCTCTGGAAACCAGAAAGTTGGGCATTGGTCCGTCCTGGGGTCCACCTGGACTATAAGCGCACCCACAACTATTTACGTCTGGATGGTCCCCAGCTCATGTCCTGTTTCTCCACTCTCTACACCCTCCTTTCCCACCCCCCTCGGCACCCAGTTTTCCTGCCAAGTCCTCTGTGTTTCAGGGCCTGATTCGCATTCTCCTTTCCACCAGCAATGCCTTACCTGACCTCCACCTCCACTGCCAACATCCCCCCTCCTTCCATTTCCTCCATGAGGTCTCTTCAGATTATTCCAACTTCTCTGACTGCTCTCCCTTTAAAATTCTCCTCGTACTTTGCCTTACCTTCCATGAATTGAGTCCTGCGGGGGAGGAAGAAGCTTCCCTCTGCCGATCTAGTAATTAAATTTTTAAAAAGACGTTAACAAGAGAAAATTACCAAATTTAATTACAGACATACATCTGGGAACCCCACGTACATGAGTCAGAGACCCCACCCACACGCAGGGACAGAGAGTTAAAATGAGGTACACATGGCATTCTGAGCTGCCGATGAGGTAAGGTGCCTGGGGCTTAGAGGGCCATTGCAGGAATGAGAAGTTTGCCCTACCCTGTAGCTGTGTCAGGGAGGGTTATCTCTGATCATCTCTTATTATGAGCAAGTCCCCTAGTTCAGATTCTTCTAGGTTGTTAAGGGGTAGGGACAGAAGCTTCTCTTGAGCCTGCAGGGTCCCAGTTGCCTTTGGCTCAGAATGATCCACATGCCACAGAAGCACATCTTGGAGTGACCATTCTGAACCCCTGCGGTACCTACTACGCGCCAAGCACATTAGACACTGAGGATACCAGCATGACCGTGAGCAGGCGCAGACCCTATCCTCGTGGGCAGTGCTTTGAAACAATGGTGACTGGGACCTTCAGGGCTGTCATTAGAAGGATTTGGTCTGGTCAGTATGCCAGGGAGAGCTGCTATCAGAAAGTGACACCTGAGCAGAGAACTGGAGGCGAGGCCCTGGGGAGGGAGGTATGATTCAAGCAGCATTTGTACAAAGATCCAGACACTGTCTATGTTACTAATCTGTTGTCTTGTACTGTCATAGCATTGTAAGAAGCTAGGAAAATTCCAGAACCAACGGGATGGGGAAACTAAGACAGATAGTTAAACAGCAGTTTGCAGCCACCTAGTGAATCCTATCTTCCCTAAACCAAGGGTACTTAAGAGTGAATGGTTTGCCCTTCTTCTCGCCAACCAGAGGGAACTAGCTTCAATCACCCTACAGGTAGCAGAAATCCAATTAGTGCCACTTGCCAACCACACCCAAGGACAGATAAATTAAGAGAATAAATCTCAATTTGGCGCATCAGCAAAAAGTTGATGAATATTCTATTGATCTGCCCCTAAGATCTCCCCTAAATGCCCAGCCTTTAAAACCCCTGAAAATGGCCCAGCCAGTGTGGCTCAGTGGCTAAACGTTGACCCATGAACCAGGAGGTCAGGGTTCGATTCCCTGTCAGGGCACATGCCCGGGTTGTGGGCTTGATCCCCAGTGAGGGGCTGTGACTCTCCTCTTCGTTGATGTTTCTAGCTCGCTCTCTCCCCCTCTCTCTGAAATTAAAACAACAACAACAAACCTGAAAATGGAGGTCCCAGTGCACTCTCCCTCCGGGAGCATGCCCATCCCAAACCCTCCCCCCTCTCCTTGCCCCTCTGGCACTCACTGGTACCTCCTAACCTCTAAGGGTCCCCATGATATTTTGCTGCCATCAATCAATTATTTCTTGCTTTGCTACACTTGGTCTCTTGATTGCAATCTTGCCCTCAAGAGGTCCCTGTCTTGCTGGTAACAGTACCATTGTTCTATTTTCAGGCTTGTCTTCTTGCCCCCAGTGAGTAAAGCTCCTTTAAGACAGGGCAAGATGTGATTTCATAGGATCTTACACAAGCCTGAGCTTCTCTGACCTGTGTAATTGTGTCTCTCTCTCCCCTATAGGAGTTAGGACTGAAGCTTACCCAGAGCAGGGAGATGGTTGTCTAACAGGACTAAGGGGGCACTGGCTGTTTCTGCAGAACCCCTCGGCACGCCACCCCGGAGTCCCCAGAGCTCTGGGAAGTCGTCCTGAGTCCGTCTCCCCTCCCCTCCTTGTGTTAGCCAAGGGACAGCACCGTTCCCTGCCCCAGGCCCAGATCGATGTCCGTCCTTAATACAGGTATCTCTTGGCAGTGAGCTGGGTCTCTAGTCTCACGCTTTAGTGGGCGTGGAGGCGGCCTGCCCTTGTGGACGCCCTGTGACCCGTGGAGTTTGGAGTCAGCACCGAGGTGGTTGTGCAACGACAGTGGGTTTACTAGGGCCTCTCAGTCCTGTTCTCCTACTGCTTCCTGCCTTGCCCACTCTGTTCCTGTCATACCAGCCTTCTTCCCACCCCTTAAATACAACGCGACTATTCTCATCTCAGGCCTTTGCTGCTGTGCCTTCCACCAGGAATGCTTTTGTCCCAGATCTTCAAATGACTACCTCCTTGTCATCATTTAGATCTCCCTTGAAAGCCACTTTCTGAGAGCAGCCTGTTTGAGAACTTCAGTTAAAGTAAGTCTGTATCCCCCCCGCCCCCACCCCCAACTCTCTGTCCCATTGTTTTATTTTATTTCTCTGTAGAATTTACTCTAGTCTAAAATGACCTCTTTCTGGGCCCATTGCCTGCCTACAAGAATGTAAATTCTGAGGGCAGGCGTTTTATAGGATTGTTCTCTTGTTTCCTAAGTGACTGGAACAAAGGAGGTGCTCAATAAAATGACATGAAATGAATGAATGAGTGAGTGAGTGAGTCACTTCTAAGTGAGTGCCTGGATTTGGGACTGGGACTAGATTGGGATAAATCCACTTTGGGTTTAAGATTCCAATCTAGATCCCATGGGTGGTAGAAGCATGTCTGAATTGAACCTCCACACCATTTACAACAAAGATCCAGAGGCTGTCTACGCTGCTACTCTTTATTCACTTCCTGTCAATCGGTCATCCACGTACTACCGTGAGCAATTTGCCCTTAGGCAAGGCCCTCCACCTTTCTAAACGTCAGTTTCCTTCTGTAAAAGGGGCTGAGGCTCCTTTCTCTCACAGGGTGATGGTGAGGATTAAAGGGAATAGCTACGTAAAGTGCTCAGTGCCAGTGTCTAGAATGTAGCAAGCTCTCCCTAAACTCTAGCTACCATCGTGGTTTTAAGGATCTTCACCACACCTCCTGCTTTCCCTTTGCTCCTTAGCAGCACCCTGTGTGCCTCCGGTCTGCCCACCAGGGGGCCCCACACACTGCTCTTCCTGCCTGCTCTTTCCTGCTTGTATAGGCAGCCAGCCCCTTGCCTCCGTACCTCTCCCTTTTCCTCTGATGACAGCTCTGTCACCTCTCCACCAGTGCTCTCTCTCCATCCCAAATATCTTGGCCTCTTGCCCCAATTCTTCATTCATTCCACAAATATTTACTGAGCACCTACCACGTGCCTGCCAGGTTTCATGCTGGGTGTTGAGGATACAAGAACGATCAGATACCCTCTGCCCTTAAGGCGTGCACAATCTAAAGGGGCTTGGTGGAGAGTCGGAGGCCAGGGAGCCCTGGCCTGGGCTTGGGGATGGGAAGGCTGGAACCACACTGCTCTTTGGCGGGAAAATGGGAGTTCCTCACATGACATTCTCCTACAAGTCACTTGAAAATCTGAAAATGTTAAGATCCACAAGAGGCTAATCTTTTCAGACAACTTCATCAATGCAAACACCTCACACCATCTGCTTCAGTCCTCACCCCAAATATCCTCAGCCTCTCACCCCATTTCTCATGCCCTACGCCCAGCCCTTTAGCCCTTCACCTTCATATCTCAGCTTCTCTTTTAAGGAATACAGCAGCCATTGATTTAATCTGCGGTTCTTAATCCTTTTTCTCAGCTCCTTGACATGGGAGGCGTGGGACCACAATACTTGGTGGGGAGTAGGTCCCACTGGGGATGGGTCATATCACCTTTTCCGTGGTGGTAATTTGATGTGCCTTCCAGGAGAGAGAAGGGCGTCTCTCACCCCCTCCTAAGTTTGGGAGTTGCTTATTTAATTTTTTTTCATTTGTCTTTCCTTCTCTCTCTTTTTTTTAATATGTATATTTTTATTGATTTCAGAGATGAAGGGAGAGGGAGAGAGAGATAGAAACATCAATGATGAGAGAGAACCATGGATCGGCTGCCTCCTGCGGATTGAGCCGGAAACCCAGGCATGTGCCCTGACTGGGAATCAAACCGTGACCTGGCTCATGGGTCGATGTTCAACCGCTGACCCACGCCAGCCGCGCTCCTGCTCTTTTCTATCCCCGTCATAACATTTCTCACTCGTTTCAAATGCCTCACCACAAATGATTTCCTCAGAGTCCTTGGAGAGAGGCCATGACCTCATCATCCCTAATTCTCCAAAATTAGTCATAGAATCTTAAAGTTGGAGGGCACCTCAGAAGCCACTGGTCCAATGAGTTTCACACTTCTCTCAGGGACTTTTTTTTTTTTTAAGTCAGGGACTCTTAACAAAATCTTATGTGGAACCCCAATATATGCTGAGCAACTGCTAGGGCAGTTGTAGGGTGCTGTGTACTGTGGATTTAAAAACCCTTCATGGGCACAAAACTGAATTCTCTTCAAATTTATTTTACAACGTCCCCTAACAAGCAGGTGACTAGTCTTTGTTTCCAAGAGTGTCAGCCCCCTTGCATGTAAGCACCTCATTTCCAACGGCTCATTTTCCTCATGTTTGAGGAATAAGTACTTTCATTCTCTAAAACTGCATTCCAAAATCAGGGAGGGAAGCTCCTCTCATTCAGGGCAGTCCCGGGGTGTAATTTTCTGAGCCTTCAGGGAGAAAGATCGGCAGAATGACGGAGGGTCCACCCAGTGGGCCCTCCAGTGATTATCAGGGCATCTATTTCCTGTGTAATTCCCAGCTCCGGCTCAGCGCTGCGGTGCGGCCTGAGTGCTGGTGCTGCCCAGGGGACTGGCTGCAACCGGAACAGCGCAGCTCCCGGACCCCAGGAGGTTGCCATAGATACTGAGGCGCAGGGAGCCAGTGAACTCGTCATTATTTAAATGTATCTTCCCTCTAATTGCTGTGGGGTAGCTGGAGGTTGTGTGGGTGCTATAGCAATGGGGATCAAGGAGGGTGTGTGTTTGTGTGTAAATTGCCACTGCGGCCACATCGGAGTCTGAGCTGTTGAGAGAGGTAGTGAGAGGGGGAGAGAGAAGGGAGGGAGTCCTGGGAAGGGAAAAGGAGAGAATGATTTGAGTTTCCTTCTAACTGCGTCAATTCTAATTGTCCACTTTATGTGGAGGTTTCACAAAGAGGCAGTGCCAAGCACACAGTAGGCAGTTGATAAATTGTGTTGAAAGGAGGCTGGGTCTCCTTACGCATGACTGTGAGGCAACCGAGGCCCCACCCCAATATCTTTCTCACCACTCTTACTGTTACCCAGAAACTCGATGCGAAGCGCTTTATGTGGTTCCTCTAAAACACCTGACATGGCTATCCCCTCGCACAGCGGGCGCGTGGGGAAGGTCAGGATACGGTCCTGCTTGACGGTTCCCCCCAGGGTTCCCTCGGGGACTCCAGGGCGCCCTGAGTCTGTGCTTGTGCCTGTGCTTGTGCTGACCTCCCTGTCTTTTCACTCCACCTGGTGATAATGAATCTAAAGTTTCAGCATCTGGAGGTCAGGCTTGGGAAAGGCACATTGACGATTAACCACAGGCAGCCCCTGCTTCGGAGTGCACGCTGCCTTTACCGTGAACGACAGGAACTCATGACTGACTGTCATTCCCAGGCGTACACTCTCACTGCCCCGCGCTGGGACTTGAAACCAGGCTCTCACCCGGGTTCAGGAGAGGAAGTGGCCTTACTCCCCAGCGCCGTACTTCCTGTTGCCTGGGGAGGGGTGGGGCATGGTGTGCTGTCACCTCAACCCTTTCCTTCTTGGTCCTCTCTGCCCTCCTCCCAGGCAATCTGCTAAAGTTTCCCTCTCCTGTTTGCTTCACCCTCCCCACTGGGCAGGCTGGGTTTTCGGACTAGCTCCCAGGACTGTTGGGTAAGGATAGGAGCCCTCCTGGGGAGCTTTGCTCTACCCACCCCTCAGGGAGGTGGCCTAGGAGGCTGGGAGGACTCTCAGCCTCCCAGCTGCCTTCTGCAGGCCAGCCAGCCTGCTGACAAAGGAGGCCTGACTCCCAGTGGGCGCCCTGCTGTAATCAAGACTGAGCTGCAGCAGTTGGCTGAGCTCTGCCTGCCCAGTTGGGGCTGGCCCCTGACTTGGGGTATAAAGGTCCCGGCAGGTCAGGAACCTGCCCAGCCAGTTTCCCCTCTACCTAGACCAATGGTTCTCAACCTTCTGGCCCTTTAAATACAGTTCCTCATGTTGTGACCCAACCATAACATTATTCTCGTTGCTACTTCATAACTGTAATGTTGCTACTGTTATGAATCGTCATGTAAATATCTGATATGCAGGATGGTCTTAGGCGACCCCTGTGAAAGGGTCGTTTGACCGCCAAAGGGGTCGCGACCCACAGGTTGAGAACCGCTGAGAGTATGTGCCTGGGTCCTACCATATTCTGACAGTGGGGACAGAGGAAGGGATGGTAGCTGCCTCTGCCAGGGCCCCAGGGAGTTCATTCCACAAATATTTACAGAGGTCTGGGGCTGGGTATACACACACTGGTGAACAAGGGAGGCAGAGACCCTGCCTACCGGAGCCTACAATTTAGTGGGGAGGCAAATACTAAACAAATAATTACAGCTGACACTGTTCTAATTAAGTGCCAGGTACTATTCTAAGTGCTTTACGGTGCCTTAGTCCCTTTAACTCTCACAACGCCGTGAGGTGGATTCTATTATTCCTCCCGGTTTTCAGAGAATGTACTTGAAGTTGGGAACGATTGCGTGACTTGCCCTACATCGCAGAGCTGGTCAGAAGTAAGCGAGTTGCCCAGAAGTCAGAGCCAGGCAGTCTGATCTGAGTTCACTCTTCAGACAACCTTGCTCTAGTTCTCCCAGTAAACAGATCATTGCAAAGCGTGATGCGTGCATAAAATGAAAACACAGGGTGTCCTGCAAGAAAATGGGGATGTTTTCTCCTCCCGTCCACGGGCTCTGCAAGCCCACAGAGCACGGAGCCTTTCCTGTGCTCCTCCATCGCATCCCTTCCATGACCGGTCCGGGGAGGAACGGCTCCCATCTTCCCGGGTGGCGTGCAGTGCGGCCGCCTTCCACCTGCATCCTCGGCCCGGCCTGGTCTCCCTGAACCAGCTGTGCCCGAGGCTCTGAGCTCAGACCGACCCCGGCGCTGACTGACTCCGGTCTAGACAGTCAGCTCCCCGAGGGGAGGCCGCGAGAGCTGGTCTGCAAGGCGGGGGCGCGCGCAGTCCGACTCGGACTTTTGACCTTGGCCTTCGCCCACGGCGCTGGGCACGGGGCTGGGGGCTTGGGATCGCGTGCGGGGCCCCGCTGGAGAGCGCGGAGGTCCAGATCCCTGCGCGCCCCCGGCACGCACACACCGCCCGCGCCGGGGCAGGGTCCGCCCGGGGAGGAGCCCGGCGGTCGCCACCCGCTCCGTCCCCTCCCGGCGGCCGGTGCAGGGACCCCTCCCCTCCGCGCCCGGCGCGCCCGGCCCCGCGCGGGCGGCTCCCAGGCGGGGCGGGGCCGGCGGCAGGAGGCCCCGCCCCGGAGGCGGTCCGGGGGCCGGGCCGGGGGGCCGGCGGGGCTGGGGGCGGGGCGGCGGGCGGCGCGGGGGTGTCACTCCCTCCTTCGCTCTCCCCGGTAAAGTCTCGCGGTGCTGCCGGGCTCAGCCCCGTCTCCTCCTCTTGCTCCCTCGGCCGGGCGGCGGTGACTGTGCACCGACGTCGGCGCGGGCTGCACCGCCGCGTCCGCCCGCCAGCATGGCCACCACCGCCACCTGCACCCGCTTCACCGACGACTACCAGCTCTTCGAGGAGCTCGGCAAGTACGGCCGCCCGCCGCCCGCGCGGCCCCCGGCCCGGCCCCCGCCGCCCGGCGCTCTGCGGCTCCTCGCCCCGCCCCCCAGCCCTGCACCGGCCGCTGCGGCGCCCCCTCGGCCCGCCCCACCCCCCGCCTTTCCCGCCCGCCGCCTCCCGGGCCCCCGCGCCCCCAGCGCCCCGTCCCGCAGCCCCCTCCGCGCCCTGCAGCAGCTGCCCGGGCTGCTGCATCCCGCGCCGCCGCGGGGACTGCAGCCCCCGGACCGCTCCCGGGCGCCCTCCAGCCCCGCCCCTCCCGCACCCTGCAGGCGCCCCTGGTCCCGAACCCGGCTGCTCCCCGTCCCCTCCCCACCCTGCGCAGGAGCTCACACAGCGCCCTGTCCCACGTCCCGCGCGCCCGGCACTCAGGACCCTCCCGGCCCTGCAGCTCCAGCCCCGCTGCGGCGCCCGGAGGTGGGGGGATGTTGGGGGCCGGCCCCGCCCCCCGCCGGTGCCGCTTCCAGGATCCCGGCCCCGCTGCGGGGCTGTGCTGCAGTCCCCCGTCCCCTCCCCCCATCCCTGCAGTGGTCCCGGGAGCCGCGCGCGCCGCCGCCGCATCCCCCTCCCCTCCGCACTGAGCTGGCCGCTGCAGCAGCCCCGGCCCCCCCACCCCCACCCGCAGCGCCGAGCCGGCCACTGCAGCCCCCGCCCTGCCCGCCCCCCTAGACGTTTCCAGAGCTGGAGAGTGCGAGCTCTCTTTTGGGAGGGGGAGACTCGAGGCAGAGATCACGGGGAAGGGGCAGGAGGGCTATGGATGAGACCCACGACGGCATCCCCTCTTCCCGGGCCGGCAGTGGGGCCGGGATGCAGTGGGCTGCAGGCGGTGGAGGGAGATCTGAGCCTCACTTTTGCACCTTCCCGGATGGTGGAGGGAGATTTCTCTCTCAGGGGGTTGTACCCACTTTCTAATCTCTCCTTCCCCTCCCTGCAACTCTTCGTGCTGAGAGCAGGGCAGGGTCTCTGTTCCCTGCCCCGGTTCTCTTGGCCAGACTGCAGGGCTGTCTTGTGATGCAGCAGGTGTGTGTGTGAAGCATGCCCACCAGTTCCTGATGTGCAGCCTGAGGCTGGGGCTGGGGCTGGGCCCAGTGACTGGACGTGGCGTTGGGAGTGGGGTGGTCCCCGCACCTCTGTTCAGTGTCATGCAGTGGCCACATCTCCTGGCCCATGTTGGATAGTGATGGTCACTGGGCTGGTGTGTGTATGTGGTTTTGACGAAATGTGGCTGGGCGCGTCCCTGTCCTCAGACCTGAAGCATGTCTGTGTGACTCTCCCGTGCTCCGTGTCCCAGCTCTCTCCCCCTTCTCCCTCCAGGGGTGCTTTCTCTGTGGTCCGCAGGTGTGTGAAGAAAACCTCCACGCAGGAGTATGCAGCAAAAATCATCAATACCAAGAAGTTGTCTGCCCGGGGTGAGTGTTGCCCAGCTGGGCCTCTCCCTGGGGTGTCTCCAGGGGTTATGGCTTCTTCCGAAGATGCTCTAGGAGTTGGGGTTGTGCGTTTCAGCACTTGGAGGAGAGTTGGGATTTCAGGGTGGGTGGACGGCGAAGGCCGGCAAGGAGTTGCACGGGAAACCTGAAGTGCTCAGGTGGAAGAGTGAAGCGGGGGTAAGAGATGTAGGTAGCTGCAGGGAGGTGCAGTCCCTGAAGGCTCTAGGAGCTTGGTTTGAAAGAGAGGGGAGACATTGGGAACGTCGGGCGGCATGGAACGGCGAGCTCTCAATTGGGGGCATTTGGAATGTGTGTGTTTGGGGCAATGGTAGCCACTCCGGGTCTGTCCCAGGCCCTGTGCCCCCGTGGTGACTTAGGATGGAAATGCAGCAAGTGAACAGCTCTGACAGATCAGCCTCCCCCTGCCCACCAGGCGGCAGAACAGACTCCCAGGGGAAGGGAATCTGTAAACATCAGAGGAGGCAGCTCCTGGCGAGGGCTTCTGGGAACAAATCCTGCCAGATGAACTTGATTGCTTTTTTGATCAAATTACAAAGTTGGTGGTGCAGCAGCAGATGCAGTCTGTCCTGGGTGGAGAGTGATGCCTCATGGTCTGGAATTCTCAATGGCCTGGTCTGGGTGGGAGCCGCATCGCCTCAGGGTCTGCGGGTGAGGAGGGGCCAGGCCTTAGAGCCTGACTTGTGAGGTCTTCCTGAGCACCTGACCGCACCTGAAGCCAGGAGGGTCAGGCCCTGGCTTTCACACCTCGCACCTACACTCCCTGAACCTTGTCTTGGGTGCTTGCCAAACTCACCTCATCTGATAGGTATAGACCCAGCCGTGTGTGAAGTGCTCTGTGAACAGGTCTGGTGAGTACAGAGGTATGTGGATGGGTTGGGTCATCGAGGGCTGCCGGGTGCAGCAGGGGGACACATTTTATGAGATTCAGAGCAGGGAATTTAGGGCTGGGCAGTAGGATGCCTTAAATACATTAGGAGCCAGGACAGATGCCTGGGGGTAGACAGGGGAAGACTAAGCTACAGCTAGTAATGACCCAGGCATCTCTAGGGTAAGAGATGTAAGAGATGTCCCCAAGCATTGGGGAAACTATAGAATTCCAGAGAGAGGTCAGTGGGCTTCTGTCGTGTTGACAGTTGTCCTGGGACCTAGTTAGCAGGGTGTCTACCTCCTGGCTGGCAGGGCCCCTCTCCATCCCCACAGGCAGAGCTCGTCTTGCTTTCTCCCCGCTCCCATCTCTTGCCGCTCCTCTACGTTGGCTATAAAGTTGACTTATTTGTTTGTTTTCTTTCTCTCTGGGTACCTTGAATTGGAGGCAATGGTTACCATAGAGATATGTGGGCAGTCAGATGCACTCTTTCCCTGGGGTGCAGGGAGGGGAGGGTACAGCGCGGTGGGCTGTGCTCGTGGCAGACATCCTCTGGCCAGGGATGCAGGGCGCGGGCAGAGATGACAGCCTGAGAGTGCGTACCTTCCCGTGTCCACACGGCGTAGCAATGGTGTAGTCTGGTGTCTCCAGTTAATCATCTCATGTTTTGCTTTTCCTCATCTCACCAGTGTCCTCTGACCCAGGGGTGAGGGACGGAGAGATGACTGGGTGCCCAGCTCTGGGGTGTGGGCATAGCTGGTGAGGTGACTTTGTAGAGCTGCCTGCCTTGGGCTGTCATTTTCTACTCCCTCCCTACCCACCTGAACTTCTCTGACCTGTGTAATCATGTCTCTTTCCCATCCTCACCTCCTCTCAACCTTGCCCTGTCTTTCCCAACTGATAATCGTTCTCTCCCTGCCCAAACTGGGTGAGGTTTGATTTCTCTTTGATTTTTTTTTTTTTTTTCCTCAAGAAGGAAATTCTTGTGTAAGATCATATGCTTCAGACAGCAACTCCCCCTCTCTTGAGATGGTTATGCCAAGTCTGGGGCTCTGTTGTGTGGCTTGTGTGCCAGGTTGACTTTGGGACAGAGGCCTGCTCCTGGCTGATCGGCACAGATGCCAGCAAGAGGGTCAGGAAGATGTAAGTGCCAGCACTGTCTGGAGGTGGGAGAGTGGGAGGGTGTTGTCTTGGAGATGGAGGGAGCAAGCCAGGGGCTGTGCTGTAGGTGTGGGCGTCAGGGATGTGAGCTTCTGGAGAGGGTTGGGCCAGGGGGCCCATGAGGCTGGTGCCCATGGGGTTAGGGAGTGAAGGCCGTGGCTTCCCGCAGCCTCTCAGTTTACGCTGTATATTTTATAAAGGTGCAGTAGCTGGGGCTGGGTTTCATTCGTCGCTGTCTGTCTGTCTAGGGCTCCGCAGGTGTTGGATTTCTGTGTTTGGGAATGTGGTGGGTCCACCAGGGTCACTGTAAGGGTCTGAAGGGGCTTGCGGTGTTTGCGGAGTCTCCCTGCCTGTTGTCTTTCTTGTTTGCGATTCTCTGTGCTGCAAACCGAAAGGAAAGAAAGCGGGTATCGAGCTGCTTCTCCTTGGCATTCATGATGAGGTGGCCCAGGAGGCACCGGGAGAGATCACCTGGTCTTCTGGTGGGTGGATCTGGATGGAATCCTTCTTTTGCCCTGTTGTTTCTTGTCATTGTGGCCTCGGGCCCATGTTGGTGGCTGGGTTGCAAGGTAGGGAGTTCCTGTGGCTGTACATTGTACACTGTCCTTGTGGCCCTGGCTACGTAAAGTCTCTGAAAGTCACATAACGTCACTCCGTTTGCTTTGGGACAGCAATCGGTGTGGAATTGGGGCTCTTAAGGGAACCCATGGTTCCAAGCTGAGCTCTCTGCTGGACTGAAGGAGGCATTTAAAATAGGCTTGGATGCAGGAGCTAGTGGGCCAGGTGATGGCAATGATAAGTCGTTATTTTAAGATTTAAGAGCACCCCCCACCCCCAGGAGCCTGAGCCCTTATGTCTTTTTTTATTTTTAAATCTTCATATTCCCTTATCTTTATTCATATGCATATAGATTTTCACCTCGTGGTGCATAACATTTTATATCCTGCTCTCTTGCTTACATCCAAAACGTTGCCCCATATTGCTACAGTTGAAGGGCAAATGGTCCTTCCTTTCTTCTACATAGTTTAGGATTTATTCTTGGAACAATTAGCACCTAAGAAACCTCTGTATTTGGACCATTTATCTTCATTCCAATTGCTTTTACTGTGATGGATACTTGGCCTTACTATGAGAAGCTACCAGGAGCAAATACTTGAAATCTGTTACAACACTTGCTGTATGTATGTATGTATGTATGTATGTAGTCTGGCTCAGTGGATAGAATGTCGGCCCATGGACTGAAGGGTCCCAGGTTCAGTTCTAGTCAAGGGCACGTACCTCAGTTGCAGGCTCGATCCCTGGCCCTTGTTAGGGTGCATACGGGAGGCAACCAATCGATGCGTCTCTCTCACATCGATGTTTCTCTCTCTCTCTCTCTCCCCCTCCCTTCTTTCCTTCCACTCTAATATCCTCCGATGAGGATTAACAAATGTTTCTCTTTAGTCTGTGTATCCTATGGGAAGTAATTTCTATTGAAGCTAAATGTAAACCAAAAGCTTTCCTCTTCCTAGCGACTTGGGAGGTAACGGGAGGGACCATATCTGTTTCTTTACTACTGTGTGGGCAGGGCCTTGCCAAGTGCCTGAGACATACAGAGCATCTGTGTGCTGAATGAATCGATTATAAAAGGACTACATGGCCCATCATGGTTGCCTTTTGGCTTTGGCTCTGGAACCTCATAGCCAAGTTGCTGGAACCCTTATACCCTGGTATTGGCTCGGGTTCCCCCTTTTTGCTCCATGGAGCCAGCCTGTAGGCCTGACGGAGCCGTTGGGAGAGGACGGATGAGAGCAAAGACCTGTGCTTGGGACATAACGCAGGTCGGAGAGGTAGGAAGACAGGGTAGCTCAGGATTCCCTGTCATGAACGGCCGTGTAGGACAGTGTGGGAACGTCTCAGAGCAGCGGTTTCCAGTTTTAGAGTCTGTAAGGACCACCCTGAGTGCTGGTGAGGATGCAGGCGCCTGGCTCCGGCCACAGAGGTTCTGCTTCTGGGCGTCTGGGGTGGGGTTCTAGAATCCACATGCAAGTGGCCCCTGAGCCGTGCTCTGAGAAATGCCATCTGAAATCAGTGACAGCAGTGACAATTGCTCTTGCCATGCTTTCTGCGATTTACCAGACACATGTTAACCCAGCCTTCTCCAGGTGGCGTCTCTGCCGGCCTGCGGCCATCTGTGCACGAGGGCTGCTCTGTGATTTGGGGCCTCCTTCTGAGCTCCCAGGTTGGGGTGTCGGTCCGTGTTCAAGGCTGTGGCAAGCTGAGTGCCTGGGGTTGTGGTATGTTGGCCACCAGAAGGGCAAAGGCTGTCCCTTTCTGGGTCCAGCTGGCCCTGGGGACTGAAATAGGATCCCCCGGGTGGTGCCAGCTGAGAGTCCCCACCCCCTCAGTGTTGGCCTGAGTAGCCCCCATGACATTTGTGTCCCCTGTGGTATCTCCAAGTGAGACTTTCCTGTTAAGGATCTGGGTGAAGTGAGGGGAGGGTGAAGCAGCAATGGGCGGGGGAGAAGGAAGAGAAATCTAGGCAGCACTGGAATGCTGGGGCTCGGGAACTGGCGGAAGCATTTAAGGAGGTTGTACGCAAAACCATGCTTTCCTCCTAAGGAGAAAACAGGCCTTTTTTTTTTTTTTTTTTTTTTTTTTTTTGGACAGAGAAATGGACATCCTGTATATAAGTGATGAGCTCCCCTAACTCTTCCTCCCAGGTGGATTAAGAAGCAGCCTGGAGGTCCCTTCTCTGTGCCAAGGCTTCTGCCGGGCCAGTTTCGTACCGTCATGCTGTGAGCTGTGTGACTTAGCTCATGCAGCACTGGCCTGCCACCTGCCCTCCCGTCCACCTTCCCAGAGCGACTTTGGGCGCCGGCATCATGGGGCGGGGCTGGAAGTTTGAAGGGGGTCCCGTCCCGCAGGCAGGGCCCCTGCTTTCTTCCAGCTGCTTGTTCTGGTCCCCCGTCAGAAGCTGTGCCCAAGCTTCGAGGCTGTGCTGAAACCCTAGAAGCGAGCGGCTGACCCCGTTCTCTGCTGAGGCTGGAGACGGGCAAGGAGAGGAGTGGGCGTGACGGGCTCTGCCCCATCTCTCTATTTGCTGCTCTCTGGGCAGCCCTGGCAGGCCAGCAGGGCCTGATCCCATGGGTGCCAAAAGCGTGGTGACAGGAGGAGATGGGCACTTTGCACCTCTCGAGTGCCTCTCGGCGGAGGGCCTTCATCATCTTCCCGTGGACGGACAGATCTCCCCTCCCTGGGCCAGTGGGGAAACCGAGGCACGGAAGTGCTGTTTGCTGTGAGCCGTTAGGTATGCCAGTGGTTTTGCCAGTGTTCGGACCCCAGCATACTCAGCTGATGTGGCCTTCACTTACCCGTGGCTCCTCCCTTTAAAACACAGTTTCTGGGCATTTTGTTCCGTGATGAATCCTGATATGTCACCTCCACACCTCTCCAGCTAGGCCCAGAGCTCTGAGCCCAGTGGAGCAAATCTCTCCTTTCTGCTGGTTGAGGCCTTGCTTTTGGTTGTACCCACGTGTCTGGGTACAGACCCCTCTATGGTGGGGGGAGTTCCAGCCACTCCCCCCAGCACCATCTCTACTTCCTGGGCCCCAGCAGCTTCCCATCTGCTCCCCTCTTTTCTCCTCCCTTTCCCCTCCCCCCCTGCTTACTGCTGCCCTGGGAGGAGCTATTTTTAGGGGCTGCTTCCTGGGATGTTTTACTTGGGGCTGGTTACCATGAAGGAAATGTCACCAAAACAGTGGGCAAAGGCTGCCGGCACCCAGAGCCTTGCTGGGGGCATGGAGAACTTGGCGGCTGACCCTGTTCTGGCCCTTCAGAGTGTCCAGAGTGTCCAGAGGCAGAACCTTGCCTTCTTGGGGCTTGCTGGTGACCCCGTGGGGATTTTCTCCGTCCAAGCTGGTTTGGGAGACTTTTGCTGCGGGACACTTCTTGGCACCTCTTTCCTTTGCCTCCTTAGTTAAAGCAAAGTGGGGCTCAGGTCTTTGTGTCGCTGTTTAAAACTGCTCCAGTTCGGACTGAAGAGAAGGGAGGACAGAGCCAGCTTAGAGGACAGAGCCTGGTGCTCACGTGGCACATGCCAGGCCTGTCTCTTGTATTCACAGCCCTCAGCCAGTTCCCGGGTGTGTGGGTGTGAAGGAAATAGAAGCCATGCCCCCTGCTCTTACGTGGTGGCCGGACTTCGCTTTTAATGGGAGACTTTGCACCTTTATAGTGAGATCCAAAGAGGAAGGGGTGTGGCGTGGCAGTGTCAGGGTGCGGTCAATGGGATTGTGGTGTGGGATTCCCTCCGGTCAGTGCCCAAGGCCAGGGGCTGTTTATAAGTAGCTGGAGAGTGGGGATTATGACACCAAATCCCTACACTGCCCTTGTTTCTACTTCTCAGAGTAGATGCTAGGGGGCTAGGAAGAAGGGGAGCCAACCCCCAAATCGAGCATCTGGAATTGACGGGGCTTTTAGAAAGCTGCTCCCGGTCTTGTGAGGGCCACAGGCACAACCCTTTGAAACACCCTTTGAAAAGTCAAGGGTGTCATTGAGATTGGACTGAGGAGGGTCCTCATAGTCGGGGCGAGGGCTCTGGGTCCTTTCCCACTGACAGGAGGTTGTGTGTTTCGGTGGCAGCAGAGTCTTATTTGAAACTAGTGCTGGCATTTGTGGTTTCAGAGAAATGTCACTACATCAGCGGGCAGGTCCCTGCAGGGCTGGAGAAACGGTGGCCAGCCCGCCCTGGCCCCTGGTCCTGTGGGGGAAGGAACGTGCACGTGGAGTGGGCTTCTCTCCCGGGGTCCTCGGGAAGAGATGGTTCTCGGGCTCTGCACTCCCTTTTGCTGCAGACTGTCTCCTCACTGCCTGCTCTCCCTTTTCGGCCCTCCTTGGCACATCTGATCACGCTTTGCTGCCCTTTTTGTGAAGGGCGCCTGCCTCTGGAGCCCTGGACCAAGTCTTGAAGTGCTCGGGCAGAAGGCAGGAGAGGCCAGGCCGGCAGGGACCCTCCGCCCTAGGTGTGCGGCGGGGCGGGGCCTGAAGCTGGTCCCTGATAACAGCTGCTTCTGCTTTCTGCTCCTGTTGCCACCTCTGCTCTTGAGGGGGGAAAACCTTGCAGAGGGCTGTGGTTGGAACTGGGCTGAAGGCCGGCAGGGGTGGGCCTCTCCATGGCAGTAGCACACAGGCAGGCAGGAAGTGGCCCTGTGCAAAAGCGGGAAGTGGCTGTTGTCAAACAGGAAGGGGGGGGCTGGGCCGTGGGGAGGGGGCGGGGACCAGCCTGGTGGAAAGGTGGGCGGGAAGGTCAGCCTGGAAGGTCGAGGCCGTCCCCTAGGGGCAGCGAGGTCAGCGGTCACTGGAAGGAGGTGTGTCTCAAGGAAGAAGGCTGCTTTTGTGACCAGAGCAGCTGGTGTGTTACCACCTTGGGTAGTGGAGCCAGAGCCTGGACCGACCCCCGTGGACCAGGACAGTTCAGGGGCCTCATCCCTTTTGAGGTTGGGGATGCTGTGTTTAGCTGGGACAGCCTTTGCCGTTGGGAAAGGATGCTCTTCCCACCATACTTGTTCCTGAATCCTGCTGCTGCTTTTCTCCCCAGACGTGGCCCAGCCCTGGAGGGGATTACGGGACAGAAAGTGTGTGGAAAGGGGACTGGAGACAAGAGCTGGAGAGGCGGGGGTGCTGGCCGGCTGCGCGTGGTGGGAGGAGGCAGGGGAGAGTGTGGTAGGCAGAAACCGCGGCTCATTGAGCAGAGCTGGATGGCAGGGCGCCACAGCCAGCGAGGCTGGAGCTGCGGAAGAGGAGGGATCCGCAGGCAGCGGCTGCCTGGGCTCTGCGCTCTGAAGGGCCCTGTTGCTAACCTTCACCTGCAGGCTGTGGACCCCAGCGAGGGGTGGAGGAACACCCCTCCCCCAGGACGGCTGCTGGAGCCTATCAGAGGGCTCAGTTGGGGTGCTGTGTGCCTGGTGCCTAAGGGAGAGTAACTCTCTCAGTGTCTCTGGTACTAGCCGTGGCCACCAAGCCCTGTCCGAGAGGCCTTCCTATCGTATATCACCTTGGGAAGGAGGCTCTCTGTGTGTGCCCAGCACCGTGCCTAGCACTTACTCAGTGACCTCATTTAATTCACCTCTGTTTTATTTTATTTTTATTTTTGTAATATATTTTTATTGATTTCAGAGAGGAAGGGAGAGGGAGGGAGAGAGAAACATCAATGATGAGAGAGAATCATTGATCAGCTGCTTCCTACACACCCTCCACTGGGGATCGAGCCTGCAACCTGGACATGTGCCTTGACCAGGAATTGAACCGTGATCTCTTGGTTCTTAAGTCGAGGTCGACGCTCAACCACTGAGCCACACTGGCCGGGCATCTCCTCCATTTTATTATTTTTGTTGTTGTTATTACTGTTTTTAGTCCTCACCTGAGGATATTTTTCCATTGATTTTTTTAGAGAGTGGAAGGGAGGGGGAGAGACACAGAGAAAAAAGTATCGATGTGAGACACATCGATTGGTTGCCTCCAGGGCCGGGATGGAGCCTGCAACCAAGGTACGTGCCCTTGACCGGAATCAAACCCGGGACCCTTCCAGTCTGCAGGCCGATGCTCTATCCACTGAGCCAAACTGGCCAGGGCCGTCACCTCTATTTTAGCACAAAATAATGTGCTCTTACTCCTTTGGTCCTCATCAAATGCCGCCTCCTTGCTGAGGCTTTCCCTGACCGCCCTCTCACTCTCCCCTTCCCGCTTTTATTTTTCTACGTAGCCCTTGCCACAACGTCGGCCATGCCATCCACTTCTTATTGTCTGTCCCTCCCTTCGACCCAGCCCCACTCGAGTATCAGCTCCATGAGGGCACAGGTTTTCGTCTGTTTTGTTCACGGCCGTATCCCCAACATCTAGAACAGCGCCTGTCACAGAGCAGGCCTCGGTGCATATTTTTTGAATGAATGAATGAATGGGGCTCAGGTGGGTTAATAACTCGCCTGACATGGCACCACTGGGACGCGATCTGGGGCTGTTGGACTCCGAACCTGATGAGTTAGTGGCGGGATTCCACGGCCAAGGATCAGAGCAAGGACCAAGGCTCAGCCCAGGGTTGAGAGAAGACACAGGCTCCCTCCAGAATGGGGGGGGCCTGGCTCCTTGGCGTTCGGGCCAAACTAAGTGACTAAGGGGGGCCCTACAGACCCTGGGCAGCTCCTTCGAGGAGCTGGGCGCAGGAATCTGCCTCGCTGCTCTGCCCACTCTGCGTCATGAGCAAGCCAGAGCGCCCTTATTTTTAGTGCTGTTGCTGTTGTGGGACTGTAACCGTTAGCCAGTAAGAGACTTAAGGGAGGAGATAAACATTAATCTTCCGGGCCTCCCCTCAGCTGCCACCTCTGCATAGTAAGATGCTCTTCTGCACCTGCCCAGGCAACCAAGCCCAGGGGTTGGGGGTTGGAAGGTGGTCAGGTGAGTGGTCAGAAAGAGAGCTGGTAGGTCTGCAGCTTTGGGGCCGGCTGGCTTGGGACTTCCAAGCCCAGGTCCAGGGGCGCAGGAGGAAGGTGGGTTAGCGCTGACATTCTCCCAGCCAGATCTGGAAGAGGCAAGCCCCCTGCACCAGGCAGGGCTAATCGCGGTTTCCTTGACGACCTCACCTTCTGAGGGTCCCCGGGACGGAGGGATCCGGGGGATGTGGGAGCAGGGGGTTACCTGGGGTTCTCCTGGCTACAGCCTGGTCAGTGTTCATGCCGAACCCGAGGATGGGAAGGAAGGCCTGACCCAGATCTTTGGGCAGCTGGGATGGATTAGCTGGGCAGCAGGAACTAATCTCTGCCTGTCCCTACCTCCTTCTTCCACAGAGCAGAGCTGTCGTTACAGGGAACATTTTGCACAAAGCTGGGGGTGGTTGGTGAAACAATACATAAGAATTCCTTCTAGTGTAAAATCCCTACCTTATCTCAGAATACATTGTCTCATGGGCTATAGGACCTCAGGCGAGTTATTTAACTTCTCTGGGCTTCAGTTTCATCACCGTAGCCCTCACCAGTAGGAGGGTAGTGAGGGTCCGGGAGGCCTTACAGGGGCTCTTTGCTGTTTAGTAGAGGTGGGTGGGCGGAAGCCCCTGGCAAGGGAGGCAGCAGTCGTGAAGGCATCTGCCTGGCCCAAGAGATGTTGGGGTGACCTGGACTGTGTTCCCCAAAGCCTGGAGTTTTTACTCGATGCCCTCACTTTTCTTTATCCTGTCGCCATAGCATAGCAATGGAGAAAGGGGGCTCAGACCTACTGCCCGTGTGACCTTGGGCAGTTACTTTAACTGTTTAAGCTTCAGTTTCCTCATTTGTAGTGTCATGGAGCTAATCAGGTCCCCTGCCTCACAGGGTTTTTGTAAGGCTAAAATGAGATAATCCATGCCTCTGCCTGGCGTATGGTGAATGCTTAGTAAATAATAGTTATTACTACTATAGTTGATGTTATTGATAAACACTTATTAAGCCCCTGTTGTGGTAGGAACTCCCCAGAAAGCACCACTCAGAAAGGTCCTACCCCTTGCCCTAGCTGGATAGTTCAGTTGGTTAGAGTGTCATCTGTCATCCTGATACACCAAGGTTGTGGGTTCGATCCCCAGTCAGGGTACAGACAAGAAGCAACCAATGAAAGCATAGATAAGCAGAACAAGAGGTAAATGTTTCTCTTTCCTCGATCTCTCTCTAAAATCAATCAATCAATCAATCAATCAATCAATCAAAAGAGCCTGGCTGGTGTGGCTAAGTGGATTGAGTGTCATCCCATGGACCAAGAGGTCCCGGGTTCGATTCCTGATCAGGGCACATGCCCAGGTTGCAGGCTTGATCCCTAGTAGGGGGTGTGCAGGAGACAGCCAATTGATCTATCTCTCCCTCTCCCTTCCTCTCTGAAATCAATAAAAATATATATATTTTTAAAAAGATGTATCTGCCAGCTCTGGCCAGTGTGGCTTAGTTGGTTAGAGCATCATCCCATGCATGGAAAGGTTGCGGGTTCGATTTCTGGTCAGGGCACATGCCTGAGTCGTAGGTTCGATCCTCAGTCGGGGCACATGTGGGAGGCCATCGATCAATGTTTCTCTCTCACATTGATGTTTCTCTCTCTCTCCCCTTCTTCCCCTCTCTCTGTAAAAAATCAATAAAAACTTATCCTTGGGTGAAGATTAAAAATAAAAAGGCTGTATCTGCCTGGTGTAGATATGAGCTCTCAATAAATGTTGCCTCTTAATTTCTTCAAATCATCATCACCTTCATTGTCAGCACCATTATGCTTTAGGGTTGCTTTGAAGATTAAAGTAGGAAATACATGCAGCTCCTAGCACAGTGCCTGGTCAGATAGTAGGTGCTCAATAAAACTTAGCTATTAGTAGTATTTCTAACAAGAAAAAGGTTTTGGACATCCCGGCCCGATGAAAGCCCTGCAGTAGTGGAAGGAATCCCAGAGCTTAGTTGAAATCACTCTCTAGTGGGCGGTGCTTTCCTAAGCCGTTTCCTCACCTGGGGAAGGTGCTCATAATGCCTGGCTCCGGGATTGCTGTGACTTGCTGCATTAATCCAGCAAATTGTAAAAGTGCATAGTTGGTGCCTAAGAATTGAACGAGTATGAATAGCCAGGGGGCCACAAATAGAAAGTGTGGTTGATGGCTTTTGGTTTTTCTCCTCTGCTTTTAGATCACCAGAAACTAGAACGTGAGGCCCGGATATGCCGACTTTTGAAACATCCAAACATTGGTAAGTGCACTTATATACGGGTACTCTATTTTTGGGGCCTTTTGTAGCAGGGGCTGGAGGACGGAGGTTCGCTGCCTTTTGTATATGGAACTACTTCGGACCCTGGGCCTTGGCCTGCCTGGTGTCTTGTTTTTCCCAAGCGGGAAAGCAGCCGTGTCTTGCTCAGAATTCTGGGGCTTTCTAGTGTTGAGGCCTGGGTGTCTTCATGCCTGCAGTGCCATCTCAGGGCTGGGATGTGCGATGTCGGAACAGGCTTCACACCCCGTTTCTTCCCTCCTCCTCCAGTCTTGGGGCTGAGGCTCCGGGCTGGTGTCCCTCACCAGGGCCCTCCACGGCCGTCAGGAACGGGTCCGGATTTTGTTTCTGGACTTGAAGGAGTTTTGTTCCTGTGGCGGTGTCGTGCACGCTCTGGGGGTTTCCATGGTGCTCCTGTTTGTATGCCCCAGAGCCAGGGAAGCGAGCCGCCCACCCGCCCGGCTTGTCTGGAGAAGGGGTGGCAGGAGCCACTTGGATGGGGAAGGAGAAAAACGCAGAGGACTTCTCCCTGCTCCCACCCTGACTTGGGGGACAAGAGCACATTGTTGGTTGTTCTAAAGCCTGAGGAGGTTTGCCTGCCACAACCCACTCCGGCTCAGTTTTACATTGTTCAGCTGAAACAGTCTCTGCCAGGAGCCTTGGCCCCGATCGGGCGCCTCTCGCAGGGAGGACAGAAGCGGGGCCGGCTGCAGCGTCGGAGCAGAAACCCCGGTCTTGGCTTGAGGCAGAGCGGGGAGCATCTCCTAGGTTCTCCCCCAAAGCCCTGAGTCATCACACAAAGCATGTGTTCTGTGCTCCTCGGGCACAGCCTAAATATCGGGGCCCCCACAGCGCCCCGGAGGCCGCCCGCTCCCCTCTGCCCTGGCCAGGCCCGTGAGGCGACCTGCCAAAGCGTGATGCTTCCTCAGCCTCTGGCTCCCCAGATCTGGGGCCAGAGTGCTTCACGTGAGCTATTGCGTGGGAGAGCTGAGGTCGTCCTCCCGCCCAAGGGGAGAGGAGCCGCTCCGAGGTAACCAGAACCCCAGCCATGCAGGGCTTTATAGATCACAATCGGCAGCTTGGGTTACACCCGAGCAGATTGGCATAGCCCGCGCTCCGCTCTGCCTGGCGCAGGGTGCTCCACGGAGCCAACACCTCTCAGCCGGCAGGTCCTGGGCGGGGAACGGCTGGGGCTCCTGGGCGACCTCGAAGGCAGGCTCACACCTGAGAACAGACGGTGCAGACACACACCTGGAACAGCAGTCACAGACCCAGGCGTGTTTTGGTTGGGCTGGCTCCGTGGTCTAAAAACATGTTTTATTATTTGCCAGTCAGGATTTAAGCATGAGATTTTGCATCTTGAAAGAATCCTGTTTCCTAGTCTTTCAGATCAGGAGGCTGGGTTCTGCTGAGCCCACTTCTGTGCGTGCTCAGAATCAGCTGGGGGGCTGGGCAGTGGTGGCCCCCTCGCCCACTGGCCGCCGGCCTTGCCACTCCCTGTTAGCTCCCGGGGCACCACCTGTGGTGCCTGTGGGCGTTGTGAGCTTGTGACCTCTGCCCTAGAAGTTCTAGAACAGGAAGAAAAGGCCCGTGGGTAACTAAAGCCACGCACAAGCACAGAGCACTTTGGTGTTCTAATTCCGGGCCTCAGGGTCTGTGCACAGCAACTTCCTCTCCTGATGCTCCTGGTGACCAATTCGTAGAACAGTGACCAATCGCCCTCAGGAGGAAGGAGAACCAGGGGAGGGGGAGATGAGGCAGGAGGCAGGGCCAGGTCTGCAGCACCGCGGCACAGGCGTGCTTGACCACATGTTCAGGGCAGGGCGAAGACAACCGAGAAACAACCACGGAGGAATCTAACCCAGCTGGTGTGGCTCAGTGGTTGAGCATCAACCTATGAGCCAGGAGGTCACAGTTCGATCCCCGGTCAGGGCAGGGTACACGCCCTGATTGCAGGCTCAGTCCCCAGTGTGGGGCGTGCAGGAAGCAGCCGATCAGTGATTCTCTCATCATTGATGTTTCTATCTCTCTCTCCCTATCCTTTCCTCTCTGAAATAAAAAAAAAATTTTTAAAAAATGGGATTCTAGTTGAAAAAAGCTTCTAACCTTTTAAAAGTGTATTCCTAGAAATTAGATGTATACTTTTTGACCTTTTAGACTAGGTTTGATAGCCCCTGCTTTGTACCACCTGCCCCCAAGTCAGAATTAAGGCAGATGGAGAGACCATCTACCCTAGCCATCTGCTCTGTAGGGAGTCAGCAGGCCCCAGGAAAGGCCGGGCGAGCCATACTCACTTCGTTAGCAGCTGATTGCCTAGAACTGTGCTTGCATTGCATGACTGCTCCCAGGTCCTGAGGGATGTTGGTCTGAGGCCCTATGCTGGGGTCAAGGGCAGGGGGAAGAAAAGGTGAGCCAGCACTGTGTCCTGGGAGAGCTGGCTGGCCAGGCTGTCCGGCTTCCGGTGGGAACCAGGCCTCCTGGAGATGTGGCAGAGCTGTGGGCCCAGGAGGCCTGGGTTGCCATGGATTCTGACCCGGCTTGTGGCAGAAGAAGAGGCAGTTTTGTCCCCCTCATTCACTATTCCTCTCGTCTCTCCACTGTTCCATCCTTCAGAGCTGTGGCCCTTTTGGCTCCAGCCTCTTTAACTCCATCCCGCAGGGATACAAGTGGACCAGCCGAGAGTGGTGCAGAGTTGAGGAAGCTGAGAGCACAGAGCTCAGGGTCAAAATGACTCGGAAGGGGACTTGGTGCAAGGAGTGAGGCCTCCCCAACTTTATCTGCTCTGTCCCAGGAGTTAAAAGCCTCTTGGAAGAGGGAACCCTAATGTAGACTATGGACTCTGGCTGATCATGGCGTGTCATTGCAGGTTCATCAGTTATAACGAATGTGCCGCTCTGGTGGGGGATGTGGAGAGTGGGGGAGGCTGTGCATCTGTGGGGACAGAGGGTATGTGGGAGCCCTGTGCACGGTCTGCTTGGTTTTGCTGTGAACCCAATCGCTCTAAAAAATAGTCTGTTAATTTTTTGAAGCCTATTGGTGATGAGGTGTACTGCAGAACCACCACCAGCCCCAGGGGAGTGGCCGGGGGTGTGGAGTTGAGACGGGGAGACGGCAGGAGTGCTAACCGGCTAGTTTGAATGGAGTGTGTTCCGCCTATGCTCTGCCTGCTCCCTGCTCTAAATTCCTCTGATGAATAGACTCCGTCTTCCTTCGTGCTGAGCGGCCCCGGTAGTGTCCCTCCCAGCCCAGCCCTGTGGTTTAGAGCAGCACCTCTCAAACTTCTTTGTGCCCATGGCTCTCCTGGGGGTCATGTTAAAATCAGATCTGATTCAGGAGGTCTGGGGTGGCCCTGAGCGTCCTTGTCTCCAGGTGATGCTCACGGTGCTGGTCTGTGGACCATCGCCATGGAAACGCAAAGGTCTGTGGCTTTGGCGTCAAGTCCGGGTTTGAATGGGGGATTTGCTGGTTAGTAGCTGTGATGTTTTTCGGCACATTATTCAGCCCGCCCGTGCCTCCGTGTTGTCATTCGTGCCTCTTTGTGGAGTTGGGAGGGTTCGGCGAGCAAAGGAGGCCCAGGAAATAAATGGGGATGAAAACACATTCTAACTGCCAGGAGTGATCTCTCCCAGACTCCAGCCCCAACTCGGTTCGCAAGGTATTTAAGCCCGGCTGCCTTGGGCTCTGGGCCCATGCAGCTACCAGTAAGTGCAGCAAAAATAGTAGCAAAGAAAATGAAGGAAACGTTGAATCGTGACTGAACAGCTCTCAATCCCTACCCACCACTCCTGGGGGCAGCCGCAGGCTCCCCCTGAGCCCCCAGTCACAGGACCTCCTTCCGACTGTGTTTCTTGCTGTGGGCGTTAAGAGTGACACTTTTCCAGTACTTTCTGACCACGGTTTGTCAGTTAAAATATGGCATATTGTTGGGTGTGTCTTTTTTGTATTTGTTTTTTTTTTGTTAATTCTCACCTGAGAATATTGTTTCCATTGATTTTTAGAGAGTGGAAGAGAGGCTTGGGAGGGAAGGAGAGAAACATTGATGTGAAAGAGACTTACCCAATGGTTGCCTCCCACACACAGCCCATCCCCAGGAGGGGGGCAGGGATCGGGGATTCAACATACAACCCAGGCACGTGCCCTTGACTGGGAATCGAACCTGGGACCCTTCGGTGTGTGGGCCGACTCTAACCACTGGACACACAAGCCAGGGCAGTTGGGCGGTTTTTAAAGAATTGGAAATAGCCACAATATTTGGGTTGTGGCTTTGTCAGTCCTTGAAGATAGGAAACATATCAAGTAAGAGTATCTGAGTGGTTTTCGGCCTGTTCTTCCTTCCACCGTTTGTAAAGAACAATAATTAGGCTTATCACTGTCCTGTCATGAACACTGCAGTCCTTTCCCCGCTCTTCCTGTCTGTAGACGTGTCTGGCCCTCCTGGGCCTTCCTGCCCTCCCGTCACTGTGGATGGGCGGGGTGTCGGGTTATTTCATTGCACGCACTTTCCTTCTCCCTAGTTCCATTCTGGGGTAAGTGCTGGTTTGAAGGCTGTCTTCCCCACTCCCCCGGAAGCTCTCGGCGGCAGGGCCAGGTTTCTTGTCTGCACAGCTGGATCCGTGGCATGTACGGCCACGCCTGCTTCAGAGAAGGTGCCGAATGGACGCTGATGAGCGAATCAGAATGGCCAGGGCTAGTGGGGACAGGCTGGAGCTCCATGCCTAAGAGGATGGAGAAGGTGACAATATCAAGGGTCTGATGCCCGCTGGTTTTGGCTTCGAGTCTCAGTTCTGCCGCTTGGCATGATCTTGAGGGGGTTTCTTTGGAGCCTCGGTTTCCTCTCCTGTTGGATGGGGGTGAGCAGACGTTCCTGTCCCCCAGAGTTAGTGTGAGAGGTCAATAAAACCCCAGGGGTAAAGCACTTGGCACAGTGCCCAGGCATCGGAGCAGCTCACGTGTTGGTTGTTATCATTTGGATCATTAGGAGGAATCTGCTCGGTGGGCACTTAGAGAGGTGCAGCCGCGTTTCTCCCCTTGTTCTCATTTCCCTTTTAATTTTCTTTACAAATGGAAACCAAACACCGAAAACGATAGCAGTCTCGTTCAGACACGGGCCTTCCACACCCGCCGGCACCCTCGCCGGAGCCCTTCTCTGGGCTGGGTGGCCTGGGAGGGTGAGTCTTCCGCTGCGGCTTCTCTTTCCTCCCACCTGGGCTCTGTGTGTGGCCTCACGGAGAAGGGCAAGTGCCAGTGACTCCCTGTCTGGGCATAGGCCGGGGTGCCCGCCCTGCTCTCAGCCCTGCTGTGCTGTGCGGGGCTGGGGGGGGGGGGGGGTCCGGGCAGGCTGGCTGGGCGGCAGGACTCCCGGGCGCGCTGGTCAGCACGGAGCCTGCTGTCCTGTGAGCTGGCCGTCCAGCTGCTGTCAGTCACCTCCCTAACAAAGCTGGTTTTTGGCTTCTGGGACAGCTGATTTCCAGGGGATTATTTGTATTACACACTTTAATGCTTTTTAATAGCAAATTTCTAATTAAATGGAAAGTCCTTTTGGAAGCGAGGGAGCAGCAGCTGCAGCAGGACCCAGCACGCAGCACTGACTGAGCCCAGAGGAGCGCAGTGAGGAGGCGGCGGCAGGGCTTGGGGGCTCGCGTGAGCGCCTGGGCGAGTGGGGCGGGGAGGCACCCGCGCCTGGCTGCGCCCCTTCCTTCTGTCACCTGCGGGCTAGAGAAGCAGCGGGCTCCTGTTTGCCCGAGGACAGGAGAGAACGGGTTGGGAAGTACTGCTGCCTCTGGTCCCAGTGGTAAATCACAGAAATACTGAGTTTGGGGTGGAATTTGGGGTTGAGTAACCAGATCCGATCAAATAAGGTAAGCAGTAAGAAGTGTAAACAGTCCTTAGGCCCTGGTTCAAACCTGGCAGGCCTGAGCCCTCGTGTGTCAAGCGAGGGGAACCATGGCACCCTAGTGATGGCTTAGTGCCTGGGTTTTAGGTTCTGGCTGGTCCCGCTTCGGTGGGGAGGGGATGTAGGGAGGCACCTCAGCCCTGATAAACGGCTCTGACACCAGAAATGGAAGCTGTCGTTTGGGGAAGAGAAAAGGTGGTTTTTCTGTGTCTGAGAACTTCACTGGTTGGCTCGGTGTCGGGCCATTCCTGAAGTGCTCTGTGAGGTGCTCCTGAAACTGCCGAGGGTAGGAGCGAAGGTCAGACAGGGAACTCTTTGGAACAGAGGTTTCCCATCCAGAGGGTTCAGGTGAGGGAAGGGACAGGAACAGCCAGACCGTCAGCCAAAGCATGGAGCTGTCTTTGCATTAGAATGATGCTCGGAGCTTGGCATTTAACCCAGAGGGTGGCTCTGTGGGCAGAAGCTTGTAGAGAACTCAGACATTAGGTTGGTTTTCTGCCCAAGAGCTCCGGAGGCAGGGAGTGGGAAGGGATTCTGCTCACCAGCCTTCTCTTGCAATTGGTGGGTTGCCATAGTCGGCTCCACGCAACGGCCTCCCAGACCCGTCGATGCTGCTGTAGGTACATTCGTGAATGGTCTCTCTCCCGGGCTCCGTTATTTGGTTGCCTGGGTGTGTGGGCCACTCCGCCTGTCTTATAGGAAACAGTGGGGTAGATGGGTCTTTGGAGACAGATAGAGCTGGATTCACGTCTTAGCCCACCATATCTTTGGCCTTTGGCAAGATATTGTATGTTCCTGCCCTAGCCAGTCTGGCTCAGTGAATAGAGCATCAGCCTGTGGACTGAGGCGTCCTAGGTTCGATTCCAGTCCAGGGTACATACCTTGGTTGCAGGCTCAAGCCCCGACCTCGTGTTATTATATGTTCCTGAACCTCCTGTGTCCTCATCTGTAGAATAGGAGTAATACTCATCTTACGGTGGTCGTCAGAAATAATAAACTCCTTGAAGGCAGGCCCGTTGTCCTTCCTAAACCTAAACCCCCTAGCACAGGGTCTGGCACATAGTAGGCACTCAGTAAATGCCTGTAGCATAAGTGGTGTATGCCGAGGGCTTACAGAAGGCCTGCGCATAATAAGCACTTCATGTAATGGTTTTCGTTGCCTTCGCGGATTGCCTCCCATGCTCACCATCATCATCTTCGCTCCACATGCCTTCCTGCTGGGCTCTCCCTCTCCCACTTCTCCCTTGACTCCTCTGAAAGGGCTCTGGGCTCTCCCATCTTGCCATTCTCTGCACCCCCACCCCCCCCTCGGTAAGCCCGGTGCCCCTCACTGAGCATCCCGTTGTCACTCATCCTATCCCAGGACCAGCTTCTCTCGGACCAGCCCCTCCGACGGTCCCTGCTTTTCTCTGTCTTCTTAGTTGCGTCTTAGCTGCGAAGCTTGTCTGAGGTGGTGACCAAGGCGCTGAACCTGGGGCCTGGGTGTCTCTGCGCCGAGACTGCATCACCTTGGATGGGGGAGCACTGGGCATGCGGTGCTCCTTCCGGAGAGAGCCCTGCGAGGCTGGCAGGAGGGCGAGGCTGGCAGGAGGGGCGGCGGGCGCGGGGTTCCTGGGGAGGAAGGAATAGGATCTGCAGGTTCCCTCTGTTAATGTCTGTCCCGTCTCCTCTCTTGCAGTGCGCCTCCACGACAGCATTTCGGAAGAAGGGTTTCACTACCTCGTGTTCGACCTGTAAGTGCACTTTCTGAGGATGCGGGGCCTTTCCTCCAGCTGGTTCGGCAGGAAGGCTCGGGAAAGGCCTGAGCCAGGCCTCAGCTCTGCCCGAAGGGAAGAATTTGATTTTGAGCTCCCTCTGGTCGCGGCGTGTTGCTGAGGGGTCTCTGCTCGCTCGGGGTCTCCCCAGAACGGCCATTGCCGTCGCATTTCTGTTCAGCAGCTCGTCTCGTGCAGATGCTTTTTTCTTGTTTCTCGGTGTGTGGTCCTTCGTGGAGAAATAGAATACAGCTCTTTGCATGACCTGAGAAATTCTGAGAATTCGTAGGTAGCTTTTGTTAGTGGTAAACGGGGCTCTAATTGGTCTCTCCTCCACTTGGTTGTAGTTTAATATCTTAAGAGTGGCTCTTCACCTCCGGAAGTGCCTCTTTGGTATTCCCAGGGTTGGGTTCTCTGTCCTTAGTCTCATCATTCTTCAGCTTCAAGGAGTAGGTCTGTTCTTTTTGGGCAACTGCATCTTAGTGTTTATGTTGGTCTCAAAACGATGCCTTTCTGAGTAGGTCAATTATTTTTCCTCGATCCCGGTAGAGTCATCTTTGCCAGAGGATTAGCTATCTGTAGGTTATGAAAGCAAATGTGCAGGAGGAAGGGAAGGCCCATGGTACCCCGAGGAGAAGCCCCATGTCATCGAAGGGTTGGGTGTGTTCTGGGCTCTCGGATGAAACGCACATACAGAGTCAGGGCTTCTTTAAAAGCTGTTCTACAGGGTGACTTGCTACCTGTTGGGTGCTAGGGTTGGTTGACTAACCTGCCTCCTCTGATCCTCTTTGTCTGTTGGTTGCAGTGTTACTGGTGGAGAGCTGTTTGAAGACATCGTGGCCAGAGAATACTACAGTGAAGCTGATGCCAGGTGAGACAGGGACCCTGTCGTTCAAGGGTGAATCGTGGCCATCTTAGGGGACCAGGCACTGTGTCTACTTGAAGAGTGTTTGGGGAAGATCAGAGAGCTCTTGTCTGGACAAACACTCTGTCGAGCTGGACTCGGGTGCATTTCGTGGATGATACAAAAAGCTAAAAATTCAACACTGGCAGACCGGATTTTTTCCAAAGCGCTTACGAGCCTCCATCTCCATCACCCCCAATACCTTTCCTTTGCACTCCCGTGTACTTGCAGGCATGCCCAAGGGTTGTCCCTGCCCCCTTTCTTTCCTTTGACAATTTCTACTGTGTATAAAGCATCCTGGGGGTGACCCAGAGATGGAGAAACGTGGCTTCTGTCCCAAAGGGTTAGCAATCCAGCCAGGAGCCTTTCTGCGAGACTTCAGCCTGGCCCACCATGGCCAGCCCCCATGGGCTCCTCAGGCCCGAGGACCGTTCTCGGCCACACCTCACAGCCCCACGCCCTGTGTGGAAGCCCTGGCAGCTCCTTTCTGTGACACAGCAGATTCCTCCCACACCACAGCTCTGGGCGCTTGTTTGGCCTGCCTTTCCCGCCCGGCTCCTCCCCCAGCCCCTCGTTTGCTCAGAGGGTGATGTCCGTACAACCTGGTTTTGATCATCCTGCCTGTAGCTTATCTGGCACATGTGGCAGCTCTAGCTGCCTCTGGAGAGGCGGGAGCACAGCTTCCTCACAAATTCTCAACTCAGGAGAGGCCATTGTTTGCTGATCAACTTCAGATGCTTCAGCCTCGGGAAGAATTCTCAAGTGGGGAGATGAATTCCAGTGCCAGCAGGGGAGGACCAGGCCCTGGGGCCAGAGGAGGTGGTGATAGCTCAGGGAGCTGGCGGGGAGGAGGGAGAGCTTGGGGGGATGACTGTACCAGTGGGCTTGGCCTGGCTCTGCTGGGACACTTCGCACTTTTGCCATTTTTGGCCAGAAGGCTCTCCCTGCTAGCCGGGCTCTGTTCTAATTATACATTTCTGTGGAGACTCGCCTCTTCAGCTCAGCCTTACAGTCTTTTTGGCCTCCTCTTGGGCTGTGTCCTGTAGGGCGGCCTGAGCCCCCAGGAGCCTCATAAGCCCCTTTGGCTCTGGTGGAAGCCCCAGTGTCAGATTTTAAGGAAGGAGTCGTAAGTCCGGGTCACCAGCCCAGCACTCCCAGACCCTACAAGCCTGTTCCATGTGCCTGGTAGTACTGCTGGCGGGGGCTCCGTTCTCTCAGCCATGTTTCTTCAACCTCAACCTTGGGGCTAGATTTTTTTTTTAATACGTTTTTATTGCTTTCAGAGGGGAAGGAAGGGGGGGAGAGAGACAGAAACATCAGTGGTGCGGAACTCGCAAGCGCTTTCCTTTTCCTCTTCTGGGGATGGTGACTTCGGCCATTCTCCGTGGCCCAGCGTTTGGCATACCGTCGGAGGCTGTCCTACAATGCAGCCTTTAACAAAACTAGGCTGTCCCGAACCCCTGGCAGTAGAATTGTTTGCCTTGATAAGAAGGTTAGGAAAGCACCAACATCTCCATGTGGCGTGTGCCCAGGCCGACTTCGCGGAGTTCGTGCTGTGAGACCTGAGGTTCTAATGAGCTCGTCTAAAACAACGAAGCGTGTCAGCAGGGCCTCTGGTGGGTCCGTGTGTGCCAGGTGTGTCTGTGACAGGATCACGCGTGTGCCAGGTGTGTCTGTGACAGGATCACGCGTGCTTCCCTTACTGGGGAGCAGAAAATCGCTGTGAAAGTATTGAAGGCACAAGCACAGAGCCAGAAAGCTAAATAAATTTAAAAATGAAGCTTTCTTTGAGTAATAAAAGCAATTAAAGGGCTAAAAGAAACATCAGTGATGATAGAGAGTCATGGATCGGCCTCCAGGCCCCCTACTGGGGATCGCGCCCGCAACCCAGGCCTGTGCCCTGACTGGGAATTGAACCGTGACCTCCTGGTTCATAGGTCAACTCTCAACCGCTGAGCCACGCCAGCTGAGCGGGCCAGGTGATTTTTTTGTTGTTGTGAGGCGCCCTCCTGTAGGTTGTAGAGATTTAGAAGCATCCCTGGCCTCTACCCACTAGATGCCAGTCGCAGCCAACCCCTCCGTTGTGACAACCAGAAATGTCTCCAGGCATTGCCAGATGCCCCTTGGGTGGCAGAATTGTCCCCCAGTTTTCATCACCGCTCTAGACTGTCGACACTCTGCCAAGAGTTTGACTGTAAGTGGGGCAGAATGGTTGGGAGTTGGGCAGCCTCATTCAAGAATCAGCATGACTGTGACTGTCTTAGTTTGTCTTTTTCTTAGCAAAATCATGATCAGAAATGCTCCTTTAGCTACTGTGTTTTGTTGGTTAAAATTTTTTTTTATGAGTGTATTTGAGCAAAACTGACAATTGCCAGGAAGCAGAATCTCAACTGGTTGAGAAAATGCTCTAGAAAATGGCAGTTTTACCACTTATGTTGTACATCAGAGTCTAAGGGCAAGCCGAAAGGGGGTTACATTGAAACCCATTGGTGATAGATTAGGGAGGTAGGAGAAACCAGAGGAGGAAATCTCTGGGGTTGGATAAAAAGTAAACCAAGTAGACTCGTGCTTTTACATTTGTGGGTATAGTTGACATGATAATAACAATGAAGGAATTTGTGGTGCTCTGGGGGGGGGTGACTGTGCTTTGAGAAGTGGGGTGGGGGAGAGGGGAGCGATTGTTTTGATATCCAAGGCTATGTAGTCAGGTATGTTATTTTAGATGCAAAAAGATGACCGGCTCAGTTAAGGTGAAGCTTGACCTTTGTTAGGGAAAAATACTGCCTTAGGACACAGCTACCTTCCATGAACTGCTTTTAGTTTAGACAGTTTTCGTTTCAGACCATCCTATGTGGTTACTTTTGGTCTCTGAGTTTGTAAAGCTGCCACGCAGGCCTCCCCTGAACTTGTCAGGTTTAGCAGGTGGTCCCTTTTTTATCCACACTTCCCCCTTTTGGTCATAAATCAATCCAAAGGACGCATTGATGACCAGCCTTTTGGTTGGATAATGTGGTCCCACGGTGCTAGGAAGGCTCATTCTTAGGAAGTCTTAGTGTCAGCTTTTTCTCGCTGATCCATGGACCATTGGGGATGGGACAAGACCGTAAACCTGAATGGAAGTCAAGGCTGAATTTTTCTCATAAGTGAAAAGCAGATACAGTGGAACCTCGGTTCTCGAACTTAATTCATTCCAGAAGGCTGTTCAAGAAGCGATCGGTTCGGAAACCAATCATTTTTTCCTATTAGAAATAATGTAAATTAAATTAATCCTTTTTTTTTAATCCATTCCGGACCCCCAAATGATTCCCTGGGTTGTGTGTGTGTGTGTGTGTGTGTGTGTGTGTGTGTTTTATATTTTTTATTGATTTCAGAGAGGAAGGAAGAGGGAGGAGAGAGGTAGAAACATCAATGATGAGAGAGAATAATTGACCAGCTGCCTCCTGCACGCCCCCCACTGGGGATCAAGCCCACAATCTGGGCATGGGCCCTGACCAGAATCAAATATGTGAGCGCCTGATTCATAGATCATTGCTCAACCACTGTGCCACCTTGGTACTCTTGATGGCCTCTTTATGTTTTAAAATGTGCTAATCTTTGCCTTCCCCAGCCACAAAAGCATTCTCTCCTTTGCTTGTTGCTTAAGATATGTTTTTTTTTGTCATGCTGAGGTATCAGCTTGAAAGGGTTGTCAATTCCAAAACCCAGAGTTTGGTTCCACAACTGAGACATTTTTCCTATGACAACTTGGTCAAGAACCGAATTGTTTGAGATGGGAGATTTTTGAGAAACAAGGTTCGACTATAAATGGGAGGCAGTCAGGTCCTATGGGCCTTCATAAAGAAAACCGTACAGACCGTTTTTAACCTTTAAGCGCTCGTGATCCGAGTTTTATTTGTCTCGCTTTTCTATATTTTGCATCTAGTATAACATTTATGTATGGTTTGAGGGCACACTATATACTTAGGTGCTCTGGGCCCCTTGGGGGGAAATTGTTTCTTAAAGGTGTCTCTGTACTGGTTTGATCTCCCCTGCCAGATGACAAACCTCAGGGCAGGCACTGGGCTTACTCATCTTTATAGCCTGTGTGGTGCCCCTAGGTACCCAGTCAATGTTGAAATGAACGTGCGTGTACCTACCCCAAAACAACTTAGGTTAAGGGGACTCTCCTTCCCAAGTTGCCACCACAGGCCTCTTCTCCTAGGACAGAGTTACGAGAGGGGGAAAGAGAAGAGAGGAAGAGGTTTGTTTCCCTTCCCAGGGGTCTGGGGTGTCTCCAATACCTTGGAAACAAACTGGGTTGCGTTGGACCTTCACAGTCTCAGGAGGCATGGTGGACGCTGTTCTAGTTGCTCCTTGGCGGTTTTCTATCGGGAGACTCTGGACAGTCCACTTAATCTGCCTGGGACTCCGGTTCTCCTTCTGTAAAATCGGTTGAGCGAGATGCTGTCCGCAGCCCAAGGTTATGTCTTACTGTTCAGTGATGTTCTGTGAGCCCGTGACCCAGCTCCGTGAACCCGTGCTACAGGTTTTACACGCTTCAGTCCACAGCGTGTGGCTGTGAGTGAATGAGGTGGTTTAAACTCTCGCCGACATTTCTTTTCCTTCTGCTTTTGCAGCCACTGTATACATCAGATTCTGGAGAGCGTTAACCACATCCACCAGCACGACATCGTCCACAGGGACCTGAAGGTACTCCTCCGGCTCCCCGTTCGCTTCCTGCTTGTGAGGCGTTGTCGCCACCTGGTGCCGGATGGCGGTACTACGCGGACCCACCCAAACTGGGCCCCCTCTGGGCCCAGGGGTAGGTGCCTCACAAGGTTCTGTCTTTTCCCTTACGCAGCCTGAGAACCTGCTGCTGGCGAGCAAATGCAAGGGTGCCGCGGTCAAGCTGGCCGACTTCGGCCTGGCCATCGAAGTCCAGGGAGAGCAGCAGGCTTGGTTTGGTAAGAGTGACCCCGTCTTCCTGGAATGCAGCCCCCGCCCTTCCTCCTCTTCCTGATCTGCCTTCCTCCTCCAGAACTAGCAGCCAGACCCTTAATGGTCCTGGCCTCCTCAGGGACTGGAGGAGAGGGAGGGTGTAGAGCTCCCCGCCGGCCCTACATGACTCAGTGCAGTGAGCCTGGCTGTTGTCAGCACTGTGTTCTTGCTGCCTCTGGGGAGGACGCGAGTTCCTGGTAGGCACACGGACTTGCCCTCTGATTGAGATTCCGGGCACTGCACGAAGCCCAGCCTGTCACCTCTTGCGGCCCATGTCCTGGGAGCTTGGGTAGCAAAAAGCATCAGAAGTGAGAAGGGGCTCGGGGAAGATGGCTGATGTGGATCCAGTGAGAGAGAAGGTGGGTTCAGCGTGCCTCCTCCCTCTCTCCTGCTGCAGGTTTTGCTGGCACCCCGGGTTACTTGTCCCCTGAGGTCTTGAGGAAAGATCCCTATGGAAAACCTGTGGATATCTGGGCCTGCGGTAAGCCCATTCCACACGCGCAGCTTCTCCGCGATAAGGGCCCCTGACGCGGAGCGAGGGCGAGAGAGAGGCATTGCTCTTCTCCGCGGGCCCCACAAGGGTCTGGTACATGTGAAATCACGGCGTGTGCTCTAGTGCCCCTGGATGGCCATTCCCACCACGCCCTGGTCCCAAGTACTTTCCGTTCTGTTTACATCTCCTTGAAGAGGGATTTGCCCACGCCTTAGAGCAGTGGTTCTCAACCTTCCTAGTGCCGAGATCCTCTAACCCTTTGTGGTCCAATGTTATTTTTGGAATTCAAACAGTCTGGTCCAAATTAATTGACGGGATTGAATGTTGAACTTCTTAATGTTCTTATTGCTGGACGTTGGACCTGCTCCTAGCGCCTGGTCTGTCGAGTCAGCCTCGAGGTTGGACCGAAAAGGGTTAATACAGTTCCTCATGTTGTGGTGACCCCCAATTTCATTGTTACAAATTGAACATAATTAAAGCATAGTGATTAATCACAAAAACAATATGTAATTATATATGTGTTTTCCGATGGTCTTGGGCGACCCCTGCGAAAGGGTCGTTCGACCCCCCAAAGGGGTCGCGACCCACAGGTTGAGAACCGCTGCCTTCGAGGATGTGCTGTGCCTCAAGAAATCCCTGGCGTGGCGTGGCGTGGCGTGGCGTCACGGGGAGTGAAGCGTAGCAGGAAGGGCTGGAGGCCTGGCATCGTTGGCCAGGACCCACTTCTACCTCTGCTGTGGCCCTTGACTCTCTGGGTGGCTCTGAGGCCTGTGTGGGTTTTCCTCAGCAAAGAGAGCGACTCACCCCAGTGACCTGTGCTCTGTCTCGTAGGAGTCATCCTGTATATACTCCTGGTGGGATACCCCCCCTTCTGGGATGAGGATCAACACAAGCTGTATCAGCAGATCAAGGCCGGAGCCTATGATGTAAGGACCCATTTGTTCCTACCCCGTGGTCTCTTCCCAGGGAGGGGGCAGGGTGCCAGGAGGGGGCGGGGGGCTTGGAGGACGCAGGGACTGGCATACAGGTCTCCATTCTTGCCACCCACTGTCCCAGGGAGTGACTTTTTTGCAGCCATTCTTGGTGTCTGTAAAACCAAGGAGCCCGCTGAAACCCTTGGGCGTGGAGGGGTGGTGTGCCGTCTAACACGGGGAGAAGGAGTCTGGCACCCTCCGCTGCGCTGGGGCCTGGGGCACGTTGCTGGATCACTGCTTCCTCCCAGTAGATAGGCAGGGTTGAACCAGAAGATGTTGGAGTCCCTTTCCTGCTCTGAGCTCGTATTCTAACCATGCTTGCTGGCTTCCTGTGCTGACACAGGTGCTGGGATACCCCAGGGCTTCCCTGACTCCTTCCCGGGCAGCTTTAGGTAGCACGCACTACCCCTCTGATGAAGATAGAGCCTACCTTTCAGGGTGTGAGGCTCGCCAATTTCATATCCCTCCTGCCCCTTCTTCTGCTCCTCAGTTCCCATCACCAGAGTGGGACACGGTGACCCCTGAAGCCAAGAACCTGATCAACCAGATGCTGACCATAAACCCCGCAAAACGTATCACAGCCGACCAGGCTCTCAAGCACCCATGGGTCTGCGTAAGTGTCTTCACCCGGGATGGAGGGGATCAGTGTGCCCTCGCACCCTCCTCGCCCTTTTTATTAACGAGCAGAGAATAATTATTCTGGGCCCTGAGCAAGGTCTCAGCAGAGAGGGAGGGGCCCGGAGCTTGGAGGGATTCAGGGAGGCATATGGGGCTAATTGGCCTCTGTCCGTCTCTCTCCCATTCACTTGTCAGGTGTGAGTTGGTTCTGATCTTGAACGAGGGCTTTTCTGCAGACTCTAGGTCAGTGGTTCTCAACCTTGGCTGCACATTAGAATCACCTGGGAATCTTTTTAAACTCCTGATTTCTGGGCCTCATCCTTTGGAAATTCTGTTTCTTTGTTATGGGGTGGGGCCACAACATTAGTAACAAAGAAACAGAATTTCCGGAGGATGAGGCCCAGAAATCAGGATTTTAAAAAGATTCCCAGGTGATTCTAATGTGCAGCCAAGGTTGAGAACCGCTGCTCTAGGTAGTTGATGAGAGAAAGCAGCTGGCACAGCCCAAAGTGAATTGCCAAACTTACGGTGCATATTACGACTTTAGCTCTCATACAAACTCTAATGGAAATGTAACCAAGACTCAGCAGTAACAAAGGGGGGCTCTGAACAATTAAAAAGAGCACCCTGAATTCAGTCATAAAGCTCACCCTAGGAGAGCCCTGGGGCCTCCCAGTGTGGGTGAGCATACTCTCGTTTCCACACACAGTCCTAGCAAGCTGAAATCATCGGTTCAAGCAAAGCAGAGGGTTTGCTACAGCTAGGCCATCTGACAGCCGTAATGCATTTATTTATCATTCCTGTGTTTTCTGATTGCCTCTTGGGTGCTGGTCACCATGTGGGTGCTGGAGATACGAAGATGAATGAGGCATGGTCCCTCCCCCAAAGATCGCAAAGATTATCCAGGGAGACGGGCACTCGAATATACAACCACTCTGTGATGTGACAAGTACATAAAAGAATCTACTGAGTGCTTAGGTGCACCTGCAGTCTCTGAGGGAGGTAGGATTACTGAGGGCTGCATGGAGGAGGTGACCAGGAGTTCCTCAGGATGATAACCTGCAGACAGGTTAGCTTGGGCCAGGGTGAGAGGCCACAGGGAATTGTAGTGGGTTTAAGGAATGTTAGTTTGCAAGAGAATGAAGCCCATACAGGTTTCTGCCTAAGGAGTTTAGATTTTATTCTGAAAACATGGGGAACCATTTGTAATTGAGAAAAACCACTTTGGAGGCTGTGTAGAAAATGGACGGAAAAGGAAAGAGGCTGGGGGCAGAGAGCTCAGGACGCTTGTCATTGTCTCGACAAAGCCAGGTGAGGTCTCGGCTAAGGCTAATGATACAGTGGGCAGTGTGGCAAGAAGAGGACAACTTTGAGATATTTGGGAGACCGAAAGCATCGAAAGAATTGAGTAACTAGTTGGATTTGGGGAGAAGAGAGAGGGCTCTATGGGGACTGCCAGGTGTTGAGTTGATAACTGATGGAGGGTGGTACCATTCATTGACCCAGAAGAAACCCAGGAGAGAAGCCAGTTTGTGAGAAAATACGCTGATGATGAGTACGGTGTTCGAGGGCCTCCGGCTGGCGACGTTCCGAGGGTGGTTAGAAACACGGTTCCAGAGACTGGAAAAGTGAAAAGTTGGAAATGCAGGTTGTAGTCCTTTTTGTGTAGGTGCTGTTGAGACTGTGGAAATGGGTGGGGTTGCTTCTTTGCTAGTTGACTTTTCACTGTGGGCTTGTGTAAGAGAAGAGATGGCCACCGAACACGGCATGTCGCGCCGGAGTTAGAGGAGTCTGCAAAGGGACCGAGAATGAGAACTGCCATGTAGGAGGAGGAGCAGGAGCAGGAGACCCTAAGAAACAGGAGGTTTTAGTAAGGGAGTGTCTGTAATCACACGCTTTAGAGCAGCGGTCGCCAACCTTTCAGACCTCACGGACCACCGGTTGGCAACCGCTGCTCTAGAGAGTCCAATAAAGACAGAAAAGAATCCATCGGTTCTGACCGATTAGAGGCCATTGTTTCATTGTGTTTGCTGATAGAGGCAGGGGAGTGGGATAGACCTGTGTAGCCTGTTTTCTGTGAGGTGAAGAGCGAATGGGGCTGAAGGGAGAAAGAAGTGGTACTACTTAGAAAAGACAGATGGGTTAGGCCAGGGGTCCTCAAACTACGGCCTGCGGGCCACATGCAAATACAAATATTGTATTTGTTCCTATTTTGTTTTTTTACTTCAAAATAAGATATGTGCAGTGTGTGTAGGAATTTGTTCATAGTTTTTTTTAAAACTATAGTCCGGCCCTCCAACTGTCTGAGGGACAGTGAACTGGCCCCCTGTTTAAAAAGTTTGAGAACCCCTGGGTTAGGCCGCCGTGGTCGGCAAACCGCGGCTCGCGAGCCACATGCGGCTCTTTGGCCCCTTGAGTGTGGCTCTTCCACAAAATACCGCGTGCAGGCGCGCACGTACAGTGCGATTGAAACTTCATGGCCCATGCCCAGAAGTCGGTATTTTGTGGAAGAGCCACACTCAAGGGGCCAAAGAGCCGCATGTGGCTCGCGAGCCGCAGTTTGCCGACCACTGGGTTAGGGGAGTTTTAAAATTTTTGTTTAAGGAGAGGCTTGACTACAATATATAGATTGCAGAGAAGAGTATAATCTGGAGTAAGGGGTTAAAAATATTAGCTGATTGGGGAAGCAAAGGCCTGGATAGCTCCAAGCCCAGGGGGAGGGGTCAGCGCTGGACTTGGGGTTGGATGCTGCTGCTGGGACCCGGATGAGGTGCAGGTGGGTGACAGCCAGACTGAGGGTGGGGGTGTTGAACTTGAGGTTCTTTCCTGATGAGCCATCCTTCCTCTTGGTGCGGAAGTTGACGCTCTGGAGGAAGAGGTGGAATGCGAGAGGAGGTTGGGAGAGTTGCTCTGGGAACCAGGAAAGGGAGCAGCCCGGGGATGGGGGAGAGACGGCCGCGCGGCCCGTGGGTTGTGGGCTCCAGGCGGCATGTGGTAGGATGTCTTTTTCTGGCAGGCTGGCCAAGACAGCAGCAGCAAAGGGAGGTCGCGATAACTGAAAATGGGCTCTCGGGAATAGGGGCAGTAGGGTGTCCCGGGGTCCTGTGGCAGGCCCCACCCCCCACTATCCTGTCTGTCTCGGTGGCTGCGAGGACATGGCCGGTCTGTGCTGTGTGGTAACCGATGCTTGTGCCGCTGACCCTGAGTCATCTGAGAGACGCGTATCACGTCCCATGGCCTCTGTGTAAGGGGGAAGGAAGTTAGCTCTAAGTCGGTGAAGAAAACTTCCTTCCAGAATGATAAAAAGCTCCTGAGATCACAGCGTCATTTAGGCCCTTGTTGGGGGGACGTTAAGAGGAGTTCCTTGGGAGGAACCAGCGTTCTCTGTCGAGAGCAGGACCCGGGCTGTCGGGGACTCGGCCGCTGCTCAGGCACAGCTGCTGCAGGAGGCGGGCACGAGGGTCACAACACGCAGGAACTCCGGGTCCTTCGCCTCCTCTTCGCAGAGGATGAGCGTGCTCCTCCGGCCCCCTCCTCACGGAGCGCGGTGTCTCGTGGTCAGATTCTCGTCCTTCCCTAACCTTGAGTTCTGGGTCGTGCTTTTGTTCTAAAAGCCGTTTTCATGCCCGTGACCTCATTTTCTCTTCTGAGCGCCTGTAGGGCGGCTTGAGCGCATGGCCGTCAGCGCAGGGACTAGGGTGCGGGGCAGAGAATCTCGCTGGGGACTCACGGGCGTGTCTGTCTGGCTTCCAGCAACGGTCCACGGTGGCCTCCATGATGCATCGTCAGGAGACGGTGGAGTGCTTGCGCAAGTTCAATGCCCGGAGAAAACTGAAGGTGAGTCTTGCCTTCCGGGCCCCCGGCGCCCTGAAACCGTACCTCTGACAGTGTACCCCCTGCCCCATCACAGAAGGAAGCTCTCCTCCCGGCTGGAGCTGAGCTGTGAAAGCTGCACCTGGCGGGGGTCCTGAGAGACCTGATGTCTTCAGGCTCCAGCCAGCAGCTGCCCTCTGCCTGGGACCAGGCACCCCTCTTCCGGGGTCCGGTTGGGTTCACAGGACCCTCTTCTTTCCACAGGGTGCCATCCTCACGACCATGCTTGTCTCCAGGAACTTCTCAGGTATGTTTCCCAGCCGGGCACTCTGATTCCACTGAGGTGAGTGGGTCGGAACAGGGCGTTGCCATGTGCTGCCGTCCTAGTGCTGGTGTCTCGGCCACCCTGGGCCAAGATGACGAGGACCCTGCTGCTGCTGCTGCTGGGCCCTGGGCCCTGGGATCCGGGGCTTTCCTCGGATTCGGGTTTATGAGCTCTGTTCCTGGAATCTCCCGGGGAGCAGCCTGCCTGGCCTCCCACTTACCTGGTCCCTGGGAATTCTGATTTCGTTCTCTGAAGAGCTGGCAGCACTCTGAAGGTTTTAGCCCATCTCTAGGCTGTTGGAGGATGTGCCGGGGGAGGCCGAGGTGAGAGGCAGGGAGGCTGCTCAGTCGCCACCAGTAATTCGCAGATTTGGGGACGCTCTCTACTCCATTGTGTCCAAGTAGAGGTGACTGGTGGACATTACTCCAGATGCGTGAGCCTTTTCAGCAACGGTGCTTAGAATGTTCTCTGCGATATTAGCTGTGAAAGTGAAGAAACAGAGACCAGCAGGGTGGAGGGGGAGGCACTTGCTTAAATTTGCATGAGGAATGAGGGAAGTTGGGACCAGTGCTTTGTAAATCACACTTGACATTTCTTTTTAAGATGCAAGACACTCCGCCTCCTCCCCACCCAGCCCCCAGCCCCACCCCCACCCGTCATTGTTTGCCCTCAGCTGGGAAGCACAGTGGCTTTTCTGTGAGAAAAAGATTCATGTCAGGACTCCCTGAAGACAGAAGTCCTCTTCTCTGCTTGCCCTTTTCCCTGCCCTTCCCTCCCCCTGACCCCCGGACCCACTGCTTTGGTTCAAGACGCCCTGCTCTCAGTCTTACAACAGGATCCGCTCCCTTGCTTTCCTTCTGCACTGCCATGGCGAGGGTTGGCGGGGAGGCTGGCACAGCAGCCGCTCTGGGCAGAGGTTGCTCCCTCGAGCCTGAGTCCTGGTGGGCTCGTCCGTGTTGGTTCCGGGCAGCCTGAACCCCTGGCTCTGAGGAAGCCACGGGGCGCGGACATGGGGCCTCCAGAGCCGTAGCCCGAGTGAGAGCCACAGGGCCCTGGAGGGTCAGGACTGGAGAGTGAGCCGAGAGTGTCCCCCAGGCCGTCCCCTTGACCCTGGCTGGGGCTCGTCCCTGTGTTGTGGACACCCACGAGGGGACGTCCACCACTCACAGGTGGGAGCAGGAGGGCACGTCCCACCTCGTGCCCCCAGTGCTGCTGCGCATTCCTCACAGCGTCTACGTTCTTGGTTTAAGAGCCTTTTGTAGGACGCTCAAGGGCGTTGCTGTGTTGCCCCTAGAACGGTGATCCGTTCTCTCTCTGAGTGGAAGGAATGTGAAGACCGGCCGCCGGGAAATCAGTAGCATGTGCCCCGTCCCGTGGCCGCGGGCCTCTGCCTCTTTCCAGGAAACCGGTGGCCTGGTCTCAGGAGGCCGGTCTCTGTTAGAACAAAGCACCTCCGCTGAGCCCTAGAGCGCCGCCTGCCCTCGCTGCCCGGCCTCGTCCGGCCTTTGCGTTCCCTTCGCCCTGGGCCAGAGGAGACCGGCAGCTAAGACACTGCCAGGCTCAGGGTGACCTTCCTGCCCCGCCTCTGGGCAGGTGAGGACAGGGCCCGTCTCAGGAGCCTGCAGCAAGGGGTGTGCAGGTGGAATCCAGAAGGAAGGTCGCCAGTGTGTTTCTTGAGGAACGAGCGAGGCTGTGTTCTGAGTAGATCCCAGACAGGGCGTAGCGTAGCCCGGAACCCTAGCACAGTGGTCGGCAAACCGCGGCTCGCGAGCCACATGCGGCTCTTTGGCCCCTTGAGTGTGGCTCTTCCACAAAACGCCGACTTCTGCGCGTGGGCCACGAAGTGTCAATCGCACTGTACGTGCACGCCCGCACGTGGTATTTGTGGAAGAGCCACACTGAAGGGGCCAAAGAGCCGCATGTGGCTCGCGAGCCGCGGTTTGCCGACCACTGCCCTAGCGGGTTGGCTGGTGGCAAAATCAGGGCTCCTGCCGTGGATTGCTTGGGCAGCGTGGGCTTTCTGTCTGGGCCTCGCTTCTTGGCATCTTCACCCTCAGAACCCTGAGGGACACAGGCCGCGAAAAGCTGCCCCTCTGGCTCCCTGCCTGAGAGGGAGAGCAGCCGGTCTCTAAGGAGCCAGGGATGTGGGACGTCCGTGACCTTCCCGGGCCCTGAGTGCTCGGCTCTCCACCGTCCAGAATGCGGCCAGAGGAGCGGGCTGCCCTGTGCGCGGGGCTCTCTGAAAATGCCCGCAGTCAGGCTTCCTGGGGAGAAAGGTTGGGAAGTGGGGCTCAGAGTCCTCACAGCCTCTCACCAGCCAGGCTCCTCCCTGTAGCCAGACCCTCACCCGAGGTGGTCACAGGACACGTGCTGGGACCGTTCCCCGGAGGGGAGCCGTGGCGTTCCCTGCCCCCGGCTGAGCCCAGTCCTCTCAGGTCCCCAGACTGCTGCCGGGCTGGCTGCACCTGCTCCTCGGCCTCCCCCGGCGCCTTCGCTCCCCCAGCTCGGCTGGCTTGGCCACGCCGCCCGCCCGGACCCTGCTGTGCGCGGGCGGCCAGCGGGCTCCTCGCTGGGCATGCTCCTGCGGACTGGCCCCGTGGCTTTGCGGCAGCTCTGTGCACTGAGAGACTGTATCCCCTCAGTTGGCAGGCAGAGCTCCGCCCCCGCCTCGCCTGCCGCGAGCGCCGCCGGCCTGGCCGGGCAAGGTACGTGGCATGAGTCCTCCCCGACCGACCGCCTGCCTCGGCTCCCTGCCACCCCACCAGGAGGGCCAGCATGCCAGGCCCACTCACCAGGGAGGCGAGTCCCATGCTTGCGGGCTGAGATGGGCATGCCGATGGACCACCTAACTTGGCATCTGCGAGCGCCTTGGTGTTACGGAGCCCCCTAACCAGCCATGCATGCTGGGCGCTTGCCAACTCTCAGGAGGCAATAGCCTGGGGACATGGAGCGGGGCAGCAGGGGGCTTTAGCCTGGCCTCCCTGTGCGGGCCGGAGGACTGGGCTTCAACGGTCCTGTTGGAGACCCCACAGAGGAAGCCACGCCCCTCGAAATGGTGAAGCCTGGCATTTCAGGCCTTCGGTCTGCAAGGCTAGAGAGTGCTGCTGTGGAGACAGCGTCCTGGGTTTGGATCCTAGCCCTGCCACACCCTGAGCAAGCTACATCCGCTCTCCCAGCCTTAGTTTTCTCATCTCTCCGGTGGGACTGACAAATATCATGGTGGTGATTATGATCATATATGTTGAAGGCTCTCAACCCTGCCTGTACATGACAGGCAGCTTGTAAAAAAATACCCATGCTGGGACTCCACCCCAGACAAAAAAAAATCAAGAATCCCTAGGGCATGGGGTAGTCTTATATGTAAGCATTTTTTTTAAAGCTCCCCAACTGATTCTAATGGGCAGCCGGAGTTAAGAATTCTGATGTATGTAAAGCATTTACTATAGTAGGTGGTCAGGCCTCGTAGTAAATACGTTAAAAACGTAACTTTCGAATCACCCCATCATGACTAGAGGGAGGTTGGGCCAAAGGCCATTTTGGGGGGTCAGAATTCTTGTGATGGAAGGACCCCTGTTCTCAGTGTAGAGAGGTGGGACTCAGTGTGGGCTGAATGGCCACCTGCAGGCACGGGTGGCAGCAGCTAACACTGGCCGAGTATTTGCCATGTGCCAAGCACTCTGCTTAGTCCTTTGCCTGCATGATCCCTTGGGATCCCATCACTGTCCTGTGACCCAGGCCCTGTTTCACCCCATTTTGTGGGTTGAAAAAAGCTGAGGCTCGGATGGGTTCAGCACCTCCCTCCAGGTCACACAGCGAGCAAGTGGTAGAACTAAGATGCAAACCCAGCGAAGTCCAGGGGATCAGACAGTTGAGCTGATTCCATCTCCCTGTGCCTCCCAGACTCTCCCATCTCCTGTCTGCTCCCAGCCATCCTGCACAGAGCTCATCAGCTTGAGCACCGCCCTGTGCTGGCTGGACTCTGTTTAATGCCTTGTCCTTCTGCCCGGTCCTTCTGCTCAGTGGGTTCAGAGAGTGGACGCGGGAAAGGGTGGCAGACAGGACCCAGTAAACCTGGTAAGGACCTGCTCCGTCAAGGCTTCACCCCCCGGCAGAACCCTCCTGTAGGTGGTCCTGGCCTCTGTGTCTGTGTCTGTCTGTCCTCACGTCTGGTCTCCTTTGTGAACTGTGACACTCCCGTTTCTCGAGAACACTCAGATGTCTTGCATCCTTCCGGCTTGGCCATCCCGAGAATCTCCGTGGCACCTAGGGGCGGAGCCCTCACCTTTCACCCTGGCGCTCCGCTCTGGGCCCGGGTGGAAGCTGTCGGAGGCAGAGTGCCCAGCGCCCCGGGCGGCTCCAGGACTGAATGTGGTTTCTCCTCCTAAGCACAGTGTGTCCCTGTTTCTGCCGAGCCGTCTTCCATGGCAGAGGAGACCCTGGGGTCCCACCCCGAGGGCCTGATGCTGCTTGAGATGTCCTTCGTGCTTTGGGGCTGCCAGGCAGTGCTCTGCTCCTGGGGGTTTCCGGAGACTCCGGCCCCCTTTGCAGACACAGCAGTCTCTGTGGATCCAGCTGCCAGGCGTCAGGTTGAAGACGGGGTGCCACGCGAGAGACTTGATTTTCCTCTTTGTTTTCACAGCTGCCAAAAGCCTATTGAACAAGAAGTCGGACGGCGGCGTCAAGGTAGGTGTCTCCACCCTTGTCGCCGGAGACCGGCCTCTCTCTCCTGCAGCCATTGATGGGGATTCTTGGCCCCTTATTCCCCCCTTTCCCTGGGACCCTTCCTGTCCTTGCTTTTCTGCTTTAAACCAGAAACCTGTGTGCTCGGAACAGCAGGTTCCACTGGCCTGAGAGGGCAGAAGGCAGGTGTGTTTCTCCTGAGCCTAGCTGATCCAAAAGACCCCGGGGAACCGATCCAAACGATGGTTTGACTAAAGCTGAATCCTGAGCTTGACTTCCAGACAGGTGCCTCATTTGTAGGGCTTTTGACTCTCTGGGTTTTTTTAAAGTCATTTTGGTTAATTTTTTTTCTTTCTTGTTCTTTCTGAAGCACAAACCCTTTTTTATCAAATGAAAGCAAAGTTTGCCTGAAGCCATAATCCTTTTGGTCTTTCCTTACCTCGAAGCACTTCTGGGACCCAGCTCAGCTACCTCTAAGTGAAAGTGTCTTAAACTCTATCAGGGCATAGGCCCCTCAGAAGCAGGCGAGGGACAGGGTATGCACAGCTTTCCCGTTAGGTAAGGGAGCTTTCCTGTGGGGCCAGGGAAAGAGGAGGGACTAGGGGCCTGCAGGGACCAGCGGGAACCCCTAGAGTGAGTGGCTGCTTGGCCAAAGTGGAGGAGAGGTGGCTGGGGGTCCTCACAGGGCGCAAGGTGTCCTGTAGATGCCTTGGGGTCGGAAAGGGCTGGGGACAGGGCGTGGGATGGGAGTTCATGCTATCAGTTTACACCACGGAGAATTTCAAACTGAAATTATCCAAACCTTTAAATCCCAGCAAATGTTTAAGCTACGCCTTTCCCCAGGATCCTCTGTCCCCAGCTGAGATATACACGTGTGCCCCATTTCCTCGCCCGCCCACCTTCCTCCTCCTCTCATTCTCTGCGTGCTTGCTGCTGTGTACTCCTGCCCCAGGGAGCGGAGCTCGGGCTCTGCGCACGGCTGCTGACATGGTGCTGGGGTTGACCGCTGCCCCCTTCCCGTTATGAGGACATGAGCTGGATGGGTGGAACCAAGATAGGAAAGGTGGCAGGTGTAGTCGGAGAGAGATGTTGCATATCTCTGTTTGGGGGAATAGCTAGAATCAATCAACCTTTAGGGAGTGTGTAATAAGTACCTATCTGGCCCAGGGCTGCACTCAGTTCTAGGAGCACCCAAGCGTGTAGAAGCTGATGCTTTAGAAAGAGGTGATGCTGTCTTCTGGCTTTAGGAAGCGGCAAGGTAGTTAAAGAGGAAAACGGACACACCTGGAACCAGCCCAGCACGGAATGGCCTGTGGTACTGGATCCTACCCGAGATGGTTCTGTTTAAGAAGCTTCTAGGAAAAGCTTCTTGGAACCAAGTCAGTAATTGCCTCTAGGGAGTGGGATTAGAGGCGAGGACAGGGTAGGGAACACACCTTTTGTTCTTTAGTATTTCCTTTGAAATGAGAATGTATCCTATAACATAAGAACAACAGGAAATGTTTTTATGGTCCTGCCCACCTGGAACTTGGGGTGTGTGGCTCAGGGATGTCAGAGCTACAGCTGGGTTGGTCTGGTTGGGCAGAGGAATTGCAGGGCTATGTCAGACCACAGGAAACGCTGAAGGCCACTGAGAAGGAAGCTACAGTGAGCGGGATGTGTTTTTTTAAAGACGTGGCTGAGGGTGTTAAGGACAAATAGAAGAGTGTAAAAGCCAGACACAGAGGTACCGACTAGGATTTGTTACAGTCTGGTGCAGGGTGAAGACAAGGTGATTAGAAGTAGAAACTGTCAGAACAGGGGTTGCCTGTGGGCAGTGGGTCTAGCTGTGCCCATGGATGCTGGGGTCTCATGAGATGTTAGTTCTGCTTAGAGATGTGTCAAAGGAAGCAGTGCGGGGAGGGTTAAAAAAGGACCCGTCAAAGATAACATAAAAGCTCTGGAATGTTGAAAGAATTGGTGGTGCCTCTGCTAGAAATGGGGTAGTGGGACGGGAGGCCCAGGGGAGGGAAGAGAAGGTTGTTTTGACCACCTTGAGATTGCGAGGCGGCGGGGATCTGGGTGGAGAGGTCTTTAAGGGGCTGGAAAGACTGGGGGAGGAGGGCCGCACTGGACGTGCAAATGGGGACTCGGATGAGTGCATCACCAGTCCGCCTGCTCAGCCAGGTCTGTGCCTCGGGAGTTGGGGAGCAGCGACATAGTCCCCCCTTGAAGTGCTCGCGGTGGGGGAGACAGGGAAGCCACCAGTCCTGGTGCGGCCTGGCGAGGTCCGTGAGGGGGTGTGCAGGAGCGGGGACGGGAGAGACCAGCATCGGGGCCAGAACAGGAAAACTTTCTGGAGGAGACAGCCCATGAACTGAGTTTGAAGGATTCCCTGGATTTTGCCAGGTTAAGGAGAGGAGAAGGAAGAAGAATATTCCAGACAGAGGGAACAGCAAGTGTGGAGGTACACGAGTTTGGGCAGCACGATGATTCTGGGAACTTGAGGACCTTGTGTCTGGCTGAAGCAAACTGCAAGTGCACCAAATAGGAGCTGCAATAAAGCAGTGACCGCTGAAATGGCGGTGAGAGGGTGAATCAACGAGCCATTAAGGGACACATTTCAAGCAGAACTTCCTAGATCAGTGATGGCGAACCTTTTGAGCTCGGTGTGTCAGCATTTTGAAAAACCCTAACATGCCGAAACTGGTTTGGCTCAGTGGATAGAGCATCGGACTGCAGACTGAAAGGTCCCGGGTTCGATTCCGGTCAAGGGCATGTACCTGGGTTGCGGGCACATCCCCAGTGGGAGATGTGCAGGAGGCACCTGATTGATGTTTCTCTCTCATCGATGTTTCTGACTCTCTATCTCTTTCCCTTTCTCTCTGTAAAAAATCAATAAAGTATATTAAAAAAAAAAAAAGAAAAGAAAAGAAAAACCCTAACTTAACTCTGGTGCCGTGTCACATATAGAAATTTTTTGATATTTATTTTATATATTTAAATGCCATTTAACAAAGAAAAATCAACCAAAAAAATGAGTTCGCGTGTCACCTCTGACACGTGTGTCATAGGTTCGCCATCACTGTCCTAGATGCTGGCCCAACGGATGACCATCAGGTGTGGCCATGTAAGATTAGCCTAAGGAGCTAATTAAAAGTACAGATTCCAGGGTAACCTAGAATCCAGATTCAGAAAGCCCTGGGTGGGAGGTAGAGTCTGAATTTTAATCGTACTTCCCCTCCCCCCATGTAAATCCATGAAGGATTAAGAGTCCGGTAAAGACAAAACTTGGGGGTTGTCTGTTATTAAGGGGCTGGAAAAGAAGAGGGCTCAGCAAAGGGAATGCAGGAAGAACAGGAGGTGGGGAAAGAACGGGTATGCGACAACGTACCTTCCAGGAACACGGGAGGATGAGAACTCGGGGGACAGAATCACTAAACTGCTCTGAATGAAAACGGGGGGGACCCAGCCAGCGTCTGAACCTGATGTGCCCAGTAAATGAGTCTGACTCTTGAGGAAAGACTTTGGACATAGTGGTGGGACCCCAGAGGCTGAGATGCTGCAAGCGTTTGCGAAGAGGATGGCCAACCCAAATTAAAAGGCCAGCAACAGACCGGCTGGGGGAAACCAGCACAGCAGGTGTGATGGGAAGAGTTAATATTATTTTTTTTATACAAAAGAGATTTCTCTAACAAATCAGAATCCTCCCTAAAACCCAGCAGATCACGGTCAGAGAAGATGAACTGACAATCTGTCTGAAAAGGAGGAAGAAGTGGCTCCCATATGGGTGTTTAGGTTTAGCCTCACTAATAGCAGAGAAATGCAAGTCAGAACAAAGGGCCGTTTCCAACTCTTGGAGTTAGTGAAAAGTCAGGATGAAATTTTGTAAAGCAGTCTGCGTGTCAGAAACGATAAAAGTGTGCCTGCCTTGTTTACCCTTTACGTCTGCTTCTGGGAATTTATCCTAAAGAGATAATTCAAAATGTGGAAAAAACTGAAAGCGAGAAGATGTTCAGTGTGATGTGATTTGTAGCTGTGAAAAGATTGGAGATGATCTCAAAAGCCAGTAGGTAATGACTAAGGAATGATGGGAAACCCATAAGAGACCATTATAAAGCTACTAATTGTCACGACAGTTATGACCGAGATGTGATACAATGACAGAGATGCTTTATATTAAGTGGGGTGTAAAGTAGTACATACTCTACTATCTACATTTGTTTTTTTTTAAAAAAAACAATGTGTTTATAGATCATATTCAGTATATGGCAGGTGGATAGAAAATGAACTGGAAGGAAACCCACTGACGTGTTAATAATAACCTCACTGGGCGATGGGAATTTAGGAAACTTTTATTTTATACCTTTTCCTGTATGTCCTGCATATTTCAGCTAGGTGATGCATTACGTTGATAACCAGAACAAAAATCAAAATACTATTTCTTTTCAAAGTAAAGCATAAACTTGTATATAGCTTATAATGACACTTTTAAATTGTGTAAGAAAAGACTGGCAAGCGTGGTAGCATTATGGATTTCCCCCCCCCCCCCTTCTTTTCTGTTGCCCAAATTGCTTGTGATGTGGCTGCAGTCCTTTTATAATCAGGAACAAGTAGATGACAGTGACGTGGTTGGATGAAACCAGGATGTGGGGTTTGGTTTTCTGAAAGTGAAAGCGATAACCTGGATTGTGAGGGAGGCTGTGACGTTGCTCAGAAGATGCTTTTATACCCTGTCCTCCTGCCCCAGTTCCTGCTGCCTGAGGCCCATCGAGTGGTTTCCTTCTCACTATCCAGAAGCTTCCACCACAAGATGCTCGAATAGCATCAACTTGAGCAGCGAGTCTCCTTTGTGGTCTTGAATATGGGGACTTCGGGTTCTAGTTAGGTTTCTTTGAATGTGGATGCCTGTGACTCAAAAGGTCTATGGCAGAGTGAGAGCCACTTGGAGGGGCCACCAACTCTCAGATCCCTAGAGGTGCCTAGTTGAGGACCACTCATGGGTTCTGCTAGTCCCAGGCCAGAATGGCCATCCAATATTTAAGAAGAGAGAGAGAAAAAAAGGATATAGATATTTCCTTAAGTACTGTTTGAATATTTGTTTAAGTATGGAAAGGAGGCTGGAACCCTTTTCTGGTTTGAAATTTTAAATAAATGTTTAATTTTTAAATCTAAGTGGGATGTAGTTCTTGAGAAATGACCTGGTATTGAAACAGTGCTGCCATGCTGGCTTTGCATGGCTGAGGGCAAAGCCCCAAAAGGATGGAGAAAGGCATGGAAAGAAAACAGCTCACCTAGAAGAAACTAACACTTGAGTGGAAGAAGATTATCTCGGGGTTTCATGAAAGGCCGTTTAGGAAAAGGACGGCCAGCTGGGAGCAAGTTGGGAACGTACTGCCCGTTAAGTGAAGCAGACAAAGTGCAAGGCCAGGCCCGGGTAGAACAACCTGCTATAAACAACCGTCATGACAGCTCCCCAAAACCACCCGCACCCAGACTGGGCCTGGGCCGGCCCCCGCAGTTCCACTGATCGGATTCTGGGCAAGTCGGACGCCCGTGCTCTGCTTTGGCCGGGGCAAAGCCAGTCGGCGAACCCAGTGCCACTCAGTAAACATTAGTTGGTTGCACGATAACTTTAAGGCCTTCCGCGAGGCCCCATAGAGATTACAAAGATAAAGGAGATATGGACCGCCTTCCTTAACAGTCTAGTCCCATGGTTGGCAAACTGCGGCTCAAGAGCCACATGCAGCTCTTTGGCCCCTTGAGTGTGGCTCTTCCTAAGCCTTAGGAGTACCCTAATTAAGTTAATAACAATGTACCTACCTTATAGTTTAAGTTTAAAAAATTTGGCTCTCAAAAGAAATTTCAATCGTTGTACTGTTGGTATTTGGCTCTGTTGACCAATGAGTTTGCCGACCACTGGTAGTTGGATGAAGTGAAGGGATTCGTGTGAATGTAAGGCAACTCCCTCTTTTTGAGGGATGATTTTGAAAGTAAAATCTCGTGTTGTCTTTGGCAAATATGAGAGTCCTCATTATATTTAGGCTTTCTTTTTCTTTAGGTCTAATTCCTAATTGTGGACCATTCTTTTAAGTATTTGTATTCCCTTCTTTTTTTAATATAATAACATTCCCAAAGATGCCTTCTAAAGTAGAGTGTCAGGACACCCGGCAGAGTCGAAGGCTCTTCCGTTCTTTTGGTTTTGGGCTCGGAGGAGGCGTACCATCCTTCGGTCACCCCGAATCCGGTTCCTCCTACACCAGCCGCCTCCACCACGTCACTGGAGTTCGAACCCAACAGATCCAAGCTGTATCCTGAGGAGCACCGGCGGGGAAGGCAGTGCCACAGGATCGGCCCCCTGGGTTTGTCTCCAAAAAGCGTTGGTGATGACAGCGCCAGAGCAACCAGTGATTGGAAGGGTCTGAGGATTACGGTAAAACGGACCAATCAGAGCAGTCAGGCCCGGGTTGAGTTTAGTGCCTTCTCCCTCTGCCCTGATCATCAAAGCCTTCACAGAACCACCAACAGACAGGAAGAAGCAAAAAACATGAAACACACTGGAAATATCACTTTTGATGAGATTGTCAGCATTGCCGGACAGACGCAGCACCGATCTTTAGCTAGAGAACTCTCTGGAACCGTTAAAGAGATCCCAGGACTGCCCAGACTGTGGCCGCCACCCTCGTGACATCATAGAGGACGTCAGCAGTGATGCAGTGGAATGCCTCTAGTTAAGAACCACAAAGGAAAACATTTCACTTAAAGATCATGTGACGACAGCACCACATAGAGTGCCAGCCTCCTGAGGGCAGGAGCGTTTCTCAGACTTGCTCACTGTGGCCAGAACAGCCCTCCGGGAGTGCTTGCGGGGTAGCGTTAAACGAACATGCAATAGTCAAACAGCAGACAGCCGTGGTCCAAGGGGACTTCCGTCTCCCAGCCAGCTAATTAGAAGGTTCTTAATTACCTCTCACCTTTCAGACTCAGTCTTCTGAGATGTATTTTCAGTGTTCCATGTGCTCTTTATTTTTATGCTCTTGTTTCACATCTGAACATAAAGTCCATGAGCATCTGGTGAAGGCTGATCAGTCACTGCTTCCAGCATTCCCCATGGTTTACATCTCTGTCGTTGTGATCGCTGTACTTCTGATCACCAACACTCCTCTATCTTTCTATTTCCCAACTCATTGCAAAATGAAGGAAAACATTGAAATCTTACCAACGAGGGTGGCCAGGCCGATAAAAGGGGTGCCAGATTTTGTTTGTCAAATAATTTTTAAAAGCTCAACATCTTCATCCAAAAGCAGTTCAGGTGGGCAGCAAAAAGGAAAAAAAAAATGTCGAAGCTCAGAAATCAAATGTGATTAATCTGAGGATGGTCTGAGTACTTTCACCACCTACCTGGTAGCTGCTCACCCGAATTTCAGGCAGACCTAGGAATGAGAGAAAATAAACCCAAAGCTGTAAATTTGCATGGAAATGTTACTCACCCTCCCAGACTTGTGACTTAATCTCCTCTAGCAGCTTCCTCTGAGCAAGGCCGAGGCCTCTCTGAACATACTAAACCTGTGTGTGTGCGCCTGACGGCAGAGGCGTTCTCTCCCAGGGTCCGGAGCCCGTGTGTGCCGGACTCCGGGTCTCCTCCTTCCGCTCTTTTCTCCCGAGGCAGAGCCTACGCTGGTGCACTAACCTGCAGCGTCTCTGTGCTTCTCTTCTTACCTCCTCTTTCCTGTTCTTTCCCTTTTGCTGTGGTGTGTCCAGAAAAGGAAGTCAAGTTCCAGCGTGCACCTAATGGTGAGCCTTGCCTGCCCACCCATCTGCCCACTCCATGCTGCCTGTGCCCGCCTGCCGGCCACGCAAACCCATTCTGCCATGTGCGTGCGCTTCACTCATCCTCACTGCATGTCTGTGCTGTGTGGGCAGGTGTGGCCCGTCCTGCGGGGCGGGGGCCATGGCCCAAGGTCCCCCAGGAGCCTAAAAGGTGGGCATTGGAATGTGCCTGCCGCAGCCCAGGGCAGCGGGTAAAGCTGGCAGGGACCCGGGGCCAGGGGCAAGCACAGGGAGAGACCCTCACTCACTGCTGCCCAGGAGGCGAGGCCCTGCTCCCCGGGCACGGACAGCGAATTCCTGCAGACTGGCAGCCGGTGGACGTCTGGTGGGCAGAAGAGCTGGTTGAAGAGCCTCACTCTCCCGGCCTTTTCCCCTGTGCAGCTGCCCATTAGCAGTGCCCAGCGTTTTATCCTCCCCACCCAGCCCTCGGGGAACAGCTGAAAGACAACAGGAAGCACGTGTATTTTTATCCTCACCTGAGGACATGGTTTTCATTGATTTCGGAGAGAGAGGAAGTGGGGGGAGAGAGAGAAAAACATCGATCGGTTGCCTCTCGCACGCCCCACCCCTACTGGGGATTGAGCCTGCAACCTGGATATGTGCCCTGACCAGTCATCAAACCGCCACCTTCTGGTGCCCTGGACGATGCTCCAGCCAGCTGAGCTCACCGGCCGGGGGGCCAGAGCAGGAACGCACCTTCTTTCTCATGGGACGCGGGGCACCAAGAGCAACACGGCAGCCCGAGTCATTATGAAACCGTCCATTAAAGCCAGAGGTGGGGCAACCCGGGGGGCATCCCAGCCCTCTTCAGATAGGACAGGTTTTATGAACACCCTGGAGTCCTCCCCCTGTGCCAGGATCTATCTCAGCTGGGCTTTGCAGGCAAGACAGCCTTGGCCAGGCAGCCCCGCCCAGAAGGTCAGTGTCATCGCTGAGCTAGGAGGGCCCTGCTCCTTCTCTGGGGGGAATGGGAGAGAGCAGAGCTCCTGTGAGTTGAGACCCACGTCCTGGCTCCTGGGACCCCTCTTCTCAGCCTGCAGCGTTCAGTGGAGTCTTGTAGCGCTTGGTTCCTGGTTTGAGGTTCCATGCCCAGACCTGGGTTTGGGATGCCTCAGCGAGCGAAGGGTGGATGGCTTCAGGTCTGGTCCTCGGGGCTGGGGAAGAGGCCCCCAGGCGAGAAGAAACCGTCTGGGTAGCTTTTGGCGTGCATCCTCATTTGCGCCCCCGCAGAGGTGGTAGGCACGCGTTTGTCTCTGTGCCTTTTGAAGGACTTGCAGGCATCAGGCCTCTTCTCAGGGGCCGCCAGCTCCACTGGACACTCGTGAGACTGAGTCCACTGGTTAGGGGATCGTAAGTCTGCTGGGAGAGCATCGCTACGACGCCCTGCCTCCTTCCTTCCCGGCCACCCTCCCCCCCACCTCCCTTGCTGTGCCGCTCAGTGTGACATTTTGAAAGATGAGATATCCCGGTGGTCTCTGCTGTGGGAGTGCTGGCCTGCCCGTCAGCCTCCTCTTTCCTGGGGGCTGGGCTCTGGGACTGCAGCCACAGCCCCCAGCTGGGTTCACCGGCCCCTCCTTGGAGCTCAGTCCTTCCTGGCAGCTGACCCCGTCCACGAGCCGTCAGGCGGCAAGGCCAGCAGCGCGCTCCTGTCTGCTCCGTGGGTCAGTAGGTGCATACTCTAAGCAAAGCCAAACCCCACCCCTTCCTCTCGGACACCACCTCCTGGACCAGGTTTCCTTTCTCTTCTCTTCCTCTTCTTTCAGGTCAGGCTTGAAGCTGGTGCTGTAAGGGAAGGGAGTGCAGGTGGCAGGTTGAAAGGGCACCAGGAGAACGCCCACAGATAGGAGACGCAGCGTTTCTGAGTTTTGTTCTGCTTTCTTATAAGCCACCTTCCTTCTCCCCTTGTGAAATGAGAAGAAGCTCCCGCGTTTCTTTGGGTGACGGTGGTTGTGCAGTGACATTGCATCTGGCTGAAGCGGAGAGTTCTGGAGAGATGCCCTAAACCAGTCTTTGGAAGGCTGGCCCCACCTTGAGGATGCTTCCAGAGCTCAGTCTCTGGACCCCCCTTCAACTGCTCCCCTCTTTCGATCATCTCTCCAGCCATCGCTGCCATCCGCGTAGCGTTTTGGAGGCCACCTGAGCCCTAGTTCCTCCAGGCCAGGCCAGGGGGCAAGGGGGGTCTGGGAGTCGAACCTGAGCTGCCTTGGTGACTCCAGAGGAACTAAACCATCTGTTTTCTTGTCTCAGCCACAGAGCAACAACAAAAACAGTCTCGTAAGCCCAGCCCAAGAGCCTGCGCCCTTGCAGACGGCCATGGTACCTCCTGACTACGGCTTCTCCGCCCCTGCCCCCGGCTGCCTCCTGCTCCTTCCCGCGTCCTCTTCTTGCCCTCCCGCCCAGGCCTCTCTGGCTCTCTTCCTTTCTGGATTCCTGTAGATCAGGCTGCTTCGTGTACTTCCCCACAGACCCCTTCCCCCTCATTGTCCCGGCTGACCACGCTCCTTCCTGCACGGCAGAACTGCTCCTGCTCCTTTCACTGTTGGGGGAAGAGTGGTCGGGGCTCTCGGCTAAACCTCCCAGCCCCAGGCTGGGCCCCCAGTGGGTCTGCTTTGGGGGCCGGGAAAGTCAGTTGCTTATAAAAGGAGAGGGTAGGAGCTTTCTCGGGGCCTGTACGTCAGTTCTTGGAGGCCTTATAAAATCTGCCTCAGCCTTTCCTTTGCAATTCACGAACAGGACGGAGGGCTGGGGTCCCTCTCCCCACCCCCGATGGTGCTGATCTCTGGGTTTCTGGAGAGCCCCATGCTGCTTGTGCCGTCGGAGTTCTCTCTGGCTCTTTGGAGGGGCATCGTGCGCTCCCAGAGCTCCCTCTGCTAGTGCAGGCTAAGGAGGGAGCAGGGGATGACTAGGAGAGAGGGAGGGGTAACCGTGCCTGCTGCTCCTCCTGCTTTCTGTGGACCCTCATGCTGCCTGACATGCTGATGTAGGGGACGGGACCCCGGGGAAGGCAGAGGTGGGTGAAGCAGGCAGCTCTGGGCTCAGCTTGCTGTGGGGGCACCCTGGGTCTTTCTGGGACACCTTAGTCCGCTCTCCCTTTTTCCGGCCTACCCCGTGGTGAACACTGTCGGTGGGGTCCAGCCTGTGCCCTTAGCCCCACAGCTCCCCCAGTGTACTTGTCCCGTGGGGAGAGGAAACTCAGAAGGAGCAGGAATCAGGGTCAGAGACCCGCTTCCTCTCCGCTCCCCTGGTGCCTGCTTCCATGGCCAGGCCTCTCTTTCTTACCAGCCAGCGCTGTCCCCTGAATCTGGGGCTCCCGGCTACCTAGGACCCAGTCATATCAGGACGTTTTGTCTTGTGAGAATGGCTAGTGGGGAGGCCCCAGTGGTCATTATAGAGGTCTCTGAGGGTGCCTGGGTAGGGGTGGGGGTCCCCCAGGGAAGAGCAGTAAGTCTGTCTCCGAGGTCAGGAGGGTAATTTTCATCTTCCCTCACAGGAGCCGCAAACCACCGTGGTGCACAACGCTACAGACGGGATCAAGGTGAGTGGGTCGTGAGCTGCCCCCTGCCTCCGTGTCAGAAGGGAGCCGGTGGGCTGCGTCGCGGGATCCGAGGGTCCCACAGATGGCAGCCTGCAGGCTGGACGTCAGGGCCAAGGTGTTTGCAGCGTCTAGGCCAGTGGTTGGCAAACCGCGGCTTGCGAGCCACATGTGGCTCTTTGGCCCCTTGAGTGTGGCTCTTCCACAAAATACCACATGCGGGCGTGCACGTACAGTGCGATTGAAACTTCGTGGCCCATGCACAGAAGTCAGTTTTTGGAAAGGAGATGGACAAAACAAGTAGACGAGTGTGGATGGGAGAGTTGGAAGGGGTCGACCTCAGCGAACGTACCTCAATCAGATTGAGGACGTTTTTAGCAAAGGCCAGCTTAGGAGTACCCTAATTAAGTTAATAGCAATGTACCTACCTATATAGTTTAAGTTTAAAAAATTTGGCTCTCAAAAGAAATCTCAATCGTTGTACTGTTGATATTTGGCTCTGTTGACTAATGAGTTTGCCAACCACTGGTCTAGGCTGTTGGTTACTCCCTTCTTTTTCTTTTTTAATACATTTTTATTGATGTCAGAGAGGAAGGAAGAGGGAGATAGAAACATCAATGATGAGAGAGAATCATTGATCAGCTCCTGCACGCCCCCTACTGGGGATCGAGCCCACACCCAGGGCATATGCCCTGACCAGGAATCAAGCCGTGACCTCCTGGCTCATAGGTCAGTGCTCAACCACTGAGCCACGCTGGCCGGGCAGTTACTCCGTTCTTGGTGATGCTGAGTTCAGGCTCTTCAGTCGGACAGGCCTGGGCTTGAATCCTGGCCCTGGGCCGCCGGACAAGACACTCGACTGCTCTGCCTCTCAGTTACTTTCTCTGTGAACTGGGGGTAATAGTCACAGAACTGTCTTCCGTGACTGGCGAAGTGTAAATGAGAATCAACGTCAGCTCGGAAAACAGAGCAAGAATATCATCAGGCCCTAGGACATTCTCCTTGGCCTCAGCTCTTTGTCCTCAATAACCTTGTCTCCTGTTCAATCCCAGTCGCAAATATTCATTGAGCCAAACCGCCCGTAGTTCTGTTTTATAGAAGTGACAAGACAAAATCCCTCTCCACGGGTGTGGGGAAGGCAGACAATAAACCAAAAACCAAATAACTAAGAGAAAGTCTAGTTGTGATAAGTGCTATGAAGGAAATGGCACAAAGTCAAGAGGGAACAGGGCCTTTGATTACATGGTCAGGAGGTGGGTGATATTTGAACTACATGATGGGAGCAAGGCAGCCAGGCAAACTCAGGGGCTTGGCATGTATCCAGAATGAAGAAGTAGAAGAAATCAAGCAGAGATCCAAGCACGAAGAGCAAGGGGCCGGGGAGCAGGGGAGCAGGGAGGGTGGGGGAGTTGGAGAGGCGGGCAGGGCCTGCCGTGAAGGACTCGGGTTTGCATTTTATTCCAGCAGCTGCAAGAAGCTGTTGGTGATTCTCAGATGGGGAGTAATACAGTCCGACGGACTCTGAAAAGCCCCTCTGGCCATGTCATAGGAGGCAAGGGCGGAGCAGGGAGACCAGGAAGTGATTGTAGCAGTTCGGGTGCCAGATGTGGGTAGCTTAGACGCAGGTGGGAGTGAGATGGGATTTATTTTGGAGGTAGAATGGACAGATTTGATTTTAGATGGCATAACTGAGATATGAGAGAAAGAAGGGGGGAAAAGGAATCAACCGAAAAACCTAGGAGGTGACTGTAGGTTTTCACCCAGATGGCGGCATTGGTGGTGCCATTTCCTGAGTTGGGGAGGGAGTTGGGACTCCCGAGTTTTGTGAGAGTCCAGCGGCCAGGGTAGGCACGGAACCGCCTAGGATCCCTCCCTGCGCGGGCACGGGCTCTGCTTTTGTTCTGCTTGGCTGCTCGGGTTTCCCAAGGGCCTGCGTAACTACAAGCGTGTTCTTTCCGGCCTCCAGGGCTCCACGGAGAGCTGCAACACCACCACGGAAGATGAGGACCTCAAAGGTAGGTGCTGGCCCTGGGTGGGGAAGGGACGCCCGCCGTGTCCCAGGTGCCTTGGCTCCAGCGGAACACCTGCCTGTCTGCCCCCAGAGCGGAGATGGGTGGCTCCGTCTACTCCAGAGGAGGGCGTGGCCTGACTGCTCTCCGTGGGCCGCGATGGGAGGCTCCTGTCTGTTGTGGCTGGGCCAGGCAAGAGGCCTGTCTCCTCTGGCCCCGAGTCTGGAATAGCTGAACTAGAGTTATTTCCGAGCCTGTCCAGGACCAGGGCTCAGAGACCTGTACCTGTTGCAGAGAATGCTGTGTCATCCCACAGCAGGGACCCCTTGAGTCCCCACAGAAATAACCCACAAATATCGTGAGTTGTCAGTAGGGTGACCAGTTGTCTCAATACCCCCAGGACTGAGGTGGTTCCCAAGATGTGCAACTTCCTGTTTTAAAACCGGAACAGGCCTAGGCGCATGGGGGGGAGTGGGGCACTCTCGTCACAAAGGCTTGGCACCAGCAGTGGAGTCGGAACCCCACTTGGCGATGTCCTGGTGATGCTGTAAGGACCACCGGCCTAGGCATGGGCCTGGCCAGAGTGCCAGGGGATGTGGGAGGGCATGGCGGCCAGACCACTGGGAGTCTCTGCCCTGCTCTTTGGTTTGGCCTAGAGTCGTTCCCTTTGCCTCGCTGGGTGACCTTAGGCCAGGCTTTCAGAAAACAGGGAGGAATGTTGCAGGACAGAGCGGAGAGAACATGCCCAGGGGTCGCCAGGGGGCACCAAACCTTTGGGGACCCAAAAAATATAGAAGCATAAATGTGTACGACCGGAAAGAACAGTTGCTCAGGGCTGCTGGGGTGAAGGTCAGGTCAGCTCAATTCTGGTGAAGCCGGCAGAGTACCTGGCTCCTTCGCTGCTGGGCTCTCGACCTGGTAGCCTAGCCCCCTAGAACATCTCCCCGGGGAGCAGGGACCCTTGGACAGGCTGTGTGAAGGCCCCTCTGGAAGCCAAAGCCTAGGTCAGTGCACTTTCCTGGGGCTCTTGGCTGGGAGGCCCAGTGTCCACAGCAGCCCGAGGCATCGCCTTGCCCAGGCTCCGCAGGGCCACGGGCGCGGGTCCTGTTCGGCTTGCTCGCTCACCTGCCTTGTTCTGTTTGTTTTGGCTGCTCTGCCTTGCCCTGCCCTGCCCTGGCTGGCTAGCTGCCCCGCTCCGCACTGGGAATGGCAGCTCGGTGCCCGAAGGACGGAGCTCCCGGGACAGAACAGCCCCCTCTGCAGGCATGCAGCCCCAGCCTTCTCTCTGCTCCTCAGCCAGTAAGTGTGAGGGAGGCACAACCTGGCGTCCGTTCCCTGGCTCCTCCTGAGGCCCCTCAGGGACCCCCCCAGAGCTGGCCGCCCAGCTCCCCCGTCCTGTCCTGTTGAGTGAGCTTCGGGAGCTCGGCCCCTGCTGGGTGGGGGAGCTGATCGGAGGCGCTGTTAACCAGGCCGGGGCGCCTGAGACCAGGGCCCAGAGACACAGCGTGGGGGGGGAGAGCATCGCATGGGGGAAGGAGTGGAAAGTCACTGGGTTAGGCAGTGGGTCTCACCTCAGCACTGAGCCAGGAAGAAAGGCCGAGTCAGAAGTCAGAGAGGGTGGGAGCGGGTGATGGGGAAGCCGCGATGGCTGAGAAACCACGTTGGGATATGGTGTTTCCTGGGCTCAGCATATCCTATCGAGAGCCTGGTGCTTGGCTGAGACAGACCTGAGTTTGAATCCCAGCTACAGTACTTTCAGAAATGTGTGAAGTAGATTAAACCTCCCAGAGTTCGTTTCCTCGTCTGTGGAATGGGGATACAGTGACCCCTACCTCATAGCATTCTGATGAAAAATAAATGAGGTGGTAGAACATGTTGACACGATGCCTTGCTAGGTTAATGGCAGCTGGTATGGATATTTTTAGTGGTGTCTGTGTAGATCATGCCTTTGTCTGCTTCTTTTCCTCCTACTATCTGTCCTGTTTAGAGTTTCTAAACACAACCGTCCTCACCCACAGGGCCCCAGTCAGGTCCGACAGATGGGTTTGGCGGGGTGGGAGAGGGTGTGTGTGTGTGTGTGTGTGTGTGTGTGTGTGTGTGCGCGCGCCTCTAGAACGCGAATAGAGCTCGCTGGTCCCGCTAACCTGCTGCTTACCTGAAGGTGCTGCTGGCGGTGGGGCCCCACCTGGCTGTCCCCTTGGCTGCCCTGCCCTCTCCCAGCTGTGCCACTGGGCTGTGCTGTTCTAATCGCTCACATGTGTCTTGTAGCCTCTTGCTCCTGTGAGGAAAGGCATGAGTCCTGGGCCAGCCCAGGTTCTGGTCAGGGTTAGCCCGGTCTCAGTCTGAGCCCTCCCCCGGCAGCACCCTCTGCTGACAGTGGTGCTCCCTCTAAGTGATCTGGCCCTGAGCCCAGGATGTCACCAGCAGTCCCTCGGCTTGGCATGGCTGGGGGCTCGAGGGCACCAACTCTGCTTGCCTGTCAGTCTGTGCCTTGTCTTGAATTTCCTGAGGGACACATCCTGGCATGAGATTTAGAGCTTTTCAGGGCTTGTCCAGGGTAAATGGAGCTGTCTTTCTGGTGAGAGGCTCTGTTTACAAAGAGTGTTTATAGTTCCAAGATCCTTCATCTCAGAAAAGCCCTGTGGAGGAGATGAGCAGGGGGAAGGGAATTAAGCATCCATCCTAACATTCATGCTTTGGGAGCCCTCATCCCTGGCTGGATTCTGCTCTCAGGCTGGCTGTTGCCTGGAGTGAGGTTCTGCACCACTGAGTGGGGGCTGGGTGGAAGTGGGGGGCATGGTAATTGAGACCTGACTGAGCCCCTTCAGGTGAGAAACGTCAGCCACACCTTATCAGGAAACAGCCTTATCGGGCGAAGCTTCTCAGAGAAGCTGAACCTGCTGGAGATGGGATGCACGCTTCTGCACGGGGTATTCATGATGTGCCAGGCGCCTCGGCTGTTAAAGACGAGTGTGTTCTGCAGCCTGGTTGTTGATGGAGAGGGAGACAAAGGCCAGAGAGCCACAACGCATGGGTGGGCTTCAGGAGGAGGCGGTCGTTAGTTCTACAGATGACAGAGGAGGGATGGAGACAGAGGTGGGCTCACTCTTCCTGCAAAGGGCCTCAAACTCAAAGAGGGCTGTCTTTGTCAAAGAGATCACAGGGGATCCTTGAAGACTGGGGAGGGCTCCCCGCCACTTAGGAGCTCCCCAGTCCCACGCAGGTAAAGTGCTGGATTTTTCCCCCCCACAGTGCGAAAACAGGAGATCATTAAGATCACAGAACAGCTGATTGAGGCCATCAACAATGGAGATTTTGAGGCCTACACGTGAGTAGAGACCTAATTCACTGAGGCTCAAGTTTCTCAAGGCCTTTCCCTCCTCCCCAAAGCAGCTAGGACCCTGGGGAAAGGGAAGGTTGGGCCTTGGGCCCAGTGTGAGAGTTAAACATCAGGCCGCCAGGTCGGGAGCCCTTCCAGGCAGATACCCTTGGTTGAGCCCTCCCGTGGGGTGCTGGCGGGCAGCGGGCTGAAAGGCAGGGCTAAGAGGTCTTAGCAGGCGTGCCCCTCAGATCTCAGCCATCTTGTCCGGCCTGGCCCAAAGCTAACCTCCTGCAGGATAGACCCACTAATGAGGAAGAAAGACGAGTAATCCCCGTGGAAGACTGACAGGCTGCTTTTTCTTTTCTGCAGGAAGATTTGTGATCCAGGCCTCACTTCCTTTGAGCCCGAAGCCCTTGGTAACCTCGTGGAGGGAATGGATTTCCATAAGTTTTACTTTGAGAATCGTGAGTGGGTTCGTGCTGCTGATATACTCCTGCCTGCCCCTTCACCCCCTTCGCCTCTGTCCTCGCTCACCCTCTCCTCTTCCCCGCTGCCCACTTTCCTCTTACTTGACCTGCCCGCTGCACCCTGGTCCGTGTGCTTGCCTCCTTGTGCTCTGAGAATGGCCTTAAAGGGCGCCTTTGAAGGCCCTGCTCCAGAACCTGCGTGCCCCTTCCCTACTGCAGCTGCCTCATGGCAGTGGTGGTTGCCACAATCAAGGTCACTGTATTTCTTTAAGCCTCACTTTTTCTTTTTTTTTAAGAGAGAGGAAGGAAGGGAAAGAGAGAGAGAGAGAGAGAGAGAGAGAGAGAGAGAGAGAGAGAGAGAGAGAACATCAATCAGTTGCCTCTGGTACATGACTCAACCGGGGATCAAACCCACAACCTGGGTATGTGCCCTGACCGGGAATAGAACCTGCCACCTTTCCGTGCATGGGACGGTGCTCCAGCCAGCTGAGCCACACCGGCCAGGGCAAGCCTCATCTCTTTTCAAGATGATTGGAAACCATCTGAGACGAAGTTAAGGTGGTCTCAGCAAGTAATACTGCTCTGTGTCTGCAGATGTCACAGTAAAGAAATTAAAGCCAGGATGAGAATGTGCAAGCAAGGAACAGGCACTGCTGGTGACTTGTGAGACTGCACGTTGTGGCTAGGGTCTTCCTGAGTATCGAGGGAGACGGGCGTCCTGGCTGGGGGTTGTGCGCTAGACGGTCCACGGAATCCCAGGGGACAAGAAGCTGAATAGTCACCTCCCGTCTTTCTCTCCACTCTCTAAGGCCCTCCTTCCTCCCTCCCTCCTTTTTTATTTCCTTCTCACTTTGTCCTGGGGCTTCCCCATCCTGCCCTGAATTTTATTTTGTTGCTGTTTTCTCTACTAACTACCATCCTCTCCATGTCTCAGCTGCAAATGTAAACCCTAGGCTCTCTAAGTAATTCTATTAGCCAGAAGCAATTCCAGGGTTTATAGAAGCTCTAAGGAAGTTTTCATGTGAATCTCAATAAAAGTAACACAGTTGACAGTGTTTGCTGATAATGGCAATCTTTTGGCTTTCCCCCAGAGGATCCTGGGAATATCCTGAGCTTGGTGCTTTGATGATTCAATTTGAACTTTGGACCTTTTTTTTTTTTTTTTTTTTATCACAAATCCATTTGGAATATTTTAAGTTCTTGATTTTGCTCTATAGCCCTAATTGACAACAAGCCAACCCTTATGAAATCTAAACATCAGAGGAAAGAGAAGAGGCTTTAGTTAAGAGTAATATGGTCCTGAGCTCAGATGTTGTGTGATTTGGGGAAATTACTTAACCTGTGTCCTTACCTTACAATGAAGAAAATGGTATCAACCAAAGAATTACAGCTCATGCATGTAAAACCCCCAGCACAATATCTGATTAAAACAGTAGCTGCTGTTACCATTGTTCCCACCTTCCTCTTCCTTTTGGGTAACTGAGACTAATGTGATGAGGTTGCCTGGCCTCTGGAAATGTATGGGGGACTTGGAGAGCTCCCAGAGTGGTTGCCGAGAGAGGGTGAGACTTAGAAGTGCAGGCTGAGAGGAAGTGTCAGTGCGCGGGCCTGGCGCCTTCCTACCTAACTCACCCTGCCCTGCCCCCTGCAGTCCTGTCCAAGAACAGCAAGCCCATTCACACCACCATCCTGAACCCACACGTCCACGTGATCGGAGAGGACGCCGCTTGCATCGCCTATATCCGCCTCACCCAGTACATCGATGGGCAGGGCCGGCCTCGCACCAGCCAGTCGGAGGAGACCCGGGTCTGGCACCGCCGGGATGGCAAGTGGCTCAATGTCCACTATCACTGCTCAGGGGCCCCTGCCGCACCGCTGCAGTGAGCTCAGCCACAGGTGCACCTGGTGGGGGGTGGGGAGGGGCTGGGACAGGTGGGGTCAGAGGTGGTGGAGAGTTGGCATTGAGGGAGATGGGGCCGCCCCGGAGGAATGGCAAGGGCTGCACAGTGTGGCGGTAACAGGTTCTGCTCTTAAATCAGACAGACTTGGGGCCAGTAGCTCCAGGCCTCCAGATTGGGTGGCCTTGGACCGGTTACCTCCTCCCCCTAAGCCTCGGTTTCCTTAGCTGTCAAAAGAGGGAAAGGGCGGTGCCTGTCTCATGAAGCTGTGAGAATGAAATAAGAGGCTTAATGAGTAAAGCATTTAGTCAGTGCTCAGCACATGGGAGGCGATGTTGTATTTCAATACTGGCTTCTCCCCCAGCCTCCACCTCCTCAGGCAGACTTGGCCACGTGTGTAGTGTAAGTTCCCGGAACTCATCTGTGTGTTTACTGTCTTCTGTTCTGTTACTATGTCTATCCTGTTTGACAGGGGCATTAGGAGATCCCAGCTGGAGGTCGAACCTTTGCAGCCAGTGGCTCTGGAGGGCCTGAGTGACAGCGGCAGTCCTGTTCGTTTGAGGTTTAAAACAATTAAATTACAAAGCGGCAGCAGCCAATGCACGCCCCTGCATGCAGCCCTCCCGCCCGCCCTTCGTGTCTGTCTCTGCTGTACTGAGGTGTTTTTTACATTTAAGGGGGGAAAAAAGAAAAAAAAGATTGTTTAAAAAAAAAAATGGAATCCATACCATGATGCGTTTTAAAACCATCAGTAGCCCCTGGGCTGGCAAGAAGGCAGGAGTTTGTGTAATGCCCATCCTGGCATGAGCAGCGGGCTCACTCACCAGCCCTGAAGAGGTGAGGTTGGCCTCTGGCCTCCATGGACTTAGGAGACCAGGCAAGAACTCTGACAAAACTTTGGGGGCCGTGATGTGATCGCAGCCCCTGAGGTGGCCTGCCCGCCCCAGGTCTAGGAATGGACTTCTTCAGAATTTGCATAGGCACCTAGAACGAGGCTGAGGAGAACACTGTGGCCATCAGACCTACTTGGGAGAGAGTGCACAGCTCCCAGCCTGCAGCGGAGGCAGCTGAGACACAGTGGCCTCAGGACTAAGGGCCCGGATGTTGCTGTCCTATTCCACTCAGCGTAGAAGAGAAGAGAATTGGTGCTGCAGAAGTGTGTCCGCTACGAAGCCGACGAGAAACCTCGTGTTAGCCTGACATGTCCTCACCGACTCATCCATTTCTATGGGATGCGCAGTGCATGCGGGCCCTGCTATTGAGGCCCAGTCCCTGCAGTGGGAAAGGGGGAAGGGTTGCGCTTTGCCCCGTCTTTGTTTTCTTACAACTGAGCAAGGAGAGAGCCAGACCCTCGTCAGGGCTCCCTTTGCTGCCTTCGGCAGTTTTGTTTCTGTCTTGCCTTTTCCTGGCGGTGGTCCCCGTGCTGACCCTCATCTGGGCCTGGGCCCTCTGCCAAGTGCCCCTGTGGGATGGGAGGAGTGAGGCAGCGGGATTGAGTCGATGGTTGTCTCTATGCATTCAGGCCGCCCTGAGGGCTGCCTCCCTTCTTCCTATTCCCTTGCTGCACGTCCATCTCTTTTCCTGTCTTTGAGATTGACCCGACGGCTTTGGCAAGAAGAAGAGGCGTCCTCTTAAAGAGGTCTCTTTACTGACCAACTGAAGTGTAGACTTAACTGCTGGACAATCTGCATGGGCATCACCCCCACCAACAACAACTGCATGTACCCCAAAGAGGTGTTCAGAACCAAGACTCCTACCTACATTCATTGTCCCTCCTGTGCTCAAGGAGTTCCAGTCCAGGAGGGGAAGATCTATACTCTAAGCAGATAGAGAAGACAATGGAGGAGCAACTGGTCATGGCATTGGTGTCCCCGAAACAGCTGTGCAAACTGGTCTGCGCAATTATTTGCACTGTTGGGGGGAAAGTGGGTAGACCCCAGCTGCCTGGACTACCTTCAGGAGGCAAAGCTACAGATGGACCTTGGAGCCAGCTGAGAAGAGAGCAAACCCGCAGGTGCTGGTATTTGGACGTAGCCAGGCTCCTCTGAGCACCTCATGCATGCCCCAGCCCCTGGCCTGAGCCCTTTGCCGCCCTGCAGCCTGCAGTACCAGCACGCAGACACCTTCACCACGGGGTTTGGTTTTGCTGGCTTGAAGACAAATGGTCTTAGAGTTCATTAAGACCCATAGCTTCATGTGGCTGCTCCAGCTCCACTTCTTAGCATTCTTACTCCTCTCTGGGGCTAATGTCAGCATCTATAGACAATAGACTATTAAAAAAAAAAATCACCTTTTAAACAGGAAATGGAAGGCATTTGATGCAGAATTTTTGCATGACATAGAAATAATTTAAAAATAGTTAGTGTTTGTTCTGAATGTTGGTAGACCCTTCATAGCTTTGTTACAATGAAACCTTGAACTGAAGATATTTAATAAAATAACCTTTAAACCGTCCACTGTGTTACTGCTGGTGGAGATGTATGGCCAGGGGCTTAGATTTTAGCAGCCTGGGTTACAAGGTTTCCACTCACTCCCTTTGGGCCCATTTTGGAATAAAACTTCATAAACTCATCCACCTGCTTACAGTTCACCCGGCTGCCCAGGCGAGTTTGGGAGGGGGAGGGGGCATTTGGGCCCTTAGGTGTTGGGCCAAGGCCTGGCCCCGCCCCCCGCCTCAGTGGGCCGGCCCGGCTCCCCCTCCGCAGGCGGAGTGGACGCGCTCCAGGCCCCGCCCACGCCAGGGGCCGCCCCCCCCCGCCTCTCGGTGGGCCGGCCCGGCTCCCCCTCCGCAGGCGGAGTGGACGCGCCCGGGCCCCGCCCCTCGGTGAGCCGAGCCGGCGCTCCGCCGACTGTGCCAAGCGGCAGGGAGGGGGGGCGCCTCTCCGCGGGTGGGGCGCGGGCACGCCGTCCAGGAGGCCGAAGCTCGGCGGGTCGCCGCAGAGGACCGTCCGGTCGCCCGGCGTTGAGCCGCGCCGCTGCCAAACCGGCCGGCGGCGGGGACCGAGCGGACCGCGCGGGCGCGACGCGCCGCCTCCCCCGGGGGAGCGCTGGTTGGGCCCGGCCGCCGCGGAGCGTTCGCTCGGAGATGGCGGAGCCGCCGCGGCGCGGCCCGAGGCCCCGAGAGCTGGGAAGCCGGGCGGCCCGGGGACGCGGCGGGGCCCGGGGACAGCGGGGACGCCGCCCCGTCCGCCGGGTGAGCTGCCCTTGAGGACACCCCCGCACGGCCGCCCGCACTCCCTCCCCTCGCAGACTTTCCCTGTCGCCTCCAGACCCACCGCGGGGTCGTCCCGGCGGCGCCCAGCGCGGCCCTGCGCCCCCGCCCGGCGTCCCCTCCACCCGCCGCCCTCGCCGTGGCCTCGGCCCCTCCGCGCCCGCAGACGGCTCCTCCCCGGGGCTCCCCGCCCAGCCCGGCCTCGCTGCACCCCGGCCCCTTCCCCGTCTGCTCACCTCGGTGCTCTCATCCACCTGTGACCCCCCCCGCCCCCCGCAGGGCCCTCCATCCGCGACCCGCGTCGCCACTCGGGGCCTCCTCCCCCGGCGCGGGCCCGCCCCCCGTCCCTCTGGGCCTGTCACGGTGGCCCTCAGCCCGGCCCGATGACCCTTCCGTCTCCCCGAGAACCTCCCGCCGCTGCACACACGCAGCACCGCCCTGGCCCTGCGCCCCTCCTTCCGCAGGCCGCGCCCCGACCCCATCCGCCCCCCCCCCCCCTCCCCTACATGTCGCCGCTTCTTCCAGGTCTGAAGCTGAAATGCAGTGGTTACGCGCACGGGCCATGGGGCTCGACAGGCCTGACTGCGACTCCCAGGTCTCCACCGACGGCGCTGTGTGATGCGGGGCCAGGTACTCAGCTTCTCTGAACCTCCAGCCACGTGCATGTACAACGGGGGTCACAGTCTCTGCCTCTCACCTGCCTCAGGGCTGGCGCGAGCAGGAAGTAGATGGGGAGCCCTGACAGCGGTTCTCAACCTGTGGGTCGCGATCCCTTTGGCGGTCGAGCGACCCTTTCACAGGGGTCGCCTGAGGCCATCCTGCACATCAGATACTTACATTACGATTCATAACAGTAGCAACATTACCGTTATGAAGTAGCAACCAAAGTAATTTTATGGTTGGGGGTCACCACAACATGAGGAACTGCATTGAAAGGGCCAGAAGGTTGAGAACCACTTCTGAGAAGGCTGTCTGGCGAAGATCAAGCTCTCAGTTCATGTTAACTGTTGTACGTAATCCATCCTCAGTCTCCACTTCCCGTAATGGCTGCTTCTCGCTGCTGTGTTTTCTCCAAAGAGTGCCCTCTAATTCTCAGAATTCACACCTTCCCATCACCTTTTGATCCTCTCCCAGTTGTCTTTTCACGTCGGCGCGCTTTACCCGGGCTAAGGCGGTTCCGAAAGACCCTGTCTCTGCCTCGTCTTTCCCGAGATGGGTGTGCCTGGGGGTGGGTGGTTGGAGAGGAATTCCAGCCCCTGGCCTCCCTAGGAGCAGCAAAGACGGGAGAGCAGCAGTAGAGCTACTAACTAGAAGCAGCCCATCTATTTCAGAAAAAATCTCCAAAACTAGGTCTCCTTCAAACTGTTTGCCCATCACACTGACCTACTCCTCCTCTCTCCCATTGGTTGGATGTGACTTACTAGCATTTCTCTCTGGCATCCAGTCCCGCTCAGTTTTCTCCGTTTTTATAACAGGACTGAGTCCCCCATGACCCCAGGCTAGCTGAGGACTTGCTTCTGAGCTGTTCATGGATAGAGTTCCACCGAGGCTGACTTAGGAGGGAGAACTGGAAGGGATGGGGAGAGACTCGGACTCAGCCTTCAGGTTTTCCCAGTGATGTCGCCTCTCTGGGGTGAAAGGCAGAGGATGAGTAATATTTCGTAAGCAATGGAAAAGGAGTCCCCAATTGCCAAAACCGGTTTGGCTCAGTGGATAGAGCGTCGGCCTGCGGACTGAGGGTCCCAGGTTCGATTCTGGTCAAGGGCATGTACCAGGGTTGCGGGCACATCCCCAGTGGGAGATGTGCAGGAGGCAGCTGATCGATGTTTCTCTCTCATCGATGTTTCTAACTCTGTATCCCTCTCCCTTCCTCTCTGTAAAAAATCAATAAAAAAAAAAAAAAAGGAGTCCCCAATTTCTGGTTTGGGGAGCGAATAGAATGACTAGCTAGCACCATTTCTCTTTCCTCTTGAATAGTGTCCGCCTGACTAAGTCTGTTAATGCTGTTGGCCTGTGATGTTGAGTTTGATTGATGAAGAAGATTATCAGACTCGTGCGTTTCCTTATCGGATGTTCCGTTGGAGCACGGGACTTGGGCTTTCTGTCCCTTTCTCACAAGACCAGAGCTCCTGCCGGCTGGCCAACTGCTTGGTCATGGGCTGGGAACTCCTTTCAGGGCAGAGTCATTTTCAGCTTCCTGGGCTGTTTGGCCTTGAATATACTGCTCCAGCTCTGAGCTTAGCTCAGGGAGGAGAATTTAGATGGTAGACTAAGAAGGGAATCAACCTCTGAAGCTAAGGTATGAGACTCAGATTGTGTTGTTCTTCTACAGGAGTTTGTTTTTGTTTTTGTTTTTGAACAAATCATCCTGTGAGCAGAAGGTAAGAGAGATGGGGTGAAGAGGGTAATGGGTTAATGACACAGTTTCAAGGAAGAAATAATCCATCGATTTCTGTCTTGCAGATAGGAAGGGCAGAAATCGTGAACTTCGCTGACCTCTGATGTGAGGAGCTCAAGTGGGACCAAGGGTGGAGCCTGCCTAGTTGTGCATCCTGAAGCTATGGGCCAGGGGGCCATGGTGACCTGACATCGTGGACTCTGTCCAGTTGCCCCCTGTTGCCCCTTCTCCCTCCCCACCCTGCACTAAGAGAACTTGTCTCCACCTCTTCAGGGAACTGACCCTGAGGGAATCCTTTTCCCCTGTTTTCCTATCCTTCCATCCTTCCACCCTCCCAGGAGAGCCCTGACCTGTACAATTCCTACCTCCCTTCCCAAGAGGTAGTCCCACCCCTGCCTCCCCTCCCCCGCCATGCTCAAGCTGTGGAAGGTGGTACGCCCAGCTCGACAGCTGGAACTGCATCGCCTCATACTGTTGCTAATCGCTTTCAGTCTGGGCTCCATGGGCTTCCTGGCTTACTACGTATCCACCAGCCCCAAGGCCAAGGAACCCTTGCCCCTGCCCTTGGGAGACTGCAGCAGTGGTGGGGTAGCTGGCCCTGGCCCTGTACGGCCTCCAGTCCCACCTCGGCCTCCCAGGCCTCCAGAGACAGTTCGAACTGAGCCTGTGGTCCTTGTGTTTGTTGAGAGTGCATACTCACAGCTGGGGCAGGAGATTGTGGCCATCTTGGAGTCTAGCCGTTTTCGTTACAGCACTGAGCTGGCCCCTGGCCGAGGGGACATGCCCACACTTACTGATCATAGTCGTGGCCGCTTTGTCTTGGTCATTTATGAGAACCTGCTCAAGTATGTCAATCTGGATGCCTGGAGTCGGGAACGGCTAGATCGGTACTGTGTGGAGTATGGTGTGGGCATCATTGGCTTTTTCCGAGCCCATGAGCATAGCCTAGTGAGTGCCCAGCTCAAGGGCTTTCCCCTTTTTCTATACTCAAACCTGGGGCTCCGGGACTACCAAGTGAATCCTTCTGCCCCCCTACTGCATCTCACACGCCCCAGCCGCCTGGAGCCGGGGCCATTGCCTGGTGATGACTGGACCGTCTTTCAATCCAATCACAGCACATACGAACCCGTGCTGCTTGCCAGCCTTCAGTCAGCTGAGCCTCCTGTGCCAGGACCAGTGCCTCGCCGGGCGCGGCTTCCCACTGTGGTACAAGATCTAGGACTTCACGATGGCATCCAGCGGGTGCTCTTTGGCCATGGCCTTTCCTTCTGGCTCCACAAACTTGTTTTTGTTGATGCTGTTGCATATCTCACTGGCAAGCGGCTCTGCCTGGACCTTGACCGCTACATCTTGGTAGACATTGATGACATCTTTGTGGGCAAGGAAGGGACCCGCATGAAGGTGGCTGATGTTGAGGTCAGTCTTTTTCCTTACAAGTTGTCTCAAGCTCTGACCTGTCAGACTCCCTTGATTCTGAGCTTGCCATAAGTACGCTCCCTCCCCTTTCCAGGTAGGAAGAACACTGCTCGTTTTTCTTCTGTTTGCTGTCTCCTGATTTCTCCTGTCCCTGCTACTCTTCCCAGGCTCTGTTGACCACCCAGAACAAACTCAGGACCTTAGTCCCCAACTTCACCTTCAACTTGGGCTTCTCGGGCAAGTTCTATCATACTGGTGAGCTTATTTCCTTGCTCCTTCAGCATGTCAATCTTAGTTTGATCTGTCTATTCGCTGTCCCACTTTCCCAGGTAGACAAGTTGTAGAAAAGGGGTCCAATTTGGGGCAAGACTTGGGGTCCGAATGATGTGAGGAGCTAGCGGTGGGTGTGAATTCAGGTTAGCATGGGTGACTGGAGGGCACGTTGGCAGGTAGGCAGGTAGGCAGCCTTAAATGGACACATGTCCCAAGGATGGAAGGTGGTCAGTGCTACAGAACAGAGGAGGGCAGAGGGGCTAATTGACTGTGTTCAGTGGTCAGTGTGTGGTCACAGGGACAGAGGAGGAGGACGCAGGGGATGACATGCTGCTGAAGCACCGCAGAGAGTTCTGGTGGTTCCCCCACATGTGGAGCCACATGCAGCCGCATCTGTTCCACAATCGCTCCGTGCTGGCCGACCAAATGAGGCTCAACAAACAGTTTGCTGTGGTGAGACCCTTGGATCTCTTACCCAACTTTTTCCCAGAGATACGCTTCCTTTTCAACCTTCCCCTCATGGGGTACCCTTTCCCTACCCTTTCCATTTTTCTTTCTGTGTAGGCATCCCCACCCTCTTTACCCTCTACTCCCTAAACCTCACCAGGTCCTGGTGAGAGTCTATGCCATTCCCAGGAGCATGGGATTCCCACGGATCTGGGGTATGCTGTGGCCCCCCACCACTCGGGTGTGTACCCCGTCCACACGCAGCTCTATGAGGCCTGGAAGTCTGTGTGGGGCATCCAGGTGACCAGCACTGAGGAGTATCCTCATCTCCGCCCTGCCCGCTACCGCCGTGGCTTCATTCACAACGGCATTATGGTGAGGGACTCCCAAAACAAACTTGACTTGAACTCCCACGTTTTGACAACCTCCAACCTGCATTGATCTATGTCCTGTTAACTGCCAGTCCAGTTTATCTATATAATAGTGGGTAGAAGGGTGAAAATTCTTAAAGTACGTGACAAGAGCTTTCTTGCTGTAACTTCAGGCTGAGTGCTTAGTACAGTACTTTACTCCTCATTTTACCTTTCAAATCTCATCTCTCCGTATTTCTTTTCCTTCCAGGTGCTGCCACGGCAGACATGTGGCCTCTTCACTCACACAATCTTCTATAATGAGTATCCCGGAGGCTCTCGTGAACTGGACCGGAGCATCCGAGGTGGAGAGCTCTTTCTGACAGTACTGCTCAATCCGGTAAGGTGCCAAGAGGAAGGGCTGGAAGATTGGAGAGTCAGAGTGTTTGCAGTTGGACCTTTGCTCACCACGCCTGATTCTGAGGTGGGTAGTAGGCTCTCCAGCTCTGACATGCGGGCATCCCCTTGCAGATCAGCATATTTATGACCCATCTGTCCAATTATGGAAATGACCGACTGGGCCTGTACACCTTTGAGAGCCTGGTGCGCTTTCTCCAGTGCTGGACCCGGCTGCGCCTACAGACCCTTCCTCCTGTCCCTCTTGCACAAAAGTACTTTGAACTCTTCCCTCAAGAGCGAAGCCCCCTTTGGCAGGTATGGTGGAACAGGCTGACCAGAGACATGATGGAGGTGGGGGTTGAAGAACAGATTAGGCCTCATCTGACTCCTGGCCTCACCTTCAGAATCCCTGTGACGACAAGAGGCACAAAGATATCTGGTCCAAGGAGAAAACCTGTGATCGGCTCCCCAAGTTCCTCATTGTGGGACCCCAGAAGACAGGTGAGTCATTCTTATCAATTTCTCTTGCCTTCCCTTAAACTTAAAGGATTCTTTGGCCAAGGAACTCCCTTCTCATACCTGTCCCCCATTAATCCAGCCTCTTGAGACAGTGATGATTAACCTCAGTTGTTTATCAGAATCATCTGTAGAGTTTTGTTTTAAAAGATCAAAGTGATTCAGATGCAATCAAGGCTGAGCACCACTATTTTAACCCTTCCCTGGGCCTCTCTCAGATGTCCCTTCTCTCGTTCTAGTTTGGCTCTAGAGGATTTTATTACCCAGAGTGGTTATTTTCTCACCTTCTTTAAGCTCATATTGTTGAGCTGGCTTCTCTCCCACAATGGCCTGGACTCTCTCCTGTTTAGGGACCACAGCTGTTCACTTCTTCCTGAGCCTGCACCCAGCTGTGACCAGCAATTTCCCTAGCCCCAGCACCTTTGAGGAGATTCAGTTCTTCAGTGGCCCTAATTACCATAAGGGCATTGACTGGTGAGAGTGGGACCCCTTGGAATACTTCTCAGAGGAACACTCCCTTCCCCCAAAATACCGTTCCAGCTTCCACTGCACAGACATCTGGCTTTTCATTCTGCCTCTTTTCTCCGCTGCCTCCTAGGTACATGGACTTCTTTCCTGTTCCTTCCAATGCTAGCACTGACTTCCTATTTGAAAAAAGTGCCACCTACTTTGACTCAGAAGTTGTACCACGGCGGGGGGCTGCCCTCCTACCACGAGCCAAGATCATCACTGTGCTCACTAACCCTGCTGACAGGGCCTACTCCTGGTACCAGGTGAGCCTGAAGCTCGGCCACATTAGGTTTGAGGATGGAGTTGTGGTGACTGCTAGAAAGACAGGAGTAAGGGTAGGGAAATTAAACTAGTGCCTTGGGGTGGGGTGCCTATGCTATCTGTTCCCCAGACCAAGAGTATGGCAGGTAATTCTGTTAAATCACCAATCCCTTCTCTGCCTATTCCTGTCCTTCAGCACCAGCGAGCACATGGAGACCCAGCTGCTCTGAACTATACCTTCTACCAGGTGATTTCAGCCTCCTCCCAGGCCCCTCTGGCACTTCGCTCCTTGCAAAAGCGCTGTCTTGTCCCTGGCTACTATTCTACCCATCTACAACGCTGGCTGACTTACTACCCCTCTGGACAGGTACAGTCCCCCAATAGATCTCATTGGGGTTCCCCCCGCCCTTTTCCCTTTAGCCCAGAGACTTCTAAGAAATACAGCAGTAACCACATCCCTGTCCCTAGTTGCTGATTATGGATGGAGAAGAGCTGCGTACCAACCCGGCTGCTTCGATGGAAAACATCCAAAAGTTCCTGGGTATCACACCCTTTCAGAACTACACACAGACCCTCAGGTGGGAGACCATGATCCAGGAGAGGATTAGGGAGGAAATGCGGAAGCAGGTTGGCCATGTCTGTTTGGAAGAGACATGAATTTACCCTGTCTCTCAAGGAAAGACATGTGTCCCTGTGGGCAGGGAGAGGTAGTATAAATTTATGGGGCTTGGATTTCTTTTTCCTCCTGCCCACTAACGGCCTGTTCCTGTTGAGCAGGTTTGATGAAGGTAAGGGATTCTGGTGCCAGGGACTTGAAGGTGGTAAGACTCGCTGTCTAGGCAAGAGCAAAGGTCGGAGGTACCCAGATATGGACAGTGAAGTAAGTAAATTCTGGGACAGGTTTTCCCTCTACACCACTAAGATCTGATTCTATGTCCTTACTGTTTATGCCTTCATTTTCCTCCCCAGTCCCGACTTTTCCTTACGGATTTTTTTCGGAACCACAATTTGGAGCTGTCGAAGCTCCTGAACCGGCTTGGACAGCCAGTGCCCTCATGGCTTCAGGAAGAACTGCAGCATTCCAGTCTGGGTTAACGTCACTGCCTCTGTACCAGCAAAGAAAGCCCGTTTCCCTAAGGGGCAAGCCCAGAGAAGGGCCCATAACGGGGATTCGAGTTGGCCCCTTCCCCTTCTACCTCAGTGGCCCCCAGTCCTGGGATGGCTGAGAAGGGAAGGGCATCCCTTTCCCATAGTTCTGGGGTCTGATAAAGGGGCTTCCCTTGATAATCCCACATTATGGTACTAGCCACCTTTGACCCATGGTCTTAGAAGGTAAGGAATTAGAGGCAGGGTATAGAGGAATGTTTTAATCAAAAGATTACCCTCTTCATCCCCCCCAGTATGGCTATACCTGGCTACCTGGCTATGGGAGGGACCCCTTACTGTGGGATTAATGGGATCTACCTGTGGCCCGGCCTCCCTAATGTCATTCACATTGAATGGGGATGAGGTCCGACAGTGGCTCATAGAGCTGAGTATGAGCCCTAGCTATGGGCTAGAAATGTCCTTAATAAACATCCTTATTTTTCTGTTTTGTCTACCTCACTGGAGTGGGAGAAACCTAGAATAAAGCAAGCTTCAGACTTTTCCCCACTACAGTTCAAGGTTCATCTGCTCATCAAGGGAAAGAAGAGAAACACCCAGGCAGACTAGAGTAAAAAAGGAGTTTATATATTTATAAATGCCAAATAAATACCAGAGGCCACCCAACGCCCCCTCCCAGACTGGGCTGTTTCCCCCAACCCTAGGCTTCTAAGGTCTGAGACATCTTGGCCCCAAGCTATAGCCCAAGAGCAGCTGCCAGTCTGGGCTACGAGGGAACTGGGTGGGGATGATCTGTCCAGCCAAGATTCACTTCCCCTGTGCGAGGGGCCTCCATGGCCACAGGCTCGTCTCCCTGTATAGGGCCCTAGGCTGGCCAGACTCAGGGGGAGAAGGTGGTCATCTCGAGTGAGACCCGCTGCCACAGCTCCTTGGTCTGTTTGCTGCGCTTGAGGTTCTGCAGGATGTCGTTGAACTGCATCATGCCCATGGGTGTCAGGCAGAAGGCGCTGCGGGCACTGCGGATCGCATTCACAAAGTCGTCGTAGTCGGCAGGGGTCAGGTGAATCAAGCGGTGGTGGATGTACTGGAAGAGGATGTGTGGAGAATGAGCTACTAAGCACAGAACCAGGCCCCCTCTGCACTTACATGCTGGGTGATCTGTTCCATGCCTGCCCGGGAGGTGCTCCCCCCGCTCCATACTTCCTGGGTTGTCACCTGCATGTATGCCTGCTGGCAGCGCTGCACCAGTTGGTGGAAGGCCGGGGCACGCAGGTGGTTGTGGGCATGAGCAGGGCTCAGCCGCTGCAGCGTCTCCATGACGATCTCCTGCAGCACAAACGGGCTCAGCACCCCCTTGGCTGCCCCCACACAGAACTGGTGCACGTAGTTCACTCCTGGGGGGCAGGGGGAGGGGCATGAGACGGGGGTGGCCACCTTTGCCCTAGGGACCCAACTTTTATCTCAGCTCTGGCCTGGCAGAGAGCCTCCCTCCACCCCAGGAGCTGAGGTAGCCCCCCGCCCCCCGCGCACGCACACATACCCGACCAAGGCCTCAACTCTGAGCAAGAGCTAGGAAGGAGGTCTGGGATAGGAAAGTGGGGGAAGCAGGTGGGGGCGGACAATGGTCCTGGGGAGGGGAGGTGTTACCCAGCTTTGCTGCCAGCCCCAGCAACCATTTGACATCATCAGTGTAGGGGGGGGAGCGGGAGAAGTTGTTAGGGTGATCGTTGTGTGCCCGGCGACCCAGCATCTCCAGTGCCAGCATTCCTGGGAGGAAAGAGTGGGCACATGGTGGGGTTGCATCTTTGTCCTCTACCCCAAACTGGTACCTGACCCCACAGTAAACAAATTAAGAGGTATAGGAGGGGTTGTCACTGAAGAACCCCTGGCATGGGGGTACAGAAAGGGACCTCTCACCAACACGGTAGGCAGCATGCAGGTGGTGTAGGCTGTGTGGGTTGACAGGCTGGCTGTGCGTCTCTTCCTCGGGTGGTGGAAAACCCCCGCTCACCAGAGGGCTGGGCTGTGTGGTCAGGGCAGGCAATGAGGCACCCTGGATGGCTGGAAACGTGGATGCTGGATGGACACTGCTCACTGAGGGATGAGAGCCACGTGAGAAACAGCCCCAAGAGGGGCAGAGGAAATTCCCTCCCTCCTGCCCCTGCCCAGTGTACCTCCCCTCCATTCACCTGTTCCCTGTCCCCACAACTCACAGGCCACACTGGTGGGCAGTGGGAGCCCTGGCTCTGTGTGATAGGGATGTACTGTGATGGGTGCCATGGAAGGGACGGGGAAAGACACAGCAGTGGCAGCAAGTGAGGGGGGAGTCACCGAGTAAGGGTACTGAGCCCCCAGGAATGCAGGATGCACACCCTAGAGGCAGAAAGAAAAGAGAAAGAAGATACCAAATTATATTAGTATGTAACTTTTCCCCCTTCATCCCACAACTGGGTATCCCTACATTTCTTTCCTTAGTTGGGCTGGGTCCCCAGACTCCCACCCATCACCTCACTGAGGACTCTTGGACAGCTCTATTCTCCCAGCGTACCCCATGCCAACCCCCATGAACACCTTATGTTCTCCCACATGCCAAACCCCTCCCACCCCCCCGGAGAACACTGGTCTCACCTGTGGGTATGCAGAGCTGGGCACAGGGAAGACGGCAGGCCGGGGCATATGAGGCATGGGGTGGGCGGGGTGAGCTGGGTGGGTGAGGTATTGAGGGCTGCAGGGCAGGTGGGGCTGTAGAGCAGTGTAGGGGTGCAGGCCAGGGGAATGACCATGCCCCAGTCCTGGACCTGGATATAAACTGGACCCCACTGAAATGACTGGCACCACTGTGGCTGCTGCTGTCACTGCTGCTGCTGCCACTGTAACCGGCTCAGTCCCTGGGCCCCCCCTGCCCTCAGGCAGCCCCCGCCCAGCCTCCCCAGCTGCCCTGATCCCACTGGCACTACAGCTTGTAGCCCCTTCACGGGCTGTGGATGAGCCACCTGCTGTTTGCTCATATAGCCAGAACCACTGGTGAGCAACCTCAAACAGCACTTCGGGGTATACGCCCCCACCCTTAGCCGCCTCTTCCACCGCCATGCAGGCTTTCTCCAACATCAGGTTATCCTAGAAGGGAGGGGCACAAAGGGTTAAGGGGGAAGGGCTTTATTCAGGGATAACATTCCGTCTCCCCCAGAGTTGGCTGGTTCCCAGGGAAGCATTAGAGGTCAGGGTCAATGCTCAGAGTCTGTCAGAGCAGTGAAAGCTTCACAAAGACACTGAACAAATATTTGTTGACCAGTAGAAGTCAAAACCTGGGTTATAGTCCCAGTTCCAAACTAATTTAGCCACTCTGTTCCCTCCAAGTCCCATCATGTCCCCAAGGCCTTCCCTAAGTGATCATCTTGGCATGTAAACTATAAGCCTCTATTTCCTTATTTGTAAAATAGGAACAATCCTACCTAACCTCAGAGATGTAAGGTAAAAAATTATGGTAGCGAAAGAACATCAATATGTTGTGTCATCATGAGAGGACAAACTGGATAGTTTGTGAATTCCAGGATATGGACTATAAGATTTCCCCATGCCCAAATGCCCCAAAACAGGTCCCCACATAGCCCATAGAAATACCTGCTCCTTGCACTGCACCAGGGCCCTCTGGATCTCATTGGGGTTCAATGCATGGGCATGAGGCAGACAGCTTAGGGCTAGCTCCGCAGCTGCCCTCACCATATTGGAGTCTCGTGCCCGTGATGCCCTGTCAGCCAGGGATGCAACCTCGGGAGGCGTCAGGTGCCCATCCCAGCATTCTACCAGTATGGTCAGGGCTGCACTGCCAATCTCCATGGCCTGGCCTTGGGGAAGGAGGAAGAGCAGAGCATGAGCACCACTGGGGAGTGGGAATGGTGTCTCTATCACCATTCATCACTAACTCCAAAAGGATAAGGCTCTTCTCTCCATCAATTAATCCCCTTCCCACGCCCAAATCAAAACATTGGATTTACCTGTAATCCAGGAAACGTGGGAAGAATAGGTACGTGAGAGCCAGTTGGGAGAAACAAAATTGTGCAGGCCAAGGGCATAAAGCCCAATCTCAAAGGCGCAAAGGTGCAGGTTGCGGTGAGGACCCTGGTGGCCCCCTGAGGAAGATGGATGTGTGAAAATGGAAGTGCTGCTGTTGCCCCCTGCCTTGATCAACACCGTCTTCGCCAGTTCGAAGTAGAAGTGTGCGGCTGCCTCTGACGGCTGATTGGGTACATGGGGGGCATGACTCTCAGGACGGCGGCCCTTGTACCTGAAGGGGCAATGGGGGAGGGATGGGGATTGGGGTTTCTCTGAAATGGGTGTCCAGGTAGGTTGGGAAAGACCAGGGTAAAGACACTGGGGGGACAATATTTGGATTAAACTAGGAATGTGGCTCTGAGGATGAGCCAGATCAAAGATAGGTATTTCTTCCCACTGACCTGCCAACTTCAACTGTCTTCGCCCGGGCCCCTCCACTGGCACTGGCCCGGCGACTTCCACTGGAAGACGAGGAGCCCAGGGAATCTGAGGAAGAGCTGCTAATGCTGTCACTGTCCTGTCCTCTACCCCAAGAGGTGGGGGCCCAGCCCCCTCGAAGTGGCCTCCGGCTTAAGGTAGGGGAGCTATCCGATGTTGTTTCAGGGGCACTGCTGTCAATGCTGGCCATGCCTAACCCCCAAAAAGACAAGTCAGTCTCAGAAACTCCAGAAGTCAGACTTCAGGGATATCCTTCCCACCGCATCATCCCATGGGCTGTCATACCTGTGTGCTTCTTCTTAGGCCGCCCTGGGGAGCCCCAGCCGCGTCCATTGTAGCCTCCACGACTGCCAAGTGCCAAGCGGCTGGGAACCTTCCCTTCTGGCCTTGAGGTCAAAGCTGCCTCAGATGGGAGGCTCTCACAGGGAGAATGTGGGGAACTCTCTAGGTGGGAAAAATAGGACATTGGGATTAACCCAGGAAAGGGGATCCCAACATGATTCCATACCATTCATCTCCCTGCCCAGTGCCCCCACCTCACCAGGCACATTCTTCTCTGTGAAGCCCTCAGTGGGGCCTGGCCCAGCCCCTGCCACACTCCCTGGCTGAGCAGACCCTGCAGAGCCTGAGGTCAGTGGTTGCAGGGCCCCTGGGGCAGACGGGCCCCCATGCTTTGAAGGAGACCTCTGGCTGGCTGTGGCTGGGCGGCTAGATGAGTAGAATGAACTCAGGGTCTGTGGCTTGTGTGTCTGGCTCTCTCGGTCCAAGAGTTTGTCTAAGATCTGGAGGATAGAGAAGAAGTGACAGGATGCCCTTTCTCTCCAGACTCCAATTACTTTCCTATCTCCTGGAAACAGCTTAATACTACCACCTCAGGGAGACTTCCCAGTTGTAATGCTAGGAAAACCTTCTAGAACAGCGATTTCAACCTTTTTCATCTCATGACACCCATAAACTAATAACTAAAATTTTGCAGTACACCAATAAGTAACTAAAACTTTGCAGTACACCCATAAATAACTAAAATTTTGCAGTATTGTTGGTGTTAGCTTTATCATTTATTTTATTGGACAATCTAAAGGAAAAGACATCAGTGCCCCTGACTAAATAGTCAGGTATTGCAGGTTTTAAAAATTCTTGCAGCACACCAGTTGAAAATAGGGGCTGGCTTAAATATCTTGGTATCTTCTTTAACACTTAGCGCAGGGCTGAGTATACCGATATTCAGTAAGTATTGAAACAAGTGATGAATGACTGACTTTATGCCCTCTCTTTTCTTCTTCCACACTCCTGCCCAAGCGCTCCTGTAAGAATCATTGGTCTCTCCTATTCTTTATGAGGTGTTCCCAAGATTCCCCACTTATCTTCTATGGGCAGAATAACTCTTCTCATTCTACTGGAAACCCAAGACAAATGGTGGGATCTACTCTCTTTGCCTGTCAAATTCCCAGTACCTCAGTCCCTTACCTTTTTGAGCTTGGACTGATCATCCTTGTAAGTGATCATTAGTGCCAATGCCAGGTCACCCTTCTCCCGACGTGTGCCTTCACACAGGAGGGGATGCTCTGCCTCACTCACTGTTGTCTTCATGCCTGTGAGATGGAGGGGCTCATAGGAATTGAGAATGACCATAACTCCCAAGACAACAAAGATAAACAGGCCAGGGTTCCTCAGGCACCAGCATGTGAGGTGAGTTCTGGTCCAACCCACATCCCCTATGCCAGGTCCCCACTGCCTATTACACCCAGCCTAGCTAAGGTCTGGTCTGCTTTTCAAGACCTTCATAACTTGGCCCTCTCTACGTTCCCAGCACATCCATCATTTTAGGGAAGTTGGGCTCCTCGCTCTCACAAAGACTTGATTGCCCTTATATATTCTGTTCCCTTACTTAGAACTTAACTCATCTTTTTTTTTTTTTAATATATTCTATTGATTTTTTACAGAGAGGAAGGGAGAGGGATAGAGAGCCAGAAACATCGATGAGAGAGAAACACCGATCAGCTGCCTCCTGAACACCCCCCACCGGAGATGTGCCCGCAACCAAGGCACATGCCCCTGACCAGAGTCGAACCTGGGACCCCACAGTCCACAGGCCGACGCTCTATCCACTGAGCCAAACTGGTCAGGGCTTAACTCATCTTTTAAGCCATGTTCCATATTCTACCCCCTCCCTGAGGCTTTTCCTTAGATTTTTGTTTTACTGCCCTTTTGACACTCAAAACCCAGAGCACACATTTTTACCCTAAATTCTTAATTGTCTTTTAGGCACTACTTGGCTCATACATGTCATTCTGGCTTTCCCATTACCACGAAGGCCCTCTGGAACAAGGCCCATGTCTCATGACCTTCAAGGTCTGGGCCAGGCTTAGCTCAGACATGCTCGGGACACTGACATACTCACCCAAGGCAGCAACTGCTGCCTCAAATCCCAGCTCCTCATCCCCAGGCATCTCATTGTTCCAGTTGCGACTTGGGGGCCGGGAACCCGTGGGAGAAACCACTGGATGAAAGTTGGGGTAAGTCAGGCAGACAGAAGTATCATGGGAAAAAATGAAAGGGAGAGAACCCAAGACCCTCATCATTCCAGACCCTGCCAGATGGGTTTTTCCTTAGAGAAAGCTGCCCCTGCCTCAGAGTTCCCCTCTTGCCGTAGAGTCAGGCACCGTACCTGGAGCACAGAGAACATCAAAGATGAAACTGGCCAACATGAGAGGCAAGACAGGCCGATAGTCACAGAGTGTCCCCTCCCGAAGCTCCTCTGCCCGGCACCGCATGGTGCTCATCTCACTCGGACCCAAAGGAATCTTCTTGAGCAAAGCAGCTACCTCAGACTCTTGATACGCCAGTTTCACCTGAGGGCACAGGAGGGAGATCAGACCTCTAACACCTCAATGGAGATCAACATGTAAGGCTCTGAGATTAGAGTACAAGGCTCAGATAGAACCTCTGACCTCCAAGGCCTTGGTAGAAGCCGGGGGCCGCTGTAGCTCCAAGGCAAACATGCCGACTCGAAAGGCCAAGTTGTGGTGCTCTGGGCGCTCACTTAGCACTGTTAACAGGAAGGCCGCCTTGGTCAGGGTGTTGGTAGCCACCCAGGTCTGACGGCTGGTAGATACCTTGTTCTTCTTGCCCTAAGCAGAGAAGCACAAGGAGGCAGGCAGATGAGTCTGGCTCGCCTTGGTGGAGGGAGGAGGCGGCTCTCACTTGAGGTGGGGCATGGGAGAGAGGGGTAAGCAGGGAGGGGGAGGGTTGGGAGTCTCTCTCACCTTGGCAGGGGGCGGCTCTACCTTGAGGTCGGGTGGGTTGGCTAGCAGGTCCTGGGCAAGCTCCACGGTGAGGCGGGAGGCCTCATTGCTGTAGCCATGCGCATGCAAGGCCTCAGCACAAGCAAATAATACCTGGAGAGAGGACATGGGCACGAGACAGGTTGAAGCCTCAACTTCCAAGGACAGGACACCATACTCACTCATGCAGCAAATACCCCATAAGTACTTGTTATATGCTGGGCCCTATGCTGGTCCTGGGTATAACACAGGAACTCAGCCTGGTTACCGAAACAAACACACAAACCTGTGTGAAGCTGGCTACCAGGAAAGGTCAAGGAGATACAGGTAGGTAGGATATCTCATTGGGACTTGGGGTAAAGGGACAGACTCAGAGACTTCCTGGAGGAAGTGATCTCTAAGATCTCTGAGACCTAAACAAGGGACAGGAGCTCCACCAGTGAGGTGAGGGCAGTCCATTCTCTGCAGAAAGGCCAATCCGTGCAAAACCACAGATGCAAGAGAGCATGGCAAGCTACAGGAATGGTTCACATGACTAAAGTACACACTACAGACGAGGCTGGAGAAACATGCAAAGATCAGACCAAGTGAACGCTCATACGCCATGCCAAGGACATTCATTTTTTAAACTAAGGGCAATGGGAAACCACTGGAGTTTTAAGCAGCATAACACAATCAAACATTTCAGGAAAACTAATATGGAATCAGTAAAGAATGGACTATAGGCAGGGAGGCCTACAGGAACCTGCTATAGGATTCTAAGTCATGCTATGGTCCTGACATTCACAACTAGAGCCAGATGGCCCCTCTCGCCGCTGTGGCTAAGGCACCCCTCAGAGTCTCCTCACCTCCATGCGGCTCTCCTGTTCCAGTGGCTTCAGTCCGGCAAACAGGTCGTGCTCCTCCCCAGTCCCACCCTCGGCCTTCTCTTCCTCGCCCCCAGCCCCGTCTTGGGCATTCAGATAATATGCCTGGTAGTCATCATCCTCCTCTCCAACTGTAGGGGCTGCCTCTTTGGTTTTGGGGAGCCCACTGCCACTCTCATCTGTGGAAGGGAGGTCGTCCCGGGTACAGACCTCCCCAGGTAGTAGGCCAGGGGGGCCAGCAGAAGCTGTGGGAGCCTCAGGCCCTTCTGAGAAGTACACGCCACCATCTTCTTCATAAGTATCTGGGGGTTCAGGAAGGAAGGCAGAAGGGCCTCGGGAGCCACCAGAGGAAGGGCAGGGTGGTGGGCTTTCAGGGAATCCACCAAAGGTGCTGGCTTCTGCACCTAGGGCCAGGCTACTGTCATCCAGGCTCATCTCAGCCAGATCAGGCTCCAGGGAGCTGTCTTCACTGCTCAGCCGTCGCTTGCTCCCGCCACCTGCTGAGCCCTTGCCCCCACTGCCAGCCCCACCCAGCGCCTTGGCTTTGCCCCCACCTGGACCCATCTTATGCAGAGCCTTATCTCCCCCCTCAGCCGAGAGGCGGCGGGGACCCCTCTGCGATGAGGGGATCCCCTCAGCCAACCCCTTGCGCTTGGCCCCAGGCTCCTTGGGCCGTGCAGCTGGCTCAGCAGGAAGAGGGCGGGGCCGCTCCCGGGGTTCCTCCAGGCCCCCAGATCTGGAGGCACTTGGCCGAGGGGGCAGGGCTCGGGCCCAGCACAGGGCCAGCTTGCGGTCAGTGCCGCTGTAGGTGACACCGGGAAGCGGGTAGGCCTCTTCCCAGTTGAAGTAGCAGGCCTCCACTGCTGGCCGGAAGCCGGGGAAGAGCCGCTCCAGGGTTTTCTTGTGCTGTCCCCGCTTCACATTCTCAATCACCTTCAGCTGCCACTGCCGGAGCTGCGCGCACAGTTCCCGGCGGCTGTGCAGACAAAGGGGCAAGGTTGCTGGGGTCTACACCATGCACTGAGAAGGGATGAAGGGGTTGGAGGAGGTATACGCTGAGGGGGCATAGGGAAGGACCCACAGAAGAACTTCTTAAGCCAGCCCCACCTACAGACATCACTCCAACACCCAGGGATTTTGGAAGGCGGGAGCTATTAGGGGAGGGAAGGAAGAAAGCCTCTCATTAAGAGGATTCATAAGTCGACTAACCCTAATGCCAGCGGTTCTCAACCTGTGGGTCGCAACCCCTTTGGCGGTCGAATGACCCTTTCACAGGGGTCGCCTAAGACCATCCTGCATGTCAGATATTTACATTATGATTCATAACAGTAGCAACATGACAGTTATGAAGTAGCAACGAAAATAATTTTATGGTTGGGTCACCACATGAGGAACTGTATTTAAAGGGCCAGAAGGTTGAGAACCACTGCTAATGCTCAGCACCCTCATTTCCCTAGCACTAGAAGAATGTGTACAAGGAGACGGGCTCGGTCTGTCCGGGGCTGGCCCAGTCTCCGGGCTGTGGTAAGCATAAGAGGAGACTCACCGCTGGGGGCTGAGTGCAGGGTCCAGCACAGCCAATCTCCACAGTGTGACCATCTCGTCGCACATGCTGGCACATGCATGGGCTGCCACCTCTGACTGCCCATTGCTACGACCTGTGTGCCCACTGGCGCTGCTGTGTGAGGCTGAGGTGCGCACGCTGTACCACCAACCTGTTATCTGGAAACAAAAAGAGCTCTGATGCCAAAACCAGTTTGGCTCAGTGGATAGAGCGTCGGCCTGCGGACTGAAGGGTACCGGGTTCGATTCCGGTCAAGGGCATGTACCTTGGTTGTGGGCACATCCCCAGTAGGGGGTGTGCAGGAGGCAACTGATCGATGTTTCTAACTCTCTATCTCCCCCCCTTCCTCTCTGCAAAAAATCAATAAAATATATATTAAAAAAAAATAGATATTCAGAGTTTTTTAAAAAAAAAAGAGCTCTGAGATGCGCCTAATAGCTTGGAGAAAGAGAGGAGATGAGGTTAAAAGGAGGAGAAAATGAATCATCATGGAACTACCCAGCTCTGGGGAATTACCTGTTCGTAGGTGAGGCACTGGTCAGTGAGGATTTCCAACAAGGGGGCAGCGTTGCTGTCCCTCCGTTTGAACATCTCCCGCACGATGCTAAGCAGGTTCCAGACACCCTCTGGCTCCCGGCCCCTCAGAGGGCGCAGCAGACATGCCCATTCAGCAGCGGCTGGAGGCTCCGTGGAAGACAGATACATGGAGTTCACATCACTGTGAAAGTAGTAGAGCGGAAAGTGATGACCAGGGAGCTGTTTTCACTGCTCAGCCCTCGCTTGCTCCTGCCACCTGCTGAGCCCTTGCCCCCACTGCCAGCCCCACCCAGCGCCTTGGCTTTGCCCCGACCTGGACCCATCTTATGCAGGGCCTTATCTCCCCCCTCAGCCGAGAGGTGGCGGGGACCCCTCTGCGATGAGGGGATCCCCTCAGCCAACCCCTTGTGCTTGGGACTGAATAAAGCAGATGAAAGTGCAACAGGGCTTTGACATAAAAGGGGCTCTAACCCAAAATCCAGAGTACACAGAAGAAAGGATGTCCATGACAAAAATTCTTAATCTCTCTCTGCCTCAGTTTCCCAACCCCTCAAAGGAACAAAAATAACTTCTGCTCTACCTAGCTAAAAACAGACCACTCCATGACTATATAAACCTATCATCATCCATTGATTCATCAGTGACATCTGTGTGCCAGGCACTGTACCGGTGCAGGGAATAAAAGATGGGAGGTGCAAGAATTAATAGAACAAAGGATCTGTCAACAGCCTGAAGAATGCTTCCCTTCTATCAGACACAGAAATGGAAAAATCCAATTTACCTGAAGACCACAGGGGAGGGGCCACAGAACTTGTGCAATGTCTTCTTGATGTTGTCAGTAAGTGTTGATTCATCCAAATACCAAGTACTCTGGTCAGAGGCTGAGGGCCCTGCTGTGGGGTCTGGGGGTGATAGGCAGTCAGTCACCTAGAGATAGGTGCCTGGATTCGCCTGACAACAGCAAGCCTTTAGTAAGTGGCGCTCTGCACTACCAGCTTTCTATCTTCCTACTGTCCTTTCTTCTCACCACACTCACCTGGGGCTCCACACACTGTATTGATGGCAGTTGACTGGGAGGAGAGGAGTTCATCCAGGAGACGCTGGGCGGTGGGGAGGATCTGAGGGGAAAAGGAACACAGGCCCAGGTGACCCAAGGAGGCCTGGGCCTCATAGGAAGGCTATTCATGCAGTGCTGGAGCCAGCTGGAGGAGGGTATGCCAACCCCACTCACCTGCTGAGGGAGCTCACTGATGAGGTACTGAGCAAACTTCTGCAGCTGGTCCCTCTGGAGCCGAGACAGGGACTCTGAGACTGGGGCCCGCAGGCAGACTGCAGAAGCCTGGAGAGGACAGACAGAGAAACAACCTGAGAAAAGGCTTGCTGATGCTGAAATTAGAGCTAGAGAGGCAGAGTAGGGGAGGCAAGGGGGCTCACATGGTGGCCAGGCATGCAGCAGAGAAAGGGGGGATGGAGCGTAGGATAGGGCCAGGATAAACTGGGAGGGCCTCACATTGTGGATTCGGAAGAGGCAGAGTGCCACGACATGGGTGCACCATTTGGCCCCAGCGCCACAGGTGCAGCTGCAGGAAGTGACCCGGCAGCGGTCAAACATCACAGCCACGTTGTAGGCCCCTTTGGGAGGGACCATCTGAGGTGGCACCACCGTAGCACTCAGGTGGAACCCTGAGGAGAAACATGGGTACGGTCAGGAAGAGCCATCAAGACATATCTTTGCCCTCAACTCTAGTCCTACATTACTCAGACAACCTGCTCCAGCTTCTTGCAGTATGCCTTAATTCACAACACGAGGGATGGGAGGAGCAGGGAGTGCCGCAGGGCATGATGGGACTCTTACCTATCTGCAGTGGGTCCTTCACGGCCCTCATGCGGAACAGCTGGTCCCCTCGCTGGAACTCATCTGCACTGCCATTGGCCAGGCATGAATACAGCCTGGGAGTGAAGAGGACAGAGCACAACTCAGCAAATCAGCTCTACACACCCTGTCAGAGACCACAATGCCCTGGGCCCTCTCCCCAGTATCACTCCCTCTTGGGACAATCCCAGGCACTCCTCCTCCCCTTGTCTTCTAACTACAGCTCCAAATACAATATCTCCTTTGTTCGGTGGAAAGCCCAGAACACTGTGTGAAATATCAGGACCCCACTCCCACCACCCGTCCTGTAGGCTCACCGAATATCCTCTTCGTTCTCAGGGAAGCTCCAAAACGCAATCCGGAGCTGCAGCTGCTCAGGCACCGGGGGGTAAACTTTCTCCACCACTTCAAACGGGATATGAAATGCCACCTGCTTTGCTGACAGCTCCACCAATGGGATCACCAGTCCATCTTTGGTCACCAAGGTTGAGGTGAGGGGAAATAAAGAGCCATGATCATTCGGTACCAATGCCAGTGCCACATCGTGGGCCCGACCTTCGCTATGAAGGACAGGGGAGAGCGGGATGAAAACCAAAGGGCCCTCCCGTCAGGATACACTGACGCTTACAACTGCACCTGGGGAAGAGGAGCTACACAACCCAGCCCCACAGCCTGCTACCTAAGGTCTAGACCAGTGGTTCTCAACCTTCTGGCCCTTTAAATACTGTTCCTCATGTTGTGACCCAACCATAAAATTATTTTCGTTGCTACTTCATAACTGTAATGTTGCTACTGTTGTGAATCGTCATGTCAATATCTGATATGCAGGATGGTCTTAGGCAACCCCTGTGAAAGGGTCGTTCGACCGCCAAAGGGGTCGCGACCCACAGGTTGAGAACCGCTGGTCTAGACAGAAGATACAAGGGATATCCCAGAAACTCCTGGTCAAACAGGTGTGTTTCAGGATGCTAGCAAGTAACACCTTTCACAAGCTTCCGCATTTAATTTCCCATATACAATTTCCCACGTACGTAGCGCTTTATTCGTATTACATTGTTAAGGTCTCTCCTCTGACATGCTCTTCTCTAACTGCTTTGGTACTACCCCTTTTTCTCTAGATGACTCCAGGCCTCCTCTATTTAAGGAGGGAAGACAGACCAGAGCCCAAACAGAGGGGCCTTAAGAAGCCAGAGAGGCTGCACTTCTTTGGGGCACCAGAACCCTGGCTTCCCACAATGGAAGCCCTGGGGCAGAGGGAGAGCAGGCTCTCCCAAGGAACCGGAATCACCTGGAGGAGGGTGGCGTTACCACTGCAAGTTTTCCCATCATTTCAATCAAACAGCAGTGGAATACAACAGACTGCATATCTCACCAAATTGTTAGTCAGATTAGAAATAAGATCAGAAATCATGGAGCTGAAAGGAACTTTAAAAAAAACAACAACACATGCCCAAGCCGTTCTGGCTCAGTGAATAGAGCACCAGCCTGCGGACTGAAGGGTCCTGGGCTCTATTCCGGTCAAGGGCACATGCCTGGGTTGGGGGCTCGGTCCCCAGTGAGGGGCGTGCAGGAGGCAGCCGATCAATGATTCTCTCTCATCATTGATGTTTCTATCTCTCTTTTCCTCTCCCTCCCTCTTTGAAATCAAAAAGCAAACAAACAAAAGAAAAAAAAACACCCACGTTAATCTCCTTATTTTGCAAATGAGCAGCTGGGGGTAGCCTGGGACACAGGAGGGTGGGGGAATGACATGATGTCCTAGATTTTAACCTGTTCAAGATACCAGTATGTTAAAAATTTTCCCCACCAGGACTTCCTACTTCTTTCAGAGTGAGGGAGCTCCAAGTCCCCAGGCCACCCACACCTGCAAGCGGGAAAGAGGCAGAGAAGCCATGTCAGGCCCAAAGCGATGCTGTCTATGACCTGAGTGTGCACGTGTGTGTGTGTGTGTGTGGAATACCGCCACTCCTACAAAGTAACACAGGGACACGTCTCCCCCTCCCAAGGGGGTGCAGAAATCTCTGTGGGGCGGTTGGAAAACAGGACTCCTGCGGTGGCCAGAGCAGAAGCACAAGCCAAACCCCTCAACTTCCAGGAGGCCCAGGACACAAACTGTGCCACGAGAGCGGCCGAGAAAGGATGTGGCGAGTCCTGAGCTGCTTTTACCGTCACTCTTCTCTCCAGCCCCTTTAAGGCAAAATTCTTCCCAGCACAACCAGTTCACTCACCGCAAGACCCCAGGATGAAAGAAGCTCGGTGAAAAGCAGGAGGCGTGCTCGCAAGGCGACTCGGGAGCCAGTGACCCGCCACCTCCCCCAGGGCCCGGTGACGGGAATCTAAGGCTCGATGCAGGCCCTGGGCTTGGCTGTGACAGATGTTCAATGTGGCCGGGACCAAGCGTCCGATCGAAACCTGTGCAACTACGGCATCGCCTCGCGCGGACCGGTCCAGCTCCACTTTCTTCCGAGCGGCACCCCTTCTCGGTGCCGCGGGGCTCAGAGATCGCCACCCTCAACAAGAGGCCCCCGACGCACTTTGCAGCGGGGTGACCTCCAATGGCCACGTCCTCACGGTCCACCCCTCGCCACGCTCCCCGGGGACTGAGCTGGGTGAGTGTCCCCAAGTCCCGCAGGACACTGCCCACCTCTGAGGCCAACGAACGACAAGAGATCTACTTCCTGTCGCTCATAATCCTATCCACCGCAGGGTTTCCCAGCCATCACCCCAAATCACTCACACACACACACACACACACGGACACACGGACACGCCAGCTGGTGTGAAGAAGCCACCCCAGAAAGAGCAGGGAAGCGAGTCCTGAAGTGCGTCCAGCGCTCGGAGCAGCGCGGTCCGGGACAGCTCCCGGGCGGGGACAGCTCCCGCCGGGCCCCGAGGCCGGCCCGCGCCCCTCCCCCGCGCTCCCTCACCTCGCGTTCGGGTACCGCCGCTGCCACCTCCGCCGCCGCCGCCGGTGGGGGAATTCGGCCCCGCCGACTGTTTGCGCCATCCCCGCCAGTTCTGGCAGAGGCTCTCGGCCTCGGAGATGAAGGAGCAGAGCGAATCCTCCTCAAAGCGGTCCGAATCCTCGAACGAGAAGCGCTCTCCGTCCTCCCACTCCGCGAACATCAGCTCCATGGGGCCCGCACCCCCCGGGGCCGGGTCCCCCCCCGCCGATCCGGGGCCTGGGCCTCCGGCCGGGGACTGAGGGGAGGCCCCGGGCCTGAGGGGCGAGCCGGGGCTGGGGGTGGCCGGGGCGCTCAGGGCGGCCGTGCCGGGCGAGGATCTCAGGCCTGGGGGGGATACGGAACCGGGCCTCGCCCAACTGCGAGGTGCGAACGGGAATCGCGACCAGCCTCCGAGACTCAGGGCCCGGACGAAGCGCTCGGCAGCCCGGGCCTCTCGGTGGCTGCGGCACCGCCTCCCCCATCAGCTGATCTGAACTTCCGGCCGCGCCGGCCACCACCACTTCCGCCCTCGCGCGCCCGTGGACCGGACCGAGCACGGGCAGATGTTGGGGCCCTGTGTGTTTAATTGCTGCATTTCCTGCTTTTATCCTGAAACCCACCCACAGATACAACAAAAGAAAGCTAACCCCTATAGGTAAACAAAACGACTACAGATCCCAGCAATAACTCGGCGTCCATCATGTCCCCAAGGCATAAGCATTCGCCAAGCACGCCGGGAATCGTAGGCTGTCAAACAGCACAGCACCATTGGGTAGTTATTGTCCTAACTCCGGATAGGGCCCTGGGGCCGCTTCGCCTTCTGGGAATTGTAGTCCAGAAGCCTGTATTCCAGAAGACTTTATAGGCTCTAAGAAGCACCAGGAAAAGGCGGCGTTTGATTTCAGGAAATGGTTGTACTTTTTGTCAGTGGACCGTTGAGTCTAGGGGTTCTTAACCTTTTTGTGTGCCCCGGACCCTTTCGCAACCTGGTGAAGCCCCTGAGCCCTTCTCAGATTGTTTATAAATGCACAAAAGTACAAGAATTATAAAGGAAATCAATTGTTGAAATACAATTATCAAAATACTATTAAAATTTGTAACACAGTAATATTTATTTGCACATTAAATAAGATCCAGCAGCTACCATAATTTTGAAGCTAGTGATGAGCATGATACTGAGGTATCTGTAACAAACTATAATATGATTTGAAAATATTGATTTCATATGGTATTGCTAATGACACTGGGTTTATTTCCAACTCTCTTAACTGAAATGCTGTATCAGTTGTGATTAAAGATAAAATTGTTTTCCTGTCCATGTTCACAGAAATCTTATTGGGCATCTATTGATTCTAGGTTAAGAACTCCTAAGTCTAGTCCAGTGGTCGGCAAACTGTGGCCTGCGAGCCACATGCGGCTCTTTGGCCCCTTGAGTGTGTGGCTCTTCCACAAAATACCAACTTCTGTGCATGGGCCACAAAGATTCAATCGCATGTACATGCGCGCCCGCACGTGGTATTTTGTGGCCCCCACACTCAAGGGGCCAAAGAATCGCATGTGGCTCACGAGCCGCAGTTTGCCGACCACGGGTCTAGTCTAAAGTGCCTAACCACTGAACTTCTTCCTATTGCTAAAAGCCTTCGCTGGCCGAACCAGACAATTGCTAGGTGCTCTACCTATCTGATATGAGAACTATAGGAAGAGGTAGCTCTGGGGGAACAGGGAGGCAAGCAAGACTCCTTTATCATAATAATTACCCCACTGGAGCTTTAAAAACCCCACTCATCCTTTTGTCCATGTAATAATGCTGGAAGGTACAAAGAAAAGGTTACCTCAGTTATGACAGAAAGGGCAGAGTATACATAAAATGCTATACAGTTGTTTCTAATATCGGGGGTGGGGTGTCACAAAGATGCTTTCAGCAACTAGGTAACTTAATGAGACATAGACAGGTGACACACAAAAGTCCCAATTAAGTCACAGTTTCACCATTTGGAGGAGTCTAGTGGACAGGTCCCTAGAAAATGGAGATGAACGATAATTGATTATTGCCATGTGGTAATGAGAAACTAGGGTTACCAGATCTTTTCTTTTTTTAAAGAAAAGCTAAAAAATTTACTTCTATGACATTAAATTTTTATATATTCTTAAAGAATAGGGAGAAGAGGGAAACATCAGTGGGACAAGGTAACATCCATCGCTGCCTCCTGCACCCCTTACTGGGGATGGAGCCCACAACCCCTGCTTGTGCCCTGACCAGAAACCTTTTGGTGCACAGGACGACACCCAACCAACTAAGCCACACCAGCCATGGCACATTTTTCCTATTTTAAAATGTGATCAGCTAGCCCTAACTGGTTTGGCTCAGGACAGAGTGTCGGCCTGTGGAATGAAGGGTCCCAGGTTCAATTCCGGTCGGTGGCATGTGCCTTGGTTGTGGGCACATCCCCAGTAGGGGGTGTGCAGGAGGCAGCTGATCGATGTTTCTCTCTCATCAATGTTTCTAACTTTCTATCCCTCTCCCTTCCTCTCTGTAAAATATCAATAAAAAAGATATTTTTAAAAATTTGATCGGCTAATATAAAAACAAATGTTTAACTATGTGGACCAAATCAAATACAGTACCTTGGGTCACTAGTTTGTGAAGTTCTGATATCCTGGGAATACCTTGCAGGGGCTATGCACAAAGTAGGTAGTCACTAAATATTTACAGATGATGGCAAAAAACTGTATTGTAGGCAGACTTCAACACCCTTACTGCATCCAAAGGCAAGGGCACTAAATGGTGTAAAGGAATTCAAATGCAGGATAAGACAAAGGTTTTTGTCCTGTTCCTGAGGCAAATCAGAGAGCAAAGAACTTCCAGAGGGGAGGACACAGGATTCAAGTATGGAGGGAGTAGCTAATCCGTAACAAAGGTCAAGTTCTCTTCAGAGGAGTTTATTTCAAGATAAAGCATAACTTCCACCCAGACATTAATTCCAAAGGGTGAAAAAAGTGTTTCGCCACCTTTTACCCTTCAAATAGAGCATGGCAGTGCAAATGTCTCAAAAACGCCTCTGTATATTCTCAGAAGCTACAGTCCAGTCATTGAAAATGCTTCTCCATTTTCAGCTGAGATGTGATTTGTTAGGAAACCTCTGTAACAACATATTCACTTTCTCGGGGGGTAAATTCCCATACTCTCCCTGGATTGATCTCATCTTTCGGGCTGCCTGAAAACACAAAACAAAAACAGAAATGACAGCTCTCAAGTCTGTTCTGACCTTGGACAATGGTTCTCACAAAGCCCCAAAACACACGAAGATATTAACCACCCTGGAGAGCTGTGTCATCTTCTCAGTCCCCTTTCAACAAAAGGGACATGGGACCGACAAATGACGGCAGGGTCTGAAGCTACCATGCCAGCTAGCAACTAAGCCTAGGCTGGAAACCAAGCCATCTGCCCACCCTCTTTCGTTCTATTTCAGAGAATGTCTATTCGAGCAGCAATTTAAATTTTGCAAATTGGTTTCCCATTCATTCCTTCATTGGACACTCACAAAAATCTGTGCGTATTAACATTTAACTTCTTTTTACGTCTGGTAAAGCTCAAGATGGCAATGCCTTCAAAACCTGACCTTCCCCACTTTGGCGCGGGTGAAATTTCTCCCAAACCTTTCCTCGCCTTTTAGAATGAGAGGGGCTTTCTTACCACCTAGCAAGAGGCAGTTGCATCTCCCGCTCCCCAACCCCCGCCCCACCCCATTATCCTCTAGAGAGGGCACTCCAGGAGCCTTCTGTCACCTCGGCCTTCGAAGCACAATCGAAGAAGTCCTGGATCTCTTTCCTGCACGCTTCGTCGCGGAACTCATTCTGCTTCCAGCAAGCCATCATCACCGACATCTCTGTGATACAGGTCGCCTCTGCAGGGTCACAGCGGAGGGGGAGCGGGGAGACTCAGTCCTAAGGAGACCCTTACCTTCCAGCCCTCCCATCCAGCCGCCCCCCGCACCCCTCGGCCTCCGCTCTGGAGCCTCCGTGGCTGCGGCTGCTCACCGCCCCTGTCCCGGCGCCGCTCCCCGATACGGTTAGCTAGGATGAGGGGCTTGCTGGGCTTCAGGACGGGCTTCCGCGGGTTTCCCAGCCGGGCTAGGCGGCCCCGCAGGCTGGGAGTCGCCATTGCGCGCCAGGCTCCCGGCAGGCTCTGCGGCGCCGTGCGTGACCCTGCGTGACCCCTACGCGGTCGACGAGCTCGGCGCACGGCGGGCGGGAAGCTGGGCGGCCTGTTCGGGTGCCCCTCTGTGTTTTCTCGGCGGGTCGTCCGGTTCCGAGCTGGGACACCGGCGGGCCGGGCCAGGGTGCAGGTCAGGGGGTCTTTGGGCGCCTACGCTAACCGGGGTCACGCCTTCCCAGTTCCTGGCAGCGCTGGGCCAGGATCCCAGGGAAGGACCCCGTCAACGAGCTCATTGACCGCGCCTGCCGGCTGCATTGGCGGTGGACGCAGGCGGGGCCGGAGGAGGGAAGCATACCGGAATACGAGGCTTGGAGATGGTCATTTGGGAAAGGTTTTTGCTGTTTTGTAACCCTTCGATAACGCTTGGGTTTTGACTGTCTTTAGAACCACCTCCAAAGCCGCACAGAGAAATCCGGCTCATTTATTTATAAACAGGTGCTCTACTTAGATATATCATTTGCTCATTTGTAATCTCATTGGGTGGGGTGACGTTTAAGCACGTTGGCATTCACGGCCTTCTGTAATCCTCTGGCCGACCTTATGAAGATACTTGGTAGTATCATTCCTGTTTTTTTAAAAATATGTCTTTATTGATTTCAGACAGGAAGGGAGAGGGATAGGCACATCAAGGATGAGAATCATTGATTGGCTGCCTCCCGAACGCCCCCCATTGGGGATGGAGCCGCAACCGGGGCATGTGCCCTTGACCGTAATGGAACCTGGACCCTCCAGTCTAAACCAGTTAGGGTCTATCAGTCCTGTTTATAGACTCGTCCCTTCGGTTGTGACGTCTAGCTTCATCAAACTTGGTTCTAAGGGACTTGTTTACAAAACATTCCAAAGATGTGCCATGGATTCTCAAGGAATTTACGAATTAGCCCCCCAAAATATTTCTGGTAATGGAAGCATAATTTGAACAATCTTGTAGTTCACAAGGTGACTACAGCGTGTCCCCAAAACATATACACATTTTAATAGCTGATAGCTCAATTTTGAAAATGAAATGTATTTTAATAAACATTGCCTTTATAATTATTCAAAGTGTGTGTAAATTTGGCTGTGTAAATTTAGTGGCTACAATAGTTTAACACAGATGTTTGTAATCTTTCCATTTATCTCTGCATGAATGGTTCTTTTTCCTGTTGAGTCTCAGTTCATGTCAGAGAGGCCTTCCTTGACTTCCCTCACCCCCATCACCACAACCTGTTTTATTTTCTTCATAGCTCCTATCACAGTCTGAATTACTTTGTTCATTTATTGCTTGTTTACCCCCTTACTACCAACACCCATTTGAAATGTAAGCACCATGTTCATTGCTGAATCCTCAGTGCCTAGTGTCAATAAATACCTGTTAAATGAATAAATGTTTGAAATATCCAACTTTATCTTGCTCACCACAGAAATATAACCAAGCAGAAGACACTGTTTAAAAATAAGTCATTTATTATACAAAAGGAAACCTGAGGTAACAGAAAATAGCAATACTTGTAGTAATAAAAGTATCAGCCCCATGCTTCATCCCCTCCAGCAGCATAAATAAAACTGATTCCTATTAGAAACGTCTGCCGCTAATAACCCCAAGCCTGCTGCTGTATATAGAGCAGGCTGTGCCCCAAACCAGAGAAAATTCACATTGCTTGCTTTCTCCATAGGGAAAGTGAAGCCTTTAGTTGATAAGTGCCATGTGGCTATTCCTGGTTCTGCTTTCCCTTATGGAAATGTAGCACCTGGTTTACTCTGCTCTTTTGTGAATATTTTTTATGGCAATAGGAATAAAGGAAAAAAGTCTGTAAGTACTGACCACAAAGCAGGCTTGAGTCTCCAGCCACAATAATTCATAAACAACTAGCCCACTTTGTACATAAAAGTGCTAAAGGAGTGCCAATGTGAACTGTTGTGAATAGACAGGAAAGGTAAGGATGATTCTACATCTCATGTAACTACGATCACTTACTCTTTTTACTGCCCATAATGAAATTTAAGTCCTAATTTTAGTTTGTACTTGGGTACTAGTATTGTGTTTTGTTTTTCATGTACAGTAAGTGCCAACTAGTTGGAACAATTATTTTTGAATTTTAATGAAGTACCAGACAAGAAAGGCAGTTAATTTCTACCTAGTGATCTGATGTGGTCCTTGGAGCCACGCTACAGCGTGCATTGCCTTTATTGAACAAGGCTCTCAGGATTGTCTGACCATGTGCCTAGCAAAAAGCCATTGATTCAATTATGGGCTGCAGAAAGATGGTTACATAGTGTTTTATAGCACTCAATTTCTAAACTATGGGGAGAGATTAGGAAAATAACTGATTATTTAACAGCAGGAAAATCAAAATTTTAGTATGTGTGCACAGAGAATTCACATAAGCATGAGAGCCAATGATTTATTTTTAAAGAGACATCTAATTGGGTGAAGCCAATTCTATGGAGCTTGGATATGAACAATAAATATGTACTAAGTAGGTTATAGGTTTCTTATACAGTTGTCTAGGGAAAAACCCTAGATCACTTTTCTGAATAGTGGCCCATTGTGGAAAAACAATAATATATACTGTAATTTCTTTAATGTCATCAGTTATGCTGGGCATCAAAAGATACTTTTTTATTGGCCATATATAATAAAATATACTGGATAATTCTCGAAGATTAAACTTTTTTTAAACGTATGTATTGATGAGAGAGAAATTTGTTATTTCACTTTTTTTGGTCTCATTAGAGTTGTTTTTATTTTGTTTTTTATTACCCCCTCCAACCTGCCCCTATAAGTCAACATTTGTATTTGAACAAATTGCAAGCTTAGAAATCAGTCCTGAATTTGACTTCAGTTGTGGATCCCTACTGTATCAAATTTTAACGTAAGTATCTTTAAAAATTTCTTTACAATTTATTGATTTTGGAGAGAAAGGGAGAGGGAGAGAGAGGAAGGAAAGAGAAAAACATTGATTTGTTGTTCCATTTATTTATGCATTCACTGATTCTTATATGTGCCCTGACCGGGGATTGAACCCACACCTTGGTGTATTGGGACGATGCTCTAACCAACTGAGCTACCCAGCCAGGCTAACATAAGTATACTTGAAGATCTAGCTTTGCCTCTTTTTCTTTTCTGCAAAAGAGCAAAAAGGTTAAGCAAACTTTCCAAGCTATTACGGATGGTATTTTTTTTTATTAAAGAATAGAATGAAAAAAGAAGCACTCTGACAGTGAAATCCAGCCTAAATAATAGCTTTCCTTAGCCACATCCTTAGATGTTACAATATTAAGTGTAGGACCTTCGTTGTTGAGGCATCTACATATGTTTGTATTATTAACTCTGGTAGTAAAAAAATTTATACATACATTCATAATAATTTACCACCTGATATATTGATAAGCTATGGAACTTCTCTGGTGATAATTCATTAATACAACTTTACTACCAGGGTAGCTCTAAGGGCCAAGATATTCTTCCCTGTTTCTCTGCTCCAGAAAAAGCTAACGACCTCTCTGCCCATTAAGCTATCTATTCAGATCACAGCAATAGAAAGGTTTGGCTATACCCCCAACTGGACTCACAGCTTTTTTGTTGTTGTTATTTTGTTTGGTTAATCCTCTCGCAAGGATATTTTTCCACTGATTTCTAGAGAGAGTAAAAGGGAGGGGGAGAGACAGAGTCAGAGAAACATCGATGTGAGAGAGAAACATGGATTGGTTGCCTCCTGCACATGCCCGACCAGGGCCAGGGATCAAGCCTACAACCAAAGTACCTGCCCTTGACCAGAATCGAACCTGGGACCCTCCCATCTGTGGGCTGATGCTCTATCCACTGAGCCAAACTAGCTAGAGCTTGACTAACAGCTTTTTAAAAAAAATATGTATATTTTATTTTATTTTTTACAGAAAGGAAGGGAGAGGGATAGAGAGTTAGAAACATCGATCAGCTGCCTCCTGCACAACCCCCACTGGGGACGTGCCCACAACCAGAATCGAACCTGGGACCCCTCAGTCGGCAGGCCGACGCTCCATCTACTGAGCCAAACTGGTTAGGGCTTAACTAACAGCTTTTTATTTAGCCAGCCACTTGTGGTGACTTACATCTCTTGCCTCACCTCTCATCTCCTTAGACTTGGGTGGGCTCCATCAAAATGTGGTCTCAGAAATACTATAAAGTTGTATAAAAGAATATCAGCAATAGAATGAGTGAAGCTAGAATATTCATCCCACTTAAGATGAAAAGTGCTACAGAATATAAACTATATTGCTGGACTGTTTTTTCCACAATTTTCATGACTGGGGGAAATGGGACTTTTGTAATATATAAAAATAAAATAGAGGAAAGACTTCATTAGACAGAAAAGAACAAATACATATAAAATTCACTTTGATTCACACTGGCCTATTTTAACATTTCAAAATTTTATATATACTAGAGGCCTAGTGCATGACATTTGTGCACTGGAGAGGGAGGGGGTCCCTTCAGCCTGGACTGTGATTCACAGTCTGGGAGCCCTCGGGGGATGTCCAACTGATGGCTTAGGCTCGCTCCCCAAAACCGTAGTCTGACATCCTTAGCACTGCATCAGCCCAGTTTATGGCTGAGCAGCACTCCCCCTGTGGATAGCTCATGCATTGAGCGTCTGCCCCCTGGTGGTCAGTGTGCATCATAGCAACTTGTCGTTCTTCCATTGGGCCAATTTGCATATTACCCCTTTATTATATAGGAAATATATATATTATGTATATATTATATATATATATATAAAGTTAAAACTGTCAAATCTATAGCCAATTTAATGCAGAGAAGAATGAATGTGGGAATGGTGGCAAGGCTGCTATATCTTCATCAGAAATTGTGGAAAACTTGGAAAGGAAAAAAATTTTAAAATAAAAAGACTAACATGAAATTCAAGGTAAATGATAAAAAAAAATACAACTCCAGAGAACTAGAATACAACCCACAAGGAGTTTTGCTTCACCACCAACATAACAGTTCATAAAGCAGAATATCTGGAAAAGAGGTTGGAAAAGATACTAAATAATAAGGGGTTTGAGGAATAGCACATGAGAAATCTTACCTCATTTGCAGCCAAGTACTAAGGTGTTGTTCCAATCATAATTGAGAGGATGAAATGGCTAGAGAAATAAGCAGTTCTTTAAAAATTCTGTTGGATCTGCACCTTGAATCAAATGGGTGTTTCAGGCTTCTCTTTTCCACTAAACTAAGAACTGGATGCCTTCATCTCTCCTTGAGGGGAAGCCCTATTACCACAGTCTGAGACCCTGGCTATACATCGTTAGGATAAAATATCAGTAGATACAACTAGAATCCCTTAAATTCAGGATAAGACAATGTTCATTAAGGGTTTGTGCAGCATGTCCTGTGGTAGAATGACTTCCATCTCCTTAGACCTACCAAGTTCAAAGCTCTCGCAGGGTAATTAGAGATTTTGGTTCCTTTTCAGGAAGATCTCATGTAGGTAATCCCAAAATTTCCTCTCTTGTGTCTCATTGTTGTGGATCATGGCAGTGAGAGCTTCCCCCTGGTCCAGACCTTGCCAATAGTCTTGCAGCCACATCTCCTTCCAGCTGAAATATCAAAATGAGGGTTGGATTATGGGACCTCAGCACAGCTATGAAGTCAACAAAACCTTAAGCAGATACAGTGGTCTCTGTCTAGCACAGGGCTCTGCTCCAAAGGGAAGGAATGTGAAGTAAATCCAGTACTAGTTCAGGTGACAGGTGGTAAGCCACAAACATGATGATGTCACACAGCCCAATCAATGAGCCAAACCTCCTAACTTTCCTGCTCCTGGTTCCCAATGTGGAGGGAGTTCAAAAAGGCAAGCAAGGCAGGGGCCAGATTAGGAAAGCAGTTGTTATTTATTTAGATGGTTACCTTTCAAGTTGCACCTTTATCTCAATAATCAAAATGAAGGTGCAGCAGCATTCAGGACCCAGATTAAGAGATATCCTGAATTTATTAAGTGTTTACATTGTTTTACACTTTTCCTCTAGTAAATCATATCATGTTCAGCATAAACTAGATACAAATTACTTTTGATGGTGGACATCATTTCCAGGACCAAACTGTGCCAGTAGCACATATAAACAACCCTCTGCTGCCATCCACTGTCAAAGTCGGTCTCTGCAGGCCAATCCTGCAACCTCTCTTTCTCAAGTTTAATCATCTTTTACTGCTTCTTTCCCAACAGGCGTGGTTTGCTGCAAGAGGATTCAGTATTTTCCCACTCCACCTCCCATGCTGACCTTGTTCCCAATGCTGACACAGTCTACCATCTACCGCAGTAGCCTCCTTACTTCCCTTCTAATCCACACTGCCCACCATTGATAATTATCTTTTTAAAGAATTCCCTCTAAAAAAAGAAGGAAAAAAAAGAATTCCCTCTATTCTGTCTACGGTGAATATGAAATTCTGTCTAGGGTGAATCATCCAAATCAGGATACCTTTAAGAGTGAAAGGAGGCGTTATTAATAATTACACCAGGTTAACAGGTGTGAACTCGGGCTATTACAAACTTCCCTCAAAATACTCATCTTTGTATCCCTCATCCCCACCCACACCATAGATACAAAAGGTGTTCAATAAATAGCTGAACTGATTTTCAGGACCGCCCAATTTCTGAGCCTGGTATTCAGGCTACGTGTATCCTGGCCCCCCTTTATCTGCCCAACTCTGTCTCTCCCTCATCACCTCTCTGAACAGGTCCTCTGCTCGGGTTGAAACCTTTTTTGAGTTACTATTGCAAACGTTGTCCCCATCAGCTGATTTTCATATGTTGTTGCCTTGGATTATAGTTTACATCTTTACTGAGCTTTCTCAGTTTGTCTTATATCCCCAGCTAGACCTTTGATACCTTAAATGCAGAGTGAGCCCCTCTCATAATTTCTTTATACAACAGCCCCTCAGCACCTCGTGCTAACTCATTGTCCACAGTAAGCAAATAATCTGACTTGATGGCTGCAGGGGACCCCAGCTATCTTACCTGTCACTCTCAGGAATCTCATCCACACTGCCAAAGCCAGGTGTTGGCACTGGGCAGTCCATGTGTGAGGGCTGGGCAATGTGAGGCTCAGGGACAGGGGTGTCTCCGGGGGCGGCTTCGTGGGCTTTCTCGGCCTCCAGCCTCGCCAGCTCATGATCACAAACGAAACACTCGAAGCCATTGAGATAGTTGGGCAATAAAGGGTCATTCACTCCCCACTCCCGATGCTTCAGACTATCCAGGAGGAACTGGTTGGTGATGCCCCCGGGTTGTTTGTATGCCAGGTATTTCATATATTCTTCATCGTTCTTGTCCAGGAAGTCAATAAACTCTGCCAGCTTCTGCGGTGACTCAAAGTCATCGATGAGGATGATGGAGTGATTGTTGGGCATCCAGTCCCTCACCGAGGGGGAGCCGCGATACACAGGCACCGCACCGAGGTGCATGGGGCGCCACAGCTTTTCTGTCATGTAGTCGTCACAGATAGCATTCTCGAGAGCCAGATGGAACTTATAGCGGGACAAGAAGGCCAGGAGCTCTGGGTCCTCGGTGGTGGCCGTGGCTGTGTCCTGTAACCGCGGGGTGGGCAGCTCCCGATTCTGCAGGCATTTCCCGTACGAGTCCACCTGGGCGGGCAGAGTACAGGTCAAGTGGGTACCGCAGGTCGGCAGGTCGGCCTGGACAGGGGTCCTGGCCTGGCCCGGGGCCTCCCCCACCCCCCACCCCCGCCCCCGCCCCCGCTCGCACCCACCGGGATGTAGCGCATGAGCTCGCGCACGTAGCGGTCCCGGTCCGCAGGCACGTCACAGTGCGACTGCAGATACAGCAGCGGCGCGTAGCCGCGGCGGCGCCACTCCGCACGCTCCCGGAGGGAAGGCGCCGCGCGGCGCAGGTAGGCGGCCCCGGGCAGCCACTGCAGCGGCAGCGGGTAGTCCGAGTGGCGGCTGAAGGTGGCGGTCAGATTAAAGAGGCGGATGCCCGGACCGTGGCTCAGCAGGAAGTTGTTGAGGGGCGACTCCTCGTGCAGCAGCGCCCAACTCTGGTGCGCCAGACGGGGCAGCGGCGCCTCCGACGCGCGGAAGTCGGTGCCGTAGAAGAGCAGCGCGCGCGTGCGCGAGAGCCCCCGCACCCGGCGGTCCCGGGACGCCACGCACGCGCCGCGCGCGCACTCGATGCGCTCCGAGTCGCCCGGGAAGTGGGGGAACAGCCCCGGGCTCCACCACAGCAGCACCGGCAGGTCCCCTGCGTCCTTTCTCCCCGGCCACCGGGTCTCCGGACTGCGCGCCACCCCCACTGCGCCCAGCGCCGACGGCGTCCGGAAAACCGCTCCATCCCACGGCTCCGCCCACTCCGCCTCCCCACCGGGCTCCCTTTCTGTCCCGGGCCCCGGGCCGCTGGCCGCACCGACAGTAAGCACAGCCAGGGCGGCAAGCACCGCCCGGGTGCGGCCGGCCGCCATGTCCACTCTGGCAGCCAGCCCCCCTAGGACAGCACCGGACCCCGCCCCGCGCCGAGTCGTACCGGGAACTGGGCTCTACGCGGCGGGGGCCCGTGGCGCATGCGCAGCCCCTCCCAGCCGTCCACTTAGCAGGAAGGACTGGAGGGCAAGTGATACGTCGCCAGTAAAAATGAGGCTGCTGGTTACATCTTAATTTACTTTATTTCTTTACAAATTAAAGATGCATTGAAAAATAAACCAATGAAGAGAAATGAGAAGTCCAGAGCAGGGGCATCCCAGGCTGGGAGTGGGGAAGCCTGGCCAGCATCAAGCCTAGCCCTTGTCCTGCTCCAGCCAGTTCGGGTTGGAAGATAACTGTCAGCCACTTTATCAATACCCGAGCCCGAGTGGTGTCCCGGGAGGAGAGTACAGAGCTCTGGCCACCTCTGCCTCGCTCCCCAACAATCCCCAGCTTGGAGAAGCAGTGTTTCCAGTGGGAGCTCAGAGTGGGATGTGGGCTGGCTCTGTGAGGTATTGCAAGTTGATGACCAGGCTTCCTACAGAACCATCCAGTATTGGGGCCTCTCCAGCTGGAAAGTAGGCTGGCACCTCCCCCAGGTGTTAATATACTTTGCAACTCAGTTCCCAGGCTCATTCACCTCTGACTGCGTGCCTCTGTCCACGGAGTGATCACCAATCATTGCAGGAGAGAACAAAAGCATGGAAGCAGAGAAAGCTAATCAACCATCCTCAGTAATTTTGACTTGGCTGCTGACTTCCAGGCCCATGAAGGACCAACCACTTTTCTCTCCACCACCTAAGGTCTAAACCCTAGCTCTTGTGCATCTGTATGTTTTATCCCTAATATAGGAAGTTGTTGATGGCACTGAGCTGAATTAGCGCCCCCCCTCCTCATAGTAACCCTGGGATCCCCACTCCTTCCTGCCTGTTCCCTCTTCTTGGAGGTTGGTCCAAAGGGACATGGTATCACCAGGGTCTGGGTACCTCCAAATCCCCCAACCGAATCATATACAGTGAACTGAGAAACTACATTCATTACAACCGGATTAGCAGGAAAAGAAGGGCAAAGTGAGGGGATAGGGGCACCTTCTATCAGCAGGACATGACAGAGTGGGAGAATACTTGAGCCCAGAAAGAAGTTGTCTCCTTATACCTCTCCCTCCCCCCAAAGAGACTGAGGTCAGCTTACATGACTTATAAGATATGGAACTGTCCTGATTTCCCTGCTGCCTTGGGGTACTTTCTGGAAGCTGGCCTGGGACCTTATGCCTTTACCCACTTGCTCTAGCTCAGCAGCTGCCGAATCTCCTTGTGCATATGACAGAGAAAGTCCACATAGGATGCTCCTCCACTCAGGCTCTTGTCTTCCACCAGGAAGTGCTTGAACAGCATCTCCAGCTTGTCCTCCTGCTTCACCACGATAAGCTATGGCCAGAACACAGCGTCGTGAGGCAGAGCCAATGAGAATTAAACATGCCCTGAAACCCCATTATCTAGTCACTCACTCCCTACCCCCCTTCCAGGTGAGAACTTGACCAGGTAAAAAACCCAAGGTTCGGATCAGTGTTACCTTCATGTACCGTGATCTCTGTGCCCTTAAGCTATCAATGAGGCCTCGAACCTTCTTGGACAGCGGATTATCCAGAACTGGCAGAATACTCTGGAACACAAAATTCATTAATCCTTATGGTAAGGTACTCTGAGTCCAGTCAGTATGGGGCAGCACAGATTTATCCATCATCTGAAACGAGGAAGCCTGGGAAGAATGACAGCACCTTCCCTGCCCTCCAAGTGTTCCCTGCTATTTAAGGGGACTAGTACAAAAACTTCATTGGTTCCTACCACAAAGTACATTTCCACACCCATATTCCCCTTGATGCCCTGCCCTTACCAAGCCACTGGTGATCTGACTGAAGGAGGAGACGCTGAAGAGGCTCTGGACAACACCCTGTTGGACACCTGCTCCCACCCAGATGAAAAGGTTGAGCCCATTCTCCAGCAAATATATATCCCCATTGCTTAGACGCTCTTCAGATGCTCGAATTGCTGGTGGTTCAGTGGTACTCTCAATGGGAGACTTTGTCTAGACAAAAGGAAAGGGGGGAAATGTTACTGAGAAGGTGAGACACGTTTACTGCCCCACCCCCCCACAAAATTTCAGAAAGCTAAGTCCCTCAGTAATTCTGTGAAAATTAAATCACGTAACATAGGTAAAAACAAATAAATGTCAGACACAGATAATATTAATCTTCCCCAGCCTCCTTCTATGATGCCCTTTTCTCAGTGCAGTGTCTCACTCTCCAGCCCTCAGTCGCACCAAAGGTAGGAGCCGAGGATAGAAGAAGACATTGGTCTCAGCCACGTCCATGGAGGTAACCAGCTGTCGGACATAGGCACGGTCATCAGTAGTGACTTCAGCTCCAGGCTGTAGGACATCACTCTTCAACACACAGTTCAGGTAAACTGGGAGTAGCTTCATGCACTCGGGGAGGATCAGCTGAAGGCGGTTATCAAGATAAAGGCAATAATCATGAGAAATCCCTCCCAAATGCAAACATTTGTCCCAACAACTCCTCCACCAACATGCGTGCCCACCTGTCCTGCAGAGGAGGGGCTGGCACAGTTCTTTCTGTAACAGGCCAGGATCTGAGCACACTGGGTGATAAGAGTGTCACGAACAGTCTTCACAGGGCTGTTTAGGACCCCCCGGTATGCTGGATGCGAAATAGAAATAGCACAGTCACTAGTCAGCCACTCCATCACATGTGCCTTCCCACGACATCTACCTGGGTTAACCATCACCTTTTTCAGCCCAAATCCCACCCTGCCCTGCCGCTATCCTCACCAAACTTAGCCATGTAGTTAATGAGCGTGTCAGTCTCACAGTTTCGATACAGATCAGCTAGCTGGGTGCAGCAGTTCAGGGCCAGGTTATGTATGCGGAGCCGTCGCTGCCCTGCACAGCTGGTGTAAAGCAGGGCACACTAGGGGAAGAAAGAAAAAGGGAGCTTACACCCTTCCCTCACCAATCCCTCTGAAAAACTGCCCCTTTGCTATATTATTAAACTAGAGGAAAGACATGAGCCATCCCTTCCCCAGCCTCTAGTCCTCTCTACCAACCCCTCACCCTCTTCCCTGCAGCCTTTTTATATCCAGTGAAAGGACACCTGAGACTTCCTCTCCAGCCCCTGCCTCCCGCCTGCTGTCTGCCACCTGCAGGATGGCTCCACTCTCTTCATTGAGCCGATCATCATGCTTGAATTCCACAGTCACCGTCTTTTCCCCATCCAGTCCAGCCAGCTCCACATCTGTTGTGTTGCTCATGTAGAAAGCCCCAAAGAAATCTACAGCACGGATACCTGAGGCCACATGGACAGGGTCAGGGTTAAAGGTATGACAGGTGCCACTTGCCTCCCTCCTAGATTTAGCCCCCCCACCTGCTCTTCTCAACCAGGACTGACCAGTGCTCGTCCGGACTCGCATCACAGCATCAAAGCCAACGACCTTCTCTACATCCCGACGCAGATCACTCATGAACCGCTCCTGGTCATTCTCCACCTGCAGCCCCACAGACCCAAAGTCACATCACATAACATCCTGCAAACAATCTCCCTGCATCCCCTCCACTCTGCAAGCTGCTGACCCATAATAACAATAGCAGAGAAGAGGATGATATGGAGGTGATGATGATAATGATACCTTTTAAGCACATTATATGCCAGGTACCACATCAAAAGCTTTATATATAATTACTTAATCCTGATGACAAATCCTAATTAATAAATATTAAAATCCTACTTTACATATGAAGAAACAGACAAGTAATTTCCCCGAGGTCATAGCTAGTAAGTGGTAGGGCCAGAATATCAACCCAGGACTGACTCGAAGCCCCACACTCCCAAGCACTACACTCATGGCTCTCTTCTTCTTTTTAAAAAAAAAATATTTTTATTGATTTCAGAGAGGAAGGGAGAGGGAAAGAGAGAGACAGGAACATCAATGATGAGAGAGAATCATTGATTGGCTGCCTCCTGTACCCCCCTACTGGAGATCGAGCCCGCAACCTGGGCATGTGCCCTTGACCGGAATCGAACCTGGGACCCTTCAGTCCGCAGGCCAACGCTCTATCCACTGAGCCACACAAGCTAGGGCTCCTGGCTCTCTTCTTCACACTATGCGGTCTTCTCCTCTAACACTATTCCTATTGAGTCAGTAGCTAAAGACATGTAGGCAGACCCTCCCAGTCCTGTTCCACGTGCCACCCAGAGCGCCTGCCATACCTGAAAGCAAGTATATTTGTAGACAGAGCCACCAGTGAGCTGGGGGACAACAGAGAGCGTCGCCACATCAACATACTGGTTAGGGAAGAGGAAGAGGTCTACACAGCAACCTTGTGCCACACACTCTTTGGCCAGGGCCTGGTAAGCGCCTGTCTGAGGCTGGAACAGAGTCTGGGGAGGAATAGAAGAAAATGTTCAAATATCTCAGCTCCAAATATCTCATATATGTAATATGGAATATTCAAATGTAAATTCAGTCTACTCATAGGAGTTTGTAATGGTAAAGAAATGTTCTCTTTTTTTAAAATATTTTATTGATTTTTTACAGAGAGGAAGGGAGAGGAATAGAGAGTTAGAAACATCGATGAGAGAGAAACATGGATCAGCTGCCTCCTGCACACCCCCTACTGAGGATGTGCCCCCAACCAAGGTACATGCCCTTGACTGGAATCGAACCTGGGACCCTTCAGTCCGCAGGCTGACGCTCTATCCACCGAACCAAACTGGCTAGGGCGAATGTTCTCTTTTTTTTAAAAAAAAAAAAAATCTCCCCCGGGCTTGGCGATGAGATGGGATAGAAAGATGGGGAGCAGTGAAGAAGGTTGGCAGTCACAGATGTCACATGCGAAAGGGCAGAGCATCCAATCCCAGCCCCCTAAGAAAATTAAGAATACTGTATTGCATTGGGAAGAGTCACTACCCTCCTCTATAATGGAAAGTTCTCCCCCTTTCTCCCAATCCCACACCTTCTCTTTGTCTGTGTTGATCAACTTCCTGTCATCTCTGTTCTTCAGTTTCCCTGGGGCCTCGGCAATGGGCAGGGAGGTGTGGAATATAAACAGCTTCCCTGCACATTCGGCAGCCTAGGAAAGAAGAGAAGACTACTTGTTCATTCTTTCCTTTATTCATCTATTATTCATTCATCCCCTCCCTTGTCCTTTCTTCAGTGCCAGCTATGTCAGGCAGGCTGAATCACTGGAGAGTCATCAATCACTGAAGAAACAGGAGTTGTATCCCAGGGGGTACACTGGCCAGAGAAAAACAAGGCAGAGGAGGTTGCTGGGGACGCTAGCCTTACCTTCAGTGCCTCCATCCCAGCCTGGATAACTGGGGCAAATACTGTCTCTGTCTCTCTTGTGTCTGCAAACATTTCTGGAATCTGATCCAATAAGCTGAAGAGATAGGTAATGGGAAGCATTCAAAATTGATATCCAGACTCCAAAGTCCTCAATTCCCTGAAGAGTCACCTGGGAAGAGTCCCCAGACTCTGGAAACTCCTAAAGCACCGCGCCTGTCCTTCTGCTGACCCCTTTGCTCACTCTCTGGCTTTGTATAGTTGTGCCCACCCCATCCCCACTTTACCCCCACAATCTGGCTCTTACCTGATGATGACTGCCCGAGACTCATTGACATTGACCAGGAAGCCATCCAGCAGTGGCACAAACATGTCAGCCACATCAGATACAACCATCATCTGTGGCTGGGCCAATGAGCTCTTCACATTATAGAAGTGGAGCACCTTATTATAGGTGACGAAGCCAACTCGGATTGCTGACTCTTCCGCTCCACCCTCCCTGTAGAAGATGATATCGTTACCCAGACCTGTCACCTTCTCCACCACCGAGCTTCATGACATCACACTCCATCTGCTGCCAGCCCAGACACCCCCACCCCCCAACATCATTATGCAAAGGAAGCACCTCAGCTCCCCAGCTCACCTAGGTAGAAAGTCTAACAGTGACTTAAGCTCCTCACAGAGGAGCCTAACAAGACCACTCCTGATGGCATTGTAGGAGACATCAATCATGAAGATGAAGGCAGGAGGGCTGGGGAACTTATTGTTCTGCAAAGGAAAGAAATGTTGCAGGGAGGGAGGTTGCAGCCAGTTGATTAGAGAGAAGTCAAAGGGGACAAAGAAGGGGTTAGGGAAATGATCACAGCAATTCTTAGCTGTCTCATTGTCCTCTACCCACTGTTCCCATGTTATCTCCTCTCACCTTGCAGTAATCTACAGTGGCCAAGAATTCATAGGAGCCCAGGGATAGCTCAGGACGATCGTAAGCATCCACACGTTTGCCGGTATGATCCAGATGTTGAAAATACTGGGGGGGAACTGTGGGGAGTATGGCAGAGTGTTATTCAAAGGTCCACTCTCAATCTTAGTAAGTCTGGCCCTGACTGAGCTCACTCTACTCCCCTACGTCCCCATACGTGTCCTACTTCCCTGGTTCCTATATAATGACCCTCATCTATCTAATTAGAAAGAAAACACTGAAGATGCAATCCAGATCGCCCCCAGTCCCAGCCACGGTGAACATACCATCATTGATACAGCTGCAAAAGCAGCACTGGAAGCGTCTCCCTCCCTCAACGAACTGCATGAAAGGGCACATGTATGCTTTGCAGCGATTGCAGCGCAAAGGGCCAGATTCCCCATGGTCGACGAGATACGGTGAAGCCTAAGGAGCAAAGGGGAAGGGCTCAGACATACACGGAAGCTTCAGTGGGTTGAGAAAGAACAACCTGGAGGGAGAAGCCATGGCTCAGACATTTTGCCTGGGGAGGGAGTCAGTGAAGGGGAATGAAGACAAATGATGAGGGTACTGGTCACATAAATATCCGTAAGAGTCTAAATTTCATAGTTCCCTCCCCATCTCCAGAATGTCACTTCTTGAAAGAAAAGGGATGGTAAAACTGGCCCTGCTAAGCCAGGGTCTGCTATAGGCATAAAAGGAGAAAGCCAAAATTACCTATGATTCTCATTTCTGGCCCTATCTTCAGTCCCCTTCACTCTTGCCCTAGAGATCTTGATTCCTGCTTCCTTCCCCAACCAAGTATCTATGACACTTATGTCCTCTCCATCCCTAGATTTATATAACACCTATTGATGCCCCAGGAAGATATCACCCTACAGATAAAAAACCAGCAAACAAGTGTCGAAGCATCCCCACTGAGACCCAGGAAGAGAAAAAGAGAAAACACAGCAAGGCAGAGAAGCAGGATGTAAAGTGAGCCTTGAGCTTCCAGTTATACAGAAATCCACCCTAAGTTTGATAAGCGAGGCATGAACATGAGGGTGTCCTACCAAGGCCTGGCAGAGCAGTGGCCAAGTCCTTTCTCTTTTCATGCTGATTTCAAGTGCTAGGCTGACAGATCAGGGCCCAAGCCAGGTAAGAGAAGGACTACTGGATCCCAATTTACCTTTTCTTCTTACATGCTGCCCTAATATCCCTAACCTACCTGGGATGATAGGATAGCATATAAGAAAAAATAGAATAATGCGCTTCTAATCATGTGGAAATGACCAGAGGCTCCTTATCCAGCTGTCTCTTCAATCCAGCTATCTCTTCCCCTATAAGTTGGCCCTGTCTCTTTTCATACTGTTTGTTTCCCCTATGGACCCTGTTCCCATTAAGCAATTTCTTGGGCTTTTGCTGTCATCCCTACCACCCTCTTAAGGCATGAGCCCCGAGATAGAAAGCTATTGAAGATACTCTCCCCTCCCACCCAACCAAGACTTCTTCCCTTGTGATCTCCAGAATCATATCTAGAAAGAAGTCTTATTCTTCCTCCCTTCCTCCCTTTCATTATACTCTGACTTACCTCTTCTGGGGGCAGCCTTGCCAGCGGCTTGATGACAGCTGCCAGGGGCACCTGAGCCTGCTTAGCCATGTCAGATGTGCAAGGGATATTATAGGATGTGCATCGAATGTATCGGGGACTTGCATTTCCTGAAGGAGGCAGAAAATCTGAGTCAGATCACAGAATCCCTCCAGTTAACCAGCTCTCCTTTGCTGATCCACCCCATCACCCCCACAAATGCTAGAGCTGAGGATGGCTTCCCCCATCCAAGGACCAATGAGGGGCTGGTCTTTGATTAAAGACTGACAAATGCCCATCTGTAAGCTGATAATCTTGGAGTAAAAGTCTCCTCAGGGAGGAGTTAATGCCTTTCTCACCTTGGTCTTTCACTAGAAAGTTGGTGGTAACTAAGGGTGGAACCTGGCCTCGTACTCCAGTAACAAATGGCTCTGAACCCCGGTTGTTCCTGTCATCCTCAATGACCTGAATCTGTAGGGAAAAGTGAAATGAGTGAGGGGACACAAGGAAAGGGACAAGCAGGCCCCAGAGAGCTAGGAGAAAGAAAGGCTGGAGCTGCAGCACAGAAACAATTTGCCAAGGAACGCCAGCCCTGCTCTCGTTCTGGAGACCATATAAAATGCTATAATGCCAATCTGCTCTACAACATGCTGGACAGGCAATGCCAAGAATGGGTTTCATTAATTGCCCACACTCTCTATCAGTAATAATCACCCTTTTATTCCCCTAACTCCAGGACCGCTCCAGCTCTTATCAGAAGCCTTCAAACATGATCAGATTTCACTTCCCTCCCCCGTTAAGCCTACCCCATTTCCCCCTCCCCCCCAAAACATATTTTGAGTCAGAACAAGAAAACAGACAACAGTAACCATGTAAAAATGAATCTACCTGGAGTGACTGTACATTCAATGAAAAGAGAAGGACAGGGTGAGGAGAGGATTAAACAGCCAGAAATGATTGGGTAAGGTGAGGAAGCAGATGCTGCCTGTGTTCAGGTAAGCATCGATGTATAAATATGGGAGAAGAGGGTAAGTACCCATTCCTATAGCCCAATCCTCAGTCTCCCATATTTTGGCAACCCAGCAAAGGAAAAAACAATTGTTAGCAAAGCTGTAATCAGATCTTTGTGCAGGCTGATGACCTCCAAGATGAGTTTGGTAAAACCAGAAAAAGTAAAGGGAGAATAAGAATCTATAGTCCATAGCAGATGAGAAGTGGCTCACACTTTCCCAAAACAGTAGTCCCTTCCCCTGTAAGAAATGCCAGTATCCCAAACTTATAGCCACAAATGTTTCTCCACAACAAGCTGTAGACAATTCAAACCCAAAGGGGAAGGATTTACTGCTCATCTTTGTCCAGTTCCATCAAATGCCACATGCAGGCTCCTGGAGGAACCAGCAGGACTAACACCAAAGCTTAACATGCCACCTGACCCCGCCCTTAGAGCCTGAGCTTCTACCACCCCATACTTAAGGCACTGCTAACAGGTTGCTACTTCTTCATTACATGGTGACTTGAGGCATGCACATCCTTCTAGTTTATAAAAGCGAGGTCTAGAAGGACTAAGGGGAAAGGATGGAGAGGGATGGACATGGTGGATGAGGTGAAAATGGGTCACAGGCATGCATGGGTGGCACTAACACATGGATGACACGCACACACACACACACCCACCCCCTGCACTTACTGGACTAGGAATGGCATCGGGGTCTATTCTGTGCCTGGTTTTCTGCTGAGGAGGCAGCTCATTGAGTTGCTTTTTAGTGTTTTAATAATAAAGGCAGCAGGGGAATACAGGGAAGGAGACAAAAGAACAAGAAGCAGATGTTACTTCTCTCAACCCTGATGAGTTAGACACGAACAGCTGGAGCCCAGCTCATACTGCTGAAATCAGGCTCTCTCTAGATCAGAAATACCAAGTCTTTCTGTTCCAACACAGAGGCTTTAATGGCTTAGACTATGATGTAGAAAAATAAGGACAAAGACATACAAGAGGCAAGCAGGGGTTTAAAGAGAGGCTGAATGGGATAAATTCTAAGGAAGAAGAGGGATATTCCCTCCAAGCCTCATCTAAGGACTATTCTTATGCTGAAAGAAGCCGCCCTTCACATGCACCAGACTCCCCTTCTCACTGAAGGAGGGGAAAGGAAGGAAGGGCTGCTTAGTCCTTTCAGGTCCCCGCTAGCCAACAAGGTCCCTCACCCTGGTAGTTCCCCAAAGGAAGAGAACAGAATGGAATATGACAATGGCTAAGCATGGTGAGGTAACTGACAGCAAATGTTGCAGACAGCACTATAAAGTGGTCCCCAGCCTCTATTCTGAGTAAAGAAAGGGAGGCCTGAGGATTCTGATGGCTCTAAGGGTGAGATTCACCTTCTTTCTGGAGAAGCAGCTTCCCCAAATTGCCCTTATAAAGGTAGATCACTTTCTCCATCCACACAGCAGCCTAGCAAACAAAAGTACTAAAGGCTTTCTCCTAAAACTTTCCGGATCGGAGCAGGGAGAAAACAGTGAGGCCTTCCTTCTTGTAACATCTAACACCAGATAATTCCCACCAGCTCTACCTATTAAGAAGGCTGCTGTCCTACTAGATCTAAGAGGACAAGACCTGGACATAGCCACTACCCCACAGAAGGGGCAGAGGTTATCATGCTGTGTCCAAATATTGACAGAACGCAGCACTCAAGCCAGATCACTCTGGTCTTCCCTTCCTTTCCTGCCCAGCTATGGAGTAAAAGTGTCACAAAAGACTTCTGGGGCTTCAAGCTGCAGTTCAAAGAGTCAAATATTACATCTAGTTTCTACACTTAGAAGATGAATGAACAAGAAAATAATCAGAAAATACTGGCAACTATCTCATCTAGGTTGAGTCACTTATCTGGCAGCCACAAACTCCTTCCCCAGAACCACATCAGAATCTACTTACAGGGCTCGGGATGGCATCAGGATCCAGGCGCTTAGGAGGCAGTGACTGAGGAGGCCCAGGCTGACTGCCAAAAGCGGGTGCTCCTGGGTAGGGACTTCCATAATTGGGCTGAGGGCCCCGGGCTGGTCCAAAGGAACCTGAGAGACAAGGACACAGATTGATGAACTAAAAATCCCCTCTCTTCTTAAGGCCTCAGGTAAATGACTAGACTCCTATACATGGAGAATTATGAGGCAGAATAATGACCATTCAGAGAAAGACCACACTGTCTGAACTATAAGAATGTCTTATAACCCCTACATCCTAGTAATAATACCCTGAAGCTATCCCTCTAGTTTACCACTTAGCAAGCAAAACTAAAAGCAAACAAACAAACAAAAAACATCTGAATAGCAGAAACCTTTGGCTCCTAAACAGACCTTGGGAAAAACTCACCATTTTGTTGCAGCTGATAGCCTTGCTGCTGGGAGGAGTGCATAGAGGGGGGTGGTCCTGGGGGCCCAGCCATCTGGGTGCCAGGGTGTGGAGCTTGAGGAGGAGGAGGTGAGGATACATGGTTAGGCTGATTCACTGGGGGTCCCCCAAAACTCTGTCCAGGCAGGAGTGGACCAGTCATTGAA